>NC_141695.1:617842511-618442511 GCF_964263255.1 Lissotriton vulgaris | reverse complement strand
CGATTTTTGGGGAGTTACCTGTTTAGGTATAGGGAGTCGATATTTTTGCATTCTATATTTTTTCATCTAGCATTTTCACTTCCATATTTTTCACATCAATATAGTCAGTGAATCCTCCCAGTTGCCACTAGAGTGAGAGCCTCTGGCTTCTGGTCATGAAATATTGCGACACTGATTGGAGGTCTCATCTCTATACCCAAAGTTGCAGTCTCTGTATTCCAGTAGTCAGTTTAGTCACTAGTACTGAGCAGTTCTTCACTTTTGTGAATTCCCTACAGAGTTAACCAGCCAGGCAATTTTGGGAGAGTGTGAGCAAGAAGGTGGTGGTCGGTGGGGGGCGGGAGGGGTGGGAAGTGGGAGGCGATCATCACACGAGCAATCCAAAACATGAGCAGAAAGGCAAGGGGGGCTGCACCCACTTAATTACGTGTTCACATGTGGTGAGCCTTTCCTAGGAAACAATGAGCCAGGATGAGGCATGAGGAACTTCCTATCTACAAAGGAACTCTCTTCTTTCTTAATATCAGCAACACTCCAATGTCTGACCTCAATCCCTAGAAGGTTCAGGAAGGAAGTTATACAAAATATACTTACTGTTTGGGCTATCTCTACAATCCAGTCCTTTCTCTTAGTATCCGATAAAGTACACCTGATACAAAACTGACACAAGCACAGTTTCGCTCTACACATGCATTCTTCAAACGTACACAATGTGCGTACATGCAACATCTACATGTCTGTGTTGCATGCACACAAAGCATCCGTTCATCTTGTAGATGGGGGAAGGACCTGGTTACAGAGGTCTAGCAGAACAGTTTAATCACGGTAGACGCTGGTAGGCTGCACTTCCAAAGCAGGCAACAGGAAAAAAGTCCGGCCATTCTCTACAGGTATTTCACTTCCACTACGGTCAGTTCTCTATAACCCAATGAGATGACAGTAGTAGACTCTCTCCTAAGGGAAGGAGCACTTGGTATGCCCTTCCAACCACACAGCCTTGCTCTGGGTCTGACTCCAAATCAATGTTAAGACTTCAGCAGACAGTCATTGCTTCTGCTGAGATGAGGGTCAAAACCATTACAGTTTGCTATGGTGACATCAACGCAGGGGTGCACGATCTCCAGAGCCATGCAGGGGACTTTTTCTGTCCCTACACAACATACAAGATCTTTTATGGAAAAGTTAGTTTTCATCTTGCAACCGATTTATTGTTGAAGTTTAAAAGCTAGAACTAGTTTGCAAATAGTGTCCATGCAATGTTGATCTGCTAATAGACATATCTATTTATATCTAAATAAAATTCCATAGGTATCACACAATGTCCGAATTAACGAAAAAATGTCTCATCACCTTGGTCTAGACATCTTCTCTCGTTAGTCAAATCTCATGCGACACCAGTAGGAATGAGTCATATTGTCTAAATTGTTTGAGGCGACTATGTCAAATATATCAACACTTCACTGTTAAATTGAAATTATGGGTTTCACCATCAATCTTTTTCTTCAAATCATCTCTTCCCAGCAATCACCCCCTCACTATCTCTGATAGCAGGTATTCTTCATTTTTCAATCTACAGTATATTCTTCTAAAAAGATGCTGAATATATACCCATTACTCAAACATCTTCTCTTCGATGTGTATTTTGCCAATGGAAAACTTCAAGATTAGTCAAATACTCATTTGCCTTTAAAAAAGGGAATGGCTTTTTGATGCTTACTTTAACATACCCATTTGCCCATGAGGTCATGATGATTCATTTTGTAGTGGGGAAGTTCATTACCTGAGACAAAGTTATTTTTGAGCTGAGCTCGACTCCCATAGTTTTTACCAAAGTAGTGATGCCTCTTACTGCTCAATTGTGCCAAAAACCAACACAGGTGTACTAATTGCTAAATCTCTTCCAGACTTCAATCAGCACCACTTGGAGTTCCAGGTGAAGGTGACAAGGTCAACCCTAATGTCACTGCATATGCTTAAAATTCACTGTGGGCGTTCAAGTCATGAAAGTATTTTCACCCACTCCAGAGTCACACTTTACAAGGACTCAGACACTTTCAAGGAGAGGTCCCCGTGCCCTTACATTTCTAGATGGGGTTGGGCCTTATATCATTATGTGTTATAACTGTTGCAATTGCAGACTTTAAGTGATACACGTTCAGATGTTGCTAGCCAAACAATGAAACTAAGAGAGAGAGGCCTGCAAACCTAGGATTCCTAGTCTGGAAAAACAGAAAGATAGCCTTGTTTGGTGGTCACGGCATATCAGTTTGTTCCAAGATGATTTCCTTCCATTTCCCTGAACCAGAGGTGTCCTTAATATCAGACTTTGCAGAATACCGATAGGGAGCCATCGACTGCAGATTCACAATATATTGCCCTCTCTCAACACTACAATTCAACTACAGGCATTTTACTGTCTCTGAAGGCTTCATTGTCAGGATTCTTGTTTACACATCAAACACCACTTTTTAGACATAATTCAAAATACAAGCACTCACTTGAAGACACTTTATATTAGATCATGGGAAATCTGCAAATTTACCTTCTCACAGCCATTCAGATAGTAGACAACCTCAAATAAGAGCTTGATTAGGATATACTGAACCCTTTACTTGCAAATAGTAAATTAATTTACTATTGTGCATCCAAGATTGGGAAGGACAGAGAGTCCACAGGAATTGTGTCTTACAAGGGAATGGAGAGTTCCATGTATTGCTTTCTTGCACAGTTCCTCGTTCACAGTCCTTATTGTGCAATTCAAACTAATCTTCTCAGTTCCTTCTTTGACCAAACGAAATTTGGTTTCCAGCCTAAGCCATAGAGACAGGTCCATCACCCCTTCACTCAAACACTGATCTGTTGCACCTCTTGCCCGATAGCTTCATTTAGTAGTACATCAGGCTCTTTGAGGAAAAACATAAGCACTATTTGGAAAGAGAGGAAGTCTTCAGCTACAATACATGACAACAGCAATTGACTACGATTTTGTGCGTCTATTTAGGAGAATAACCTCTTGTCAAGCCTTTTTACAAGGTCTTTTTGTTTTTTATCTTTAGACTATAAGGGCCAGATGTATCAAGATACACTTTTGCGATTCTCAAATAGTGATTTTTAAGGAATCTCTATTTGTGAATTGCAAAATGGTATGTATATAGAAATTCGCTAATTTTTTAGCGATTTCTTAAAATTCCTTAATTGCGATTAGCAAATTGCTAATCGCAATTAAGGAATAATTTCCCATTCATTTGTATGGGCCAGGAGGCCCATAGGAATGAATGTGAAATTATTATCAATTTGCGATTCGCAATTTGCTAATTGCAAATTGAGAATAATTTCAAGGGTGCAAGGGTGTCAAAGGACACCCTGTTGCACCCCTGAAATAAGCATGGGTGCACATGTGGTGCACATACATGCCCTAAGGGCATGTATGTGCATCACATGACACTTTGAAAAATGCAAAAATTTGCATTTTTCAAGAAATTCGCAAATTACCACCAACTTGAAGTTGGTGGTAATTTGCGATTCCTTAGGGACAATTAGCAATTTTTTTTGCATCATACATTGCATTTAAGGAATGCAAATTTTGTGATTCCTTACATGCAATTACAAAATAAGGAATCGCAAATTTGTGATTCCTTATTTTGCACTGAAATTTGCTACATACATACCATTTTGCTCAAATGAGTTCGCAAACGCCGAATTTCGGCATTTGCAAACCCATTTGAGCTTCATACATCTGGCCACTTGTGAATAAAAGGACAAATATGCAAACCCTGTTTAGCCACAATTGCAGTTTTCAAACACACAACTAGCTGGCTACATTTGGAGTCTAAATAGATCATTTCCAGTAATCATGGAGCCTCATCCTATCTGGTATTTAAATCTTATTCTAAATGTGTTGCTCATAAATCTTTTCAACCTATGATGTCCACTGATATCAGTTTCGTAAAATAAGAAACTGTGATCAAATCATTTTTGAGCATAAGTAAACAATCTTTTCCAAATGAGGCACCAGCGATAAATCAATTATTTATGACTTCCATTTAAAGCTGGAGGTTTACAATTCTTACCCCGGGTCTTTTCTTCGAATCTTTGGGGGCTGAAAGAACTCTTAATGGGAGGATGCCAACAGAGAAGGTCATATTTGTAGATGGCGTGAAGCGAGAAGAAAATGTACGCTTAACCAGTCTCTTGATGAGCAGCCTTCCAGGCTCACCCACATGGATGTAGTAAGCAGTAGATGGTATCACCCTGAATTCCATATTGGAAATGGGGGAAATCTGACAATTAGATACTGGTGCGATGGCAGGCACCCTTCTCCCTCAGCTGCATAATATGGATGGTAAACTGCTTGGCTCAATTGGCAGCTCCATATTCCCTGCAGAGGGTAGGACTTGGAATTCCTGGCTACACTACCCACAGAAATGTGTGTTGAGCATTGGTGAACTCCATAACATGGCTAGCACTCTTTTCTGAAGTTACAGAGCTAGGGGAACTTTGCAAAGACCCTAGGGGAATTCCGCAGCCTGGTGAGCATCGCACGTGGCATGGGGCCCACACTGTCCATACTAACTGCACAGGAAACGAGAGAGGCCCTCCAAGTACATAAAACTGGAACAGTTTGAACTACGGAGGTCCTTGCGAGAGTTGAAGTAAACATGGAAAGGTGGGGACAGCGACATAGATGACAGGCGAGTGATGCAGACTGGAATCTGATATGGAGAGCACTCTTAGCACTGCTGCCTAGCACTGAGCGGGTACTATAACTTTGGCCACGAAGTTCTATGTTTGTGGGGTAACAGAGAAGACACTGGAGGTGCAAGTGCTGGAAAGAGAGGGTGGAAAAAAACACGCATCACAAAAAGTTCATGTGAAATTGAGGCCCCATTTATCAGAAGACTTAGGACTTAGAAAGAGGAGCGAAGGAGGGCATTTGAACATGAAAGAGTGGTGTCTAAGGGGAGCAGCACACTGAAGCAGGGCTGCAGAGAGGTGCAACTGTTGTAGATAAAAGCACCACACTGAGCGATATCTTGGCGAAGAAATCCCTCAAGGTGGCAGAATACAGGACGGCAAAGCTTCAAATGTTCTTACAGTGAGACAAGGGAAGCGACCTATGTAGGCACCACAAGGGTCGATTGAAAGGCACTAAGAAAGCACTAAAGAATGCAGACAACTGGCGGTCCCAAGATGCTGGGTATCACAAAGCTACTAAAATCTCTTCATGAACACCCTTACTGAGGAACATGCATACCCTGGTAGTCTGGAGTTCTGGCTCATGTGTTGCTTTATCCACTTGTTACTTTGCAGATGCTGCGAGCACGCTATAGCGACTCTCCCTATCCTGTCCTGTCAGGAATGAAGTATTCCCATGGGTAACCTCACTTAGACCTCACTAAGGGAGTCGCATCAGAACAGTTCGCACGTCACTGGAGTATCTCAGGAGTGAAGTAGCAAAGGACAGTTTTAGGTGGAAGCCTACCAGAACACACATTTGTTTGGTTGCAAAAAGACTTCTTACGGAAGTTCCGAAAGTTTACCTGGGACTCCACTCCACCAATTGGCTTTGTGGTTTGCAACTCACATTGGTTGCTTTCTACTTGCTAGTGTTTTTTTTGTTTTAGGCTGTTCAGCATGTATTGGTCTTTCTCATTGAGTATAGCCTGTCCACTGCATTCTTTCCCAAGGGCTCGCTTTCTGTAAACAGACCTTTACATTGTGTTCTTATCTTGTCACATTTGCTGTACATTCAAAGACTGAGGTCAAATATCAGGCTCTGTCTTCTGAGGGAGCTTGAATGCATGAAATGAGACTTCTAAAGTGCACGGCTACTCCTCGGAGTGTCCCAGCGCTACGTTTTCAATTGACAGCAAAGCACAGTCCCCTAAACTGAAATGCCCGAGAGTGGTGTAGTGCTCTATAGGCTAGGATTAGCGTTCCGAAGAGAATTCTCTTCTTTACCGGCAGCCAGTATAGTACAAGCAAGTGCAGAGATACAGGTGTTCCTGAGTGCACGTTCAGTAGAATATGGGATGCCATGTTTTGGACCACTTGAAGCTTGTTAACCCGTTAATCTGGAAGCCCCAAGAATAGGGCATTTCCATAGTCCAGTCTCGATGTTAATATTGACTGGATCACTACCTTTCTTGCGGACAGGGAAAGATAGTGTAAACATTTTCTCAGAGTCCGCAAGAACTCAAAGCATGTCACAACCACCGACATGATCTGAGGCTGGAAAGATAATGCATAATCAAATTCGAGGCCCACATTTCTAACTACTCCACCCTGAGGTCCAGGGGGTGGGTGTCTTTGGGCCACAGCAGCTGCCAGTCTGGGGGATTGGGGCCAACAAATAAGATATCTGTCTTTTCTGCATAGATTTTAATTGTTGTAACAAAATCCAGTGCAAGACAGAGGAAAGGCAGGTTTTAATTCACTATTCTCTAATCTCCTCTCCCTGCCTACAGGTAAACAGCAACTGTGTGTCGTCAGCATAAATAATCACCATGGACCTCTGCCAATTGCACTAGAGGGGTCAGGCATTCAATAAAGTGAGGTTCAAGGCCGACCCTTGCTGCTCAACCACTATCAGCTCAAAAGCTTCGGACGAGTATGGAGGGACCCAAACGTCATGCCTCTATCCTTTAAGAAGGAAGTTATCCAATCCAGGGCCACTCCACCTATACCAACAGCTTGGAGGCGAGCTAAGAGCATAGAGTGAGGGAATGGAAAGTATCGAAGTCCACTGAGAGATCTAACATAATCAGAATGGTCTCCACCCACATCCAAAGTACCTCTAATATTTTCAGTGACTTTAACCAGTGCAGTTTCAGTTATGAAATGTGGCCTGAAGCCAGATTGGCTGGGATAGAGAAGATCATTAGGCTCAAGATACTAAGACAGCTGTTGGTTAACAGCCTTTTCGAGTAGGGAAACTGGCCTGTAGTTGGACTGCTCCGAGGGGTCTGCCGTGGGCTTTCTGAACAGGGAGTAGATTTTAGCCTGCTTCCATGCCACAGGGACAACTAATGACATGTTCAGCACATTATTGGCCACTGGATTGATAACAGCTGCACCCACCTCTAATAGATAGGTGGGCAGGAGTTGGCAGGAGATTCTGATTTAAGGGTATGTAATGCTGTCAAGGACTCTTACAGCATAATGGTTTTGAAAATTAAACACTGAGTCAAAAATGGGCGATACTGCACTGGAGCAGACTGTCTCTAGTTGACTTTCCTCCACGTGAATCCCCAGCGGTGTTGCAGAAGTGAGCTGCCACCTGAACGCACCAATTTACAGAAGGGTTGGTGCAATCTGGCGCAAGCTTCAGGGGACATAAAATGTTTGACCACTCTAAAGATTTCCCTGGATTTATTACCTGCCTCTTTTATCCTCTCCTTTTTTGCTCCTCTAACTTCAGCATATTTTTTAGGGCTGCTTAATAAAAATGATTTTATCAACATTTGTGTCGTTTTTTTCACCACTGCCTTTTTAAGGATTTACAGTTTCTTGATAGACTTGAAAATCTCATTTAACCAGGGATCAAAAGATTTGTTCCTGCAAGGAGTACGTGAGGAGGGTGGGGCTAGCTTATTGGAGGTGTTTCTAATCCAGCTGTCTAGCATGCAATCATCTTCCTCCACTTGGCCTGAGAGAGAGGGGGTGCTCCCTTCCAGGGCAAAAACAAGAGTTGATGGACAGAATGCAGAACAATGTCATACATTCACCCCAGTACAGAGATCTGGGCCTAAATCCATCGTTTGTTTTGCTCACCATGCCTTTCCAGTTTGAACCCAGCCATATGCAAATCAGTCTTGACCCTGTGCCTCATGGGAACAGTCCAGCCCGAACTGCCAAGCCAGGTCGTCCCTGGACGGGAAACAAGCATCCTAGGACCGGTTTCAGGGTTTTACCCCTCGTGAGCCAGGACAGCTTGATTCCAGTGACATGGAGAGCACAGGACCTACGTCTGGGCATACCCGTCCCACTCGGGTCCACAAACGCAAAAACAACAGTTGATGGACAGGATGCAGAACAATGTCACACATTCACCCCGGTACAGAGATCAGGTCCTGGGATCACTGTGGTACTGGAATCAAGGTATTCTGGCTGAAGAGGGGTGAAACCCCGAAACCCGTCCCAGGATGCTTATTTCTGGTCCAGAGAGGACCTGGCTTGGCAGTTCGGGCTGGACTGTTCCCATGAGGCACAGGGTCAAGATGGATTTGCATATGGCCAGGTTTGAACTGGGGTAGCATGGTGAGCAAAAGAATGATGGATTGAACCTAGATCTCTTGACTGTGGGTGAATGTTTTGATTTGTTCTGCATTCCGTCCATCAATTGTGTGTCTTTTGATTTCTCGCCCTAAGTGCGGCAGGTATGCCCAGATGTGGGTCCTGAGCTCACTGTGCCACTGGAATCAAACTATGCCGGATGAAGAGGGGTGAAACCCCGAAACCGGTCCTAGGATGCTTGTTTCTGGTCCAGGGAGGACCTGGCTTGGCAGTTTGGGCGGGACTGTTCCCATGAGGCACATGGTCAAGACTGATTTGCATATGGCCAGGTCTAAACTGGGGTGGCATGGTGAGCAAAAGAATGATGGATTTAACCCAGATCTCTTGACTGGGGGTGAATCTTTTGATTTGTTCTGCATTCCGTCCATTAATTGTGCGTCTTTTGCTTTCTCACCCTAAGTGCGCCAGGTATGCCCAGACATGGGTCCTGGGCTTACTGTGCCACTGGAATCAAGCTATCCTGGCTGAAGAGGGGTGAAACTCTGAAACCGGTCCTAGGAAGCTTGTTTCTGGTCCAGGGAGGACCTGGTTTGGCAGTTCGGGCTGGACTGTTCCCATGAGGCACAGGGTCAAGACTGATTTGCATATGGTCATGTCTAAACCGGGGTGGCATGGTGAGCAAAAGAATGATGGATTTAATCCAAATCTCTTGACTGGGGGTAAATGTTTTGATTTGTTCTGCATTCCGTCCATCAATTAATTGTGTGTCTTTTGCTTTCTCGCCCTAAGTGCGCCAGGTATGGCCAGACGTGTGTCCTGGGCTCACTGTGCCACTAGAATCAAGCTATCCTGGCTGAAGAGGGGTGAAACCCCGAAACTGGTCCTAGGATGCTTGTTTCTGGTCCAGGGAGGACCTGGCTTGGCAGTTCGGGCTGGACTTTTCCCATGAGGCACAGGGTCAGGACTGATTTGCATATGGCCAGGTCTAAACTGATGAGGCATGGTGAGCAAAAGAATGATGGATTTAACCCAGAGCTCTTGACTGGGGGTGAATGTTTTGATTTGTTCTGCATTCCGTCCATCAATTGTGTGTCTTTTGCTTTCTTGCCCTAAGTGCGCCAGGTATGCCCAGACATGGGTCCTGGTCTCACTGTGCCACTGGAATCAAGCTATCCTAGCTGAAGAGGGGTGAAACCCTGAAACCGGTCCTAGGATGCTTGTTTCTGGTCCTGGGAGGACCTGGATTGGCAGTTCGGGCTGGACTGTTCCCATGAGGCACATGGTCAAGAATGATTTGCATATGGCCCGGTCCAAACTGGTGTGGCATGGTGAGCAAAGGAATGAGATCTCTTGTCTGGGGGTGAATGTTTTGATTTGTTGTGCATTCCGTCCATCAATTGTGTCTCTTTTGCTCTCTTCCAGGGAGCGCATAAATTCCAATAAGTAGATTTTTATGAAATGCCCTCATTTCAGATATAGTTTTTTTAATCCTGGGTTGTAATTTAGTCAAGATAGGCCAAAGAAACTTGATCAAATAATGGTCAGTCCAAAATAGCGGCAAAGGTTTGTCAAGATGTAAACTAATATTAGAGAAAATTTGATAAAGGAAATAGCCTGCTTTATGTGCAGTTCTAAATAATACTGAGAACGTTCTAATGATGATGACAGTGTGTCTAAAAATGAGGACACCTCACTGTTAATTTTCTTTTAATCTATGTGCAAGTGAAGATCACCCAACACTATAAAGTGGGCAAACCTTAGAGCCCACCGAGCCAGCGCATTGCTCAACGATTTAAGAAAAGAGCCTGCTCTGCCAAGCGGTCTATAAATTAGTACCCCATCCAATGATTGGTGGTGCGTCAAGGCGAGGCAGACGCCCAAGGCTTCTGCATCTTCCAATTCCTCAATCAGAATAGAACATTCATATGAGTCCTGATGTACAATTGCCAGCCCTCCTCCTCTGAGCCTAAGGCAAGCCTGTCTACGCCCATCAGCGTCCCGGAAGCGGCCAGCGCCAGACACTCTGCTTGTGGCCCTCCAGAGGGTGGGCCACATATTCATTTTAAAAGGGGTGAGTTGCTGGATATGGCCTCAAAGCGAAGCTGTACACCTCACTGCCCTCCATCTGTGCTAAATGTGGGGTTTTTATGTGCAGGTTGCAGCTTGGTATTTACTTTTCTTTTTCTGGCTTCAAATCTGGGAGTGTGAAAGGAAAAGCTTTTTTTTTGCATACAACACAATTTAAATGTCTGTAAATGAACTATACAAATATTTCAGAATATATCAGAATTAGGAAAGCACAAATGAAGCACATCTTGTTGAAATTCTGATGTGTGGTAGAATTAATTATTTTAATACGATCAAAACAAATGAATACACTAAGTGATGTAATTCCCACACATAATGGTTTGTGTGCTGTATAGCTTTATCACTTAAACTGTATGTCTGAGCAAATGTAATGGTTATTTCAATTGAAAATTTGTTGTCAGTAATGGCAGTGCACTATCACACCATTTAAACTCCACCCTACGCCACTCCACAACTCTACACTATTCTCTATGCCACTCTACAACTCACTACAATACTACACTCTTCTCCACTCCACTCTACAACTCTATGACACTTCACTCTAAGCCACTCTACTCCACTAAACGCTACTCCACTCTACAACACCACCTCTGAGAATCTCCACTCCAAGCCACTTTACTCTACTCTTCTACACTCCATGCTGTGCTAATTGCCTCAATGACACTTTACTCCACTCTACCCTACGCCATTCCACTCAATGCCACTTCACTCTACGAGACTTCACTCTTATGACACTCCATTCCACTTTACTCTACTCCACAACACTCTACCACACCACTTTATACCACCTAACTTTAGACCACTCTACACCATTCCACACAACTCTACAACTTTACTCCAACCTATGCCACTCCATGCTACGCCCCTACACTCACCACCACTCTACGTCACTCAATGCCCATTCACTCTAAGACTCTCCACCCACCTCCACTCTGACACTTTAATCCACTCTATGCCCATCCACTCTACGCCACTCTACAACACTATGCCACTCCACTCTACGCCTCTCTACTCTTCTCCATGCCACTCTACGAACCTCTGACATTCTACTCTACTCCACTCTATCTCACTCCACAACACTCCACTCTATCAATTAGTATCACTAACCACTACCCTGTCGCAGCAGTTGCAGCACTACGGGTCGCTGTGCAGACCGCACCTTTTCTCACTGGTCTCTTGTGGCTATATAGTGGAACCGCTGTGTCATCTTATATATTAACTTGGCTTACACGCTGTCCTCGGAGACCTGTGGTTTGCAATATGGCCTGTGTCCGCGATTTATGCGCACTAGGGTGTAGCTACAAGGCGCTGTTCTCTCTGCTACGTACTCCTGTACATTTGCGACCCGTAGGCCCCCCAACTACTGGATTGCTACTGATTTGTGAGCATGCAGCGTTGTATCTCACCTCGAGAGATTGTCGTTTCAGGTATGTCCCAGCTGTGTACCTGTTGATTGTGTAGCATTTGGGCCTTGTTCTCAGCAGTGATCTGAAGGGTTGTTAGCACTCCAGCGTTATCGAGGCATTTCCAATCACCTCAGTTACTGTCCACGGGTCCTTCAGTGTTCCGCTACCAACTGTGAGTCTTACGGGCTTCTAGACGCGATTTATTATTTTAGCTTCGGCTCAGAGTTTTGCCCATGCCGGCTTACGTGCCTTACGTCTCGGCCCGTCGTCTTACTCTAGCCCGGTGTCTGGGTTTCAGTTTCACTCGTTGGGCTTTATCGGCGTCTTCTTCCGACGTGGCGACTCCAGGGCTTGTTAATGTTTTGAAGTTGCAGATTGTCAAAGATCGATGTCATATTGACAGAGTTCACCTTGCGTAGCAGGTCTAAACGCTCATCTGTGAAGGATATTTACAGTTTAATGGGCATCCAAGAGGAGCTCGCTCAAAACGCTGCCATCTCGTAGCTCGGCTAGCTCTGCCCCCCCCTCTGCACTCAAAAGTTGCACCTGAGTCTGTTGGATATGGGAGAATTGTTAAGAGTGCAGACTGGTCGCCAAAGACAGACTTCCTCAATAAAAGAAATCATTGAACCTGCAGCGACAGAAGACCAGAATCACACACATAATTGGACTTCTGCTGGACCAAATAGGACTTAAAGGGACCCAAGTAGCCTCTCCTCAACTATAGACCGAATAATAACCCCAGACAGGCCCCCATCGACCACACAGGACCCATAGCATCTTTCAGCATCCTCACCATCCTCTATCCTCAACATCAGGAACAATCCATTGAAGTCTATGGCGGTCCTTGCATAAAGTGAGGAACCGAACTTGAGACTGCTTTAGTGACAGGTAACTGATCCAATTCTTCCTTACTGCCCCCAAACCTTCCCACTGTTGGAATTGGTCGCCTAGTCCAAACCTAAGTTGTTAAACAGAACTTTTGTAAACTTTTAGAAAGTTTCCAAACTTTACTGTTACCAATGCTGGTTTCCACTTTGGACTCTGAAGCTGAGATTTGTGTTTTCCTTAAAAATCTATATCTTTGGAGACCTCTGGTGGATTTTTCTCATCTTGGTGTCTAAAAATTCACAAAAATATCACTTATGTTTATAAATTGATGTTGGATTTCTCTTGTGTTGTGTGACTTTCTTATTATGTTGTTTGCTGTGTCAAAATGCTTTACACTGATTCCTTTGTTTAAGCTTTGCTGCTCTAAGCCACAGCTACCCAGGGGTGAGCTAGAGGTTTTACAAACAAGCCTGACTGGACCCAAGATGTTTTTGGGAGTTTATTACGTGGTGAGGTCATAGAACCCCACAGTATAATACACCACAATCCTCACATAGGTGCACAGCGGTGGGATCCAAAACTTGTGTTTAGTTGTACCAGACAATTTAAATGTTGATAACCACCAAAAAAAAGCAATGCAACTCTCAGGTTAAAAAGTTTCAAAAATGTTTTGCAAGTTTTGAATGTAAGGCACTGTTTTCCAGGAGCTTACAGACTTGCAGTGAGGTTCACAAAAGTTTCCAAAAGTGATATAAGTTTTTGATGAGTCTCCAATGGGTGAAAAACATGGAAATCGACTTTTCCACCCTGCCCACACTCATGATCAAAGATCTGAGGGTGCTGTGCAGGGATAGAAAAAACAGCTTGCATGTTCCTGCCAAAAATGAGGACCTGGAGCAAGATATTCCAGGCGAGCCCAAGCCCAAGTTGGAATGCATATTGCACCTGACAGAGGGAATGAGGAGGATGGCAGAGTCCTCCTTCATGATGAGGGGGGGCAACAAGAGTTTTTTCAAGGCATGCCTCCACATCTGGGAGTGAGAAGAGCTCCACTTCAGTGAGGGGGCCCAAGTACTTAGAGATTCAACGGAGCTCCCTGGAGTTACAGGAGAGGAGACTGGCCCTAGGCTGGCTATGGGGGAGAAAAGGATCAGGCTGGTACTAAAGTCCCAAGGACATGGTGGCAGCATTAATTATTGTGAAAACTAGTTTCAACATAGGGTGAGGGATAGGCAGCTGACACTAGAAGATGATGTGGCAGAGTCATATTCACATATGAAGAAAGCCCTCATTGAGCTGTTTGGTCTACCCCATGAAGGATACAGACAGAGGTTTAGGAACACACACTATGGGGCGACTAGAAATGGGTGGACATTTTGGAAGCTTCTGTGAAGTCACTTGAAGGCTGGATAAAGGTACCTATGTAGATACCTATATGGGGGCTCTACATTTTACACACTTAGAAATTGTACCTTATTTTGAAACAGCATCTAGTCGATTCTAAGTTATGTAGTCTCAGAGAGATGGAGAAGATCACTGATGAATGGGTACACACTTGGTTGCCCAAAAAGTCCCTAGGTGGCGATCACAAAAAAGGAGGACGCCCCCCACCACTGTTAAAGGGGAAGAAGAGGGCAAGGATAACAATAAATAAAATCCCAAAGAGTCCACAAAACATGCCCAAGGGGTGAGCCCAGTGCCACATGCCATTCAAAGGGGAGGGAGTACCTAGGAAAGAATTTCAACCCTACAAAGGTTGGGGTACACTATGACTGTAAATAGCCAGGGCACAAGAGGGGAGATAGTGTGTTCGCCAAAAACCCACCCACTGGTGAACATCTCAAAGGTATTGTAAGTGTAGGGATGGGAGTGGAAGTTGTCCCTAGAAATTCTAAAGAGTGGACTGAGGCCACCTTAGTCTCCATGAATGGGGATTAAATTGAACCCTTAACGCACTGACCTGCAAGTATAGAAAGATGCAAGCTGTGGCCAAGAATCAATGGGGTTGAAATCCAGACCCTGGAAGATGCAGGTGCCATTATCACCATGATTACAGCTAAGCTGGTTTCCCCAGGACTGATCATCCCTGATGAGGTGCTCCAGATGGTCAACTCTGGTAATATTACAAAGTTACATCCAATAGCAGTGGTAGAATTTGAATGGGGAGGGGTTACTGGCCCTAAGAAGGTAGCGGTGTCCCCTGACAGTCCAGGAGTGTCTGATGGGCAATGACCTTGAAACATCTGCCTAGACAGAGGTGGAGAGACGGATCCATGCAGCAATACTGGGTCTCCCTGAGTGGGTACTTGTCTCCACTAGAACATAGAGGTCTTAAAGTAATGTCAAGCGGTCTTGGAGCCGGAAAAATGGCCCAATGCCTTAATAACAAGAGGAAGGGCCGGAAGCCTGGAAAGGCCACTTCCCATAGTCCAAAGGTCATGAATGAGCATAACCCTAGGGGGCCTAAGGGGAAGGTCTGATGCCTGAAGAGGAGGCTGCTTCTTTGGGAGATCTGCCTGACCAGGCAGAACTCCAAGGAGTGTGGGGACCCTCCAGAGAGGACTTGAGCCAGGGACAAAAGACTAGCCCCACTCTTTAAGGCTGAAACAGCTGGCTGTCAAACAGAAACAGGAGGAAGGGGATGTTTCTGGAATCCAAGCTGTGTACTGGGACGAGGGACTCTTGTGCAGTGAGGCAAGGGACCGCAAACCAGGGGCAACAAGGAGAGTGGTGGTCCCCCAACACTACAGATAATTTCTGATTAGTCTGGCTAATGACATCCCCTTAGCTGGACATAGGGGGCAGGTCAAAATATGGGAAAGGTTGGTCAATCACTTCTACTGGCCTCAGATGACTGAAAAAGTGAAGGAGTTGTGTTGCTCCTGTGTCGCCTGTCAAGCCAGTGGCAAGACTGGAGGCAATCCAGAGGCTCCCCTTATACCACTGCAGTGGTGGGGACTCCCTTTGAAAGGGTGTTTGTAAGAAACTGGGTTGCTGGTGGACTGGGGTGTGAGGCCAGGTCAAGCAGCAACCACAATCCTAGTCAGGGCGAGGCACAAGTCAAACCCAAATTAACCTGGGTTCAACATTCTGGTAGCTTGGCACAGAGCAGTACGACTTAACCTAGAAGCCACGTGTAAAGTATTTGTGTAACACTTCCAACAGTAACACAGTGAAAACACACCAGAAAAGCATCTCACACCAGTTTAGAGAAATAGCGCAAAATGTAATTAATAAAACAAGAACAAAACGACAAAAAGTCAATCAGTAGAACCTGAGTTATGAAATTGAAAAGATTTTAGGTGAAAAATAGCACCAAAAAGCACAAAGTGCCAGCTGCGACTATCTGGCTGTACAGGACCGAATACATGTCACACTTTCAGGCCAACCGCAATGGAGCGCAGGTCAGCTACAGTAACCAGGTTAGGCCCACTGAAGTTTACCTTCTCAAATCCGTGCAAAGAATCCCATTTTACAGTGGATGGGTTGTCGAGGAATAGGGAGAGCGTCGCTGGAGGCTACAGGCATCTGAGCGAAGATCCTGAAGTCGTCATGGATGGGTGTTGCTGGAGCTTTGCATTTGCAGTCCCCATCAGCATTCAATGCTGTTGCACAAAGGGGCAGCTGGTGACCTTGGGACTGACTGTGGTGCGAGCGGCAGGGTCTTGGTGTGAAAAGGCTTGTTTGCGGTTGTGAAGAGCCCAAAAACGTAAGTATACAGCTCTCTGAGCCATACCAAAGGTCCAGGACCTGAGGGGTGCATCTTGGAGGTTGGGAACTCACTTCAGCTGGGTACAGGGGCTGGTGCAAGATGTTGGGGAGCCTTTTATGTCCCCAAGACTGAGGTCAGGAGGCCAGCAGACTAGCCCATGGAGTCACTCTGGGTTCCTAAGTGAAGTTGCAGGTCCAGTTCTTTCTCATCCAGGCAAGAGGGCATCAGGCAATATCCTACACAGCAGGGCAAATGTTCCTTCAGAGCAGCAGTTCAGCAGAGTGGCAGTCTTTTCAGCAGCACAGCAGTCCTTCTTCCTGACAGAGTAACCAAAGGTCCAAATGTGGATTGAAGACTTGGTATCTGAGGTCCAGTATTTATCCCCAGTTGTGTCTCTGAAGTGGAGAGAAGTTTCTACAGGCATACCTTTGAGGTGCACAGGTGCCCTGCCTTGCTGGCCCTTGCTCCAGACCAACTGCAGGGGTGTATGCAGCCCTTTATGTGGAGAAACGACATAGCCTATTCAAGTGGAAGTGGGGCTGGATCCAGCTCCTCCCTCCCATCCTGCCAGTATTGGCCCATCCAGTCATCCAGTCAGATCTAAGCTCTCCACTGTGTGTGGCTGTCTAAGAGGAATACACAAAGTTCAACTGTCAATTGCAATTAGCCATATGACCCAGAGACAGGCTGCCGGCACCAAATGACTAAGGCAAGAAAATGCCAACTTTTTAAAAGTGGCATTTTCAAAACTGTAACTTAAAATCAGACTACACCACAAGTTAGGATGGTAAGCCACCAAACATGAACTGGGTATCTGTTCCCATTTGGAAATTACACTCACAAAATATAACAAGGTTACTCAAATGTTATCCCATGGGATAGGTAGGCTTACAGTAGTGAAAACACATTTAAAGAGTTTTTCACTAGCAAGACATGTAAAACTTAAAAGTACATGTTCTACTTTTTAAATATATTGCACGCTGCCTGCTGGGCTGTCCACCCCTATGCTAAGGTTGACTTATATGTATTAAAAAGGAAGGTTTGAGCGGCAAAAGGCTTACTTTGTATGTCCCAAAAAGGAGCCCCTTCAGGTCCTTCAACAAGATGCACAGCCAATTATGTAAAGTAAATTCCAAAATCATTTTAATGTATTTTTGTTCCACTAATATTCCACATGTAATCCAATATTTTTTCAAGTTTCTTCTGTGCATTTTTCATTTGTCAGTTGTAGCAATATTTTTATAAGTGCCTTGTGAGGCTTTCTCTAAGCAGCACTGGAGGGTTCACAATTCCTCATAAAGCATCCTTATTGCTTTAAACCCAATGGATTTTTGGATGACTCTCTTCCTCAGGAGTAGCTACAATGTAAAATGGTAATGAACTGTCATATGGATACTTCATTACATATATTGCGTTAAGTTAGCATGAGTGTATTACATGTTTAAACAGCCGTTTTTCCTTCAGGCTTCAGTTTTGCACACGACACGTACTTGTTGTTGTAGCTTTCAGCCTAGAAGTGGTGAGGTGTTTTATTTGAGAATAATATGTTATTCCTAAGCTATCAGCTTTGCCTTGTACACTTGGTACAACTGTCTGCACACTGAGAGCTGCACACTCTAAGATTAACCTAACACAAGGTTGCTGGGAAGTCTGATCCTCGCACCACATTAGACATTAGACATAACACAAATAATGTTGATGCCAACATTTTGGGCTCTACGCGGGTTTAAGATAGAGTTACACGGAATGAACGCAGACACTTGGTGCTGCGCATGAAGAGAACTGGTAGATGCTGATGTGAACTGCTCCTACTGACATTGAGAGGTATGGGGTCGCCCTGCTAAAGCCCGAATGAGACCTTCTTAGATATAATATAATATGCTAGATAGGGTGCGCGAAATATAGGTGATATAGATTTCTATAGAAATTGCATTGTAACATGCTAGCACCTTTTGCTTACTATGGATTAGTGACTATGCTGCTGACTCTGATTTTTATAATCTGCATTTTGGTATTATACAAGATACTGCGTTTGAGAACTTTGCATTGAATAATAAATATTTCAAACTTGCACTTGTGTTCTTTGACTCTCAGTTTTGGTTTGAAATGATTATAGAACGAAAGAGTGTTCATGTGTTCCACGACTCCTGAGGTATTCTAAAGATCATGTTCTGGTTTGTCTAATACATGTATCATTCCATAATGATCCATGAGACACTGTAGCTAGCTAGGTAACTAGATTTCTGACACTGAGATGAGTTTTTGGATCATCCTAACTCACTAAGGTTCTAGATCTCTATGCACAGTTCTGTGGGAGAACGGAAACCCTGCTACATGGCGCCCAACGGATTGGTTGGCCGTATTTCATGACACTCGAGTAGTATATCATTCAGACCTTGACACCTTCATTCCCGTTTCCGGAAAACGGTGGTGTCGGAAAAACCTACCTATTTATGTGATAGGTGTTTTCAAGCTTGAATTCTTCTAAAAAACGGTTTCTTTGAATTACTACCCAGTTGTGCTACACTCAGTTCTTTGTCTGGTCTTTCATCTTCCTGTGCTAACATGGCAGTGGAAATAGCGCAGCATAGCCGCGTCGCGGTTCGCGATCACTTGCGGGGATATAATGTACCCGCTGAAGGCTTAGCTGTGGTTCTAGTTGTGAGTGCGGAACATGCGTACCCGTACGAATTGTTTTATTCCTGGGTGACATTTCCGGAAGTAGACGCTAATTCGGGTGTCTATCACACATACACTGCCTCAGCAGTACCGGCAGCTTATGCTCCGTACAGGGCACTGGAAGTACCTATTGACGCTTGGCAGCACGGTGTTTGGTTTGGTGGCGCCCTACCCCATTCTTTGAACGCTACGAGGTTAGGTCCTTTGTCCATTCCGGGCACAAATTGGCCCGCCTTGGGTGGATTTACTCCTCATCCTAATCGCGCCACGTGTAACGTAGCCGACCTGAGACGTCTACATGAGGTCTCGGTTGAAGTGATTAGAGCGCTTGTTCATTACATTAGTCGTAATATTCAAGGCGCAGCCCCCGCAGGTGCGCAGCTTCGAGCAGAACAGGCTGGTTTGAAAATCAGTCCTGTCTTGGTGAATTCCGTTATGGGCAGAAAGCCAGATAGTACGGATGAATTTCCTTACTGGCTAGCCGAGAAATTCGACCAGTTAGAGGCTGTGTTTCCTAATACGACTCCGAGTGAAAAACACCGGATTCTTACGCTTAGTTTACCGAAGGAAATAGCCCCGGACCTTGCTGACTGTGAGACATGGGGTAAGACTTTTGCAGCGGTTTACTCGAGGTGCTTTGGCACACCGTCAGTTTCGAACCTGTCTGCGATCCTCAAGCGTGTTCAGGATGATCACGGACCTGAGTCGGCGGTTGAGTTGGGTATGCGCCTGAACGGTTCATTTGAGACAGTTTGCGGTATTATCCTTGCCAATGTAAAAGGGGATGCAATGAACTTTCAGGTGGCCAATGGTCTGGCGTTAGTACCCGATGCCGAGAAACCCCGTCAGCTGGCAAAAATTATTGTGGCGGCTTATAAAACGGTTGGCCGCAATTCAAGGGGTGCGAAGGTTTTTCTGGAAAAAGAAAAGAAGCAACCCCAGGGGCAGTCTTCGGAAACAGGTGGACAGCCCAAGTCCAAAAAACAAACTTGGCCGAAAAAGCAGAATAGGGGTAAACAACAGCAACAACAGACACAGGTCTCTGGTCCGACACCTTCGCCACCTGCGCAGTCTGAGCGAGTTTATGAATTGCGCGATCGCGCTACGATTAAATCGCCTGACAGATATCAGGCAACTGACCAACGCTCTCCTCGTTCCTTTCAGGACTCATCGGCTCCATCATCCGGTGGTGGAGGGGGCGGCAGGGGCAGGGGTGGTCAGCAAGGACGTGGCCAGCCCCGCACGCGAAGTGAAGGGGACAAGCGGGACGACTCTACGCCAAAGAGACCGCAGTTTGCCAAGAAGAAAGTCGCTGCCTTAACGGCGCATCGATATGCCCCAGATAGTGAGAACGCGGCTTCGGAATCTGACGTGGGCTCTGACCTTGCTGGACAGCGCGGCGGAGATTACCATAGTGAGAGAGGCCCTCCGTCCACTGTTGAAGGTGACAGCGACTGACACTTATGTTGTAATCGAAACAGCTGATACACATGTTGCTCCCCCTGAAAGGCTTTTTGAAATTGTCCTGTTAATTGAAGGTGACATGCAGCGAACTGTAAAAGGGGTATTTTGGGAAAATCTTTCGGATACGTATGACATTTTGCTTTCGGAGGCTGACTGGCCCCCACCTTTTGTTCTCGAAGCTCCGCGAGGGGAGGAGGTAATCCTCCCCAGTTTCGCGCACACTGTACCGAGAGTGGAAGCGCTGCATTTTGCAGAAGAGTGGGCTCTGGCGCTTGCGCCGGCTGTGTACCGAAATCAATGTGGCTGGGATAAATTGTCCCCTAGCCATGAGATTCCATTACGGTCACAGCCTCAGCCACAACCCCAGTACCCCATACGGCGTGAAGCTAAAGCTTCGGTCGCGGCTATCCTTGAACAATTGGAATATCAAGGTGTAATTGAAACGTGTGTGTCACCAATGAATAATCCCCTTTTTACTGTTAACAAGCCGGACGGCTCATATCGTCTAGTTTTGGATTACCGGCATTTGAACTCGCATTGCCGTAACTGTGCAGTACAGAATACTCACGGCTCTGCCCTAGTGAATAGTCTTGAGCGTAAACGGTTCAAAACCACGCTTGACATTTCCAATGGTTTTTATGCACATAGATTAGATGGTCTAAGTTCCCAATGGACCAGTTTTACATGCGGCGGCGTACAAAAAAAGTTTAAACGACTCCCAATGGGATACAAAAATAGTCCTGGAGTGTTTTCCGCTCGCATTGTCTCTCTTTTGGAGAGTTTCGACCCAGTTGCATGTTCGTATGTGGATGACATTTATCTCACAGACGACGAGCTTTGGGTGCATCTGTGTCGAGTAAACAGCATAATTTGTAACTTTGCAGACATGGGTTACAAGTTTAACTTTGCTAAATCACACATTGCAGAGTACACAGTGTTGTTTCTAGGTTATGAACTTAACCATGAAGGAAAGGGATTGGCTCCTCACTTCCTGGAGAAGTGCGCGCAGTTGCGCTCTCCGACAACACTGAAAAAATTACAGTCTTTACTGGGTTTTTTAAATTTCGGGAGGACATACATTCCGGAATATGCCCAGCGTATCAAGCCTTTATATGCCTTGGTACAACCATCTTTTTCCAAATCATGCTGGCTGCCTGAGCATTCAGCCATTCTGCAGTCTTTGCAGGCTGATTTGCTCACTTCTGACTACTTACAGACCCGTGATAACCGGACCAACCTGGTGATAAGAATAATCCCTGGGACGGTGGGTTTCACGTACCTGACTTTTAATGAGGGGGATACTGTACCTATTGCTTACAAATCACACTTGTACACTTCGGCTGAACTGCGTTTTTCCACTGTGGAGAAAGTGTTAACGGCTGTGCAGATGGCAATTCTTAAGGAACGTGCCCTGTCGCAGGGAAAGCGCATGTTGGTTGTTACCCCGTGTCCTGCCTTGGAGGCGGTCACGAAAGCCAGTGTACCTAATTCTAAAGCTTTGCACCCTCGGTGGATTCAGTGGGCTACTTCCTTGACATCTCAGGATGTCACGTTTATTTTTGACGCCGCTTTACGGTCGCAGGAGTATTTACAGTATGAATTTGTTCATCCTGCTCCTTTAGCAATGCGGCCGTTGGAGGATTTCCACTGTATCATTTACACGGATGGTTCGGCGCAGGTTGCGCATGGCTCTAAACATGCCTACGTTTCCGCTTGCGCCATTGTGGTCGGTGCCATGGTGAACGATGAGTTCAAGTCCAGTGTCGTGCACACGCAGACACTTGGAGACTGCACCGCACAATTAGCAGAGCTCCGTGCTCTTATGCTTGCATTGGAGTACGCAGATCCTAGTGTGACAACTTTAATCGTAAGTGATTCTTACTACTGTGTCCAGTCTTACAATGAGAACTTGTTCTTTTGGATTCAGAATGATTTTCGTGATTCCAAAGGTAGCACAATAAAACATAAAATGATCTGGGTCCGAGTGGCGGAACTTAAAGAAAAGCTGCCGCTCGTGTTTGTAATTCATACTCTCGGCCACCAGCGCGTGGGAGTCCACGCTGTTGGCAATTCGCTTGCTGATGAGGCAGCGAAGTCTGCGGTATCAAAATACTTAGTTGCAGCGGTCACGAGGTCCAAGAGCAAAATAGATGACGACATCTTGGCGGCTGTTGCTGCCACGGCGAAGGGAGGTAAATATCCTGCGGGGTTCCCTTCGAAATACACATACCACTTAAGTCCCGATAAGGTTCCTTATGTGAAAATTCCTGAAGTTGGAGAGCGTCTGATTCCCAACTCGGATCGCAGAGCTTCTCTGATTACAGTGGCTCATGAAGGTGTGGCGTCTGCGCATGCGGGCGTCTCAGCCACTGTATCACAGCTACAACAGAGGTTCTGGTGGCGGGGACTGTACAAACAGACGCGCGATTATGTCCTTATGTGTGACATTTGTCAGCAGATTAAGCCTTCTACTGCTGCGCGTCCGCCTCAGACAAAGTTGTACATTTCTAATAAACCGCTTGGTTGTGTTTATTTGGATCACTGCGGTCCTTTCTCTTCTGATACTACGTATAAATACATCTTAGTAGCAGTTGACTCATGCACACGCTTTGTGTGGTTATGGCCGCATCGCAGCGCTGATTCACGGACTGTCATTAAGGATTTGCGTGTCTTTGTGGGAATCTTTGCTTGTGGTGCTTTCCATTCGGACCAGGGTCCGGCTTTCGCCTCTAAGGCGTATAAGGATGCTATGGTTTCGTTGGGAGTACAGGTGAAGTTTTCAAGCCCCTACAGGCCTGAGGGCAATTCTGTGGTAGAAAGAATGAACCGCGACTTAAAGCAATCTTTGACAGCCCGAGTTATAGGCACTGGTAGAAACTGGCTGTCCCACCTCTATGGCGTGCAGCGTGCGCTTAATAATCTCCCTAGAAGGTCTCTGGGTGGGCGGACCCCATACGAAATGCTCTTTGGTATCAAGATGTACGTCCCTGACCTTGATGGTGCAGACTGCCAGGCCCAGGCCGCGGCCTTTGACGTAGATGAACATTGCAATGTTTTACAGGATCTACAAAAGACCAGAGACAGTCTTGCAAAGGAACACTTGCCCTCCACGTCGGATGATGCGTTGCAGATCCCGGTAGTTGGCTGGCTACCCCAAGTTGGAGAACTGGTTCGAGAGAAGATCGATAACAAAAAGGAATTTGGTCCCTCATATCGAGCGCCAGTTCGGGTCCTTGGAGTGAAGGGCACAAGAACAGTCATTTTACCACCGCTTCCAGGTCGTAAAGAAAACAGATTTATTTCTATTGACAATGTCAAGACACACAGGGTGGCCGATTCTTCATAGCATGACACCGGCTGTATCCTGTCCTTCCGTGGTGAGGCACTCTGTGCTGGCTATTACATCCGGTGCAAATCAGGAGGTGTCCCTCGAGATGCCTGCCATGACAAGTCCTTTATTAAATACTATTCCTGTTACTAACATTGATGAGGTGACCTATGCAGATCCTGCTGATTTATCCATGTCCGATTTACATGCACGTTTGGCTAACCAGTCCAGATTCTCTTTTGACTCTGTTTCGGAACTTTCAAAAAAACCATCAACTATTGCAAAATATGCCACGTTGTTTAAAAAATATTTTTTTAATTCCGCCTTGGACATACGTTTGGCTGATACTATTTTCGTTTTATCTTTTTATGTCAATTGGTTTTGTGTTTTATTTTTTCCGCCTGATTGATGGCCATTATGTGAAAGAAAGAACAGGAATTCGGTACCTTAATGGAACATTGGCCCCTCACTCCTCCTCGCATTCGGCACACAGACTAAAGAGAGACTTACATTCAGTACAAATTACTGCTTGGCCTGTCCTTGATGGGATTGTGTGGGATGCGGTTAGGTTTCAGATACATGGCCCCACAGAAGTTATTAATGTTCCTAATGTGCTTAGAGTAAACATGGGAGATGTGATTAAGCAAAATATTCGTTCTGATGATTGGGATCTTCAGGCAGTAGAAGCATTATTCTCTGATTTAAAATATTATGCGGCTTTTGATGATGAGGATTTATATTTAGATTCTGTCAATTATGGTGATTTATTTTGTTACCAACATTATGGAAATCATTTCTTGCACAAGACAAGTTCCAGGCGGGTTCCTGTGAATTACACTCAGTGGGAACATTGCCCTGCTCCTTTACAGGGGAGCTCAAGTACTTTTTTGGGAAAATACTCTTACTTTACAGATTTTAATCAATCAAA
Organism: Lissotriton vulgaris; assembly: GCF_964263255.1. Lineage (NCBI taxonomy): Eukaryota > Metazoa > Chordata > Amphibia > Caudata > Salamandridae > Lissotriton > Lissotriton vulgaris. The sequence continues at coordinate 618,417,840 of NC_141695.1, read as the reverse complement.
TCCTGAGTCGTTTTACTTCAAGGTGAAACAGAAATCAATGCCAAAAGTTAGACTGACTGACACAAAATTGTTGTATTCAAAGTCCTTTCTAGAAAGGTTATCTGTGGATGGCTATGAGTTATGGAAGGATGTTATTGACCTTAAATCGGTTTGGGGTACCAAAGATTGGCAGGTACAAGGCACTGAGGCTTTGCATCGTGCATGTCTCATCCCAAATCACATGTTGTTTTTAAATTCGACTATTTCCCAAACAACGTGTTTTGGATTGGCTACATCTAAAAAATTAAATACCCCTACTATCCCTGATTTGGAAGAATATTCGGGTTGGAGTAATTTCACTACCTTGTCCATAAATCAGATACAAGCTCTTTTGCAAAATTCCTCCTTTAATATTTCCAGTTTTGATCCGGATGGGTGGCTTTTATGGCAAAGAAGCTCTGATTCTTGCCAAAGTCGTTTTTTGGGTTTGTCTGAGGGTTTTACACACATCAGGCCAGATCCCAGGTTTGACCAAGATCACACTGTTACAACTTATTCAGTAGGCAAATTGTGTCAGAACTGGTTACAACATTCCACTTTAGCTGCAGTTAAACTGCATTTGTCCCAGTTGAATGAAAACATAGAGTTAAATGATTTTATAAAAGGCCCAACTATGGGTAGGTCTAAACGCTTTATTTATGCTATTTACAATGAAATTTGGAAATTTTCAAGAGTCGAAGCAGCTAAACGCCTGAGGGCTATTGATCAAGCCAATTTGGAAAAAGTGCTTGCAGTGGTTGATAATAGTATTAACACGCTTTCTTCCAGAATTTACACATTGGATAATATTGTTTCTTCTGTTGTTGATATTGTACATGATGAAGTGTCCACGTTATACCATGGTCAAAATCAATTACGTTCTGTAATGCAGTTTGCCTGGACTCTACAGACAATTAAGGCTGGTCGAGTTCCCTGGACCTCATTGAACGTTTCATCACTTTTTGCCCCTTTTAATCTTACTGATAAACAACGCATGCTTTCAATGCGTGATGCATCGTTTTCTATGTTACATATTGAGAAGCTAGAATCCTTACCTTTTTCTGTTGCTGAAACCACCACTGCCACGTGGCTTATTCATGGTTTAATTACATTACCATTTCCCTTATATAAATTTACTAACTGTATGCGGTATATTGCTATAGGACGATATGAGCCACTAGGCAATGCATTCCTACATGAGGCTTGGTCATTACCATACACATACAGATGTCTGAAAGATGGAAAAGAAGTGAATCTTAATGGTGAGGAATGCACACAGTCACCTGACCATTCATTAATATGCAGACACATTCAGTTACACGGTTCTTGTAATCAGGACCGCCCAAATTTAGCATGTGTTTTAAAAGGCACGCCAGTTCCAGCAGTAGTGCCCACATTTACATTATTAGCTAATGGTAGTTATTTGCTTTTAAACAATGAATTATGTTGTGGTTTATTAATTGGCGTGGCTTATATAGTTACTGTATCAGAGCGTGTAGTGTGCTGCAAGAACGTTCTATACCCACCCACGCATGGCTCTTCAGATGTCTCCATCTGGCCTCGGATCCCAACCTTGGAAGCGAAATTCAATGGTTTAAGCAGAATAAGGGCTCTTTTGTCTCAAAAACAAGTGACCCTGAGTTCGGCCCGGGAAACTTATGTCCTTCACATAGCTAACACCCGCACAGAGGTGCAGGCGCTTTTAAACACTGATTTGCCATTTCATTTCTGCGAGCTGGTACACCAGATTTTTAATGCTTCTTCAACGACTGGGCTGGCGCATTTTTTTAAACTAGTAAGCAGTGGACTCGTGACTACGTTTGAAAAAGTTTTTGGTATCATTCCCACGTTTTTCCACACTATTTTTGGGAGTTTGTTTGGTGGAATACCTGTGTTGCTGGCTGTGGCAGCAGGCTTTCTGTTGGTGTTTTACTTCATAAAACATGGATGCCCATCCTGCGCAAGACGCCGTTCAACGCCTCCTGACACTGTGCCGTAATCGGATGCTCAATTACTATGGAACTTTGCCGCTTGCAGCATTAAGCACGGCCTATAGATTGTCATTTCGGTTCACCGACTTCACGTGTGTCCAACCTGTGTTTCACTGCCTAAACTGCGAGTTCGATTGGGCCATTGATTTGTGCCTATGCTTGAGGACTGCTCCTGACGTCGATTTTGATCAGCTAATGCGTCCCGTTGTGGCTCACGAGCTGATCTGTTCTGGCGAGAGAGTTATGGCCTTGGCAGCGATAAATGGAGTTCTGGGCCAATGGGAGATCTCTGCAGCGGCGAATGCCTTTCTGACACACAGCGTTCTGGTGAACCCACCGAGTTGTCCTCTGACGTTGCAAGAGGATCCGATGCTGGAGGAGCACGTATGTTCTTTCCCATTGCTAAATTGGATGGCTGAACTATTTTCGGATGATGGCAGTGATTTCATACTGGAGGCTGTTGCAACTTTCTTTGCATATACTTTCCAATCGTGAGATGCCTGGAAGGAATGCTTTGTTGTGAAATATGACTTTCCCCTCGCTGAATTGGAGGGATGGACTATGTTCAGCTGATGGAGAGTTCGCTCACGTGAGGTTGCTGGAGATAACGTCTAAGTGGCACATGACTTTGGATATCGGATGAGTGCCTTGGTTTTTTCTCTTACAAACATTTGAATGGAAGCGACCTGGTCATACATTTCATAATTTTTTGAACCGGGCGGAAGACTTTTGGTTCAAGACTTTTGATATTTTTTAGATTTGATGCCACTGTAGGCATTCATACATATTCATTCATACATATTCATTCATACATATTTTTAGCTTATTTTGGCTCAAAACTATTGAATTCTGCTTTCAAATTGTGTATCTGATTTAGTATTGCCTTTTCCCTTATGATTGGCGGTGCTCGGACCAATGGGGGGGTGTCATATGGATACTTCATTACATATATTGCGTTAAGTTAGCATGAGTGTATTACATGTTTAAACAGCCGTTTTTCCTTCAGGCTTCAGTTTTGCACACGACACGTACTTGTTGTTGTAGCTTTCAGCCTAGAAGTGGTGAGGTGTTTTATTTGAGAATAATATGTTATTCCTAAGCTATCAGCTTTGCCTTGTACACTTGGTACAACTGTCTGCACACTGAGAGCTGCACACTCTAAGATTAACCTAACACAAGGTTGCTGGGAAGTCTGATCCTCGCACCACATTAGACATTAGACATAACACAAATAATGTTGATGCCAACATTTTGGGCTCTACGCGGGTTTAAGATAGAGTTACACGGAATGAACGCAGACACTTGGTGCTGCGCATGAAGAGAACTGGTAGATGCTGATGTGAACTGCTCCTACTGACATTGAGAGGTATGGGGTCGCCCTGCTAAAGCCCGAATGAGACCTTCTTAGATATAATATAATATGCTAGATAGGGTGCGCGAAATATAGGTGATATAGATTTCTATAGAAATTGCATTGTAACATGCTAGCACCTTTTGCTTACTATGGATTAGTGACTATGCTGCTGACTCTGATTTTTATAATCTGCATTTTGGTATTATACAAGATACTGCGTTTGAGAACTTTGCATTGAATAATAAATATTTCAAACTTGCACTTGTGTTCTTTGACTCTCAGTTTTGGTTTGAAATGATTATAGAACGAAAGAGTGTTCATGTGTTCCACGACTCCTGAGGTATTCTAAAGATCATGTTCTGGTTTGTCTAATACATGTATCATTCCATAATGATCCATGAGACACTGTAGCTAGCTAGGTAACTAGATTTCTGACACTGAGATGAGTTTTTGGATCATCCTAACTCACTAAGGTTCTAGATCTCTATGCACAGTTCTGTGGGAGAACGGAAACCCTGCTACAGAACACCCAACATCTTAACAGAAAGGACTGGTGGGTGTTCATTACTATTCTGAATTGTAGTAGAAGGCCAGCCCAGTGGTGTTAGTACCCAAACCAAACCCAAAAGTAGGTTAACATGAGAGGAGGTTTTGTGCGAACTACAGAGGCCTGAAGGCAGTCACCAAGACTAATGCTTGACCCATGAGCTCAAATATAATTTTGGGGCTGCCAAATATCTGTACACATTTGACCTGACTTAAGGTTATTATCAGATAGACAACACACCAGGAGCAAAGGAGAGATTTGATTTTTCAACCTGCGAAGGCCACTATAGATTCAAAGTGATGCCCTTTGAACTGAAAAATGCATCTGCCACCTTCCAGAGGCTCATAAACAGAGTATGTTCAGGTTTGGAAAACTTTAGTGCAGCATATCTGGATGATATTGCTGTGTTTAGTTCCACCTTTAGCAGGCAAGGTTGAATATCAATGCAAGTACGTGTCAGATAGGGCAAGGTTCTGTTGTGTACTTGGGTCACCAATTACGTGGAGGCCATGTACAACCTCTCCAGCCCAAAATTCAGACAAATCTGGCCTAGGAAGCACCTAAGACCCAAATCCTGGAATAGTTAGATTTTATATCTTGATAAAATCAAAGAAGGACTTTAATGTAACATATATAGATATTCATTCGTAAGAAATGGGAACAAGGACTCATGTTATAGGGCAGATATGGCCCGGACTAATATGTATGGTGCTGAATTAATAAAGGACCAGGAAAGTTTAGACATCTGATAACGAGGGTAGCGCTAATGTGCCACAATGGTCTAAGTACTTAGCTTACAAGAATAGGGCGACACACAAATCTGAGGTTAAGCATATAACCTCTATAGACCATGAGACATATACTGTTGATTTTACTATACAGGCACAGTAGCCGTTTACATACAATTGGTCACAGAACAAAGAAGGACAAGATGCGATGTCTGTGCTTATTGGACACAGTCAGCACGGTAAGATACTGCCTTGTATAATTTATATTTCTCTTTTTTGAATAATACACTGTGATCCCCACCCTTTCTGAAAATAGTAGCGCTCTGGTATTCACAATTACTTGTTTTTAGCACCAGTAGAGTATATTAACAGAACAGCAGCATAGAATTTTTAATTAATAGAACTGATTGCACTGGTTCCCTCTGGATTCTGCTGGGGATAAAACTAGGCAGTACATGCATTTGATACCTGGCAGTATGACCACAAGAGTGGATTTAATAAATAACAGTAGATGTCTGATTGACAATAAAAAATGTGGTATCAGAGATAGTAAAAGATGACATCTTGTTGATTAAGGGTCAAAATGTTTGTGAAAGATGAATTATATTGGTCTACATACTAAAATGTCTCTTTGAATGACAATGAGTATAGAAATGTAGCTCCTTCCCTGATTTTTGGGCACTATTAGATTTTGTACACTGTAACTGCAATGGCAAATGTGCGAATTTATGAAAGTGGATGTTAATATAGCCCTAAAGTGGATGAATTTCGAATTTACTCAAAAAAATTGAGTTTATTGAACAGAGAGTATACATTCTTTTTTTGATGTATGTATTGTATAGTTTGTAAATATGTAAAAGAAAATCCTAGAGGATTAGAGAATTGTGCACAAAAGAAAAATTGCCTCTGTCTCATGATTGTGAATATTATGATTGGAGGATTATTATTTGTATATAGTATTATATGAAATCTTTTTAAATGTTTTTACAGCCCTGACGAAGTTCTTATGAACGAAACGCGTTGGCTGCCCGATGAAAATTTAATAAAGAAGATTTAAAAAAGCAAACAACTACTGATGGACACTTTTTATTGATTCCATTCATACTTGTGTTAATGACATTTGGTGGTGCAATCCACAGTGGGTGGAATTTTTGTAGTTTATTATTAAACAATTGCCTCTTGGGAACAACAGGGGCAGTGGTAGTGCACACCATAAGAGCTAACAGCTCCTTATCCACCATATAATTGAGACGGGTTGGCCTATGGCCAGTAGAGAGGTGCGGCACACACAAAATTATTTTTGATGTGAGGAGTTGAGTTGTTCTAATTTTGGGTTCTATAAGGTTGAATATCAATGCAAGTACATGTCAGATAGGGCAAGGTTCTGTTGTGTACTTGGGTCACCAATTACGTGGAGGCCATGTACAACCTCTCCAGCCCAAAATTCAGACAAATCTGGCCTAGGAAGCACCTAAGACCCAAACCCAAGCCTGAAACTTTCTTGGTCTGACTGGGTACAGCAGAATGTTTGCCAAATATTATACTATAATGGCATCTTTGACAGAGCTAACCTCCAAGATATAGCCCAAAAAACGCATCTGGACTGACCAAAGTAAAAAGGCCTTCGACACCCTACAGGACGATTTATGCTCTGCACCTGTCTTAAAAGGCACTTGGTTTCAGCAGAATTTGTGTTCCTGACTGATGCATCAAAAGGTGGGATTGGGATAGTGTTGTCACAGCTAAATGAAGAGGGTCAGGATCAGCCAGTTGCCTGTATCAGTAGGCGACACCTCCTCTGAGAGCAGTATTGGAGTGCCATTGAGACTGTTGAGCTAGTTTATTTCCCCACAGGGTATGGACTTTAAAGTGGAACACAAACATGTGACTGACCATGCAAATGCAGATGGCGTTTCCAGGTTCTTCCTCTTAGACAATGAGAACTGCCAATACAAGGGTTAGTTTCTTGTCAGCTTTTTTTCTGGAGGAGGGCCTCTTTTTGCATGATCACCCACCGAAGTTTTGAACTGATGATGCTGGTTTTTCGTCTCTGAGAGTGCACTGAGGCCTGCTAACCAGACCACAGTGCCAGCGTTCCAACTCTTTATAAAGTATATGTTGAGCTGGCTACCCCAAATAGGCATAAGTGAACTTACATATAAGTCCCCAATGTATGGAACCAAAGGGAAACATCCTAAACCACGATGTTTCAAGAAAGGCTCACCTGAACAACGAACATTGAACAACGAAGAGGGCTGAACCACGAAGGAAACATCCACGAATGAAGAAACAACGAAGGATGGAACCACGACTTTTAAAACACCGGAGCATGCTAGGAAATCATGTAAAAGGGTAAATGAGGGTGTGGGGGGGGGGTCTCCCCCCCACAAATACGATAAAAAAATATATATAGATTGAAAAATACATGAAGATTAAAATCGAAACTAATAGGTTGTTGAAGAAATTGGTTAACATAAATTACCAGTTTATGTCAGAAGATGGCAGTGTAGCTTTAATTTAAAAACGAACAGCATCTGATCAGTGTGCTCGTTTTTGAAAACAGACCTAAAATAGTATTTTAGAAAAAAAATGGCAATAAATCTAATTTTTTCGTGGTTTATGGAGTAGTAGTTTAAAATGTAGTGGTTAAGTGATGGTCGTAGTTTAGCCTTCGTTGATCCAGACGTCATGGTTTAGGCAGTAGTTGTTAAGTCATACAACCGGTACCAAAGGTACCCAGGGCCTAAGTTAGTGTCCACCCAGGTCTGTGGTACTAACTGCGCCACCCCGAGTGTGACCACACACAACTTACATGACTCCCAGCCAGCCACTGCAGACTGGAAGAGCAGTTTGTAAACTGCTAGTTCAACCATGCCATTTTAACTTATGGCAAAGCCTAAACCTCCATTAATATATATGTCATCCCTGAGGAAGGTCTATCAAGCCCTAAAGGCAAGGCACTGTATATTATTACGCAGATCATGTACTTTAATATCTCCTAACATTAAAACCCCCATATTGTAGTTTATACAGTGGCAAGGTACTTAAAGGGATCAAATCAATCGTGTTGTGACATTAAAACCAACTTAATGCCGAAGTCGAATTTAATGTCACCTTTAAGGAAAAGTAACTTTTAGAAAGTTGATAGTCTTGCCCAGTTAATCCTGTGGCCATTTATAGATGCTGCCCGCCACACAACCGTCTGCCCTCCCGGGAGTAGTGGTAATGCCTTCCAAGCACCGGAACAGTACAGGCCTGCTGCAATCAGAGGTGTTATCTCTCCCCTCACCGGTTGGCTGAAAAGGCAAGCTTCAAAGGATAAGCTGCCTTTGATGGCCAAATGGCACCCACATTCGAGAGGAGCTGTTCCTTTGTTCAGGCAGACAGGCTGGCGGCAGGAAGAGTAAGAGGAAACCAGTTGCCTAACCGTTTTTTTCTGTGGGGTGTAGCCCACAAGTAGCCACACACCACAGTGGGCTACTAAGCTTCCCACACCAAGAGAAGGGTTCAGACATCTTGGGAGTGTGCATAATAGTGTACTCTGGGATAGCAAAGATGCCACACCTAGCCAGAAGTTGTCATAAGGTGGCAGGGAACCCAGTAGCAAATTGGCTAGTGACCGCTTCATCCCCTGAGGGCACTTTCAGGGCAATATTATGGGGCACTCCAAGCACCCAGAAACTCAGATCACATCTGAACTGGAGGACTGTAAAAGGATTGCACTGCTGAACCTGCTGGCAAGAGAGGCTGCACCTGCTGCTCCTTTACTAGCAAAGAGAGGACAGTGCCTGTGGTGCTTGGCTCATTATAAAGTTGCCCCATAGTCCCAGACGGACAAGGTGAAGCCCAAGAGTCAGTCAGCTGACTCCCTGTCCCAGCACCAGGGACATAAAACCTGAAGTAGCTCATTCTGGCCAGTCAGAAGACACTTCCTTCGAATCACCGCTGATTGTCGACGGGAGCCAAGAAAACCCCTCCTCAGCACTCAAATGTTGCACCTGAGTCTGTCGGACCGGAGAGAGTCGTCTGAGTGCAGATTGATACCTAAAGAAAGACACCAGTCCTCACCAAAGGAAATCACTAGACTTACCTTGACTGGAGACCAGTAGGAACTGGTCTTCTGCTGGACCAAAGAGAACTTAGAGGGACATCAACTCCTGTGGCCCAAGTCACCTATCCTCAACCATGTACCGAGAAATAACCCCAGCAAGGGCCTTGTTAATCGTACAGGGCTCAAAGCATCTTTCAACATCCTCAGCAATCTGTAGCCTCAGCATCAGGACAACTCAGAACTAGACATGAGACTGCTTTAGTGACCAGGTTAACTGTCCAAATCCCCTCTGACCATCCCCCTGTCAAAATTGGTCCCCCAGTCTGTGCCAGAGTAGTCAAACACAACTCCCTAAAACTTTTAGGACGTTTCCAAAGTTTACGGTTACCAGTGCTTGTTTGCGCTTTTGACTAAAAAGCTGACATTTACGTTTTACATAAATACCTTTATCTCCAGAACCCTCTGGTTTAGTTGGCTCATTTGCTGTCTAAAAATTCATACAAATATAATCTATATTTATAAATTGCCATTGGATTTCTCTAGTATTGCGCATTTCTTATTCTGCTGTTTGGTGAATCTAAATGCTTTACACTAGTTCCTTTTGTTTAAGCCTAGCTGCTTGAAGCCTCAGTTATCCAGGGTTGAGTCAGTGGTTTTACAAAAGAGCCTAACTGGACCCAAGACTTTTTTGAGAGTATTATGTGGTGAGGTTGTACAACCCCACCATATAATATACCACAATCCTCACAGTTAGGAATATTGCAACGCCTGCTTTTAGACTAGGCATTATGTTTGATTTGTTACTTTTGTTTCTTTGTACACAATGTCACTGAAATTCTGCGCTTTAAAATGTAATTCTCTATCAATTAATCCTATGTACACCAGAGACAAAGTGAACCTAAACTGATATGCCATGAATATGTTGTCATTGATTACTTATATGAAACATCGATAGAAAAAACTTTAACTGTTAAGGATTCAAGCAAGCCGGGCCGAAGACGGCTGTAATGCCAGAAACTGGTCCCCGGAAGCTTGTTTCCTTCCCAGTGTAAGAATTGGCTTTTTAGTTTGGTTTGCCCTGTTCCCATCATGCACTGGGACAGGAACAGACTAATTTTCATATAGCCAAGGTTCTGAGCTGGGATGGTGCAGTGAGCTAAAAAACGGTGTTGGATCTAGCCCTGATCTCTGGACTGGGTGAGAGTATTCTGCTTAATTCAGAAACTCTGTCCATCACCACCCCTTGTTGTTAAATATTTTGTCCACCATAAGCGTGGAAGGGTATACTCAGATGTGAGTCCCTTGCTCATTGCACCATCAGGATTCAAGCAAGCCGGGCCGAAGACGGCTGTAATGCCAGAAACCGGTCCCCGGAAGCTTGTTTCCTTCCCAGTGTAAGAATTGGCTTTTTAGTTTGGTTTGCCCTGTTCCCATCATGCACTGGGACAGGAACAGACTAATTTTCATATAGCCAGGTTCTGAGCTGTGATGGTGCAGTGAGCTTAAAAACGGTGTTCGATCTAGCCCTGATCTCTTAACTGGGTGAGAGTATTCTGCTTAATTCAGAAACTCTGTCCATCACCACCCCTTGTTGTTAAATATTTTGTCCACCATAAGCGTGGAAGGGTATACTCAGATGTGAGTCCCTTGCTCATTGCACCATCAGGATTCAAGCAAGCCGGGCCGAAGACGGCTGTAATGCCAGAAACCGGTCCCCGGAAGCTTGTTTCCTTCCCAGTGTAAAAATTGGCTTTTTAGTTTGGTTTGCCCTGTTCCCATCATGCACTGGGACAGGAACTGATTAATATTCATATAGCCAGGTTCTGAGCTGGGATGGTGCAGTGAGGTAAAAAACGGTGTTGGATCTAGCCCTGATCTCTTGACTGTGTGAGAGTATTCTGCTTAATTCAGAAACTCTGTCCATCACCACCCCTTGTTGTTAAATATTTTGTCCACCATAAGCGTTGAAGGGTATACTCAGATGTGAGTCCCTTGCTCATTGCACCATCAGGATTCAAGCAAGCCGGGCCAAAGACGGCTGTAATGCCAGAAACCGGTCACCGGAAGCCTGTTTCCTTCCCAGTGTAAGAATTGGCTTTTTAGTTTGGTTTGCCCTGTTCCCATCATGCACTGGGACAGGAACAGACTCATTTTCATATAGCCAGGTTCTGAGCTGGGATGGTGCAGTGAGCTAAAAAACAGTGTTGGATCTAGCCCTGATCTCTTGACTGGGTGAGAGTATTCTGCTTAATTCAGAAACTCTGTCCATCACCACCCCTTGTTGTTAAATATTTTGTCCACCATAAGCGTGGAAGGGTATACTCAGATGTGAGTCCCTTGCTCATTGCACCATCAGGATTCAAGCAAGCCGGGCCGAAGACGGCTGTAATGCCAGAAACCGGTCCCCAGAAGCTTGTTTCCTTCCCAGTGTAAGAATTGGCTTTTTAGTTTGGTTTGCCCTGTTCCCATCATGCACTGGGACAGGAACAGACTAATTTTCATATAGCCAGGTTCTGAGCTGGGATGGTGCAGTGAGCTAAAAAACGGTTTGGATCTAGCCCTGATCTCTTGACTGGGTTAGAGTATTCTGCTTAATTCAGAAACTCTGTCCATCACCACCCCTTGTTGTTAAATATTTTGTCCACCATAAGCGTGGAAGGGTATACTCAGATGTGAGTCCCTTGCTCATTGCACCATCAGGATTCAAGCAAGCCGGGCCGAAGACGCTCGAAGAGTTGTGGGCACCAGCAACGAGGCATAGGTACAGAGGCATTTGGAAAGCGTGTGTGCATTGGTGCATGGAAAGGAATATGGATTTTGTGGAAGCTCCTATAGTGGATGTAGTTATTTTTCGGAGAGAGCAATATGAGAAGGGACTTAGTTACAGAACTTTGAATTGTTATAGGTCTGCAATTAAAGCAGGTCACAGTAAGGTAGATGGGAAGTGTGCAGGAAGTCATGTTTTGGCTATGCAGAATATTGAAAAGTATTAAATTAAAACATCCACCTTCACCAAGATATAATGTGTTGTGGTAAATTAGTTTAGTGTTATCTTTATTGATTTCCTTGCCAAGTAATACATTTTTGGACTTCAAGAGACTTTCAATGGAATTAACTTCATTACTGTGCTTGATTTCATGCCGCAGAGTATTGGATGTGAAGGCCTTGGAGGTAAGTAATAGGTTTTATGGTCCAGTTGAAGTTATGTTTTAAATAAGGAAAATAACTAAAAATATGTCAGAGACAGTATTTTATTCAAAATTTGAAAAGTTCAAGACCCTTTGTGTGGTAAGTTGTTTACAAGAGTATGAGTTTAGAATGAAGGAATTTAGATCAGACGGGGTAAGTCCATTGTTGATTTATTTTGCGAAACTGTTTTGTGCGGTGAGTTCTGCAACTATTGAAAGATGGGTCAAGTGGACAAAGGATCAAGCAGGATTTGATTTGCAAAGTTTTAAGACACATTAAACGAGGGGTGCGATGGCTATTAAAGCTTTTTGGATTGGTGAACGAATGGAAGAAATTATAAAAAGTGCTGCCTGGTTGAACACTAAGGTTTTTTCACAGCATTACTGTAAACCAATAGAGCATATGGCTAATGTTGTGTTGGAGGGCTCACAACATGCATAATGATAGCCTCCGGTCTTGTAATGAAATAGCGATTCTCCATTTGAAATGAAAAAGAGAATCTAGATTTCATTAAAGATAAGGAGGCTAGCATTACCCCGCACTCCGCGCCCTTGAGGTAAAAAAATATTTTAATTTAAAAAACACCAATAAATGTGGCAAATTAACAAGTCATGTGTTTATACATATTTTAATACGTTGAGTTGATTGCAAGATTTGTAAATTAACTGATCATTTATTTGTTATAGAAAATCATCAATAACACAGCATTACTATTGAAGGAAGTTTAGATAAGTGGAAGAAAAAGACGTCAGTTTATGGTTGAGCATCCGGGAAGTTCTAATCCTAGATTGTTAACTTTATTGTGATTTTATATGATTCTTTAAACTGCTACAGGAGTGGCCTTAAAAGGGTTAATACATAATACTAGCCTCTATGTCTTTAATGAAATCTAGATTCCATTCTCATTGCAAAAGGAGAAGTACCATTCTCACCTTTTCCGGGAGACAGTTGTCAAACTTCCGCAGAGACACCGTGCATATAAATACTTGGGTGCTGAAAAAAGAAGAACAAAACATGTTAAGTTATGCAGAGTTAATAAGTGCTGAACATGTCCCTAAACTGAGCTTCATGGGATTGTTCCACTAGGAGCCTCACTCAACTCATCCTTTTCTTATTGCTACCATTCCACTGTCTGCTGTTATGTGAAGAGTTAGTATTGCCTAAACGAATTGTAGCCCATGCGGTCTTCAAGCACATTGAAGCAAGGCAAATGACCATGCAAGATTAGATGGCCACCCAGAATGTCATAAGTAGGAGACACCAAATTGCTCTACCAAGCAGTTAATCGTGACCTGGCTCAAGGAAGGTAAAAGAGTTGATGGGCAGCCAAGGAGCATGTTACCTGTGGTGGCTCTGTGCCTGCAGTGGGCAAGTATGAAACAGCGCAAAACATAACCTAAGTATTGAGTCTTTCATGTAGAAACTTAGTGGCTTGTTCACAAACTACATTTGGTAGTATATGGAGTAGTCCTACTCACACAAAATGATATCCACAAAACTACACACAGATACTTCTGCCTCTCCTATCTTTTTTGTATGTAGAGCAGTCCACCAAAGTGGCGGAGATCTCCGCACTTATAAGCCTATGTTTTAGGCATAAATGTGGGAAGAACAAAGTGAGGTGGCTAGAAAATGGGGAATTTTTATTACAAAATGGAGAGGGGGTTATGGAAAAGTACGGAGGGATTCAGCGAGAGGCAGGCTTTTAAAAAATACAGGCTACTAAAGATTAAACCTATTGCTATTCACAAATTACTCTTCTAAAGTTACTACGGCCCTAAATGTGAAAAAACAGTAGTAAATGTACTGCATCCAGTATCGGAGTATGTCTAGCACTGCTCATGGCCATTCACAGGTAATATAACATACTCCCATAGAAAATAATAGAGCCAGGGAACTTGAAACAACACAAAAACAATCACGGGAGAAGCGTGTCCAAGGGAAAAATTATAGAGACCAGCGAGTGCTAATTCTCCCAAATATTTACTGCAAAAATGTATAAAGTTCTCAGGTCTAATATGTTGTAAGAGAACAATATACACAACAGAAGCCAAAGTACCTAGACACTAGTGAAAAAAGTCCTATTAATTAGGACGTAATCCCATCACCCACCAAGGTGGCATGCTTCATCGTCTGGGATTCTCGTCTTGGCGGGGACACCTAGCTCCGCCAACGGCTACAACCCCCTCACTGTGAGGGAGGAGCTCGGATGTTTTTGATTCCTATACTGAAAAGGATATACTAAAATCCATCAGAAAAGCTTTATTGGCTCACTCTCTGTGTCAGGATTAAAAACAGTATTCAAATATCAAGGAGAGAGAGAGGACTAGATAGCTAGTCCGTATCCCCAGGTTTATTATATGTAATCAAAAAGAGGACTAGCCTATTTGTAAATGGTACAGGACTCAGGACTGTATGAGGAACGGGGGAAAACTATTAAGTTTCTTTATGAAGACCTCACCCACCAACCTAGTTGGTGGCATGCTTCATCATTGGGCCCACCCAGTGACACCGAATGTGTCCCGGGTGTGCTTCTACGCCTGTGTGACAGCGGAGCTGGTGTTTTGCTGAGCATGCAGTGTGGGTGACGTGAAAGTGACAATTTAAAAGCTATGCAGTTGTCTCAGTTCCCGAGGGGGTAATTTTAATATCTGGGCCTCTGTTAGCGTTAAAAACAAGGCATATGGACGTTAGTGGAGTGAGTATTAGGAACTCCAACATCCGAGGTGTGGTCTACATGTTTCAGCCAGGCCTTTCTTAAAAACTGGCTTTCCTCAGGACCGAAAGTTATGTGAAGGTGCGATCTATAATTTAGGTGAGTATGTGCTCAAAAATGTGAAGCACGCGCTAAGGTGCTGTACGTGTGGGAGGGGGAGTCCCTCTCCAAGCATTACTGGACATACAACATGTATGACAAACAAACTTACAATGGAGAGTCTTAGCATAGTAACATAAATCACAAAAGTGCATGTTGCCGGTAGAATTTATTTATTTATTTATTATTACATTTCTTAAGCGCTAAGCTACCCGTAGGTTTTCCGGCGCTGGGTATATAAAACAATGTACCAGATGAGGAGGGAGTCAAATCAGTGAACTTACATATTAAAGAGCCAGGTCTTGATTCCCTTGCGGAAAGTCAGGAAGCACATTTCAGAACGCAAAGGAGGAGGTAAAGAGTTCCAAAGAGAGGGAGCCAGCAGAGAAAATGAGCGACCACCCATTTTTGCTTTCTTAATGCGTGGTATCCTGAACTTATTCTGGGTGGAAGACCTAAGTGTGCGCGGTGGAAGATATTGCTGCACCAGAATAGATAAATAAGGAGGAGCTTTTCCGGTCAGGATTTTATGCATAAAACATAAAGCCTTAAATTTGACCCTGCTCTCGATCCGCAGCCAGTGTAGGTTACGCATGTGGGAAGAGGCTGAGGATCTGGCGGGTAGATTACAAATAAGGCGAACAGCCATATTTTGTACTACCTGGTACTTCTTAGTGACCTCCTTACAGGCACCCAGAAGTAAGATGTTACCATAGTCCAGGCGTGAGATGACAAGAGCCTGGACCACTGATTTCAAGGTGTCAGCAGGCAGCATCCACGCGATTTTCCTAAGCCACCTGATGATGGTAGTACAGGTGGCAGAGACTTTCACGACGTGCTGCCTGAAAGACAATTGATTGTCCAGGAGGACCCCAAGGTTACGAGCAAAAGGAGTTGGAGTGGGAGAAGGGCCCATCTCCGGCGGCCAATGTTGTGGGCCCCAGAGCGAGATGTCAGAACCAAACAGAAGCAGTTCTGTTTTCTCCCCATTTAGTTTTAATTTGTGCTCCAACATCCATGCCGAAATCAGTTTTAGTCCAGCTTGAAGAGAGGAGAAAGGGAGGTGCTTGTTGGTGGAGAGAGAGTAGATGACTTGAGTGTCATCAGCGTAGGAATAAATAGAGAGACCTGCCTGTTCCGCCAAAAAAGCAAGAGGTCTCACATATAAATTAAAAAAAAGAGGACTGAGAATAGAACCTTGTGGGACACCGTGATTAGAGGGAAAAGTAGAAGAGACAGAAGTAGAGGAAAAAACTTGAAACGTGCGATTAGATAAAAAATTAGAGATCCAGGCCAGGGCAGCACCATCGACACCCACCTCTCTCAGGGTGGACAACAAGATGGAATGGGAGACGGTGTCGAATGCGGCACTCAGATCAAGCAAAATGAGTGCCACCGTCTCCCCGTTGTCCACTTTTTGCCTGATGGATTCTGACACACCAAGGAGAGTGGTTTCAGTCGAGAAGCCAGCCCTGAACCCGGATTGAGAGCCATGAAGAAAGTTAGAGGTTTCCACGTGAAAATTAAGCAGAGAGTTAATATGTTTCTCCAAAATTTTAGAAAAACATGAAAGTAATGAAATAGGACGAAAATTAGATGGGTTGTTAGGGTCTAAGTTGGCCTTTTTTAATAATGGGACCACCATAGCGTGCTTCCATTCGTTGGGCACGATAGCTTCAGAAAGGGAGGCATTCAAGACTTTCAAAATAATAAGGAGTAAGGTGGGATCCAGAGAGCTCAGGATTTGAGGGGGCATGGGGTCAAGCGGAGACCCAGATTTGATCTCCTGTAAATACTTTTCTAGAAGTGAAGGGGAAATGGGATCCCAAGCAAGAAGTTGGGAGGGCGTAGAAGTATGACAAGAAGGGGTGACAAGTGGGGGAGCACATGCAGGTATAACAACATGAGTGGACACAGCAGGAGAGGAATTAAAGGTGTCATAGATCTTCTCGATCTTTTCGACAAAGAAATTGGCCAGAGCTTCACACTGGGGGGTATCAAGAATGGGGGCCTTAGGTACAGTAGATGCCCCTGACAGCTCCTTCACGATTTTGAACAGGGCCTTAGGTCTATTTTGTGCCGTAAGGAGCGTGGTGTTTGCAAAGGAGGCTCTAGCACTATCACATGACATGTGGTAGGTTTTAAGAGCGGCCTTATATTCTGCTTTCTGACCATCATCATAATTGGAGCGCCATATGCGTTCCAGTTTTTTGCATTTAGATTTTTCTAGACGAAGGACGTCAGTGAACCAGGGAGCAGGTGGATGAAGAATATGTAGTTTGTTCTTTTGCACTGGAAGACAGGAATCCAAAGCATTAGTCAACCAACGTTTAACAGCAGGTAGCTCCTTGGTAGACAAGTTAGTGGACAATGGAAGCATGGAATTAGAGAGACACAGATTAAGTTTGTCTGTATCTAAGCGTTTCCAATTCCTACTGTCTTTATGGGGGTGAGTGGGCACGGAGGGGTTGGGGGAGGCCATTTCAATAGAAAAATTTACAATAAAATGGTCCGACCAGGGGACCTGCAATGAAGATTGATACGAGATGGTCGAAAGGTTAGAAATGATAGGATCTAAAAGGTTGCCGGCCTTATGAGTGGGGTCAGAATTGTGGAGATGGAGATCTAAAGCTGCCAGATCCTGTAAAAGACGTGTAGCAATGGTACACGAAGCAGAGTTAAAATGGATGTTAAGATCTCCAATAACCATAAAATTATTGGATTGTGCAAGGAGTGGGGCAACAAGATCCGGGAGGGAGGAAGGCCAGTTACTTGCTGCACCAGGGGGGCGATAAATCAGCGTGCCGGTCAGAGTGAAGTGTGGGGTAAGTGATAACTTAAACAGACCAGCTTCACAATTAGGGAACTCAAGGTCTTCCCATTTACAGGAGAATTCTCTCCTGAAAATGATGGCAATTCCCCCACCCTCTTTAAGAGGCCGGTTTCGCCCAACGTAGGTGTAATCATTGGGGAGAGCCATGGCGATGTCAGGGCCAGAGCTGTCATTTAACCATATTTCCGTTAAAAACATGGCAGCTGGGCTAACTGTCTGTAGAAGATCGAAAATATCTCTCTTGTGTTTTGCGAGAGAACGACAGTTAATACTAATAAATTTCAAGAGGGGACCGGAATTGAGTGATTTAGAAGGGGGAGTACTGCGCCGGGGAGCAGGATTCCAAAAGGTAGAAGACATAGAGTCTATCCGCGAGGAACAGGATTCCAGTGAAATATTGCAGGAAGGACATGAAGTTGGAGCATTGTGACAGTTAAACACAAGGTGCGAAGTACAAGGGAGTCCCCGCAGCCGCAGTAGAGCAGTACGGGAATACGTGACACCATTTGGGGCATCAGGACTGAGCCCTGGGCCCGTACTGGCGCGGACGGGCGCAGACGGGCTTGACTTGTGCGCGACTTCGGCGCGAAGTCGGCGCTCCCGCTGCGCTCATCCGCTGCGCTCGTCCGCTGCGCTTCCTCCATTCCCTCATGAAGTACCAAGGGAGAGGCACCACTAGACCGCTCACCTGCAAGAACTAGCGCAGGGCGGAAGTGGTGTCAACCTCCAGGAAGTGCGCACCTCGGACTGGTCCTGCGCAACAAACGGCACAAGCCAGGGCGGACCGGGACCACGAGGGCAATCAAGTGCAGGAAATGCGAGTATTGCATACAAAAGGTAAGAATGAGCGTTAAAAGTGATCAGTCCGGCGCGCTTTTAAAATCAGCCGCGGACTTTAAGAGTGGATGTGCAAATAGGCAAGTTATTTAAAATTTCATCATTAATGCTTTTAAAATCAGCAAAGGTACAAGCTTGAAACAATATGGCAATACAGCGTCCAACACACACACCGCCACCTGTACACTGTAATCGTTACTGGGGCCGGGAGCATAGGCGCCGATTTAAATAATAGAGCGGGCTCGGCACCACTAGACCGCTCACCTGCAAGAACTAGCGCAGGGCGGAAGTGGTGTCAACCTCCAGGAAGTGCGCACCTCGGACTGGTCCTCCGCAACAAACGGCACAAGCCGGGGCGGACCGGGACCACGAGGGCAATCAAGTGCAGGAAATGCGAGTATTTCATACAAAAGGTAAGAATGAGCGTTAAAAGTGATCAGTCCGGCGCGCTTTTAAAATCAGCCGCGGACTTTAAGAGTGGATGTGCAAATAGGCAAGTTATTTAAAATTTCATCATTAATGCTTTTAAAATCAGCAAAGGTACAAGCTTGAAACAATATGGCAATACAGCGTCCAACACACACACCGCCACCTGTACACTGTAATCGTTACTGGGGCCGGGAGCATAGGCGCCGATTTAAATAATAGAGCGGGCTCGGCACCACTAGACCGCTCACCTGCAAGAACTAGCGCAGGGCGGAAGTGGTGTCAACCTCCAGGAAGTGCGCACCTCGGACTGGTCCTCCGCAACAAACGGCACAAGCCGGGGCGGACCGGGACCACGAGGGCAATCAAGTGCAGGAAATGCGAGTATTGCATACAAAAGGTAAGAATGAGCGTTAAAAGTGATCAGTCCGGCGCGCTTTTAAAATCAGCCGCGGACTTTAAGAGTGGATGTGCAAATAGGCAAGTTATTTAAAATGTCATCATTAATGCTTTTAAAATCAGCAAAGGTACAAGCTTGAAACAATATGGCAATACAGCGTCCAACACACACACCGCCACCTGTACACTGTAATCGTTACTGGGGCCGGGAGCATAGGCGCCGATTTAAATAATAGAGCGGGCTCGGCACCACTAGACCGCTCACCTGCAAGAACTAGCGCAGGGCGGAAGTGGTGTCAACCTCCAGGAAGTGCGCACCTCGGACTGGTCCTCCGCAACAAACGGCACAAGCCGGGGCGGACCGGGACCACGAGGGCAATCAAGTGCAGGAAATGCGAGTATTGCATACAAAAGGTAAGAATGAGCGTTAAAAGTGATCAGTCCGGCGCGCTTTTAAAATCAGCCGCGGACTTTAAGAGTGGATGTGCAAATAGGCAAGTTATTTAAAATTTCATCATTAATGCTTTTAAAATCAGCAAAGGTACAAGCTTGAAACAATATGGCAATACAGCGTCCAACACACACACCGCCACCTGTACACTGTAATCGTAGAATTGTGCATAATATGCGGTAAAATTGAGGCAAATGGTGTAACCCTACTGGTGGTGCGGTTTAAGTGAATTACCGAAATATGCGCTGGTATGTGTGGTAGGCTAAATGTCGTAAGCAGACACACAAGTTAAAAGTGGATACACTTGAGGGGTATCCTTATGCTAGCATTTTCCTGCAAATGCCCCTATTGAGATATCCGGCAGAGGTGTTGACCTTGTAATGAGAAGGGGAGGGGCCCATGGGCCGTTAGAACCTGTAAAGGAAAGAAAGGCTTACACCCTCAAAGTTGAGTTTTAGTGCTCTACTTACGACTCTGTTGGTCAAGACTCTTTAGAAACCTGTTATGCTGTCGCGGATCTCCGTGGGAAATGATCCCAGAGGCGCCGGTGTTTAAGTATCCTGTCCGGCAAGCTCAGGTGTGGCTGATTTCCTCATGGTGGGAGTAGCATCACTAGAAGGGGGAACATAGAAGAGAGACTACGCGGCGTGGTGGGCGGGGTGCGCGTTGTCAAGGGAACAGGGCAATGCTAATGCACTGTGTGATGGTGCACGCGTGAGGGCGTCGTGCGCATAGTCAAGGAGACAGAGACACATTTAACTGTGTGTGAAAGACGAGGATACATGCGCGCATTGGTGTCGTGCATGGAACCAGAGCGCCAGAGTGCACTCTGGGACCTGAGCGTTTAAATAAATGAAATCTAAGATATGTGATTGGGGGCTAAAGCGCAGTGTTCTAATGGCGCTCACAGACTGGGACCATATATTAATGACATCAATAATAGATGTCTGGCAGAGAGCACAAAGGGGTCATGTCTTCATAGGAGACCCCGTTCTAGTTCGTCAAAGAGATGTGTGTTTGACTTTTAGGAAGCACCATGGGATGGAGTCATTCAATCCCTGATGTCGGATGGGTAAACTGTAGATCCAGCGTTGTTCCTTAGTGAGAAGAGTTTTTTCATTGTCGCGTTGGTTGTGATCGTATTGTTCAAACACTGTCCATGTCATGTCATTGGGAGTGTGACAGTGTTGTAAATAGTGGTCAGAGAGTCTGCTGATGTTCTTTTTGCATCTTATGGTGCTGCGATGCTCGACCACTCTGGTTCTGACCTTTTGCGTCGTCATTCTCAAGTAGCGAAGGCCACATGGGCATGTGATGAGATAAACTACGTTAGTTGAATTACAATTTGTATGGTGTGACTTTGTCCAGACTTTGCCTGGTTCCAGATTGAGTGTCTTGGAATGTTCAGTTAAGTGGCACACACTACAGTTGTTGCATGAGTAGTGTCCTGTGATTTTGGGGAGACTCCCATGTGTTCAAAATGGTATTGGATGTTGGTTTGGGCGTTGTCCTGGGACGTGTGGACACTAGTTGGTCGTACGTTTATATGCAAAACGGGGTTCCTCCAATTGTCTGGGTCGGAATTTATGATGCGCCAATGTTGGCGAATGATGCTGGAGACCTGGTTGGATGCGACGTTGTATGTGGTGGTCAGTTTCTTTGACCACCGTTTCTAGAAGGGCTTCTCTATTCTGATTGCGTGCCCTCTTTTTGGTTTTCTCAATGATTTTCCTGGGGTAGCCTTGTTCCTGTAATCTAGAAGCAAGGGCAGCCGATTGTTTTTTGTAATCCGTAAGTTGGCTGCAGTTCTTGCGTATGCGTAGGAATTGTCCGAAGGGGAGGTTTTCCCTTAGGGGTCTGAGGTGAAAGCTGTCGAAGTGCAGCAATGAGTTCCTGGCAGTTGGTTTGTAATAGGTATTGGTTGTGAGGGGGAACATCCATGACAACGTAGTCAAAACACCACGCTGCCATTACCACGCGCCTTTTACAACGCAAGTCGTTACCATAACTTGCGCTGGAGGGTGCTCTAGACTAAGGAATAGTAGATTTACTATTCCAATACCTTCCCTACTGTACGTAGGCTGGTGTTGGAATAGTAAATCTTACTATTCCTAAGTCCAGCACCCTACAGCGCAAGTCGTGGTAACGACTTGCGTTGTAAAACCTGCGTTGTGATGTACTGCGATATAAAAAATCACGTTGTAACATACAACCGGTTGTGAGGGTACCTCGGCTGTGATGTTAAAGTCAAGTAATGCCAGTGTTGTGGTACTGGATGTGCTAGTGAACCGTAGGTATGGGTCACGGTTGTTAAGCCATGTTAAGATTAGTGTTAATGTGTCTGGTGTGCCTTCCCAGATCATAAAGATGTCGTCCATGCAGCAACGCCACACTTTGATGTTTGCTGAGTGTGGGTTGGTAGTGGACGACATATGTCTCTGCTCAAAATGATAGACATAGAGTCCCGCTACACTGGGGGCAAAATTGATTCCCATTGATGTGCGTTAATTTGTAAGTAGAAGGCACCCTCATACTCAAAGTAATTTTCTTTAAGTGCAAGTGTGGCACACTTGAGGACGAATTCCCTGGGGGTATGATATATCTATGATTTATGCTACTATGCTAAGACTCTCCTCTGTATGTTTGTTTGTCATACATGTTGTATGTCCAGTGATGCTTGGAGAAGATATCCCCCTCCCACACGTACAGCACCTTAGCGCTTGCTTCACATTTTTGATCACATACTCACTTAAAGTATAGATCGCACCGTCACATAACTTTCGGTCCTGAGGAAAGCCAGTTTTAAAGAAAGGTCTGGCTGAAACATGTAGACCACACCTTGGATGTTGGAGTTCCTAATACTCACTCCACTAAAGTCCATATGCCTTGTTTGTAACGCTAACAGAGGCCCAGATATTAAAATTACCCCCTCGGGAACTGGGACCACTGCATAGCTTTTAAATTGTCACTTTCACGTCACCCACATTGCACACTCAGCAAAATACTAGCTCCGCTGTAATACAGGCGTAGAAGCACACCCGGGTCACATTCAGTGTCACTGGGTGGGCCTGATAATGAAGCATGCCACCAACTAGGTTGGTGAGTGAGGGCTTCATAAAGAAAAGTCATAGTTTTTCCCCATTCCTCATACAGTCCTGAGTCCTGTACCATTCACAAATAGGCTAGTCCTCTTTTTGATTACATATAATAAACCTGGGGATACGGACTAGCTATCTAGTCCTCTCTCCTTGATAATTGAATACTTTAGGCAGCGCACAGCTGCGAGAGCCTCTCTCATACCTGCACATCCACCATGGCAGAAAACCATTGTTTAGGCTATAATGAAAACAATATCAGCAAAATCCTTGCAAACCCCTCCTTTCTGGTAGACTTTAATATTTCCAACACCATAGCACAAACCACAGACTAGAGTACCCTAACAGAGAAAAATCGCAATCGAATCAGAACCATTCTACATGGCCTTATATTGTCAGAATACCTCCGTACTAAAACAGCCCCTAGAGGGCTCCTCGTTACCAACGCCCCAAGGATTTTCCTGGAATATGCCACCTTCAGGAGAGACTGGGCACAAATCGCCTGGCACTGCACCAGGGATTGGCTGGTGCTGATCATCAAAACGGCCAAACGTCTGTCAGAGGCAATGATAATTGACATCCAAGCAATAGAGAGCCATTTCAAAACCACCATCGCCTCATACAAGAAGAAGCTTGATGACCAGAACAAAGAAATGACAGATTACAAGGAGTACTTAACACAAGACAAAATAACGAAATTTCGGAAGGACCTTAAGACATTTTCCTATGTGAAAACATATTCGTACACAGACAACAACTTTGCATCCCCCAGCAAATCTGGCAAATCCAGTGATACATCAGGAGACAACAGCACAATATCCAGTGACTCTAGCACTGGCTCATCCAAACAACGAGGAAGAGGACGCCAGCAACCACAATGGCAACAACCCTGGCACGGACCACAAAAAGGACCAGCTTATGGACCACCACCTTGTGCACCACCGCAGAATCCATACTTTGGCTGGCCACACATGTACCAGCTAGGCCCACCACCTTTCTTGCAAGGCAACACCAGGCAACCTTTTTTAGGACAGGGCCGGAGGTCATGGGGCAGAAGAAGACACAACCAACAGGTGCACTGGGCAGAAGACGAGAACCAAGTGAGGGCGAACAGCCGCAACAAGACACGGGAACAGCAACGAGACACAAGTCAACAATGACCAACGACTTGCCAACTACCCTGGTATTCAACCTATCCAGCACTCTATTAACAACCATGGAAACAACAGTCCTCAAGAAAGGCCTATCCTTCATCCCAACCACTAAACTGGACAAATTCAAACAACACGTAGAACTGGCTGAGGTCTTCAGAAAGCTTAAACTGAAGGCCTTCTTCAAAAAACCAAGAACAAACGATGACAACCCCTCTGACAACATCAATGAGACAGGTCTGAAACTAAAATCTATCTTCAGACCCCCTCCAATCAGTGTCCCAGCTGAAATAGCCACGTTCGAACAAGCCGTCTACCATGATATAGAGAAACTCAACTCTATCAGGACCTTCAACAACCTCTCCAGAGACCGGGAGACCATCAGAAGTCTACATGACAACCCTTCCCTTCTCATCAAGCCAGCTGACAAGGGTAGAGGCATTGTACTATTAGACAAAACAGATTATGACAATGAATTCCGCAGACTATTCAGCGACAGACGCAACTATAAACAACTGAGGAATGATCCCACGACAACCCTACAAGCAACCATCCACACCCCGGTAAATGACGCCAGTGAAGCACATCACATATCTAAACAAGAAGCTGTTTTTCTGTGCACCAAAAATGCTAACGTACCATACTTATATACCGTCCCCGAGGTACACAAAGGCATAATTCCACCCCCGGGACGTCCCATCGTCTCTGGGATTAATTCCCTTCTAGAACCACTGTCTAGATACTGTGAACACCTCCGTAACCCTCTGGTCCAACAAACACCAACCTACATAAAAGATGGGATTCCTCGCCTGTCCGTTTGTTGCTGTGGGCTGCTTCCTTCACCTGTGGATTCCTGTTCTCATCGGCAGCTCCTCGCCGGACCCGCTCCGCGGATCCCGCTTCGCGCCAAGGGGAGAGGCACACTGTGTCTGGAGGGGCTCTGCTGCTGCACTTCTGCTTGGACAAAGGCAAGTTCAGGGCTGCGAGCGGACCCGCAGGGACTCAAAGTTCCAGGAGTCCCTGCGTGAGGTCAACCCACAACACCTGGGTCGCTCTCCCTGACTGCCCCGCCCTAGCACTAAAAGCAGCTTTCAATCTCCACGTCGTGGGATTCCTCGCCTGTCCGTTTGTTGCTGTGGGCTGCTTCCTTCACCTGTAGATTCCTGTTCTCATCGGCAGCTCCTCGCCGGACCCGCTCCGCGGGTCCCGCTTCGCGCCGAGGGGAGAGGCGCACTGTGTCTGGAGGGGCTCTGCTGCTGCACTTCTGCTTGGACAAAGGCAAGTTCAGAGCTGCGAGCGGACCCGCAGGGACTCAAAGTTCCAGGAGTCCCTGCGTGAGGTCAACCCACAACACCTGGGTCGCTCTCCCTGACTGCCCCGCCCCCCGCCCTAGCACTAAAAGCAGCTTTCAATCTCCACGTCGTGGGATTCCTCGCCTGTCTGTTTGTTGCTGTGGGCTGCTTCCTTCACCTGTGGATTCCTGTTCTCATCGGCAGCTTCTCGCCGGACCCGCTCCGCGGGTCCCGCTTCGCGCCGAGGGGAGAGGCGCACTGTGTCTGGAGGGGCTCTGCTGCTGCACTTCTGCTTGGACAAAGGCAAGTTCAGGGCTGCGAGCGGACCCGCAGGGACTCAAAGTTCCAGGAGTCCCTGCGTGAGGTCAACCCACAGCACTTGGGACGCTCTCCCTGACTGCCCCGCCCCCCGCCCCACCTCCCCCTTTATTACTGTACTGTGACACCGCTGCGCGGGAGGGCGCCGGGAGAAGCCCGGGACAAGGGCGGGACCGTCTGTGGCCGTCCGGGGCCATCGGAGGCCGGGCTGGGCCCACACTCTTTCGCCTGTATCTTCCTTACCTTAGCTGGACTGTGCTCAGGACCCGGCTATGCCATCTCCGGCCCTAAGTGAAACTCCCTCTAGGGCTGGGGGTAGTAACACTGGTACGCTAGATAATTACTTCAAATCAGCGAAGGGGGAAGGGGGAAAGGAAAGTTCCCTTGAGAAGCGTAGGGCAGACCGCCGCCGCTCCATCGAAAATATGAAAAACAGACCTCTTGGCGACATAATTCCCTACCCTATCTCCCAAGGAGAAAGCCCCTGTTTTGGTAGCCAGGATTTATCTACCCAAGAGGGTGTCCCCCTACTACTACGGGATACTATCCCTGACCCCGCTATACTCCCTGAACAGACCATGGAGGCCATTCAACCCCTAACTGCTAACAGTATGACTGTCGATTTGGTCACCCAAACACCCCCGGCAGCTAAAGCTAGGAAAAACAAGCCCAAGCAAATTGTTGTGGCGGAGGTACATGGTCCTCCACCCAATAAGCGCAGAAGAAAGACGAGGGGGGGCCAGGGAAGGACCAAAATTCCCCACTCAGACTTTGGGAAAAATTATAAACCAGCACACACCCCAAACAGGCTTATACAAAAGGTGCCTGTAGTCGCTTCCCCCAAGGGCACTAACATGACCTCTGCAGTTGCCAATAGTGACATAGGGGCCAATCTACCCAAAATAGTGCCCCCCGCCACATCTCTGGGGAACATTGAATTTCTACTAAAATCACTCTTACTGCCGATCAGTGAGAGCTTAAAAAAAGTAGAGATCAGGCTCACAATCCTAGAAGCCACCCTAACTAGTTTGAGTACCACGGTCAGTAAGCAGACAAAAGCCGCAGGGCCCAATCTTCCTACAGGGACCCCCACCCATCCAGAAAAACCTCCTCCCAACGCAGGACCCATTCAGGGTGCTACTGTTGCTGCCTCTTTGCAACCACTTATGTCCATCCAAGTCCCAGTTCCATCGAACATACCTAATACTATGCCTCCCCAGATAGTAGCTCCAGTTTCTCATAGTTCAGTTCCAGGCATAAATCGCAGGGCCCTACCAAACGTAAGTACTTCACCCCCTCCGCCGGTAAAGCTTGATCACAGACCCCGGAGACCGGACTTGCCCCCGGAAGCGAACAACTTTATGGTGGTATTAGCGGGTGCCCCCCCTCTTGAAATGGGTGAAAATGAAAATTTCCTGTCACTTAAGAAGAAAGTCATCAAGTGGCTTAATTGGAACAGACCCTTACCGCCCCAGTTTAATAACGAGATCATCATGGTCAGAAGGGTACCATGGCTGGGGAGGACAAAGAAAACAATTGTAGGGGATTGCATCATGGTGTCCTTTCGAGATCCGGGCACTGTTCTGCATATTTGCTCAGGGTCAAACAGATCACTGGACTCCACTATACAGTCATTGCCAGTCTCCTTCTTCTTCCCCCCCACCCGTATGCACTACGAGCCAGCACAAGGCAATTGGACAAGGGTAGAACGGAGACACAGGTATAAGGAACACGTGGCACGCCCAGTTTACCAACCGCCGGACACTCCCTTTTTTCATTACAATCGTTTTAATTGTTTGGGTGGGTTGGACGGGGTTGATTGACTGTCTTCAAACCCAGCCCTTAGCTATGTGACCCCGGATACTGACCGATGGGCTGTCATCGAGGTAGTGGGATCTACTGCTGACAATGTCCCCGGTGGAGCAAACGTGGAGGTATCTGGGGTTGCTCCCCCGGACACTTCTTCTTCTGCAACCCCTACTACTGAGCACCTGAGACTTATCTGGTGGAACGTGGCCGGACTTGCCACCAAGTTGCTCACCCCAGACTGGACAGCATACATTGAGACTGGGGATGTTTGCATGTTCCAGGAGACCTGGGCAAGGGAGGAATACACACACCAGGGATATCAGTCATTCTCTATCCCGCTAGGTGGGAGGGCAAGGGTCGCCCTTCTGGTGGACTAACTACGTGGGTGGCATTCCATCTAGGGTGCGAGGCCCAACGCTTATTGGTGCCATCTGACGATATTCTTGTGGTCCTACTGTCCTGGCCGAATCAAGCAAAACTTGTCCTAATTAACATCTACTCAAGGCCAGTGGGAGTTGCCAGGGAGTCATCCACCATTGATGAACTCTCAGCTTATCTAGCTGAAATATCAGGAGAGCTACCCTACATAGTGGGGGGGGGGGGGGGGGGGGGGGGGGGGACCTACATTCTCATTTTGAGCCGCTGCCAGGCCTTCTAGATGGATTCCCGATGGAAGAGGAGACTAGGTGGTTAGTACCTCCCGTAGAAGCCTCTCCCCCAAAGGCATGGACCCCCGTAGCATTGCAGATCACAGCCCTCACCCTAAAATTCGGAATCAGAGCCTGTAATGGGCGTGCCAGCTCAGACGTACCCAGTAGAACCACCTACAATAGAGTAGGAAGAGAATCCCGACTGGATTACGTTTTGGTACAGATAGTGAATTGGCCCACTATCAAGGATTTTAGGGTGACTGAAAGGTTAGACAGTGATCACAATGCTTTAGAACTTGATCTTATCCATCCTGGCCTTCAAACCCCTGCAACTACGAGTGAGGGAAAGAAACCTGAACTTCTACTGGCCAACAACAGAAGAAGAATCAGGTGGGAAAACATAGCCTCGAGTCAGGAGAAGCTGCTGAAGCTTTATGCAGGATTAATCCCTATTCTAGAGAGAGTAGGAGACTTAGCCATCGGGGTGGGCAATAAAGATACACTAGGTAAATTACACCAGGCACATGAGGACCTCATAAAGGGTGCCGCCCCCATCCTATTCAGTAACGTACAAAACTCGAAGAGGGGGCAGGTACACAAATCCTCGTGGTACAATAAAGCCTGCAAAAAGGCAAAGGAAGAACTCCTTAGAAATATTAAGGAGGGCCAAGGAGGAGAGAAGGTAAGAGAAAGTAGACGGGTATATGAAAAACTCCTGGCCCATGCTAAAACTGAATGGGAGGAGAATCAATGGGAGGAGATAAATAATTCCCTTGTGAAAGGAGACCACAGGACGTTCTGGAGAGTAGTGAATGGGGGGTCGGGGAATCTCCACTCAGCTATTGAGCCTAACATCGCACCAGGGGTATGGCAGACCCACTTCCAATCCCTTTATAGCTCTGAGTTGGGAGAAGCCACGAATGATGCTGGGGGTGGCCAGGCAGTATATGAGGGGGAACCAATAACAGTGGGAGAGGTTAGGGCAGCAATAGCAGGTCTGACATCGGGTAAGGCGCCAGGATTGGACGGTTTACCTGGGGACTTGTTCAAGCAGGAACCCGACGTCTGGGCCCCCTACCTTGCCGTTCTGTTTAACTGAGTTTTGAGCGGCATGGAGGTTCCAAGCACTTGGCTGGGGGCAGATGTGGTTCCCATATATAAGAAGGGCTCGCCCCTGCTCCCAGCCAACTATAGGCCAATCAGCCTAATTGATGTACCACAGAAGTTGCTTGGAAGGGTATTGCTGAATCGACTGCAGGAGTGGGAGGAAGAAACGGGTGTCCTTAGCCCCTATCAGGCAGGATTCAGAAAGGGGGTTTCAACAGTGGACCAGGTTTTTAGATTGAATATGATCTATTGGAGGTCAGCGATATTCGATGGCGGCAGCTTATACACAATATTTGTGGATCTGAGGGCTGCCTTCGACTTGGTGCCCAGAGGTAAACTTTGGAATGTCCTGTCAGAGATGGGTGTACCCGCGGACATTTTGATAATCTTACAGAGATTACACTACAACAACTATGCCCGAGTGAGGTGCGGGAAGTCAGGGGAGCTGACGGACAGATTTCCCGTTGACAGGGGGGTTAGGCAGGGCTGTGTGCTTGCACCGACCCTGTTCTGCCTCTTTGTCAACGGGGTAATCGCCCACCTGAATGGTACTGAAAACACTGATGCCCCAAAATTGAACGGCAGCAGGCTGCCTGCAATTATGTTTGCAGACGACACCCTGCTCCTGTCCAAAACCCCAATGGGGATTCAGCGGATTCTTGACTCTTTTGTGGCCTTTTGTACAGATAGGGGTCTAGAAATTAACTCCGCAAAAACTAAATTTATGGTCCTGAATCCTAGTCAGAAATTGCGCCCGAACCCACTACTGGGAGCGTCAAGGCTAGAGAGAGTCTCCACCTTTGAATATCTAGGTGTAACCTTGAATGAGACTATGTCATGGGGGCCACATCAGACTAGAGCTAACCTCAAATTAGTGCAGACCACTGGGGGCATTGTGCGGATGATGAAGAGCTCGACATACCGGCCTTTGGGACCGCTCATACAGATCTATAAAGCACAGGCTAGGGGCGCCACTATGTATGGGGCGGAATTGTGGGGACACACATCAACTCGTAGTCTGTCGGCAACTGAGAACAACTTCATTAGACAGATAGTTGCACTTCCGGCCAGCACCCCGCTCCTTCCTCTTAGGCTAGATCTGGGACTGAGACCAATAGCTGATGAAATAGGTCTCAGACCCATAGTCTTCTGGCGAAGACTGTGGAGTGGTGAAGAACTATCTGCTTATGGGGCGGAACTGAGTGAGCTCCTAACTCATCCCAAAGCTTCACAAATCCCCTGGGTAAAATACATCCAAAAATCATGCACAACACTGGGGTTCCCTGATCTCTGGTCTGACCCTGCAAACGCCTCATTAAACATCCCACGCAGAACTTTGGTTAAGGTCTACCACGACCAGAAACTATCAACTGCCATGGACGTCCAGCGTGAGGGATCATTAACATCTGCATTCATGCTGAGCAAGGACTCATATAGGCTGGAAAGGGTCTTGGACGCTATGTCCCCCGTGTTGGCCAGGAAGCTGTTTCTCCCATGGAGATATGGAACATTGCCTCTCCGATCTTTTACCAGCTCCTGGACAACCCCGTCCTCTTCTAAGCAGTGTCCGACATGCTCCTATGCGGAGGAGAGTGATCTACACGTGGCCCTGTTTTGCCCAACCTATATGAAAGCTAGGAAGTACTGGCTTTTACCACTTATTAGGAACTTTGGTTGTAGGGAGTACCTGCCAATGTATAGAATTCTGAAAACCGATGTTTCGAGTTTAACCGTGTTTGTACTGGCAAAATTCCTCACCAATGTCTGGCATACCCGCACTCGCATTCTGAAATCACAGGCCCCGAATTAATCCCAAATCTTTTAAAATGTAACTCTGGTAGTTTTAACTTACAGGAATGAATGATTTTATAGTGTATAGCATGTGCTGTTTTGTTATTGTTGCGGATTTTATCATGGTTGTACATGTTTTATTGTTGTTGTATATCTTTTATGGCCATATGGCCGAAATAAAGATTGAATAAATAAAAAACATAAAAGACACCAAACATCTCTTAAACATTATCAAACACCTGAACTTTGACCCTACGACCCAACTTATGGTGGGACTTGACATAGAAAGCCTCTATACACGCCTACCACAGGACGCAATGCTCCAGGTTCTGCAGGACATACTGATGCAGACACCATGGACATATCATACCCTCAGGAATTCATCCTCAAGTGTGCCACACTTGCACTTAAAGAAATTTACTTTGGGTATGAGGGTGCCTTCTACGTACAAATTAATGGCACATCAATGGGGAGCATTTTTGCCCCCAGTGTAGCGGGACTCTATGTCCATCATTTTGAGCAGAGACATATAGCATCCACTACCAACCCACACACAGCAAACATCAAAGTGTGGCGTTGCTACATCGACAACATCTTTATGATCTGGTAAGGCACACCAGACACATTAACACTATTCCTAATATGGCTTAATAACCGTGACCCATACCTACGGTTCACTAGCACATCCAGGACCACAATACTGGCATTCATTGACCTTGACATCACAGCCGAGCAAGGTACCCTCACAACCAATACCTATTACAAACCAACTGCCAGGAACTCATTGCTGCACTTCGACAGCTTTCACCCCAGACCCCTAAGGGAAAACCTCCCCTTCGGACAATTCCTATGCATACGCAGGAACTGCAGCCAACTTACAGATTACAAAAATCAATCAGCTGCCCTTGCTTCCATAGAACAGGAACAAGGCTACGCCAGAAAATCATTGAGAAAACCAAGAAGAGAGCACGCAATCAGAATAGTGAGGCCCTTCTAGAAACGGTGGTCAAAGAAACTGACCCACCACCAATTACATGCGTCACCACATACAACGTGGCATCCAACCAGGTCTCCAGCATCATTCGCAAACATTGGTGCATCATACATTCCGGACCCAGACAATGGGTGGAACCCCGTTTTGCATATAAACGTGCAAGCAACCTTAAAGACCAACTAGTGTCCACACGTCCCAGGACAACTCCCAAACCAACATCCAATACCATTCTGAACACATGGGGTCTCCCCAAAATGGATCAGCCGTTCTCCTACGATTGCTATTGGGTGCAGCTTATACGAAAAAAAAACATGTGAGCCGCCCCTGCAATCAATCGCGCACCGCGTTGCGGGCGCTCTGCCTTATGACACCTCTGCCATCCCATACAGAATACTCACTTCATTTACAGTCTACCTCCACTCGTGCAGCCTTGGTGCTGGCTGAGCAGATAAGTTCTTATCCAGTCCCTGTCCTGAGGAGAACCTACACCAATCACGGTTCGAAACGCGTTGACCCCCAGCCTGTGACAAGAAAGAAGGGTGCAGCTAGGGACTAACTAACACCACTTCTGTGGGCCCTTGCTGTCAATCTTAAAAATATTCCATCACAGGTGTTGTGAGACAGGCAGGCAAGCCCATTCCACCTTTATATCCACCTGTCCACTGGTATTCTAGTCAAAGGACTGGTCTCTTCCCACTTGTAAATATTGTTCTTTGTGTAAAGGTTGTCCATGTCGCAATCAGTTTGTAATGTAATTTGTTTGAAGTTTTTTGTTGGTGTTGTGAAATCCTGAGTATTTACCTTAAATGTTTGTATATTTGTATATATTGTACACATAATTGTACGTTTTTGAACTGACTGTTTTGACAGAAATTTCCTTTGATGTCATGTTTTTGATGAACTAATGAAAATTGATTATAAATGAAAATAAATGTGTTTGTAATATATAACTGTTGGCCACGCAGTACATATTGGCTGTGTGGGTCTTGATTTTCCTTGAAATAATCCTGATCAGCCATTTTGTTTATCAATTGTTGAGATCCAGGCTGGACAGTTGTAGGATCCAATACCTTCATTTGTATACAGTTACGGAGGTTTGGCGTAAGCCCTTTTCGGCTCCAGCAGTGTCGAAATCTGTTGCTAGGAGGTACAGGGCGGCTCCAGGGGATCCGGACTTCCAATCATCCCATCCTTCTCCTGAGAGCCTGGTGGTTAAAGCTGCCTGTTCGAAGAAGTCTTCTGGGGCATTTCCTCAAGTTCCTGGTGATAGAGAGTCAAAAAAGCTTGACCAGTCAGCCAAGAAGGTGTTCTCCTCGGCAAGTATGGTCTTGAAGTCCACAAACGCCACCTGTCTTTTAGGCCATTACATCCACTCCCTAATGGACTCTGCAAAACAGCTGGCTCCTAAATTGTCTGAGGAGGACAGGCCGAATTTTAATGAGGTCTTGTCGGACACTCAAGCAGCTGCACGCCAGGTATTACAGAGTGGCCTGGACACTGCAGACTCTGTTGCCAGGATCATGGGCTCTTCGGTTGCCACAAGAAGAAGTACTTGGCTTAAGTCATTGGGATTCTCTCCGGATGTGCAGGCAACACTCCTGGACCTCCCCTTCGATGGTTCTGGGCTTTTTGTAAAGAAAGCAGATGCAGCCTTGGAAAGGTTTAAGGACAGCAAAGCCACAGCTAAGTCTCTGGGTCTACAGGCGCAGCCTAGAGGTTCCTCTTACAGAGGTGTTGGGAGGCCGTCCTTTCGGACCTACAGGCAGCCTCAGCAGCAGCAAAATACCCTGTATAAGACCTACAGGGGCAAGAACAGAGGTCGTCCACGAGGTCGTCAGCCCTCCTCCTCTACCTCCCCCTCTTGCCACAGCAAAGCAGCCCTAGATCCACCATTCTGGATCATGTTGGTCCTGTGGGGGGTCGACTTACCCATTTTCTGCAAGATTGGGAATCAGTCACTATAGACCTTTGGGTTCTAAATCTTGTGCAAAATGGGTATGCTCTTCCCTTTCGGGAATTTCCTCCAAATTACCCTTCTTGCCAAGGGGCCTGCTCGGAGGACCACCTTCTCCTGCAAGAGAAAGTCCTATCTTTACTGAATAAAGGTACGTTAGAGGAGGTTCCAGAGCGGGAAAGTGGTCAGGGATGCTACTCCCGGTATTGCCTGATACCCAAGAAGGATGGCAGGCTACGTCCAATGCTGGATCTCAGGATCTTGAACCTTTTTCTGAAGCAGAAGAAGTTCAAGATGCTCACTCATGCGCAGGTTCTTCAAGTGCTGCAAAAGGCGGACTGGATGGTGTTGATCGACTTGCAGGATGCGTATTTTCATATTCCGATCCTGAAGTTGCACAGGAAGTATCTCCGTTTTACGGTAGGGTCGCAACATTATCAGTTTGTGGTTCTCCTATTGGACTTACTACTGCACCTCGAGTCTTCATAAGGTGAAGGCAGTGGTGGCAGCCCATCTAAGGAGGTCGGGGATTCCAGTTTTCCCTTATCTGGAGGACTGGATGATCAAAGCAGAGTCGCCAGAGAAGGTGCTTCATCATCTCCAGGTTACAACTCAGCTGTTGTACAAATTGGGTTTCTTGATAAACATACCCAAGTCTCACCTGGTGCCCTCTTAGCGCAACCTGTTCATAGGGGCGGTACTGGACACTACTGTGTGTCGTGCATTCCCATCTCCACAAAGGATTCCCGACATTCAGGAAATGATTCCCTTGTTTTTCAATGGAGCGGTCGTTCCAGTCCTGAAGGTCCTACGCCTGCTCGGTCCGTTTGCTTCCTGCATTCTGTTGGTCAACCATGCACACTGGCACATGAGGGCGCTCCAGTGTTGCCTCCGCAGGCAGTGGTATCAGCACAACGGAGTTCTCAGGGAGTCTGGGAGGATCTCCAGAGAAGCTGCATCGTATCTGTCTTGGTGGAGCGTGGAGGGCAATCTGTCTCAAGGAAAGCCCTTCCATCTACCGCCATTGGTGGCCACAGTGATAACGGATACATCCACTTTAGGGTGGGGTGCACATCTGGGGGACCTGGAGATAAAGGGTCTTTGGTCTCCAGAGGAAAGGTTGATTCACATCAACCTTTTGGTGTTGCGGGCGATACGTTTGGCGCTCAAGGCCTTCCTCCCTTCGCAGTCAGTCGTTTCAAGTCCTCACAGACAACACTACCGCGATGTGGTATGTCAACAAGCAGAGAGGAGTGGGGTTGCATTGTCTCTGCAGAGAGGCTCTGCGTCTCTGGTGCTGGGTTCAGGACCATCAGATTTGTCTGATGGCAAATCATCTGGCCGGAGTTCTGAACGTGCGTGCAGACAGTCTCAGTCGGCAGTTCTCTGCCGACCTCGAGTAGGGGCTTCATCCGGAGGTGGTTCGTCACGTTTTTCGGACGTGGCAAACTCCTCGGGTGGACCTGTTTGCCACTCATGAGAACGCTCACTGCCCGTCATTCTGCAGTCTCCAGTATCCGATGCAGGGAGCTTTGGGGGATGCGTTTCAGTTGAGTTTGGGCTCAAGACTCCTTTACGCGTTTCCTCCCATACTCTTGATTCCTCGGGTTCTGAGGAAAATTCGCCAAAACCGGGCCCAAGTCATATTGATCGCCCCGGATTGACCAAGAAGGGTGTGGTACACAGATCTTCTTCACCTCTTGTCGCACCCTCGCAGTCTCTGTCTTTCTCTCAGGGCAGACCTCTCGCAGTCGCAAGGGCAGGTTCTACATTCCCACCTCCAGAGCTTACACCTTCATGCCTGGAGATTGAACGGGGCAACCTGAATTCTTTCTCTCTCCCGCCTGACGTGGTGGACGTTATTTTGTCTGCCAGACGTTAGTCCACCAAGTCTATCTATTCCTATAGGTGGTCCAAATTTGTCCTTTGGTGTGGGAGAATTCTATTGACCCTTTGAGGGCTCGTTTATCCAACATCCTTCCGTTTGCTCTCTCTCTAGCCCAGCAGGGGTTTGCTGTGGCTAATGTGAAGGGCTATTTATCGTCTTTGTCGGCGTTCATTTGCTTGCCGGATCAGCTGTCTTTGTTCAAGTCGCCCATTGTGTTAAGGTTCATTAAGGGCCTTACCAACAAGTTTCCACCCACTCCCTTTATTGTGCCTCAATGGTACTTAAATCTTGTCTTAACCTACTTGATGGGTTCTCCCTTTGAGCCCTTGCACAAGTGGCCCTTGAGACTATTGTCTTTTAAAACAGTTTTTCTTGTTCTCATTACCTCGGCAAAAAGGGTAAGTGAGCTTCAAGCTCTGAGTTCGAAACCCCGTTCTTGTCCATTCATGCTGATAAAATGGTACTCAGGACCAGGGCTGCTTCTCTGCCTAAGGTAAAACAACATTTTTGACTTCGAGTGTACGGTTTTTAATCCTATGTAATCAAAAAGAGGACTAGCCTACAGGGCAATGCTAATACACTGTGTGACAGTGTACGCGCTAGGGCGTTGTGCGCATAGTCAAGGAGACGGAGTCACAGGTAACTGTGTGTGAAAGACGAGAATGCACGCGCGCATTGGAATCACGCATGGAACCAGAGCACCGGAGTGCACTCTGGGACCTGAGCATGTAGGATTAAAATAAATGAAATCTAAGATATGTTTACGGGCACGACAAGGAAAGGATTTCCTCCTTCTGGTGTACAATCGGTACGCGGTAGTTTAATTCCCGCCTTCCTTCCCGGATCTTTCCGTGGATCAGCCGTTCTCCTACGATTGCTATTGGGTGCAGCTTATACAAAAAAAAGAATGTGAGCCGCCCCTGCAATCAATCGCGCACCGCGTTGCGGGCGCTCTGCCTTATGACACCTCTGCCATCCCATACAGAATACTCACTTCATTTACAGTCTACGTCCACTCGTGCATCCTTGGTGCTGGCTGAGCAGATAAGTTCTTATCCAGTCCCTGTCCTGAGGAGAACCTACACCAATCACGGTTCAAAACGCGTTGACCCCCAGCCTGTGACAAGAAAGAAGGGTGCAGCTAGGGACTAACTAACACCACTTCTGTGGGCCCTTGCTGTCAATCTTAAAAATATTCCATCACAGGTGTTGTGAGACAGGCAGGCAAGCCCATTCCACCTTTAGATCCGCCTGTCCACTGGTATTCTAGTCAAAGGACTGGTCTCTTCCCACTTGTAAATATTGTTCTTTGTGTAAAGGTTGTCCATGTCGCAATCAGTTTGTAATGTAATTTGTTTGAAGTTTTTTGTTGGTGTTGTGAAATCCTGAGTATTTACCTTAAATGTTTGTATATTTGTATATATTGTACATATAATTGTACGTTTTTGAACTGACTGTTTTGACAGAAATTTCCATTGATGTCATGTTTTTGATGAACTAATGAAAATTGATTATAAATGAAAATAAATTTGTTTGTAATATATAACTGTTGGCCACGCAGTACATATTGGCTGTGTGGGTCTTGATTCTCCTTGAAATAATCCTGACCAGCCATTTTGTTCTGTTTATCAAACCTCCGTAACTGGCATCATTGAAAGGAAGCAAAGGCTCTACTACATTGGAGGGAGAATGAAGAACCTCTGTTAAGATATTGGACTTAAATTCAGCCGTTGGGAGCTGTAGGTCTAATAGCTCCGCTGCCTTCCTTATAACTGTGTGGTAAGGAGCCACATCCTTAGAGGGAGCATCTGAAGGAGGAGAAAGCTCCCATTCCGGGGACATATCAAGGCCACTTGCCTCCCTCAAGTCTAAAAATAAGTAATCTGACTCTTGAAGTTCACCTTCCTCCATTTCTTCTGTACGATACCTCTGCTCCTCCAAAATCCTTTGTGCCTCCCGCCTGAATCTTATACTCGGAACTGGCGTCGGTGGAGCCAGACACAACTCCGACGGATCCGGAGCCAGCATCGAACACGGATAGGGAGGCACAGCCTGAGTCGAACGAGGGAAATGCCAGGACGGAGCTGCTGGAAAAATGGCATAAAGGGAGCCTGAGCATAGGCCTGAGGAACCCCCAGATTAACGGCCATAGGACCCATGGGACCCGAAGGTGCTCCAGAGGGGTACATTGCTCTTGCAAAGACTCCATACATCGCATTCAAGTAATGTGATGGATCTTGACCCGGGCCAGGGAAAGGTGGGTAAGAGCCCTTTATAGGCTCAGGCTGAGGTATTACCGTACTCGGGCCAAGCGGCCCCGATGGTTAAGCCAATGGAGTCGACGACTCATCAGGTACTGGAGCCTCTTCCACCTGTGCCAGAGAATGCGCCGGCGTCGGAGATGGAGCCGGAGAACGCACCAGAGAAGCTGCAGGCGAAGCCGAGCCAACAGGAGAACCCTGATTCGAGCCCGACGGAGAAGGAGAAACATAGTCCTTACGATGCCCAGGAGCTGGAAAAGTTGGTTCCGGAGCCGTTTCCTTATCTGAACGGCCTCGAGAGCCGTGCCTCTTCTTCTTCTTATGCTTCTTTGATTTTGAAGCATGACCCGACATCGACTTCGATCCCGACCTCGACCTGGATCTCAAACTCGATCGTCTTCGACCTCTCTTCTCCTTCCTCATCTTTGCCATGAACAGCTTGGCCTCTCTGTCCTTTAAAGCCTTCGGGTTCATCTTACGACATCAAGCGCAACCCTCGACATCGTGATCCGACGACAGGTACCAGACACAATCTTCGTGGGGATCCGTGGACATATGGCCTCCAGACTCCCTACAGGGCTTGAACCCTGACTTCCTTGACAACATCTTCAAGAAGAATCAAGAGAAGTCAGAAACACAATCCAAAAAACACAAAATAGCAAGAAAACTACAGGGAGTCCCAGAAAACCGTTAGCGTCGACGGTGCGGAAAAAAGGGAACTGATGTCATCACGTCGACGAGGCTCTCTTATGGCTCCGGTGACGTCAGCGTAGCCGCGAGTGGAGCCATGCTTCTGTGACGTGGTTCTCATCGGCGTGGAGAGTTACGAAAAATTTCCGAATGCTGCTGGCGCAGAGGTTATTCACAAGGGGAAGAATCCACTGGCAGATGCATCCATTAGAAACGCAGTCTACTCATGCATACAACATCGCAGATAGCAGTACTACAAGAAACACTCTTGACAGCAGGGAAACTAGATAAACTAATCAAATGATGGCCAGATACCTTCTGCACTACCACGTACTCTGCATATGCACGGGTGGCATTGATCTGGCTCCGACCAAGAGTTCCCTTCCAAGAAATACATAGAGTAACCGCCCCGGTGGGGCGGTTTGCCCTGTTAGAGGGCAAATCGCATTATTTATTTAGAAGGCATTATTTACGCCCCAAACTCAGAACAAGGACGGTTCTGGGACACCCTCTCAACTGTATTAGCCAAATTTACCACAACACCATGGATACTAGGGGAGACTACAATTGTGTCCTGGACCTTTCTCTAGACTGGTTGCATGCCCCACACCTAACCTCCCTGGCAGCCACACAGGCAAAACAATTTAACACATGGACACATAATTGGTCACTAATACATGCTTGGTGCAGCAGATAGCCAACAACAAAGCTCTACTCTTTTCACTCTATCCCCAATGACTCAGGATCCTCCTAGACCGATTCCTCCCCTTACCCGCAATTGTCCTTAACATTCTAAATGCAGACCATCTTGGGCGCATTGTTTATGATCTCGAGGCACACAAGCTCACCCTGGCATGGCAACCTCCTCCTGCTCCAATTCCTACCTGGCGACTGCCACTCTAATGCTTAGAAGACCCAGTATCCCAGCACGAACAAGGTCACGCAATCAACGATTACTTTGCTGACAATACTAATACAGCAACTACGAGAAAGCTCGAATGGGATGCATTTAATCTAGTCTTAAGGGGAGCATGCATACGGAAAATATCAGGGACACGTGCAACTCTAGATCGACGCACAAAAGATGCACAAAAGAGGCAGAACGGAAGTTAGAACACTCACTCAAGCGGCCGACAAAGGTGAGGTAGCGCTGACCACGTTACATACGCCGAAATCGCATACGCCACCGCTCCCGCCGACCTACGACAGTACAATTTCAGGGTGCACAGAGACGGCGACAGAGCAGGAACACTGTTGGCATGGCTCATTCAACAAATCGTTAGCACATGGCAGATAACCGAAATAATCACAGGCATAATAGTTCGTTTCCAAGCAGACATTATGCAATTGTTCTTTAATTACTACAAAGTCTACAAAGCCCCCACACAAGTAGACCCTATACTAATACAACAATTTCTCACCAACCTTCCTTTGCCGCATATCTCCTCACTCGACAGAACCTCTCTCAATGCCACCATCACAGCCACAGAAGTGAACCAGGCAATACAAGATTTAGCAAAAACAAAGCCCCAGGTCTCGCTGGCGTACTGGTGGAATATTATCACACCTTCTCCACATACCTAGCACCAAGGCTCACAGACATGTACAAAGCCACACGAGAAGGCAAAGAAAATCTGTAATAGTCTCCTTCCCAAAACCAGACCGGGGCCCACAACTCCTAGGATGCTACCGACCAATTGCACTTCTCACAGCAGATTACAAAATCTTTGGTATGATATTGGCTGACCGCTATGCCATGGTTCTCCCAGCATTAATACACTCAGATCAGTCTGGATTTGTGCCAGGCAGGAGCACATCCCAAACATTTGCCAGCTGTTCCATGTTCAGGATCAGGTACAGGGTATTTCCCCCGCGCTGCACGCCTGGTCCTGAGCCTGGACCTGGAAAAGCCTTTGTCACCTTATCTTGGTCATATCTCTTCGCGGTGCTCCGATACATGAGATTGGACCCAACATTACAGGCATTCACGAGACTCATAAACACGGACCCTACCTCCAGAGTCTGAATCTGACCCCATATCTCCCCCTCCTTTCGGATATCCAGAGGAACTCGGCAGGGCTGTCCCCTCACCCTCTCCTTTTCGACCTAGCCATGGAGCCTTTGGCGATTCACCTTTGCTGAGAGGGTTTAGACTGGGGAATCCCATTATCAGGTACCACCCATAGCGTATCCCTTTACACTGACAACCTACTACTATAAGTACGAGACATCGCAAAGGCCTCACACCCATTTTCACCACCCTCACAGATTTTGCAACAGTAGCAGGCCTTAAAGTTAACTGAGCGAAATCTTCTATCTACCCACTTAATGCTGACCTCCAATTGATACAAATAGGAAAAATCAACCTTGCCTAGAATATGCACGCACCCCGATATCTAGGCGTCCGATTATATCACATCTTGCAGGATATATACGACGGCAATCACCGTAAAACACTGGCAGGCACCCGAACATTCATAGGTTTATGGCGCACCCTCCCATTGTCCTCATTAAGGAAGATTGCTAGCCAAAATGGTCCTAGTTCCCCATCTTCTATTCTTTTTTGTGAACCTCCCAGTCATCCCCTGCTAGTTTTGTTTAGGAACTGAACACCCAACTATGCACACTCATATGGGGGAACAGGCGCCGATGGGTCGCCTCAGCCAAAAGGCAGCAACCAATTGACTAAGTTAGATTAGGGGCACCCTTTGTCCAAGCATATTTCCTAGCAGTCCAGCTCCAATGGCTGTCACATTGGCAGCGGGCACACATTGGAGGAAATCACCACGGGCGCAGGGCCTCTACCCGTAGCAGTGATTCAACGCATGCTCTTGTCAGGTCTCCGCCAAGCGGAAAACCACCCCAAACAAGTGGAATTGGCACGGTCCTCTATGTCCTGAATACATCGACTCTCCCGAGGAACTTCTTCATAAGCCCCCTTACCACCCCTTGTGAGCCTACCCAAAGGCCAAGAACACTACACCTCACATGTCCTCAAGCCCCGGACCGATCACTCACTCATAGAAGTAGGTTCTTACTTCACAGACGGCCAGCTCATCCCCTTCGAGGATTTAGCAGAAGAATATGAGCTTCCTCTTGGGCAGTTCCATTCACACAGATAGGTGGTTTCCGACTGTCGTCGCATTTGGCACATAGTGAACAACGAACAGGGGACACACCCGGTCATACGTGCTATCTTGCAAATGGGACCCGGACGTCATATCAATACATGGTTATATAAAGCCATACACGAGCTAACAGCTGCCCCCCTCACCCACCTACACCACCAATGGGAAGAAGAATTCCAAAGACCACTACATGATAAGGAATGGGAGTTCCTGAAAAGGTCTCCTGTAATTCAATTCTATGTACTGTACTGCACTGTGCCTACCTCACGCCTGACCGCCATCCAACGCTACTACACAAACACACAATTTGCATGTCCCAGATGTCATAGCCCCAATAAACCTTCCATCACATGTTCTAGAGCTGTCCAACGCTGCAATCATACTGGGGCACCATTCATACCACGATACGTGACGTGACAGGACTCACAAACATGAACACACAGGACGCTTGCGCCCTAGGTATAACCCGACACTGTAAACATAAAATTCAGATCAGATTTGCAGCGGGATAGCTATGCACTGGCAGGCACCAGCAGGCCCCCATGGATAGGGGCAGTCACTAAATGGGAATCTCCGAGGAAGACACCCTCAATATGAAGAGTTACAAAATAGTGGCTGGGTTAACTTAGCGCAGCACCAACTAACATTAGTATTTTCCAAATAAGTGGCTCAAGGGAACAAGGGAAAAACGGCCACTCACGTCCCCAAACTCCTCCGTGTAACCGCAGAGAATGCAAGAAAAAGATATGTTGTCCCACTGCACAATGCAACAGTTACTAGTGAATTCTGAGAGAAAAGAAGAACCAAATCATATTCTTTCTTTTTCAAAGTTCATTAAATCAGTTCCTTTTTATTTTCTTATTTTTCTTTTCTCTTCACATATCAAAAAGTCTCCATCACACTTTCAATCTTCATAGTTCATTGAGTTCATACAGAATGTTGCCAACATAGCAAAGCCAATGCCAACACGTGTTTCGTCACGGGAAATAATCACCCAATGACTTCTTCAGGGCATGAAGGAAATTTTCTCAGAACTCGGAACAGAACAAGATATCCTAATGTTTGCTCAGGATGGCTACATTGACCAGGTGGCCGGAGATGACAGTGAACGCTTCCGACACGCATCACAGGTAGTGTGCTCACCCCGGTCACTCCCCAGAAAAGAGGGCTCGAGGCCGTCAAGACTGTCGGAGCTCAGGATGTCATCCTCGCTAAGAGTAAAATAACGAGCAGCATTGCCACTGCCCAACTTGTGGAGCCGTTGAGTTTTGAACTGAGAGCAGCTGGAGAGCCTGCAGGTTGGCATGCG
Organism: Lissotriton vulgaris; assembly: GCF_964263255.1. Taxonomy (NCBI): domain Eukaryota; kingdom Metazoa; phylum Chordata; class Amphibia; order Caudata; family Salamandridae; genus Lissotriton; species Lissotriton vulgaris. The sequence continues at coordinate 618,374,764 of NC_141695.1, read as the reverse complement.
GGCACAGGCTGCAAATCTGCGAGACGAGGCTTTAGTAGGTGAGGAACGCTCGTACACAGGGAGCTGTGTGAGGTCGGATCTCACCGGCCCCTATGATTTACTTGTCTGCACCTGCCTCTCTGCTTCTTTCTGACGTACTGTGTGTACAATAGGATACAGTGTACTAGGCTCGGTAGGAAAAAACAGTACTTGATCGTCTGTTGGGCTGCCGCATATTTTGAAGAACCCCTTAAGAACTTGTAGACTGATTTCCATAGAATTAAGAGCAGTAAATCAGGAGTAAAAAAGCGAGAAAGCATTTGAGAGAAGGGCAGAGTGATCGGAGCCAGATACTGGTAGTAGTTACAATTAACAATTACAGCATGAGCACACTTAAGCGCAAGCCTCCAAGTGTTTAGACCGCCCCCTTTAATCAGTCCACCCCTGTTCATAGGCAGTACACTACGGAAAGCACAGCAAAGAATGTACTTAAAAGTGCAACAACTCTGTGAGGCTGGACGCTTTGAGGTCCCTAATTCCCAGATGGAAAGTAAAAAAGGGGTGGAGGCAGATAGCAGCATAAATGCTCAGGAAATTCTTAGGCCTAGCGCCACCCTGGAAAGAGCTGAGAGTGCAGAAGGTAGTAGCATATTGGAGTACTATCAAAAATCACCAGTTGCTGAGCCTTTCTTAACACCCACCTGCTGCAAACAATATCCCCTTTTCTCAAAATCTCATAGAGCTTTGACAGCTATGAAAACTAGCGACCAGGTACAAATTGTAACGCTATCTTAGCCAGTTTTAACCTCTGCTCAGCAACAGGTACTGCATACAGAGACTGAACTTCTAATTGATAAATTCTCAGCATCAGCACTAGTAGGAGAAAAGGCACCCTTTCAGGATGAACAATAGGACCCGGAACTCGGGCAGACAGTGAAAAGTACGTTTGACCTCATACGTTCCGAGATAAAGGAGCTGCATATGACGCAGTCCCAGAAAATGGCCCAAGCTCCCGGAGCGGATGTGAGAGGCTGAGGAGCAGGTCTCTAGCTTAGAGGATAAAGTAGGGTCCTTTCAGATGTAAATCACACAGATAAGGCAAAGTAAAGATGCCCTGAAGTTTAAACTACAAGATATGGAGAATTACAACAGACGCTCAACTCTATGTTTAGTGGAGATTCCAGACTTGATCAAAGGACCTCAAGTACTAAACTGAGTAGAATCCCGCTAAAAGAGGAATCCCAGAGGTAATAGGAGACTTAAAGATTACAAGGGCTCATAGGGTACCTTCTAACCTCCCATCAATGCAAAATACTCTGGTTCAATTTTAGACAACTTCGCTGAATTTCAAATGAAAGAACATATTGACTAGAGCCATTGAAAAAAATACCTTTACGACACAAGCAGTTCCACAATTTAAGATCTTTTCAGATGACTGCACTAGCGGCAAAGAGGAGAAGGGAAATTCCTAGTAGACACAAAGGAAAGTTTCAATTCTATTAAGGACACTGATGCAAGGTTTATGCTCTACTTTATTTTTCATCACCAGCAATATTCAACTTTAACAAAAAAAACTCTCTTTCCCATGGTACACCAGGAAAGGTCAGTCACAGAGGTCAACCAATAGGCAGCTGTACATGTCCTGAAAGGTCCGGGGCTACTGGTATACCTCCTTTTTCTTAACTATGACCATCTGGCCTTCATCGAATTTCACAAGTCCGTTTTAGCAGGGTCGGATCCTAGAAGAAGCCAAAGGATACGGAGATTAATCGGAACTTAACAACAAGGTTTACAGAAGGAACATAATACATGAGGAAGATTAGAGTATTAGGAAATAACCACAAGCCAAGTCGAAATGCAAACTACGGTCTGATTAAATACAACACTTTACAAGAGGATAAACACTGAATCATACTTATACCATACAGAGTGCTGATCTATAGGTGAGGGTGGGTTATGACTGAATCCTCAGGAAACTCCGGGCGGGAATAATCCTCGCCTCCGTGTCCTTAATAGAATTAAACCTTTCCTTTGTGTCTACTAGGAAATGTTTCATTCTATGGCAGGACCGGAGGTGAGGATTATGCTCGTTCAAAGCTTTTCTACCACCAGGGAAACCATGTCTACAACTGGTTTGAAATGGAACCTTTTAAACATAGAGTCTGATGACCAGTCTGCAGCATTGATAATATATTCGAGGCGCGCCCCAAGAAAAAAGGTATTGGAGGCCATTACTACTCTGACCGAGTGAGCACCGAAGTGCGAAATGTCAATGCCTGCTTCCCGCATGACCCATGTGATCCATCTTGCTATGATGGAAGAAGAGACAGCCTTGAAGAGTTTCCGAAGAGATATCAGCAACTGGTTCTCTCCATGGGGGCGATGTTCGTCCGTCACACTCTCATAAGCCTTCAGGCAATGCACAGTTTAGGATACTTATCAAAATCCGGGTATGAGATCACCCTGGAGTCCAACTTTCGTGCGGAGGGAAATATGAAAGGTGACTCTTTGATGAGTAAAACAGGACCGTGGAGGTCCAGGGCTCTCACGTCAGAGACTCTCCGACTAGACTAGAGACCAAGCATAGAAGCATGGTCCACTTCACTGATAGCTCCTTGCGGGATAGATACTTATTCAGTTGCCAGGACTTAAAAAGGGATAACATGTTGTTAACGTCCCACAACTTAGAATATTTAGGCAGAGGTGGCAGGGATAAGCAAATGCCTCTCATCAGTTTGCAGACAAACGGATGTTCGCCTATCGAGTTACCCTGCACAGCGTCCCGCTGATATTGCTGATCTATTAGAATTAATCGTGCAGTATGCCAAAACCTCTGAAGCCAGGGAGGTTAGGAAGTTCAAAATGTGCACCACCTCGCACCCAACGGGATCCTGATTCCTCCCAAGGCACCAACCCACCCATCTGGACCAAGCTGATCTGTATCGCTTGTTGGTGCTGTCTGCCCGTGCAGCTGCCAGGATGTTTTCAGCTTCTCCTGATAAGCCCCGGAGTCTCCAACATTTCCGGAAATCTGAGGGGCATCGGATTCTGCAGGACCAGGGGATGAGGCTCCCACTGGGGATCGCGGAGAATCATCAAATCCCGGGGTAGAAGGATCGGAAAATCCCAGGAAAGTTCCAGAAGAACTGGAAACCATACTTGCAATCTCCAATAAGGTGTGAGCAACACCACCTTCGATTGCTGCCTGCGGACCTAAGCTGAGAGGCGCATTATCATGGCGAATGGGAGAAAGGCGTAACTCACCTCCGTCAACCAGTACTGAAGGAAGGCGTACGTGGCTGCCGCCAGAGAGTCTGGCTTCCAACTGAAAAACCTATGAAGCTGGTGATCCAGGCGAGAGGCGAAAAGATCCACCAAGAAGGGGCCCCAAAGGACGTGCAAACTCTGGAAAACTCTGGGTTTCAGTTGCCAGAGGCTCACATCCGACCATACCCGAGAGTACCAGTCCGCTAACATATTGAACGCTCCCCGAAGGTACTCTGCTGTCACAGAGATGTAGTTCTCAAGGCAAAAGGTCCAGAAGTCATTGGCCATATCCGCTAGCACCTTGGATTTTGTGCCAACCAGGTGGTTTATGTAGGCGACAGCAGAGGCATTGTCCATCTTGAGGAGGACATTGAAGCTGACCTTGTCTTTCGTCCAGCACTTGATGGCGAAGGAGAACGCCAACGGTTCTAGGCAATTGATGTGAAGCCGTTGTTTGTCCATGGACCACTTCCCTCCTATAAAGGAGTCCCGGCAGTGCTCCCCCCAGCCTGATTTGTTGGCATTTGACTCTATGACAATGTCTGGGACCAAGCCAAAAATGGCCTGCCTGTTCCAGGCCTCCAAATGGTCCAGCCACCACCGCATCTCTAACCTTACCTCGTCCATGAGAAGAACCTGCTCCACATACTGCTGATGGGTGGCTTTGAGCCTCTGAAGGGATCTGTAGTGAAGAGGCCCAGGAAAAATGGCCTGTATGGAGGACGATAGGGGGCCCACAATTCTGGCAACCTGCCGAAGGGAAATGGTGGATCCGGCCAGGATTCTCCTGAGCTCCCGACGAATCTTGGAAACCTTCATGGAAGGAAGACTTAACGTCTTGATGAGTCTATGATAAAGCCCAGGAACGTAGTTCTGGCCGGGGTGAGAAGGGACTTCTTCTTGTTGATAACAAACCTGAGGCCCTGCAACAGAGCCACAGTCATTTGCAGCTGGTCTGCAAGCAATGCTGGGGACTGAGCCAAAAGGAGGAGGTTGTCTTAAAGTGTCTGTGCAGGGGGCGGGGCTTGAGTACCGGGGCCCCGTAAAACTCTATGTGAAAACCCCTGATGGAATGCAAAACCCATGAGTCGGAAGTGATAGCCTCCCAATTGCTCACAAACAGTGCCAGTCTGCCCCCTACCTGCAACTGGAGGTAACGAGGGAGACTCACCTGATTGGGTCTGGAAATGACCTCTGGTTGCACCTCTGGAGCCTCTGCCCCTGGTGTTTCATCCTTGACTGGAAGAACTCCTGTCTGGGCTGTTCTTGCGTCGTCTTGAAGCCTCTGGTAGGGGCTTGGGTGTGGCAATGGCCGGTCGAGCGCACCCTGCCATGACCGGCCCAGATGAAAACCTATGGGTGGAACCCTCTTTTGATGGAAGCTTGCGCTTTATCCAAAGTGGTGAAAGTTGAGACTAACTTAGTGACTTCCTTCACAAAAGGTTCTCCGAAGACTCCCCCGTCGGCCATAGCACCTTCCTCCAAGGAAACCAAATCCCCAAGCTTGGGGTCCACTTTCAGCAACAAGGAGCGTCTCCTCTCAGCCGGGAGCGCACAATTAGCATTGCCCAGGAACACAGTGGTACAGATCCAAGATTTTTATCAGTGGGCCGCAAGCTTCCAAAAGTTTGTCCTGGCAAGCTTACCAGGACCTACCAATCCCTTTTTTTGGGATTGCGAATATATTTCTGAAGAAATATAGCCATTCTAGCATCTATTTCAGATGTGATAGCCACTGTGCCCGATTTAGGTGTTCCACCCTTAGACAGGCCCTAATCTCCTTTTCTAGGGGTTTCCTCATGCGGCTTGCCACAAACTGTGCCACCTTATCTCCCGGAGACGACTCCCTGGAACTCCGGTGCAGGTGATCCTCTGGGACTAGCATGTCCGGTGGAGGCTCTGCCCCACTCGTGGCTGGAAGCCAGGATCTGGTAGGGCCTGGTTCCTCAACAGACTCGGTAGGAGAGTCATTACCTTCCTCCCCCCCTGCGGGGACATGGGTATCACTTCATCTAGTGTCCTTAGTGGCTCCAGAGAAGGGCGCGCAAGGAAGGCCTTTTTAAGGTGCTCGAATGGCCCCAGATCCACAGCAGATTCCTGCTTCCGTTTAGAGGGGTGCGGGATGGTGCGATGTTCCCCTGAGGCAAGGTCTCCTGCATAGGAGTAAGCAATCTGCATAATACGTCTCTCAAAGGGCCCCATTGCCGCTGCAATTGCCTGGTGGGTGGAGGTATCCATCACGTAGCAAAAACCATCATCTAGGGGCATGACTTGTATGGTTTGCTCCTCAAAATAATCCCCATCCATGGCAAACTATGTACCAACACTGGCCGTACATCCAGCACAGAAATTTGGCGAACCAGTGGTTCTAAAGCTTTGGCGGGCCTGAAAAACCCTCTATTTGGCCTGCGCAAGCACAAGAATATGGCAACAAGGACCCTAGGGGATTCTCTCCAACTAATCAAGGGGTAATAGTGTGCCAATAGTGTGCCTGGACCGAGCCCCACTTGAATGACTCGCCTCAGAAGGGCACTCGCTGGCTGAAGTCACTGCCACAGACCCTGATTAGGGCATCAGGTTGCTTAAGTACAAGCCCGTGAACACACAGGCGTAAAGGCTTCAAGGCGCGGTCTTTCGTCGGGGAATGCACTAACAGGAAAAACCTGATAGGAAGATGCGCTCCCGCCGAGCAACGAGACGCGAATCGCGCTACATGGGCGCCATCTAGCGCCTGTCAGCGCTACCGCAGAGCCCGCAAAAACACGCCCGTGAATGGAACGATGAGAGATGCTCCCACGGCTGAGATGAGTTCGGCGAGATCGCCGCTAACAAGGAAAGCGCTCACGCTGCAAGAAAAAGAGGCAGTAAAAAATACAAGCAGGCAGAAATAAACATTTAGGCCACAATAGTCAGGAATACAGAAATCGACTGAACTGCTGGTGGAGCAGGAAAAGAAAGAGAAGGTATCCAGGCAGCCCCGAACCTTTCAGGATGTGTACAGCAGCCTATTGGTGGACCTCTGTGACTGACCTTTCCTGGTGTTCCATGGGAAAGAGAGTTTTTTTTATGTTAAAGTTGAATACTGCTGGTGATGGGAAAATAAAGAAAGTAGAGCATAAGCCTCGCCTCCGGTCCTGCCATAGAATTTGTGCGGATGATGGATTCTTTCAAAGCAAAGCAAGAAACCAATGTGCAGCAAACCAAGCTTAATGTTCTTGCAAACGGCAAATTCCACATATTGGACGACATAGGGAAAGCACTGGGCTGCTGCAGCAGATGTCTAGTTCACTGTAAAATCGGCATATGCTATAGGTAAAGTATTGACGACCACCACCTTTAGTGGGTTATTCCAGGCTAAACCGGGGCAGGGAACCAGAGTCCGGGGGACTGAGTGTCTCTTCGGTAGTTAGGGGCGCACAACCACAGGTGCAAAATAATGGCACATAGGGTATTTAGTGGGCTCTGGGAGGAGGTGTGGGCCATCCTCCCACCAGGTACACATGGCACATGGGGGATAATAGGGGAGGTGAAGTTGTGAAAGGGAAGGTTGAGGCACAGAGTAATCATTGGGGGCAAAAAGAGGAGAGTTCATCTTTTGTATTTGATAAGCTATTTAGGCCTGAAAAATGCTGGCAAAATGCTCAAGGCAGTTAAGCGACAGGAGAGGTCACTTTGTCTAAATCTAAATTTACAGGTGTTTATGTACTATGCACTTTAATCTGCACAGACACTTCAAGTAGCCATTATGTCTTAGTACCTGAAAGAATGGTGTAGAGGAATGAAGAAGGAGATGCTATTTTGGGGGGATCATGATAGTTTTAAATTTGGCCTTAGCGGTATGCATGTTAGCTTGCCTCTTATTTAAAATGCAATTACGCACTTTATATTCTGTGGTAGAATGTTTATTATTGTTTTTGCACTGTGCACTTCACCTTACATAGGCAAGGAAATCAATGTATGCCCTACTTACAGGAACCGTCCCAGGAAAAAAAGGAGTGTCGAAAAAAAGTAAAAGCAAAGCAAATATGCACTTTAGGCTAAGTGGAATCAGCACTTTATTCTACCCTCATCATATGAATGTATAAAGATTCCATATGACTTGTCTCCTTAAATGCTAAGACCTCAATATTAAAATCAAAGCCCGAACCATTGATGAATGGGTAACAAGGCCATACTCTTGATATTGTATTAATTTAGGAGATGCACTATATGGATAAAAAGAAATCTACACACAGCATGTTAGACACTGGACAGGTGGTCAATATTTTTCTTCAGCGAATTCCTCCCATAAGGGAATAGCAATTTACATCAAGAAAATTGTCTCCTTTTTAAAATTAATCATAGATTAACAATAGCCACAATATATGCACCAATAGAAGATAATTCATCACAAATATTGGATCTCTATCACGCACTTCTACACATCTCTGGGGCAGTAATAATGGGTGGTGATCTTAACTTTGTGCAAAACCTGGAAATGGATTTATCCTTTAAGAAACGTAAACAGAATAAGCCACGAATGACAAGGGCATTGGAGGAATGCATGCAAAAGATAGATCTGATAGACATTTGGCGGGTAAGGTTCCCAAAAAATAGAGACTATATGTGTTTTTTAGCTAAATATAAGACCGCGGCCCAATGGATTACTTTCTCACCTCCTGTAACTTAACATTAAGTAATTCATATGTGTATCCAAAATGGTTTTTCAGACCATGCTCTGGTAAAATTGGAAATATCAGGGTTTGGAAAACTCAAATTATCATCGAGATGGTTGTTTAATAAAGTTAATCTAGAGGATGAAGATTGGTGTTCTGAGATTCATAATGAAATAAGATGCTTTTTCCAAGTAAATAAAGCTACAGCTAAGGTAGAAAGTGTCTAGGAGGCTTACAAGGCAACTATTTGTGGTTACATAACTGCCATAGATATTGCAATAAACGCTTCCAAAATATAGAAAGTACACAACAAGAATTAGAGGTCCATCGAGCAAATGAACAATATATAAGAAATAAAAATATTTAAAAGAAATTGGTACTTATGCAAGCACGAAAAAGCCTGCAAGATTATATTACACCAGAGGCTATTTGGCAAATTCTGCATATCTCCACAAAGAATATGAAGAAAGTGAATTTGCTGGCAAGTTCTTAGCTTGGCAAATAAGAGACCGACAAGCGCAGAGTAGGATAACATCCCTGGTAGAAAATGATACTAAAATTCATATTACAAAGGAAGCACAAATACAAGAGAACTTTTTTAATCATTATGAAGCTATTCATTCTACTAGACTGGAGGTCAATATTTTAAGACTCAAGGATTTCCTCAGCAAGCTTTCGATCCCCAAATTGCAGGCAAGCCATGTAAGGGGTTTGCTGGCAGATAGCACACTAAAGGAAAAAGAAGAATTAGTGCAATCTTTAGCTATTGGAAAAGCATGTGGAGAAGATGGACTACCAGCTGAATTATATAAAAAGTTTTTTGAAGTATTAAACCCTGAATTGTTGACGATAGCCAATTATATTTTTTAAGGGGGTGGGATACTGCCCTCCTTCCAAATGGCTGTGGTGGTTCGTTTTTTTAAGGAAAACAAATATAAGGAGGATGTTAACTCATAAAGACCCATAGGCCTTCCATATAGTGATTATAAAATTAAAACTACATTAATGGCTAACAGAATGAGTAAGCTTATAGGGTCGATTATACATCTAGATCAGTGCGGATTTGTGCTGGGGAGGCAGTTATCTTTCAGCACCACATTTTTAGTCAAGGCCTTAGAGTATTTTAGCCACAATATAATCTCGGCTCAGGTCAATTTGGTTTGTTGTGAAAGCCTTTTATATATTCTCGCAGAATTTATGTTCCCGCCAGGTTCATCAATATGATATCTGATTTTTATAAAGGGGTCTCAGCACAAATAATTATTAATTCAAATATTATTGGTACGTGTAGAGTTAACAGAGAAACAAGGCAAGACTGCCCTCTGTCACCAATACGTTTTGCACTTTTTATAGAGCAGCCAGCAATTGCCATTCGCTCAAATAGTCATTTAACAGCTCCACTCCCAGGAATGACGAATATAAAGCGATATGCTGATGACATAAACTTGTTCCTCAAACCTGATTTAGAGAATCCAAAAAGTATATTTCAGATCTTTTGGGAGTATCAACGGATGGGAGGATATCAGATAAATAAATTGAAAACAGAGATTCTGCCGTGTAATACTGCAATCAACACTATAACAATAGAACTTTGCTCTGCAGTTAATGCTAGACCCAAGAGGTATCTTGCAATATACGTCTCAGAAAATGTTAATGATCCATACATTTTAAATTTTGTCCCTCTTTTTAATGAGATAAAAAGTCTGTTCCTAAAATGGATTAACCTACCTTTGTCAATAATCAGCCGAGCTGCGTTGATTCGCATGTCAATTTTACCCCTATGTCATTTTTTATTTTCCGCTATTCCAAATGCAATACAGATTACTATTTTGTGGGCATACCTTGGTATAATGTTCTTAATCCAATTGTTGAAAGAGTGATTACTGAACTTTAATAGTAAACAATGTCCTGTCCCTTTCCAGTATGAATCGAAGGCATTAATTCCTTCAAAATCTTTATCTAACAGACGCTACGGTGGTTATATAGAGAAACATCTTGGTGATCTTCAAAAGGACAATTCCAAGTGAGTCTATCTTGAGAATTTGATTTTGGTGCTGGTGCTGCATTTTTATTCAGACATTTAACCAGGAAGTAATTTATTTTTCTGGCCATACTGAAGAGGACCCTTAGATCTTGATAGGAGAATTTCTCCTTTATTTTTACCTTTTGATAAGCATATGTATTGTCTCAGTAATGGCCAATTGAACATGTGCAATTTGAAAACTTTAAGACTAAGAATGAATCTATGTTGTATTATCCATGTCTGACTTTTAGCAATTGGAGTCACTTTTTGAATGTATAAAGCTGCTGTGTCTCATTAACCAATCAATTGTTATTTGTAATATTATATTGATATTGTATATGGGCAAGGAGTCTTTGATGAGCGGTAACAATTCTCTTGGATTATTGATGTTTGTTATTAAAAGGTTGATTTGTTATGGCTGTTTTAGTATTTCATGTCTATCTAGTCTTTGCACCTAGGTTTTAATAACCTTTTGGTGTATATGAGATATTTTAAGTGACGTACGTTTTATTATTGTTTTTTCAGCCCTGATGAAGTCCATGTTGGACGAAACGTGTTAGCTGGGCGGATGCATTTGACTACAAATAAAGAATAATTGAAAATAAGAAATCTCAGGACTCCTTGCACTCCATTTTGCATGTATTTTGTGGATCCCATTCCATTGTGTATAATTTGGAGAAAAAAGATCTATAATTACATGATTGTGCATAATTAATGAAGGTATTATGTGCAATTATATGCTCCTTTTCTGGACCAGGTTATTGATTATGTGCTTACCCTATGGGATGGTCCCACAAATAAGTCACTGTAACATTTGGAGCACAGTCTTTGCTGCATCTATACCATCATGCATGGTACTCTCTCCGTCAGTCTTGCCGGAGGTGTTGAAACAAAAACATAACGAACATAAGGCAGCTGCAGCCCTAAATTTGGGGATGAAATTAATGGGAAACTTTCCTGTGGTCTCCTCAATGATTCTTTCAAAACATTAAGGGGCCTATTACGATGTCAGCCCGCCACTGTACCGGGAAACAGGAACGACCGCCTTAGGTGCGTCGGTCCAGCCATGGAAATTAGAATGCCAAAGTGGGGGTGGCATTCTGCATATATTGCATTGTGGCGGGCGGTGCTATAAGCAGCACCCGCCACAATGCAATATATGCATGTCGCGCATTTGCATGCACAATGTGGCAAGCACCGCGCAGTGTCTGCCACATTGTGCATGAAAATGGGGGGTGGTACCATGGGTACCCCCCCAAGTGCACGCCTAACACCTGGGGGCCCGCAACAGGCCCCCAAAAGTGATCTCTGCCTGGCTTTCCATGGCAGAGTGAAAAGCCCTGCTCCGCCGGCCATCATAATATGGATGGCGTTGTCTTGCAGACACCGCCACCATATCTGAGCGTTTTTCTGCCCGGTCTCCTGTTTGACCAGCAGAAAACCGGCGGACGGTCTTTCCTTCCGCCAGGTTTCCCCCCTGCCATCGTAATATGGTGGGGGAAATGGGAGGCGGGCGGTAGATAATGGCAGGCGGATCGCCACCGCCATACAGGCGCTGGCGATCAACTTGCAAATATAATAGACCCCTAAGAGCGAAGCAGCTTCTCTGGCTATACACCAGCGGCTCACACGGGTTGCACCAGTCAACCAGAAATGTGAGTTACATATAAAAAGTATATTCTTCTATAGGTCGCGATAATTTGGTAACCAGACCCAATAAATCACATCTTGGCAAACCTGGTTCCCACAAGGACATTGTCAAGAAGAACCTAGAGTTTGTTAAAAACACGAAGGGACAAACCCAAACCGAAAGAAATGTCTAGAGCTCGAGGGGGTTCTCAGCCACCGGAGCCCTCTGACAGATGCTTTAATTTTGTGATCCCACACAGTTGAAAGCACCTTTCTGATGCTCATCCTTCTTGTTCCTTTAAGGACTCATCTGACAAATAATATGAGTGAAGAGGGCATTCTAACTGCAGAGAGGAAGAGTACGTGGAATGGAAAAAGGACTCACAATGCTCACCTAACGTGAAGATAAAGAAGGAGTAGAAACCTTCACAACTTAAACCACAATTCCAGGAAAAGAAAATTGAGGCTTTAACCACAAAATATTCCACAAACACTGAGAATTGTCCTCCCGTACAGCGTGGCAGAGGTCACTATAGTGTGCCAGAGTCTCAGGAGTTTCTGGCAGTGAAGGCAACTGATCAATACATTACAGTTGAAACCCCAGACAGGCGTGGAAATAAAAACTGAGGGTGACATACAGCGCACAATTCATGTAATTTCTGGGAAAATGTAACATTATCATACAATATTCTCCCAGCAGACGTCGATTGGCCCCCAGATTTATACAACATTCCCATGGATCTGCGCTTGTCCCTACTGCGGTCAAACACGTCTATGCAGCCGAATGGGCTCTTGCAGGAACTCCAGCTTTATATCTCAGTCATGTCGCCTCGGATAAAGACAGACCTTATCATGTGATACCCGTACGGTCCAGCCCAACAGTGCAACTAAAATACCCAATAAAACAAGATGCTAAATCACCTGTTAGAGATATACTCTCACAATTAGAGTACCAGGGTGTAGTTGAGCTCTGTATCTCCCAAATGAATAATCCCCTTTTTCCAGTGTTAAAACCAGATCTATCTTATAGTATAGTCTTAAACTATAGACATTTAAATAGCTATACACACACGTTTGCAATACAAAATGCACACAGTATGGCACTTATAAATGGTATAGTCTGTAAAAAATAGAAAACAACTTTGGATATTTCCAATGTTCGTTTGCCAAAATATAGCACCTGAAAGCAAAGATTGCACTGCCTTCTCGGGGCTAAGCTTTTATCATTGTTTTTTCTCGCATCCCCAGGGGATATGAGCCCAGTCCAGGACTGTTTGCTGCCCGGATTATGTCAAGTCAAGTCAAAAAGGCTTTAATCGGTTTTGATTCAAACCATAAAAGTACATTTACATTATAAACAATTTAAAACATTGAGACACACAATAATTATAAAGCCTGAGCAGATAGTACAAAGTGCAGGGTGCAGCAAATTTTCATACATAACAAATTCATTAGTAGGTGTAGTCAAATTAACAAAGATTCCATCATTGGTCCAAACAATTTCTCAACCTGCTAGACAGTTTTAAAAATTCAGTTACTTGAAGGATACTGTCACTGTGCAAAAGTTGCAGATACAATAATGCTGGTCTGATCCGATTAAAATTCAGTTTCTTTAAAAGGTCTACCAAATAGCGTTTGTGGGGGTATTCATAAAATTTACATAAAAATATAAAATGCAGCATATCCTGAGGAGAGACACCGTCACAGCCACAGGGAGCTGCAGGTTTAAAAAAAGCAGCATTTTTAGGTCTAAACAGCAAGTGATGGAAAATATTAAGTCTAAAGCTCGTTAGCAGGAACTTCTCATGGGAAGACAGCGATCCCATCAGGTAGGGCTCCATCATATCACCTGTTTTTAAAATAGCAAATCTTCTTACACTTGGTTTCAGGAGCTCCTCACCTTCCCTTTTAAGCTTTCTGTCCAAAAAGAAGGCTCGCTTAACTGCATCCACATCACCCTTCACAATCCCACTCGGGTACTCAAACAAATCCAGGGGGCCAAGCTTAGAAAAGTTCGATTTCAAGTATTTTAGCCAGGGTGTACCCATTGCCTTATCCTGTGACAAATAATCTCTCATAATCAGGTGGGTCAATGGAATATCTTGATTCAGCCACAATTTTAGACAGCAAGTCAACGGGCGTAGAGAAAAAATATCACAAAGATATTGCGCCCCTAGCTCTTCATGCACTACAAAATTAGATGTGCCTGCTGGGACACACAAGAGGCGTTTCATTAAAAAAAATTCCGCAATCTGTAGTTGCTCACCGGCCACATAACCCCATATTTCACTGCCATAAACGGCAGATGCCACTGATTTTGCTTTGTAAAGTTTCAGCATGGCATTGTTAGGTTTTTTCCCTAATTTGGATGCAAAGTTAAAAATAGTAGCGTTCACCCTTACCAATTCCTTTTCTTTTTATCAAGGTGTGGGCCCCAGCTAAGTTTGAAGTCAAAAGAGACCCCAAGATAAGTGAATGTCTTCGAGATGGGAATTGCTACATTATCTATTTTAAATAAGAAGTTCCATCTTGGTTGTTGGCCAACTTGCATAATAAAGGATTTAGAGTTGTTGACCAGGAGGTCCCTATCCATCATAAAATTGTTAAAAGCATTTAATAAAGCATGGAGACCTCTCTCTGTTCTGGAGATTAAAACTGCATCGTCAGCATATAAAAGAACAGGAATACCACGCCTGCCGACTCTAGGACAGTCAGCCTTTACATCCTGCAGTACTCTGTCTAGTTCATTGATATAAAAATTAAAAAGAAAAGGGGCAAGGATGCAACCTTGACGCACACCCTTCCCGATGTTAAAATTATCAGTTACACATAGCTCTTGAGAGTACCTAACATTAGCACTGGTATTATTGTGTAAATCAACAAGAAAGTTGACAATCCCACTGTCAACACCCTTGTCCCTCATAGACTGCCACAAATTTCCCCTGTTGGCACAGTCGAAAGCTGAGGACAAATCCATGAAGGCAAGGTGGACAGTACCCTTTTGGGCAACAGTGTACTTACTTAAAATTAGAAAGAGGTTAAGGCACTGTGTAATGGTAGAACGTCCGCTGCAGAAGCCGTACTGGGAGATGGACATAATGCTGTTTTCCAGCGCCCAGTTAGAGAGCCTCTTCAGTGGAATTCTTCCCACTATTTTGACCATAGAATCAATTAGTGAAATGGGTCTATAACAAAGAGGGCTACCCTTGTCCCCCTTCTTAAAGACTGGGACAATCGTTGACACCCCCCATTACTTTGGGCAGCCCATTTTAGCCGCTGCGTTAAAGACCGATTCTAATATTGGTGCCCAAAAGCAGGGATCAGACTTATATAAGTCTGGCGGGATCCCATCAGGTCCTGGAGCTTTCCCGGCTGTGAGTCCCATTATTCCCTCAATAACCTCACCTATATCAAACCTAATAAGATCACTACTAGTAGGGGAAGGAGGATTGGAATTAACACTCAGTGTGCCACCATACAATTGGGTGAAGTGTGTTACCCATTCCTCCTTTGTTATACAACATTCTAGTCCATCCCCTGGGTCCTGGGTCAAAAAAGGTCTTTTTACTAACTCCCAGAATCTAGAACTACACTTCAGAGTTCCATGCCTCTTCTCTTAAAGACTCCTTACATCTATTAATAACAGACTTATATTCTTTTCTGCACTGTTGGATATTCTCTTTTATTCTGGGGTTTGTTGTCAGTGCTGCCCTTAAGTTACGTGAGGCCCTAGAACAATCCTGATTAAACCATATTGGTCCCCTGATCTCTGAAGGCTTTACTGGAGCTGACATCAACTGAGACACCTTATCAGAAATACTTTGGAAAGCACATAGGACCTGACAAGGTTCCGGCCCATCTTGAGTACATTTTACAATTTCCTCAGTACAATGTCCCTAATATCTTTATACAAACGGTCTGGTGAGATCATAGACCACTTCAGGCGCCTTCTGCCGTCAGTAGTGCTCAGCCTACCAGTGGTAAAGTTCCATCCCTCCTTGGCCACCCCGGGGCCCCTCAAAAGTACAGTCAATGGGTTGTGTTCACTGAAGTCACTGTGTTCGATGATAAAAGAGTCCACAACGGTCTGCATTGATACTGAGAGCAAAACACAGTCAATGAAGGTACCCTTCCCATGACCCTTAAAAGTGGGAATCTCAAAGCGCTTCGAAGGATCCCTCAATTCCATTGTCGGTAATAAATCCAGGTTGGTCAACAGGTCATTGAAGGCTTCCCCCTCCGATGTATGTTCCAGATGCAATCCCTTCACAATACAAATCTGAGAGATTTTTAAACAAGGGGTCCCCACATGGGTGAACATTGAAATCACCCATTATCATAAGGTTATGGAGACATTCCTTCACTGAGGTACTAATAAATACATTCAGTGCCAATATAGAACTAGGAGCTAGACAAGAATTAACTGCATTATAAAAATTCACCAGACCAACCTGACAGTTATCTCCACTTAGTACTAAACCAATGATTCCAGAGTTATCTGTTAAAACTCTACGTATTTTACAAGAGAGTGCCACCGAAATAAACGTTACCATGCCCCCCTTATGTCTACCTCTGCTAGATGCTACCGCAGAGACATAAAAGGCTTTATACCCCTCAAGAAAACAGTCACAGTTCACTAGCCAGGTCTCCTGGAGACAAATGATCTGAAACTGCTTGATGTAGCTGACCCAATTACAATTTGACATCTTAGTGCCGAGTCCGGCAATATTCCAGGAGATTACATTATTTCCATGTGATTTCACCTGCGTGTTCTCCATGTGAACCGCTTCCCCAGAGTTTACATTTCCTTGGCCCATAGACGCCTCCTGTCAATCACATGGCTCGAGGCCTGAGAACAAATCAAATCTATTCTGTGTTTCCACCATAAACCCATTCGTTTTTGATTAACAACATTATACAGGTATGGTGGTGCTGGGGCCAGGGGCTGAGATTGAAACAGAGGCCTGTAGTTCCTACGTCTATACGGGGCTTTAAGGAGGTGAGAGTAAAAGTATCCAAGTGGTCGGACACATATGCTATTTGCATCAGCCAATAATGATGTTGCTCTTATTAAAACTGTTGCCACATGTTGGGGATGTCTGAAGTTGACAATAATACAACCCCCACTGTTTGACTTTCTAGATGGGCCAATCCAGTTTACCCTTCTCACCGTAAGTATTTCATCTGAATATGCAGTTGGAAATCCACAGTAGGAGTTCAGCCAGGCTACTGCTTTATTATTTAGTGAATCATGAGATTTCCCTTGTGACTGGGCAAGATGATCTTCTATAATTGTAGCTTGTTTCCTTCCCAGTGAAAGAATTGGCTTGGTAGTTTGGTTTGCCCTGTTCCCATGATACACTGGACCAGGGACAGACTAATTTGCATATAGCCAGGTTCTGAGCTGGGATGGTGCAGTGAGCTAAAAAC
This sequence comes from Lissotriton vulgaris, assembly GCF_964263255.1. Taxonomy (NCBI): domain Eukaryota; kingdom Metazoa; phylum Chordata; class Amphibia; order Caudata; family Salamandridae; genus Lissotriton; species Lissotriton vulgaris. The sequence goes on along the minus strand of NC_141695.1, from coordinate 618,357,781 downwards.
AGTGTTGGATTAAGCCCTGATCTCTCGACTGGGTGAGAATATTCTCCTTAATTCAGAAACTCTGTCCATCACCACCCCCTGTTGTTTAGTTCTTCTATAATTGGAACATTAGTCAAGACAGCTACATAAGGTGCGCAGTCAGGTGGAAGATTAATGTAGCGGCTTCTTCTTTCTGGTCTAAACTCTGGCCTGCCATCCTGATCTGCTGATGTCGGTGCAGTCAGGACAGTTTTTGGTGGGGGCTTAGGTAGGGAGTTATCTGCTACAGTGACTTGCCGGCAGATCTGCTGGGCCGACCCCCTCAAGGGACCCTGCCCTATTTCCACAGCCTTAGGTCTAACAGTAGGGGCCGATGACAGGTGTGTTGACAATAGACCCCCTGGTCGGTCTACCTCTAAGGCTAAGTTATCTAGCTTGATAGACAGGGGACTGAGCAGCTCTTCCATTTTTGTCACCAATTTTGCTTCAAGAGTGCTTATCAAGAGGGTAAGTTGTTCAAAATATGTTTTAATACCATCCTCGTTATTTCCCTCCGAAGGACAGGGGCCTGAAAGTGGGCCATTACTAACCAAAACAGCTGTTTCGGCTCGTTTTTTATTATGCTTACCCCCCCGCCCCGTTTAGGCTGAGATTTTCTACAGTTTCTCACCTGTCTAGACACTGACTTTACCGGTTCTATTTCTGCAATGGAGGTATCAAGGGGGTCTTCCTGCGTCTCTACATGTACCTGCACTACAGTTATTATGGAATCCCTATTACTGATAGCAGGGATATTAGGATTATTAGGCGTGGGTGTATCAATTGCCACAAGAGGCACCTCATCCTGTGATAGTGGAGCACTTCCCAATCCTAAAGAAGCCCTTCTCTCGTTATTAATCTGATTGACCTTTTTAACTAGGAAATTATCCATAGTACCCAGCCCAGAGGTGGGTTTGTCTACTTTGCCTCTAGACATCACGTCTCCTTAAAAAATCTGTAAAAGAAATTATTGAACTAAAACAGTCACCAAAATGAGCCACTACAGAGCACTTTGACAAAACAACCAAGTCTTTTGTTAAAAGATTAAGTCTTATTTATAGATGATGACTCTAACAGCAGAACCAAAATCTGAGGCCCAGCCCAGTCTCCTTGGGCCTCTGAGGGCCACAGAGGGCCCGCCCTTTGCCCGGGCTTAGCCCGGCGCCGCCGGCGCACGTCCCGCGGGGCGGGAGGCGTTCTGCGCAGTTATAGCGCCTACGGGCGCAGCAGGAGCGTCACGGGAGCGCCGGTGTGCCGGGGCTGCTGGGGGATGTAGTGCGGTCTGGTCGCTGAAGCCGTTCCCCTCACGGCGATATGGCGTGGTTGCTGGCTGTTCCCCTCACGGTAGGTAAGGCTGCTGGCAAATGCCCCCATTCCCCGCTCGTCGCTCTGCGCAGTTATAGCGCTTACGGGCGCAGCAGGAGCGTCACGGGAGCGCCGGTGTGCCGGGGCTGCTGGGGGATGTAGTGCGGTCTGGTCGCTGAAGCCGTTCCCCTCACGGCGATATGGCATGGTTGCTGGCCATTCCCCTCACGGCAGGTAAGGCTGCTGGCAAATGCCCCCACTCCCCGCTCGGCGCTCTGCGCAGTTATAGCGCCTACGGGCGCAGCAGGAGCATCACGGGAGCGCCGGTGTGCCGGGGCTGCTGAGGGATGTAGTGCGGTCTGGTCTCTGAAGCCGTTCCCCTCACGGCGATATGGCGTGGTTGCTGCCCGTTCCCCTCACGGCAGGTAAGGCTGCTGGCAAATGCCCCCGCTCGGTGCTCTGCGCAGTTATAGCGCCTATGGGCGCAGCAGGAGCGTCACAGGAGCGCCGGTGTGCCGGGGCTGCTGGGGGTTGTAGTGCGGTCTGGTCGCTGAAGCCGTTCCCCTCCCGGCGATATGGAGTGGTTGCTGGCCGTTCCCCTCACAGCAGGTAAGGCTGCTGGCAAATGCCCCCACTCCCCGCTCGGCGCTCTGCGCAGTTATAGCGCCTACGGACGCAGCAGGAGCATCACAGGAGCGCCGGTGTGCCGGGGCTGCTCGGGGATGTAGTGCGGTCTGGTCGCTGAAGCCGTTTCCCTCACGGCGATATGGCATGGTTGCTGGCCGTTCCCCTCACGGCAGGTAAGGCTGCTGACAAATGCCAATATAGACCCATACACATTGTCCTATGTATCTACCTAAAGTAGATCGCATAATATTGGGATTTACTGAATCTGGGTACAAGTTCAACTTTAAGAAATCTAATATAGCATTTCTACGTATTCTGTTTTTAGGATACAAATTTACCCATGTAGGAAAAAGCCTTGCATTACATTTCCTAGAGAAGTGTGCTCTACTGCAACCATCAAATACTCTAAATAAACTACAATCCTTGTTAGGATTCCTTCATTTTGGCAGAACGTGGATACCTGATTATTCACAACACACTAAAATATTATATGAATTAATTAATCCGGATTTTTCTAGTTCACATTGGATTTCAGAACACACAGACATACTCAGATCACTACAATGTGACTTTCTTGCTACACAACATTTGATTTGATTTGATGTATGATTTCTATAGCACCCGAATCACCCCCATCGGGGTATCTTAGCGCTGTGACTGCTTATGGCCAACCAGGGAGGGTTAGAACAGTGCTGTTTTCAATAGTTTTCTGAAGGCTAAGAAGTTAGGGCATTGGCGCAGCTGGGAAGGGAGCTGGTTCCAGTACCACGGGACGAGGTGGGAGAATGCTTTACCGCCCATGCGGGCTAGTTTGAAGCGTGGAACCTGAAGGAATCCTTAATTGCTAGATCGCAAGGTTCTGGGTGGCACATATCAAACCAATTATTTGGTTAGATAGTTGGATCCCATGATATTCAGGGATTTGTGGACCATACAGCATATTTTAAATTTTACTCTCTGTTTTACTGGAAGCCAGTGAAGTTCTCGAAGTAACGGAGCAGCTGAGGTTCTGGGAAAGGCGTTGTTCGCCAATTGGGCCGCAGTGTTTTGAACAACTTGCAGTTTACTAAGGGAGGATTCCTTGGCAGAGATGAGTAAGGCGTTGCAATAGTCCAGGTGACTAAGGATTAAGGCCTGGACTAGAGTTTTGCGTGTGGATGTGGGTAGAAGGGGGAAGACCCTATGGAGGAGGCCTAGAGTGCGATAGCATGTCCCTGCTGTGTGGTTGACATGTTTTTCTAGTGTAAGTTTCTGGTCGAGTTTCACCCTTAAGTTTTTCACCACATGTTTGGGGGATGGGGCTGATCCTAGTTCCTCAGGCCACCAGTTGGGGGACCATTTCTTTGTAGCTTCTCCGAACAGCATAATTTCTGATTTACATCACGTGTAAATTCGGTAAACCTCGTATTTCAAATAGTTGCGGGTGCCATTTGCTTTACATATATTACCTTTAATGGAGGTGAAACAGTGCAGATTGCATATAAATCACATTAATATTTCAATGCGGAGATGCCATTTTGCATCGACTGAAAAAATACTGACTGCGGCCTAGATAGCTATTCGTAAAGAAAGGCCACTTGCACAAGGGAAACGCATTATTGTTGTTACTCCCATTCCAGCCTTAGAGGTTGTTACAAAAGCAAGTGTTCCAAATGCTTAAGCCCTCCATTCCAGATAAATACAATGAGCAACATCCTTAACAGCTATGGATGTAGACTTTGTCTTTGACCTGTCTTTACAGACAAAATAATTTCTTCAATATGAGCATGTTTAGCCCATGTCCAGAAATGTTTTGCCTCTTGAGCAGCCTAAATATATTATTTATACTGATGGTTCAGCCCATCCTGCTATAAAAATTACTCGCCAATATTCGGCAGCGTGAGCCACTGTTATTGGTATAACGCTGGATGGAACATTCCAACCACAAAAAACTCGCACACAGTCCTTAAGGGACTGAACTGCGCATATGGCTGAAATGAAAGCCCTGCTTCTTGCATGAGAGCATACGTATCCTGAGTTCCCCTCACTTATAGTGTGTGATTCATATTATTGTGTTCAGTCTTGACAATTTGTATTATTGGTACCAAAGTGGAAAAAAAGATTCTAAAGACAACACTTTAAAGCATCAAATGCTTTGGATGAAGGTGGCAGCCCTGAAAGATAGGTTGCCACAGACACATGTCATTCATACATTGAGTCGTTGGCATGTGAGATCACATGTTGTAGGGAATTCTTTGGCAGGTGAGGCAGTGAAATCTGCAGTTGTGACTGCAACAGTTGCTGCGATTAATCTTTCTCACATGAGAGTAGATGACAATATACTGGATGTTGTTATTGCTAAACGTGACGGCACCCCTTTGGCTAGGGGCCTTTCAGATAAAAATATACATACTATTTAACAAAACAAAAAGTTCCCTTTGCTACGATTACAGAGGTTAGTGATCGTTTGATTTCTAACCAAGTCCGCAGGCTACCCTTAGTGATAGCTGCACATGAAGGTGTTGCTTCTGCACATGCAGGCATGGCTGCCACACTTTCGTTACTACGCAATGTTATTGGTGGCATAGCTTATGTAAGCAGGTAAGGAAATATGTCCTTTATTGCGACATCTGTCAAAGTTCCACTGTGACTCGCCCACTGCAGGCATTCCTGTTGATTTCCAACAAACCTTTTGGCTGCACTTTTTTGGACCACTGTGGTGGTATTGGAGTGGTGCATACTCGGCTCAGAGTACATCGTCGAGCACTCTAGCGCTCTGGCTGAGGCGAGGGACGCCTACTTAAAGCTCCCTTAACCGCGCAGCGGTTCAGCGCAGCGGACGCGCCTTCCCTGCGCCTGAGTCGCGCCAGAGTCCTGCCCGTCTGCGCCCGTCAGCGCTAAGGAAGCGCGGGGCGCGGCAGGACTCTATCGTCTCCTTGGTACATGATGATTGCATCTACTATCAGGTACTACAGGGAAGACCTTTTGACTATTCGAGACCGCTTTCCTACCTGTTCTCTGCCTCCAGTAGCGCCGTTATGTGGCCCATACCGATGCACTTGTGCCATCAGTATATGCAACTTAAATGTGAGGTCCCTGGTTAAACATCATCTGGAGATTTTTGACCTCCTTACCAACGAATCCCCGGATGTATTCTTTATGACAGAGACCTGGCTACAGGATGCGGATATTTCCATATTAAATTTAGCTTTTCCCCTGACTATGTCGTGTTTACTCTTAACCGCGGCATGAGAGGGGGTGGAATTGCTATGGCGGTGAAGCGCCTTTACCCTTGTGAATGGAAAGATTTACAGTTCTCGGGATGTGAATGTGCCCGTTTCAAAATTTCTTTTAGCCATCACTATACCTTCTCTGGCCTTTTAATATATCGTCCCCCGGGTTGCGACGCTGCCTTTAGGGCCGCTCTCCCGGATTTTATCAGCTCAGAGGCTCTTGGATGTGCGAATTTTAACGTGTTAGGAGACCTCAACTTGCACTTTGATTGCCCATCTCTGCCCTCCATTCGGAGTTTTTTGGCCGATTTAGAAGCCTTACAGCTTTCACAGAGGGTGACATTTCCCACCCATCGAGACGGGCATACACTGGACCCGTTCTTTACCAACCTAGAGGAAATTAACATTCGTCCCCCTGTCCAGCTGATCTGGACTGACCATATGCTGGTGAAAGCAATTATCCCTATGTCTGAACCTCTTTTCATAGTCCAGAATAAAACCACCCTCACACGCCAGTGGAATAAATTAAAGTTAGAAGACTTCTATCTTCTACTGGAGAAGGCACCTTTGGGCCCTTTCACCAATGTGAACTGTGGCTACGAATCCTTTTGTGATTGGATTTCTACAGCCCTTGACTCCCTGATTCCTTTGGTCCGTTCTAAATATCGGACTAAAGATCATAGTCTTTGGTATGATCAGACCTTAGCGTCCCTTAAGAGAGACTGTAGGCAGGCTGAAAGACGATGGAGAAAATCTTTCGACCCTGCGCTTAAAATCTGCTATTCGAACAAAACAGTTATATCACAGAGCGGTTTGCAGGGCCCGCGCCGCCTATTATGCGCAGGAGTTTCGGAACAGCCCTAACCCCTCTAAACTGATCTCTAAGGTACTAAAGGACCTTATGGCCAAGAGGGCCACTGCCGCCGAAATATGCACATATTCCCACTGTGAAAGTCTGGCATCTTTCTTTGTTGAAAATGTGCAAGCGATCTACCGCACTTTCCCCACCAACCTGCAAAAACCAGATCCAGTTGGCTGCCCTATGGGTGATGATGTGGTATTGAACTTGTTGCCCCCCCTGTCTGAGGAGGCGTTTGATCTACTGAGCCAGAAAATTAAATCAGGCTCTCCCGCGGATCCACTTAAACCTGTTCAGCTCAGGAACATGCAGCCGGCATGCCGCACCCCAGTGCTAGCCCTTATCAATCTGTCGCTAGCTTCAGGGACCGTTCCCACTAGGTGGAAACAGGCGGTAGTCACACCCATCCTAAAGAAGGCTACCCTGGATCCTTTAAGACCTGAGAATTACCGCCCCATTTTGCTGCTACCTTGGGCCACTAAAGTTGCCGAGGCCCATGTGAACGGGATCTTGGCTGACCATCTTGCCAAAGCTAACATCTTAGACCCTACCCAAAATGGGTTTCGTGCGGGCCACAGCACGGAGACTGCCTTGCTGTTTATGGTTGAACATCTGCGCTCCGTGCTGGATACTGGTCGGACGGCGGCACTCCTGTTATTAGATCTGAGTGCCGCGTTCGACACGGTCTCACACGGGATCCTTTTGCAGCGGCTTGAGGAAGCGGGAGTTAGGGGGACCGCTTTAGGCTGGTTTAGGTCTTTCCTTACTGACAGATCATTCCAGGTTGCTATTCCACCCGGCAAATCCACCTCTTACCGGCTGACTCTGGGGGTCCCACAGGGATCTTCTCTGAGTCCCACCTTATTCAACTTATACGTTAGACCGTTGGCTGCGGTCGTCAAGCGTTGGGGCCTGACAATGGTCTCTTATGCGGATGACACGCAGCTGGCGGTCACGTTAAGTGGGGATCCTGATGTGGAGGCCCTCAGGTTTTGCGATGGTATGCGTGCCGTGGCCAATTGGATGAATCTGAACTGTCTCCAATTGAATACTAAGAAGACAGAGGTCATGGTGGTAGGAAAGCAGGCAGGCCGGTGGAATGACAACTGGTGGCCCTCGGAATTGGGATTGACCCCATCTCCTGTAATGGAGATAAAAAACCTTGGAGTCTGGTTGGACCCGACACTCAGTTTCACTTGTGCAAAATGCCGCAGCCAGAGCGATGGTGGGTCTACCTAGGAGGTGCTCAGTCTCTAGAACACTGCAATCGCTACACTGGCTGCCTGTTGGCCAGAGGATCAAATTTAAGGTGCTTTGCCTGGCTTTTAAAATTCTGAAAGGTATGGCTCCCCAAATTCTGGCGAACCTTTTGACTCCTTACGTTCCCTCGCGATCCCTGAGATCGATGGGTCAGAACCTGTCGGTGGTTCCACGCTTTAGGCTTAGTAGAATTGGTGGCCGCTCTTTTCGAGTAGTGGCCGCGAAGTTGTGGAACTCCCTTCCCGCTGTGTTCCGGGCATTAGATGATTTATTCCAGTTCAGACGGGCCATTAAAACTTTTCTCTTTGCTTAAACTTTCTGACCAAGTCTCTTTTTAATGCTGTGTTATGTATACCTTCTTAGTGTGCCAGGACGCCCCTTTGCTGGGGCAGCTGTGCGCGATACAAAAACAAATAGCATAACATAACAACATAAATTCAGATGGAGCATTTAAATGTATCCTACTTGCAGTTGATTCTTGCTCAAGGTTCCTCTGGGTGTGGCTGGAGAGGTCAGCTGACGCTTGCACTGTTATTAAAGATTTGCATGTCTTAACAGAACACATGAATGCACTACATTCCACTCGAACCAGGGTCCTACTTTCCTCTCTAAGGCTTACAGGGGTACCATGGCTTCCCTGGGTGTAGAGGTGCATCACTCTTCCCACTACCGTCCTGATGGAAATTCAGTGGTGGAAAAGATGAACCGTGACTTAAAGAAATCCTTAATGGCTAGAGTATTAGGTACAAGGCATAGCTGAATCCATCATCTAATTGGGTAAAAGAAGCACTAAATAATCTCTTGAAAACATCTCTGGGTAGCCCAACCCCCTTCGAGGTCCTTTATGGCATCAAAATGTATGTTCCAGACCTTGAAGGTCCGGACAGCTGCCATGCCTTTTGGCGTAAATTATTGTTGTGCTGCCTTACAGGATGTACAAAACATAAGCAACAATCAATTCTACGAACAGTTGAGGACCTCTGCCTCTACTGGAATCAACCACAAATTGGGGATCTCATTCAGGAAAAGGCTACTATGAAGAAGGAATTTGCCTGATCATAACACGCACCGGTGCCAGTCCTTAAAATCCAAGATACAAGAACTGTAATACTGCCACTGCTTGCTGGTTCTAAAGACAACTGTTTTGTCTCCATTGATCACATCAAGTTACATCATGTGTCCGATTCTAAACAGTAGCCTATGAGAAGTCCTTATTCTTTTCCTAACTCCTCTCGCTACCATAGTTAACTCCTATTACTGCTACAAAAGCCAGCTACATGACTGTTGTGACCATTTTACTTACTCCTACGTTTCCAGTAGATGTCATTTATACTGATCCACCCATCGTGGAACATACCAATTCACTTACTGCATCTTTGGTTCATGTTTTTTAACAAACTGCTTCTGGTTATTTTGTGGGAACAGATGCTTTTTCATCCAACTCTTTTGGCAGTTCCACCGTTGTAGACACTTCGCCTTCACAGGCCTGTGTTTTCTTTTCATGGTGGAAACGCACTTATCTGGTTCCTCCTTGGATATATGTTTGGATAACACTTTCTTTGGTTTTTTTTATTTAGATTTGTGACTGTTTTCTTATAATAATTTACCATTACATTTCCAAAATGCTATGCCACAGAACTGTTTGACAAGGTGTTAAAGTCTCACTCATCTTTACATAAACTTAAAAGAAACCTGTCCCTTGTGACCATTTAGCTGTCCCAGTAACTGATGGAATAGTTTTGAATAAGGTCCCCTATGATATTTTGAACTCTAGAGGACTACTTCAGATTCCTAAAATTTTCAAGGTGTTTATGTGTGATGTTATCTTGCCGGGGTTACATTCTGATGATTGGGATGTTGACACTGTAAATTCTGTGCTCTCAGAGCTGGAATATTATACTGTTTTTAAAAGTGAAGACTTGCATCTAAATTCTGCTGATTATGGTGAGATGTTCTGTTATCATCATGAGTCATTAGACCCAAAAACATTTTATTTTCAACTTGCCCCCGCACCAGCAAAGAAATATATTCTAATACATACCAAGGTAATATATAAAGATTTATTTGTCAAACAGTTATCCTTAAAAAGCTATGAGTATCCGAAGGATACCATTGACATGACATTAATTTGGGAAACCAAACATTGGCAAGTTGAGGGAACAGACACCTCAATTAGAGCCTGTTTAATTCCAACACGAATAACTTTTCTAATTGACACTGTTCAACAGACGAGTTGCCCAGGAATTGCTCAAATGAAAGACCTGAATCTACCCAATACTAATTCCGTTCCTCCGAATTGATAATTGGAAACACTTAACAAATTATACTGAAGAACAGCTCTAAAGTATGGTACAGAATGGTACATTTAACTCCACACTTTCTGGTCCAAACAGGTGGCTATTGTGGCCAGTGGAGGACAAACATCTTTTCCTCTTTTTGGAGGACATAGACCTATCTGATTTTTTTGTTGGGTCCTAAGTCTCCGCGCTCTAAAAGATTTATTTATGGAACTTACAATGAAATTTGGAAAGTGTCACAAATTAAAGTAGCTGCACGTTTAAGGCAAATTGATCAAGATAATTTGGATATAGTACTTGCTGTGGTTTATAGTAGCATTAATATGTTGTCTTTTCGCATTTACAGTCTGAATAAAATTTTGTTGTCTGTTATCGATACTATGCAAAATGACATGTTTTTATTATACCACTAGCAGCCCGTCCCGACCTTGTCTGGGAGCAACAGGCTTCCCCGACCCCCTCCCGCCCCGACATTGTCCAGCAGCCTGGGCCCCCGCCCGGCCCGTCCCCCGCCTGCCCCGACCCCTGCCTGCCCCGACCCCCGCCTGCCCTGACCGCCGCCTGCCCCGACATGGATCCCCTTACCTCAGCCGCCGCTCCTCCTGCCTGTCCGCTGCTCCCACCTCCGCTGGCCTGTCCTCTGCTCCTCACGTCACCGCTCCTAACCGCGCCATGTCCGCCGCTCCTCAGCGCGCTCCTGGACGCCGCTCCTTCCCGCGCTCCTGACGTGAGAATGCACGTCGCGGCCGGCGGTACTTCGGAGGGACTACTTTTTTTACTGTAAATTTTTTAAATAACGTTTTGTTTTTAATTTATATAGCCTATAACCATCTACACACCCTGACGATTCCAACGGTGTATCGGGTGTGTGGATTGGCGCTGTGGTTCCCGAGTTTACCCGCCTCAAAGGCTGAAAGTTCTTCCTTTATTATTGTAGTATAGGTGGGCAAAGTCAGCTTAGATCTATTATGAAGCTTAGTTGGACACATCAGGATCATTCTAAAGAATAGCCGTGTGCCATGACCTTACCTAAATTCTATGCAACTATTCTTGCCATTCAACTTGATATTCAGACAGCGACTCTTGGCCACAAAAAATTTTATGTACACAATGTTACATATGGAGAAGTTAGAACAATTGCCCTTTCCTGTAGCTGAAGCACCCACTGCGGTATGGTTAATATATGGCGTAATATCTTTGTCAATTTCAACATTCTAGTTCACATCTTGTATGAAACATTTCCCGGTAGGTACATATGAGGCCCTGGGCGGGAGTCTTATTCACGAGTTGTGGTCACTTACTTTTGATTCCCGATGTCATCGACTGGACAGAGAAGTATTTCTTACTGGAAATGAATGTGACTCGTCCTTCGGCCACTCACCATCCATAGAGCATATAATAATTTGGTAGTAAATTTGGCCTGTATTTTAAAAGGAATACTAGCTTCTTCAATTCTTCCCCTTAACATTGTCCTTTCCAATGGCAGTTATTTAATGTTAAGCAGCCAAGATGGGTGTGGAACGAAGGTTAGAATCCCATATGTCCTGTTTCCCAGGTAGTGACCTGCTGAATTAACATGATTTTCCCTCCAATGCATGCGTTTTTTGGTAGTTCGTTATGGCCTTCAAGTCCAACTTTGATGGTAGATTTTAACAAGCTAAGCCGTCTTAAAGTTATTGTTTCAAAAAAGTGACATTAACATCTGCCTGAGAAACCCTTGAACTGCAGGTTGCAAGAACATCCAGAGAAATACACAAAACACATATCTCACACTGCATTTCAGCAAGCTAGATCATCGCATTTTTAATGCTTACAATACAGCTGGTATAGCGCACTTTTTAAAAAACAATTGAGGAGTTACACTGGCCTTTATACATTCCCTTTTTTCAAGTGTTTTTTGGGGGCATTCCCTTGGTGTTATATCTCATTTGCAGCATTTTGGTTCTGTTTTTGCTACTCTGCAATGGATGTTCCGTTTTGAAGCCCACTGGTGTTGGAAATACCACCAGTCCAGCTGTGTGTGCCCTAAGCGCATGATATGATTCTTTGGAGTCCCTCTGCTCCAGGAACTGAATACTGACTGGTCATTGCCATTCTAGCCGCCTGGTTTATCTGCCTACAACCCATGTTCATTGCCTTTGGTGTACCTTCAAGTTGGCACTTGATGTTTGCCTTGCACTGCAATTGCCTGTTCCTATGGACATGAACCTGTTGATGATTCCAATAAAGACTCAGTTTCAGAGTTGTCCCATGAACATTCAGCTGCTTCAAGATGCATGGCATGAGCTGGTCCCTACTTTGTGGATGGGTGCCTCAGCACCAGGATTTCCGAACTCCAGCTCTAATGACACAGATGCTAGACAACAGACTACTTCCTCAGTATCTTTTGATAACAAGGATCATGTCTGTTCTTTCAAGCTTTTGAATGGGTCTTTGAGCAATCATTGTCTGGAGAGACTGAACCTGTTCTGGATTCACTAACCATTGAACTAGAGGAAGAAATCTTGGGTGTCTCTAGCTCAGCCTAATTTGGTCCACTTTAAAAAAAATCCAGTTTCATTTTATTATACTAACTCATTTAAACATAATGCTTATTAGCATTGCATTGAATTAGCTTGGCTTGTGAAATTTATTATTTTGTTAGTTGCTAAGTTATTTTCCCAACCAAGGAGGGGGTGTAGTGGTGTCTCTTCTGGTCCCACTTTGGTTCTCCCTTAGTTTAGTGTATTAGATGTTTTAGATTGTCTCTGCTTTGCACAGCAACACATAACTCATTTGTTTTTGTGCCATAATTTTAGGAATACACTTTACGTGTTGTTTGTTATTCAGTGATTCTTCTATGAAGCCAATCTGCACGTTTTGTACAAGGTTGTTAGGAATACATAACAACATCAGGTACTGTTTTCATTTGCCCATTAAGCAACAGCTCCTAATGTTGTAGAGATAACACAGTAGCACAGCTGAAGCTTTCCAACTCAGTAGTGTTATCATATAAATGGTCTTGTACCCTTGGGGGCAGAGAGGAGAATTCCTGCAAAGGAACATGTCCTGGAGTAAATGCCTGAAGAGCCTGACATGCTGCCTTGCATGACCTGAGTTTACACACACGATGTGGACCACCTAACTACTTAAACCAGGTATGAGGTCTGTTGCCAATCTAAGAGATCACACAATAAGGGTAGGTCTAGTCATATAGATAATTTGCCCTGGTGGGGATGTTTATTTTATACAGCTTGCTAGCACTGCTAATTACTTTGTTTAGTTTAATCTGGCAAGTGATTGCAGCACACCTGATACCTAATTGTAAATGTTCTACGTGTTTTTCTTTGTTCACTAAGGGTATGCGTGAGTAACGAAAGGTGAGGATCTGTTTCACAGGTACCTTGGGGACTAGAGGGTCATGTTCTAGGTTTGCCAAAATCACCTGCTACTCTGGGAAGGTTAGGAGTTCAGGTGAGGCACTGTAAGCTAGCCAGGATTTGGGCCGACAGAGTCCTTATATACGGACGGACTTTCATCCCAAGGCACAGTTATGCTTACCAGCAGAATCCCTGTGCCATCATGATTAGACTGTTTATTCTTTTCACCATGTTCACAATGCCAATTAAATTACTTTGTTTTATCTGACTAATTGGAAGATTATGACTGTTTCAATAAACGTATTGAACATTTTATTTTTATCTTTCCTAGAGTTTACCATGGGCATGGATAAGTAAGATCTGTTGCCACGATTCACTTGGGGATCAAAGTGTCATATTCGAGGTTGTGAAAATCATTTGCCACCGTAGGGAGGTTAGGGGTTTGGGTGAGGCCCTGTGAGCTAGCTATAAATTGGGCGCCAGCAGTCCCTAAATTCGGAAGTACTGTTGTCCTAATACACAGTCCTAACTTTTACTAGTGGGTAACACCGACAAATACAGAACACCAACACTCAGTTGTCACAACACCCTGGCACTAATCCAGAGGCGAAGTGTGCAATACATCAGTGCAGCTATCCTACAAGTAATTCACAAACCTCATTTATCTAGAAAGGATAAAATAGGTAATGTGGGTCTAGAGATTTATCTCCTCCTATAATGGACATTGTTTTGTTTTTTTTATAAATATTTTTATTTGCATTTTATCATATAACAACAAAACAGTCATGTCATCATCAGTCCACATATCTCGCCTGCCCACCCTCCACCCCCCTAACTACACCATTAAAATCAATCCTTCAATGTCTATCTCGCACCGTTTTACCTGCACAGTCTGTAACCCATTCTGTCTTGTTCCCCCCGAGTTCCCTTGACCCCCCGACAGCTGTGTATACACCCGCTTCCATCCCCCCACTCACAGGCCCCCGTCAAGACCATGGTATTTCCTCCACTTATTCCAGACCCTGCCAAATTTTTTAGGGCAGCCCGCGCCTTGTAGGTTACCCTTTCAGCCGCCATATAAAGGTTGAGGCCCCTTCTCCATTCCTCTGTCCCTGGTGTTGTGGCTGCCCCCCCAGTATTTTGCCACATCTCTCTTCGCTACTACCAGGGCCAGGGTCAAGAAGATCAGCAGTGAGAGGGTGAGATCAATATCATTAGTCATACCAAGTAGGACCAGTTTGGGGTCTGCTGGTAACGGGGCTTCCAGCACCTCACCCAGTTCTCTAAGAAACTCCCCCCAGTATGTCTGAATCTGCGGACATGACCAGAGTGTGTGAAAGAAATCTCCACCCTCTCTGCCGCATCTTAGGCAATTCGTGTCACCTATCATCCCCATTTTATGCAGGCGTACCCTATCGAAATAGGTCCTATGGAGGACGTTAAATTATATCAGACGTAACAGGGATTTAATCGCTACTTCCCTGGGATGCATGAGAACAGTGTCCCAGTCTATCTCATCCATGTCACCCACTTCACTTTCCCATTTTCGTCCAAGTGCCCCAAGGTCCTCTGGCAAGTTATTCATAAGGGTTCTGTACGTAAGTGACACCGCTCTCTCTGGTATGTGTTCCTGCAGTAGACGGCCCTCCAGAGGTGCATACTCAGGGAGTATGTCGACCTGGATGTCCTCCGCTCGCCATGCATGTCTCAGTTGGGCATATTTAAGGTATTGCGTGGGACGCAGGCCAAATTCCGCCCTGAGGGCCGGGAACGACTTCAGTGTCCCCTTCAATATTACATCTCCTAACGTCGAAATCCCTATACTATCCCATCCTTTGAACCCCTTTAGTTTATTCAAGTCTGGTAGCCATGCGCAGTGCCACAAAGGAGTCTGTCTCGTGGGCTTTTTATCCCATCCTATAGTCCTATTCGCTCTGTGCCATAGCACCAGTGTGAGCATGGTGGCCGGCAATAATCTCGCTGTCCCTTTTCCCCCGTATAAATAGTAATGGTAGGAGCAAGTACCCAAAGCATATCTCTCTAGTGCATAAGTGGGGTGTGTAGCTGGGGCATGAAACCAATCGTTGATGGTTACCAAGTGTTCCGCCCAATAGTAGACTTCAGCGTTGGGAAGTGAGATCCCTCCGCTATATTGGTGTCTTTGTAAGGTCGACAGAGCTACTCTAGGTTGTTTACCGAGCCAAAGATAGGAGCGGACTTCCGCGTTTATTTCCCGGAACACCCTGCGAGGAAGAGGGTAATATTCGTTCTTAAACACATAGAGGAACTTGGGCAGCGTCATCATTTTGAACATAGCCGCGCGACCCAGGAAAGTGAGGGGTAGGAGCCGCCACCTAGTCGCGTCCTCTACAAAAGTGAGTAGTATCCGTCTGACATTTTTGTCATACGAGGCCGACATGTCGAGAGACATAAATACTCCCAGATAGGTGAAGCCCTCCGTAGTCTTCTATAGCCTGTCTGGGTGGTTCGACCATTGGTCTAGGCCCGAGGGTCTTAAAGTACCGACTTATGCCAATTAATGTTATTGCCAGCATGTGCTCCATAGCGTTCCAGGTCTGAAAAGTGCACTGGTATCGTCGTTTCTGGGCTCGTAATGTAGAGAAGGACGTCGTCCGCATATAGGGATATTTTTTCTTCCATTGCATCTCTAGTCCTCAACTGGAAGCCTCTAATGTCCAGATGCTGTCGGATCGTCGCTGCTAATACCTCAATAGTTAGCGTGAAGAGCAGGGGGGACAGTGGGCAACCCTGCCTGGTTCCCCGTCTCACTGGGAAGTCCCCCGACAGAGTCCCATTTACCTTGACTCTTGCTCTCGGATCCGTGTATAATAGACTGATCCATTGCCGAGAATTGGGACCAAAGCCCAATCTCACCAGGACTCCCTCTAGGAAGGGCCAATGGACCGCGTTGAACGCTTTCTCTGTGTCTAGCGAGAGAAACCAATGTGGGTCCCGCCGCTTACTCACCTCCGGCAGCCAGTTATGGGATCGCCTGAGGTTAAATCTTGTAGCCCTACCCGGGAGAAATCCTGTTTTTGTTCAAATGAACCAGGTCTGGGATCACCCTCCTCAGTCTAAGCGCCAGTACCGTCGCCAGTAGTTTTACCTCTATGTTTAGGAGGGAGATAGGACGGTAGGAGGTGCACTCCTCCGGTGATTTACCAGTCTTAAAAATCGGGATGATTGTGGCCATACGTAGGTCTGGGGGAAGAGTCCCCTCTTGCCGCGACTCCTCAAATAGTCCCAGTATATGGCGGGACAGAAGGTCTGCCGTATTTTTTTTAAAACTCCACCGGGAACCCATTCGGGCCCGGGGCCTTTCCTGCACGTAGTCTTACCAGGGCTTGTTGAACCTCCTCCAGCTTAATGGGAGCCTCCAGGTCGGTGGCATCTGTGTCTGTCAGTACCCGGAGTTCGATGTGCTCCATGTATTTCAGAGCATCTTTCTGAGTACCCAGGTATCTCGCCTCATAGAATGCCCTGTAGAGCGCGGCGAACACCTCCGCAATCTGGCCGTCTGATCCCATCAGGTTCCCGTGGGTGTCTCGTACCTGCTCTATCCATCGTACGTCTCTCTCCCTTCTGCTCAACTATGCTAGCAGTTTGCCAGATTTGTTGCCCACGTCATACAGACGGTGTTGTGTCGCTAGCGCCTGTGTTTTGGCCTCTCCTGTTGCCAGGTCCCTATACTGACTTTGTGCGTCCGTTAGTTGACGGAGAGTCCTTGCGGCTTTCCCGTCCCGATATTCCCTTTCGAGTCTTAATATCTGGGTTTCCAGCGTCTCCAGTTCTTTCTGAACCTCACGTTTCACCTCTGCTAGTCTGTTTTGGGCTCTGTCTCTCATGACTGTCTTAAAGGCCTCCCACAAGACTACTTTGGATGACACAGAGCCCGCGTTTTCTGCCATACAGACTTTAACATTAGCGCAAATGCCCTTCAGTATGCTCTGGTTCTGCAGGTCCCATGCTGATATTCGCCACAACCTCTGTCGCTGAGTCCTTTTCCTCAACTTTACCACGAGCGGGGAATGGTCCGAAATCCCCCTAGCTTTTTACTCGGCCGAGTCATCTCTCGCCAGCACGTGTCTGGCAAGGAAGACATAATCCAGTCTTGAAAAGATCTTACATGCACTAGAGTAGAAGGAATAGGCCCTCTCTACCGGGTGTAGCCACCTCCACACATCCGTCAGTCCTATCGCATGGATCACTCCAGAGAGAGTGGTCTAGTTCTGGTCTCTGTCCCTATCTCCCGTCCTATCGAGGGTCTGGGTCATTACGTCATTAAAGTCCCCTCCCAGCACCTGTATAGTATCAGACATATGGAGTAGAATCTCTGTGACTCCTTTCAGTGTCGCTGCCTGTAGTTTGGGTGGTGCATAGACTGACACTATTGTGTAATCCTTCCTCCTCCATGTGCCTCCCACCCCCACATAAGTCCCCTGTGAGTCTACCCAAATCTGCCCTACTTGGAATGGTTGTGATTTCCTCACCAGTATTGCCACCCCCTCGAGCCTTTGGTGAATCCTGCATGTGCTAGGACTGTGTATTGCCCTCTTGCTAGGAAACCGCATTTGCTCCCCATAAGGAGCGTTTCTTGCAGCAGCAAGATATCCGGGCCCATCCTCTTGATGTATGCGTTCACCAAGCCTCGCTTTATTCTACTGCCCAGCCCATTCACATTCCATGTCATTATCGAAAGACCCTCCAGATCCTGTCTCTCTTCTATGTGTCTACCGGGCATCCCTCCATGTCCCGCTGTGTGTGGTGTTCTGGGCGCTCTCTAGTGGAGTGTCCTGCAGTGCGGCAATTGCGACCTTCCTGACATGACCTGTTCCCTTCCCCTCCCTACCTCCCCCCCTCCCCATTAGCACTCTCAACTCCTTCAAACTGGAAACACCCATAACTCCTCCCAGCCCCCCCCCCCCTCTCCCCCCCTTTCAGTCTCAACTTCCACAGAACCAAGACTGTCGGCGGAGAGGGTCTGTCGCCCTCCTTTGGTTCCCCCCCTCTTTAAACTACAATTGCGATCTACGTAGCGGGTGCGTGGCCCGTCCCGCCCGATCAACCTGCAATGTACAAGAACATAATATAATGGACATTGTTGATCAAGAAACAGAGAAAAAAGAAGACTCCTGGGGGCGGAGGGACAAGGCAGGGCAAAGTCACTCACCTGCAAAAGGTCACTAAATAAATTTAAGATAAAGCCAAAGATGCTGATGAGAGGTCCAGATGCAATATTAATGATTACTGGCTTATTAGCCTCCTCCTTGTGCCCACGCTCCTCAAAACCTTGCAGCCCATCTCCTCAACCATGTCGGCAGAAACACAATCCTGCGGGCAGACCGTCAGACACCTGCTCTCTACCACCAATACTTTAAAATCACGATTTTCCCAACATATACACTCAAAGTCCAGACACAACGCATGTCCTTTGTAGAGGAAAAACAAAAGTTGAAGACAATGCAGCTGGACTACTTGTTATTATTCCCAGCCAGCCTGAAAATGATCCACAGTTTTCAAATACACATAAAGGAGCCTGGGACCAGGTCGAGAAGAAGGATCTAAATGGAGGCAGTGAATCAATAGAAGAAGCAACTTGTCTGCAACCTGTCTCGGATGAATGAGAACCAAGAAAAGAGAGGTATCTTCAACTGCATTGTCTCAGATGAGCAGCAGGCTCATCACAATGGTATTGAGAGGAACAGCGTATGCCTACCATTAGAGTGGAAGATCGAGAAGCGCATAATTTGATACATCAAAATATACACACATCATTTGCTAATACACCAGCTTCACAATTTTAACTTGTTTATGCCATATACAGTGAAGCTGAGTCAGCCCGAGAGGCGTGGCTAGAGAGCTCTCCCTCGCTCTTGTTAGTATTCAGGGATGGGAGGCTTATTAAGAAATAAGAGAGAGTAAATATGGGAAAGCAGTCTGACTAAAGACATTCTTCATGTGCTTTAAAAGGTATGTTCCAAAGGAGCCAAGTTGAGGACCTGCACATCCTCTCTAATGAGGCTCTAGCCACAGTTTATGCAAGTTAATAGTTAATCCCTTCTATCCCTTTCATGGTATATTTTTGGGGCAACAGATGCTCCTGGGGTGGAAGGTTGGGTTTTGGGAAGTTGCCGGGTTTGGGACTTAATTTCATAAAGAATTCACCTGTTTTGGTTTAGCAGATGATGTACTATAGGTATATTATGGACTGTTAAAAAATGTGGCCACTATAAGCAACATGGTAACCAATAACATTTACAAAATTCTCTTGTGGAATGTAAAAGGTCTGAATAATAAGATAACATGAGGGTCAGTCCCACAGTTTGCTAAGTGCCACTACCCAGATATCCTCTTTTCTGTAGGAAAAACATCTCATGGGCACTACCTGCGGACTCCTAATAAGGCATGAGTATTCCACTCTAGTTTCACATCAGGTTCCAGGGTGGAGGTGATCGTCTAACATAAGCCCCTCCCTTCACAAACCTGTGTTGCAAGCACACTACTTGGGATGCAATGTCCTCATGTCAGGATAACGGAATAGGAAAAGGTGGGAACTACTCAATATATATTCCTCTCCAAAGCTCACATATAGTATTCTCCAGACACTTGTGAACCTGCTGACCCATATTCCACCAGTTACAATCATAATGGGCATGCTTTTAATGCGATCAACGCCTGGTACACCTGGTGCTCTCAAACGCTTGACAAGTATTGAATGATTTGACTATTTCTGTTGGACGAAGCCCTGAGTATGAGAGATGTATGGCGAATCTGGCACTGTGGAAGGTGCTTTAACTTTTACTCCAATCAACAGAGCTCATTGTTTCAATGGAATTACTTCTTTCTACTGGTGGCTGATGTTCAAGGAGTGGCAGATTTTCACATTCTTCCACAGGGCCTATCAGACCATTCACCAGTTGAGTTGAATCTCTATCATCCTGGCTATGAAATGCAGGTTATATGGAGCTTCAATGCTTGGTAGCTGACAGACATTGTAGCCTTCAATACAAAGTTATTTCATTGAACTACAAGCCCTGAAGAACCTCGCTACCTTCTTCCACCGCAAGATCAAGGAGATCTATGACAACTTCCCAGCCCAAGAAACAAACACCCCACCCACAACCCAATGGATCCAGCCTCCAGCAGTCCTTGATCAACTGGACTACCCTTACCTATGACTACAGTCTCGGGATTATTAAGAGCATCCGCTCCGGAGCCCCTCAGATCCCTGCTCACACCACATCTTCTAGAGAGCGGCATCTCAACCGCAACAATACTCTGCCACACCATCAACTGCTCCTGCAACTTTCCGGGAGGACTGGAAGTACCCGGTGATCAACCCCCTGCTGATGAAACCTTCTACCAAACTGACAGACCTCAAGAACTACAGACCTATTTCTCAGCTCCCCTTGCCAGCCAAAGTCATAGAAAAAGCCCTCAACTCCCAAGTCTCAGAATTCGCCGAAACAAACAACATCCTGGACCTCTCTCAATTGGGCTTCAGAAGCACTAAGACCGCATTCCTCGCAGCTACAGATGACATCTGCACCCCCCTTGACCGAGACAAGACTGCCGCCCATGTCTTCCTGGACCTCTCGGCCACCTTCAGCACCATCTCCCGCCAGACTCTGCCCAAGACTCCATGATGCCAGCATCTGCCACAAAGCCCTCAAATAGATCTGCTCTTTCTTCACCAGTGGGACACAGAGACTCAGACTTCTACCATTCAGATCAGAAACCACAGAGATCAGCTGCAGAGTTACCTCAGGGATACTCCCTAAGCCTCACCCTCTTCAACATCTACATTACCCAGCTTGCAGCCATTGTCAGAAGCCACGGACTCAACATCGTCTCCTACACCGATGACACCTGGCTGATTATCTCCCTCACAGACGAACCCACAACCGCCAAGAGCAACTTCAACGACGGGATGAAGGCAGTTATGACCTGAATGAAGGACAGCTGCCTCAAGCTTAACTCAGACAAGACCGAAGTCCTCATCCTGGGCTGGGTGTGTGAGGGCCCTAATTTCCAAAGGAGGGATTGCCCACTTTTCCCTTCCTTTCGAGAGGTCAAGCTACTATTTCTTCTCTGGGATCTCTCCCTCATTTTTCTCCTGCAGGAACTGCATACCCTGTTATTTTTATTTTTATTAGGGCATGTATGCTGGACCGCTTACAAAAAAGCCCTCAGTCCCTCTCATTTGATTATCAAACTTCTATATTGGCTGACCACACAGTATCCAGCTACCACAATTCTTTCAGAAATATAGGCCACTACAGGATGAACAGTGCCTGGCTTCTGTGAAATTGCAGATGCCTTTGCAGGATATTAGCGTACGGAGTATGTGCCCCTCCCAAATTCAAAGGAACCAACGTGTTGGCTGGAGAACACTGAATACCTCAGATCAGGAAGACCTTAAACTTTCTCTCACTTCTCAGGAGATCTCGGAGGAAATTTAACATATCAGGTCAAAAAGTCTTGCTGATGGAATTTTTTTAATAGTTTGCATTTCAGGCAGTCCCCAATTTGCTTCCCTATTTAATGAATACCACAGAAGGTGGCAAACTGATAGACAATCAGTTCTGAGCCACCATACCTGTCATTGTGAAACCAGGTAAATCAATGGAGCATTGCTTCTCCAACCTGGTTCATAACTTCCGGTTCGCTAAGTCATAATTGGTGTTTGCGAGACAAAGCGTGAGGCTTTGTCACAAGCACTCTTGGTCAAGTGCTGTGGCCCTCGTCAACCTTGATTTCCTGAGCTATGATTTTTTTGTTACAAGTCCTGCATAAGTTGAACATCAGCCCCCAGCTCCTCACATGCACAAGTCAGGGTAGGTGAATGGAATGCTATCAGGCCCCTTTCCAATTGAAATTAGTTCCCAGCAGAGATGCTCCTTGTAGGAAAGTGCCTCTTTTTGCATGGTTAAATCCCATTTTTGGCAGGAAACATGATGTAATTTTGAACAGCAACTGCACTGGACCCCTGCTAACCAGGTTCCTAGTGCCAGATCTCTTTCCCAAAAACTGCACCCGATTGGCACAACTTCGGATCCCCCCTGTAAGTCCCTGGTAAATGGTATCCCTGGTACATGGGGCATGGGTACTGAAGAAGGTCCTCAGGGGCTACACCATTAATTGTGCCACCACCTGGACCACTCAGTAAGGTCATGCACTCTGCCATCGAGGGCTGCATTTCCTGGTACAGAAAAAAACTGAGAGTTGACTTGGCACATGGTGCCGTGTGACATGCCACCTTTACACTGCAGAAGATACAGATAAGCCACCCCTTCTGCAGGCCTTTAGCCCTAATGCAGGGTACACTTTATCCATTCTGTGGGCATATCCGCATAAGCAAATATGCCCCTGCAATGTTCCAGTTCATTCTGGGTGTTCTAAATCCTTGCTAATGCCAGTATGAGGTTTATTAATAAATCCACACAGGAGACACTTTTACGAGGATCCCCTGAAACTTTATCCTGGTGTTGCTCCTGACTGTTTTTCGTCAGTCTGCCACCACCAGACATGGTTCTGGACCCTTGGGGTGAGAACCAGTGCTCTCCTTATCCTGGACCAAAGCATGCTCAGGGTGGAGGTGGTCACACATTCCTCCCTACAGGGTCTGCCTAGCTGAAGCAGGAAGCTTCAAAGGACATGCCGCCTTTGAACCCTGCCCCAACCCTCTGCTGTTAGAAGCAGATGACGACCCCCCCCAAAGTCCTGCTCTGCTTTTGGCTGGAAGACGGGGGAAATCTGGTAAATTAGGAGGTGTGTCTACCTTCAACCTGCACCACCCCTCAGGGTGGGCAGGCGAGGTAGACCCGAATTTTCACTATCCGCCATCTTGAAGATGGGAACAGTAGACTATTAGAAGTCAGGGATATGTCACCCCCACGTGGGATGAGCATAGAGAGGGTGTAGGTATCCTACAGATCAGCAGACCATTGTCTACTGCCTGACTGCCCCTCTAACGCTCCTAAATTCAGTATTTAGCGGCTCCTCGAGAACCTAACTTCAGATTCAGATTGGGCCAAGAACTGAGCCCTGCTGGAGAAGAAACCAGTGCAAACCCTGCCAACTGCAAAATGACTCAACAACTGTGACCTGCTGTCCTACCTGAGACCTGCTAGACCTCCAAGAAACCCAGGAACCCTTGCAGCCTTCGCAAATTGCAAAGAACCTCCCTTTGGGTTAGAGGCTCTAGTCCCCAGTTTCCACTGGTAAAGACACTCGTCATGGTGAGGTCAGGCACGGATTGTGTTGATGCGACTCACCACCCACAGTGCGTCCATCAACTCAGAGGGCTCCTCACGGCCTAGTGACCTATGCTGGAAGCATCACCACTCCTGTGAGCCTGCACCCTCCAGTTAGTGGCATTGTCTGCGCTGAAATAGCAACTTAGGCACGACCGCCATCCTCGATGGACTGCCCTGCATCTCACCTGTGGCCCGACTGCTGTTGGTGATGACCAAACGTACCCGTGCGACCCCCAGAGCTGTCCAGCCCGGCTATCCAAAACAGCCTGCTGTGACCTAGGCCTTGGCCACCAAAGACCTCCATCCTTCTGGAGAAGACCACCTCAGAAACCAGAGAGACCATAGTCGACCAAAAGTCCCTTGCGGACACCTGCTCCCAGCAACAGCGATGGTAACTGTGTGGTGGTTCTCTGACTCAATTAAACTTAATTGTCTCCCCCCGAAAACAGCAGCGGTAGCTGTGTTGGTGGAGTTCCGAACTCCATAAAAAGACTTTCATAACTGTTGCTCTTCACTGACCACGATGGTAAATATTTCCAGGGTATCTTCTACCATGCACTGAGTTACTGAAAGTATTGCATATTCTTAACTGTACTGCATTTTCTTCATGCTGCAAAAAGTATATGAAATATTTATCTAATCTTGGAGTCTTACTTCTCAATTATATATAAAGATAATTGTTATTTTTATACAAATTGGGCTAAGATTTATTCTTGAGTGTGTGTCTCATTTATTGCCTCAGTGGAGTACAATAAATGGTTAGCACTATGTTATGTTAGCGAACATTTGTGGCAGGCAAAGATACCAAGAAGTGTCCCAGCGCGATAGGCCTATGCAGACGTAAGCAGAAGTGAACTTAGCAGCTAAAAAACTTAGTCAAAAAGTAGGGTTTTCAATTGTTTCTTAAACATCCTCAGATCGTGGTTGTTCCTGAGCTCAAAGAACAGGCTATTTCAGGCCCTGGTAGCCTTTAGGGAAAGGGAGCTCCTTCCCGTTCTGGCGAGGCCGTACATCCCATGTTACAAGGCATTTACCCGTTGACCGGAGATGCCTAGATGGCGTATAAAAATTGAAACGCCTCCTAAGGTAAAAGGGCCC
The DNA here is from genome assembly GCF_964263255.1 of Lissotriton vulgaris. Lineage (NCBI taxonomy): Eukaryota > Metazoa > Chordata > Amphibia > Caudata > Salamandridae > Lissotriton > Lissotriton vulgaris. Next base: position 618,333,466 of record NC_141695.1, on the reverse strand, counting down.
AGACTTGTAAAGGGCAACATCGGCGATGGTTAGTGCCTTAATCAAGATGCGCTGGTAGCCAGTGCAAGTCGTGAAGTATCTGCTTGATTCCGAAGCCTCTGATAACCCTAACTGCTAGCCCACACTACCACAAAAAGAGCCTTCGAATTATCTACTTGTACCTCTGTTTACCAACTGGGAATCCACTGGACTCTCTACATGGTGTACTTAATTTTAATGCATAATATAGAGAGCCAGCGCCCTACACTTCTTATCCTCCTTCTTGTTCGTGCAAGAGACTGAACCACTGTCTGAATGGGTTTGGATACTTGCCTTTGTAAAGGGTTTCAGAACTCCAACTGCACCAGCGAACAACTGAGGAAAATATTAGACCTATATGCGGAGCATCAATAAGAATAAGTCAGTTCTTGTTCCAATACAGGAAAAGCCTTGAGCAACACAAAGTCAATCCAGACATCAGATTCGATCTGACAGTTTCAAATACGTACGAGTACCCTGCTTGGTTTGCCCCAGTGGAGCTGGGACCTCAATATTATCCCTCTGTTACATTGAATATAGGAGGATTTGCGCAGCAGGTATACTCTTTATATCTTGTTCATCGGCAAGCTAACGCTATATAAAATGAGTGCACTCCCCGAGTGCTCTATGTAATTCAAACCCTTTCATACAAGATACCATTGAGTTTCTTTAAAATGTTGCACGCACTTACATGAAAATTCCTGCGAGTCAGCAAAAAGCCTAGGGCATACTTAGCCAAATGTTTTCAAATGGTATACAATGGTGGATTGGGGGTTAAAGACATGCACCTTTAGTACTGGGTGACCCAATAGGTCACAATTAACAACTAGCTCTTTGGCGAGACAAATGATCCAGCACACTTGATTTCCTCTATAGGGTCGTAGTGCCCAACTAACTATCCAATGTAACTAAAGCCACACCACCCACATGACACAGGGCACTGAAACAGACTGGGTTACATTTAGACCCACACTGGAAACCGCCCTCGTTCGGGGGCACTGCTTGCCAGTTTGGCAAAGTTTTACATGGATTTAAAGTACGCAAGAGTATTGGTATCTCTAAATTTGGTGCTGTATGGGAAAGGGGGCAAGGGGTCATATGAAACTTTTCGATGAACAAATCCCAGTACTTTAGGTTCCTACAGTTAAGACTCAATTAAAGCCATTATCAAAAGCAACTAGTGGAGCTCCCAGAGATAACGTCTTGGATGCAAACCTAATGCTGTAACTGCAGGGAATGAGAGGTAAATATTGAATATACTGCTCCCTAGTGATCAATTCCCCAGACGCCTAGACAGGTAAAGCTGGGAAAATGATGTGGTAATCATGGATGATGATAACTGGTGAGAGGCTAAAATGGAAGCCTGCATGCTTGCAATTTCGGCCCTCCCCCGCCTTCTACAATGTATTTACTTTCACAGTACTTATTACGCTCCAGAAAAGTTTTGGAACACGGCTATAGGTATAACACCAAAATGCACTTGATGTCATAACACAACTGGCACCTTCATGCCCAAAGTCAAGCAATATTGAAAGAGGATGATACCCCACTCATTTGCAGCAGTGGGATGAACCATCGACCTTACGCCCAAGACAGCACTCCTGGGTACACTTGAAGAGGCACACGAGGAAACCAAAAGTGTATATGGATGGGTTGTATAACAGCCAAAAGAGACACTGCATGACACTGGAGATCTACGGAGGTACAATTGTTACACAAATGGTTGTGAGGTATCGACGACCATTGTTGACATCTAGAGAAATATATACATAATCCAATCGGTCACCAAAAATACAAAAAGATCTGGTGGTCTAAGTGGAGCCATGCCCAAGACATTTCTTCTTTAACATCCTTCCCTTCTTCTCTCTTATGTCCTCCCTCTGTCTGTCATTCAATGACGGGAAATATACAACCATGAAAGATCCAGTAAGTTGTCATAACAACTAAGTGGAATGACTATCAAGGAGGTATGTTGGAGACTTACTGGATCATGCACGGTGCTTTAATATATTTATTTACATAGAGGTGAACAAGGAAATAATAGAATTGTTCTATTAGTTCAAATCAAAAGCACAACTTGGCTGAACTCTTTATTTATGCCTATTGTTATATATGTACTCTTAATTAAGGACTATTTTATATATGTATCCGGTACGTTTTAATGCTGAAAACCTATACAAAGGTTGTTTCTTTAATATTCAGTACTGGCTGGACCTACCCATAAATAGCATGGTCATCTATAACGGAGGGGCACTAAGCATGGGCGAATTTTGCGAATCTCGCGTTCGCGAATTTTGCGGATTTGCGAACTCGCAATCCGCAAAATCCGCGAATTCTCGCGAATTTGCGGATTTTTTTTTTTTGTGTGTTTGCGCGGGTTTCTGCCAGTTCGCGAGGGTTTTGTACAATGTCGCAAATTGCGAACTTACCTGTCGGGTCGCAAGTTTCGCGAACTTGTTATTTCTACGTGTCCAGCCTGTTTGGGACACTCTTCTTCATCACTGCCACTCTCTGTCACCACTGCCACTCTCTGACTACTCATGCCACCCTCTGGCCCACCCATGCCACCCTCTGTTTCATCACAGCACCCTCTGGTTGTCCAGTCAGTGTACATTATTGTGGCAACGCAAGCACACCTTCCCTGCCTGAAGTGACCTGAATTAATTTGGGGCTGATTAATGTGTCACAGAATATTTTTTTGCTGGCACCTGCTTCCTTAGTGCTTCCTGATTAGTGATCTTTTGAACTTGCTAAGTGCTTTCATTGTTGCAAAATTAGTTACAACACCTGCCCTGCCCCAACTGACAATAATGAATTAGGGGCTGATTAATGGATTTGAACCTCCAGCCTGGCTCCTGCTTGTCTCCCTTAGCTGTAATTCAGGACCTTTGTGGCATATGTGTAACTATTCTGAGGTTCAGAGCAGGGTCACATAATAGTTGCAACTGGAGGGGCCCCTCAGGAAGCACTACAGGAAATGGCTACTAATGATGAGCCTGAACTTTTGAACCTAGTAAGTAGTTTCAGTTTTGCTAAGATCGTATTTCTGCAATTTTGCACTTATTCGCGGGGCGCGAAGTTGTACTGGGAAGCCGCGAACTCACGCGAACAGTGCGAGCAGTGCGAGCAAAATCCGCTGCTCGCGGATTTGCGGATTTTGCGGGAGATTCGCGAATCTCGCGGATTGCAAATTTACCGAAAATCCGCAAAATCCGCGAGCGAAACGGATTTTCCGCCCATGCTTAAGGGGCACTAAAGATCCTGAGGCAACACACTTACTTAGATGGAGGATAGCACAGGCTGTCTATGTTGGGGACCACCCAGAGCCTGAAAACCTCACACACAGGGAAAAAAGAGGCATAAGAAAAGCAATAAGGCTGATGACAGTCCGGATTAAATGCGATGACCACTGTTGGTTGGAATTCACACCAGATCATCAGCACTTCTAGTATTCTTTGAATTAATCCTAATGTGGAAAATGAGAGTGAGCATATTTGTGAAGTTAGTCAGAGCCATCAGATACAATTTGTTACTGTTGTTAGGGTAGCTAGCCTCTTGGAGTAGACTATGTGGGGAGCAGCATCCACGAATGGCCATTAGTATATCAGAAACACAATGGTGATTGTAAGAAAGAGGGATCTAAAATGGCACACAAATATTTATCACAATTCCTCACCAACGTAGTGAAAAACACAGAACAAAAATCATGGGTAACTCAACAGTGTAATATATGTTGAAATCGATTTCTAAGTGAGACTACCCTTGTACACAATGCATAACAGTACAGGAACTCTTCACTGCAGTCAACATTTCAACCAAGACAGCCTAATGTTCTTCTTTAAATTACAGTCACTGTTCAGTCTACACAGTAATAAAATTCATACCATGAGAGAATTACAATCTATACAAAATGTACCACTTGTATACATACATTAACTGTTCAATCTAAACAAATGTCTCACCAGCATTTCTCGTGCCATAGTCCACACTCCAGCCCAAAGATTTGCTCTTCTACACCTTTTTGAAAACATGCTCCTCAGCATTTACAATTTTAAAGCCTGACCAAATTGAAGTGTCTTTGATTAGCAGCTTTAGACAAAACGTGGTCTGAAAAAAAGTCTAGAGGCCATAAATGCTTCAAATTCACATTAGTGACGCAATCCCTTAACTGAATGCTCTGGAGCCCGGACATATTACCAAGAGCTGGTATAACTGGATCAAGTAAAATCTGCGGTAAAAATCAAGACAAAAAAAAGAGAGGGCTCACTTGACCACATTCTCTTTATACGCTCATCTCTTCAATCCTGATGGTGTGCAGTCAGGAAATGTACTGTCAATATCACCCACACAATTTGTTCCTCAACTTCAACCAGTACCTGAAATAGGAATATAGAAGTGCAGGTACTCACTATTCTGCAGTGCCTTTTTGTTACTCAAAAGTGCCGGTGCTCTCACATCATAATTATTGTATCTCTGTTGAGAAGTGCAAGTACTCTCCCTATAAAATTAAACAAGTAGCAGTGGTTGTGGTTTGATGCTACCTAAGTTGGGCAGATGACCTAGTGGCTCTGCTCCTACATTTAAATATCCCTAACAAAATCATTCAGAGGCACCGTCATCCATCGTAGATCCTAAAAGGCGCAGGTGACGATACCAGCGCAACAGATATGGCGTGCTGAAGAGCCCCCCGCATCCTCGAGGGGTTGCTACAGAGGAGTGTAACCTGGGAGCTGCCATGTGAAACTCGTAACAGTCCCGGCCCGAGGATCCATGGAACGGCTATGAGGGGTTACCGGATAACCCATGATAACTGCATAAAAGGGTGAGCAGAGTGAAAGAGGTGATCAGCACTGAGTTCAGAAGCACAGATTATGCTGGCTGGAGCTGGTGACAGCATTTTATATTCTGTTAAACACGGGGCGACTGATTGGTCCACTCCATATACGCGGTATGAGTTGCTCAGGAACTTTGAGTTTCCTGGTGATGGTGCCTACTGACTGGGCTAGGCAACTTTTCTGTGTCTGTCTTTCACACCCGGAGAGAATGAGAGATTTTATTTATTAAGCCCCGGCACATACTCCCAATATAAACCATCCCAACCAAAAAAAGAGCAATGGCTCATCCATTAATTTGTTTCTGCCTAGGGCATGCTTACCCTAGATTTAGCTTTATTTCCTCTAGTATGGCTGAAACATGTCGATAATTTTTGGATGAAGAAACCATCAAGTTTCAAGATATATCCAGCTTTTGATATTTTAACAATTTCGTTGATACCCATGAAATAAACAATTATCTAGTGTTTAGCTTTAGTTATTTTTTACTGGAGATGCAGAAAAGATCATTTATCTCGAGCTCCCGAATTTGTGCTGATCGAGCCCATCAGTGAGGTACTTGTAGTATCGCAGAGATATGTTCTAGTGTACAACATGCTTGTCACACACTGAACACCCACCCACCACAGGCGTCATCAGTCAGATGACCCTGCTTAATAAAAAGGGCTGAGCGCACGTGGTCCACCTAAACTGTGTCCGCGTCCGAGAAGGAACAGAGAAGCCGACCAGTCGGATGGTCGCCGAGAAGGAAATAAGAAGCCGACCAGTCGGATGGTCGCCGGAGAAGGAAAAGAGAAGCCGACCAGTCAGATGGTCGCCTGGGAAGAGAGAAAGCCGACCTGCCAGAAGGTCGCCGGAATGCTGACCCGCCAGAGAGGCTCAGCGAAGGCATCCTGCCAGGAAGTCAGGATGAAGATGACCTGCCAGAAGGTCACGACAGAGAGGACCTGTCAGAAGGTCAAGATGAAGGTAACTGAAGGTCTGACAAGAAGACCAACGTGAAGATCAAGAAGAGGTCCATGGACGGGACCAAGAAGAGGTCTGATGACACCGACCCGAAGCAAAGGAGTAGCGACGGGAAAAAAGGTGCGATGCCTGGTCCGGTCATTGGAAGAAATAAAGGCGTGTTCTAAGGGGAGGACAAGACCAGGGAGACCCGCGTAGAGTGCACACTACACAGTGACGCCTGGTGAGGGAAGACCAATCAGATAGAAGACCAGACCGCGTCACGAAGAAAGGATGAGAAGACCAATCCTGAGTGGCACGACGCCACGACGAAGGAAGAAGAGAGGAAAGGAGAAGAGCAAAGAGGTGTGCGTACAGTCCGACACAACACACACCAGAAGGAGAACACCCAAAGAGGAAAGAAGAGCACAGTAGGGTGCGTGACGGACCACCACAACACACACCAGAAGGGAAACATCCGATGGGGAAAGAAGAGATGCATGGACATCCGGACACAGCACCTGGAAAACATCAGCACCACTGGGAGCACACATCTACGTGCAACCCAAAGATCACCCGGGAACGACAGAGGCGAGCAGGTCGGTCCGTTGGCAACAACCACCTCTGGGATGGAACGGACACAGAACCATGGATATCCAGGAGCAGAGGCCTCAGGGACACCGGTGGCAGCGGATCCCAAAACGAGAGATGGATCGTTGAAGCTTGCTCTGAAGGTCCAGGGAGAGCAACGGTAGCATGCGACAGGACAAGTGCCAACAACACCCTTTTCAGGGTGAGCTTCGGACATGGAGAAGGGACCCGTAGCGACTCCTCCAACACGCTTGGAGCGACAAGGTGGCAGCCCACAAGTCCAGTGGAAGCCTGGCAGCAAAAGGCCTCTGGGTCGTCTAGTGAGAGGGGACACCCACGAGAGAGGGGTATCGGTGAGAGTGATACCCTGCAACTGCAGACCCTGTCAGGGACAGCCACAAGTTGGAGAAATACCTCAACCAAGAGAACACAGTGGACAGCAGAACACCAATGATCCACCCTCATTCCATCTGCACCTTTCCACCAACTGCAGTGTTCAAAGAAAGGAACTGGAGAGCATAATTCCATGGCGCAAGGACACAAAGGAGGACCTCCGCAGCGCACCAGAACATTGTGCCAAGGAGAACTAATGGTCCCGGCTGAAAGGACTACCTCGCCGACAGATGACCAGCAGTGAAGAGTCTATTTGGAAGTCGTCCACATCGAGTTATGTTTGTTTTGCAATTTTTTATTTTTCTCCCGCAGATTCGGACTTCATTTTGTTTGGACCTTCACTAAAGTTTGGGAGGGATGTAGTATTCCAGAGATACGTTCTAGTGTTCCGCATGCTTGTCACACACTGAACAGCCACCCACCGCAGGCGTCATCAGTCAGATGACCCTGCTTAATGAAAAGGGCTGAGCGCACGTGCTCAGGGCCAGTTAAGTAACCACCTAAACTGTGTCTGCGTCCATCATTAATGTAGCATGCTGGCCTAGCGCCCACGCATCACCACAGTACTCACCTACCATGATGGGAGGAGGCACCAATGATGAAGCATGCCGTTGAAGGAGGTGTCTCCTCCACCCTCTTTGCCAGACGCCTGTAAGATGGAAGGAAACCCTCAGACAGGGCCGGATTAATGTAAAAGCCTTTGCACTATTTGTGGTAGAGAAGCTTTCTGTCCCTCCCTAGATGATGGAGGGAAGAGAGGTCGGGAGGCCAAGGGCTGATGAGCTGTACTGGTTGACCAACCCTGGCACTGGCCCACCATGCTTCCAGGATTACTGCAGTCGGAGCGGAACAGCAGCCCCCTGTACTGACTGCGATGAAGATCCGCGGGCTCTCTTGTTGTGGCTTGACTCAACTGTTTCATAGCTGTTTTGTCAAATCGTAAACATTAGAATCGAAGAATGGGAGAGGTGTGACGCAGCGGCCAGAGTGGATGGCTCCGGAGCAAGTCAGCCCTAGGTTCCGTGCTCCGATGTCAGCCACTCTGGCAGTAGTTCACTTAATCTCCCCTCAGGTCCCCAGGGGCCTTGAAACCTTAAGGGGCGTTATTTTTCCGCTTTATGGATTTATTTAGAATGAGCTCGCTTGAAAAAATGACAGATTTTTAAATTACACAGACCAGGACACAGTACTCCAGATGACATGCAATAAGGAAAAGGTGGAGTACAAAGTTTTGCTATGCCGCTGTTTCCAGACTTCACTACCAGGGTACATTGTAGGAAGCAGACTATTATCGTAGTTGTGTTCCCTTACTTCTATCTCTTCCATACCGAATCTGACCTGCTTCCAGCTGCTTTCTTCAACCTTGTGGTACCCATGACGCCACTTTTTTTTATCCTTAATGCTCATAATCCAGGCCAGGTCTTTCCGTCTCTCATTACCTAAATATTGGCTTTTTCTACAACCCATATACCATCCAGTTGCTCCTTAACACCTTTCCTTCTGAAATGGGCATTCACTTTACTAGTACTGTAGAATACTTACATTTCATAGTTTGTTTTTTTAAATCAATAACTGTAACCACCTCGATAGCATGTGTATATCACTTGAAAGGCTCATAATGAATACTTTATTTTGATAAATTGCTCTAAACAATACTTTATGAATAAGCAGCACATAATAAAGGTAAAGCAAAAAAGTATACATTTCTGATAGTCCCTTACTTCTCCATGTTGGACATCTCCTTCACAGCTTCGATAGCACCAGGAATTGGCTCCATGTTTGTAAAGAACTCTGGAGTGCTGTACAGATTGACCATTTTTTCCTGAAATTCAATTAATACAGAATAATGTATTCAGCTGCTGTTTAAACAAACTAACTGTCAGTTTTAATCATGACATGTGAGAAGGAACACTAGCCCCTAGTGAATGATGCCAGCTACAAGTAGTATGGTCAATAGCTATGTGCATTCCTCACATGCATCACTGTCTCAACCACCAGAGTACTTCCTTAACAACTGACTGCAAGTAGCATGTGTCTGGATTGAAGGGTGGATCAGGAATGTTATGGTATGTTCTGGACTATTTGTCACGGTGCCAAAGCAAATAGCTAAGCAGAGCTCAGCTCTCCTCAATTGGGAAAAGGCCAGGTTTTCAGTTGTTTCCTAACAATGAAGGTTGGGGACATAATTAAAATAGCAGCGGCGAGTTCCAAAGCCTAGCGGCAGCCATTGAGTAAGCTTAGTCTCCTAAACTTGCCTTAGGAGAAGCAGGAATATTAGGCAAATCGATTCTGTGGGGTATAATTGCTCATATTTGATGCCTGGAAGGAGGAGGCAAAGACTGCCTTATGGACGATAGTCAAGGATATAAACAGTATCCTCTCCCTGACAGGAAGCCGGTGTAACTATGCTACCATTTGTTTTGTCCAATAATCAGTGAGTATTGCTGCTTTCTGAATGAGCCGTAACTTGCTTAAATCGTGTCTGAGGGACCTAGGTAAATGCTGTTGCCATAATCAAGTCTGGATTGTTGTTTTTGTTATGGACAAAGGGGCAGTGTATTCCTAGTGGCTTTGAGCAGGAACTAGAAACTGCAGCTGCATGGGGCCCAAAGGAGAGGTGTTCTTAAAAGATACCCAAATTACATAGATTTTTAATAAAAGGTGCATCTGCCCAGGAACAATGACTATTTTATATTGTTCTAAACTGTACAGTGCCAATCAGTCAGAAGCAACTACGTTTTAGCAGGGTTAACTCTTAAAAAGTTCACTAACTTCCTCCATTGGAAGGTGGCGATGGAAGACGCCAATTGACACTTATACGGTGCATATTGTGTGGAAAAATGGGATTGTATCAGATTAAGCATTAACTTCATGTCACCTGCAAAAGTAAAATATTTGTCTCAGAGATCGAAGACGTTCAACCAATGGTTGCATGAACTGTTAAAAAGGGGATAAAATGGTTCCTTGTGGGACACCCCAATTCAGCAGGCAAGTAGAAGTAGCTAACAGTGATAGCAAAACCTGCTTTTTAGGTCGAGCCTGGGCAGCACATGCGCTGCAAGGCATGCTGTATTGAGTTAGTGACTTGAAACTCCACCCACTCTCGTCCCACATTTTTCAGTGGCTTGTGTCCACTGTAACCTGTGGCTGTTTATTGGTCAAAAGGCTTAGCAGTCCCTCATTAGTACCACCTTGTCTCATTTCGTAACCTCCCAGTTTGACACTGCCCGTTATGTGTGTTGTTGCTCCGTAGGCTTTAATTACTACACCGAGCAATATTTTCTCAAATAACTTTATCCTGTCTGCTGTTGCAGGCAGGACACCTCTCTCCTAACACTTTTTAAACATTTTATAGCACGCATTTGCAATGCAATAGGTCTTGCATTTGCAAGAGTTTAAGCTATTGGCATTGTAAATGACAATGCATTTTATTTATCCGTTTAAAAACAACACATAAATAAAAGGTATTGTCATTTACAATGCCAATAGCTCAAACTCTGATAAATTCTAGATCTATTGCATTGCAAATGCTTGTTTCTTTAAAAAAAATGAAGAATCAGCGCCAGTTTAGAATGGCAAAATAGAGAAGAGTCTTAGAATAACGAGGTTAGTGATTGATGATGGTGAAGGCCAGCGATAGATCTAATAGAATCAGTTCTATGACATCACTATACTATCAAAACAAGCATTGGAAAACCCAGCAGATCTCACTTTTTCGACTACTGGCTTTGCCAATACTTTTTGCCAATGATAAGCTGCATCGGCAAAAAGAAATATTTTGCAGCATTAGCATAATAAGGTGTAATGACGTGAAACACGTATGCTGAAGAATGCATCGGACACTCCAAGCAGATGTGTCAATATGTGTGCATGTGATGACCTATGCACATTCATACGTTACCATGCATGCGCTGACACTATCTTTGTGTGACTGTTTAAGATAAAGCACCAACTCTGGATCAGGGACAGTATAAAACCTCAAGACTAGATGTGGGGATGTGCCCCTTGATGTCACCCCCAAAACAAGTGAGTTAAATTGCATTTCATAAAAACTCTCTGGAATCAAGAATAAAATTCAAACTAGTAAGGTTTATTAAGAATAATTCAAGAGCACAGCAAAAATAGTAGTCAATTAGATGACACAAGTAATTAGCAGAACGTTTTAGTCAAATGTAGCAAGATAAATGGCATGAAGTGAAGGCAAACATATTCTAAATCCACAGCATGAGACAAACCAACAAGGGTTAGGTCTCCAAAGTCGGGGAGTCAGCAGACGGGCTCATCTCCAAAATATTTTATAAGGAAATTTACAATAGAAGTCAATGGAAATTGCGGTTAGCACAGGGTGACCAAATGTAGCAATGAACTGGCCAATCACAATACAGGATTATACGTCTCCTAATGCCCCCATTCTAGAACTGGCCCCTAAATGAATATTAATGTGCCCTATTCTAACCTAACATCATCGGAGATAACAGTATACATCCATTTATGGAAAAAAGGTCTTATGAACAATGATACATGCAGGAAAACCCTTGAAGGTAGGGAATAGGCTTCTTCGGGTAGTTCTTCGAGAACAGTATGTGAATGCAGAGCATAAGTGCACATTTGGGTTATGGGCGGTGTCAGAATGAACACATCATGGCTGCATAAAAACCCAAGATGAAAGTTAGGCCTAGTTTGGGCCCAATTTAGCCAAGCACAGGAAAATAACTGTTCTCTCAAGTGCAGCATATTCGTTTCAGTGCAGAAAAGTTCACTTTGTTCATCACAATTTCAGTACATCAAAATCGGTATTATCATATGCATGCACATACGGAATAAGGTACGAGCCGTTTTATTTACCATTTCAAGATAGCACACAACACCTTGTTGGACTGAAAAATATGTCTAGTTGACTCCTTCTAGCATTGTGCGAGTTAAATTAGCATTTGCGGCACCATTTTGCACTCCGCCGCCATTTTGTGCCATGATCGATATTAAGCTTCTGTCTCCCACTATCTGCTTCAGCAGAAAACACCCTTGTTTATTCTTTTATCATTCAAGGTTCAGCTTTGTTGCACCAATGAATAGCTTGTTCTGTGTTTGCATACCCTTCTTCATATGAAGCCCTACTCCCACTGTTCAGAGAGACGGGCACGGGCTGAGTAACTCTGAAGTTAAGATAAGGTGTTCCTGGTCTCAGGATGATAGCTAACCTTCTGTGCCTCCTTTGTTAACTTGCTCCAACTGGAAATTTCCAGTCTAGGCGGGTCCTGTGGGTATTGGAAATGTATAATATCTGATGTTAAGTTGGGAAGGGTCAATCTCTCTGAAGCTGTCTAAGGAGGCTGGTCTAACTGGACTCCGCTCGAGCCAATACTAATAAAATAACTTGGTTTGTATTCTCTACTGTCTGACTGACTCTTCATTTGTGTGGAAGGCTGAGAGGTGGTCGTGAGTGACCCGGGTGGCCCTAATCGGGTCACTTCCTTCAGTTGGCGCCCGAACGGGTACTCCATTGGGCTGACCCATCCTCGCCCGCGCCGGGTGAAGGGAACGTGGCCACGTCGGGTTGGATGGGCAGATCGGGGATCATTAAACGGTAGAGCCTGGTACTCGCAGCTGCACCGCCTGTTTGATTGGGTGGTGCCTCGCTCAGTGGTCATCCCAGCTGGGGTCCTGAACAGTAAAAGCCTTGGATTTAATTGTTTGGTCAGAAGAGTTGGCAGTGGAGAATGACTTTGTTTAACTTGTGTGCACCAGGTGAGTTTGTTTTGGGCCATTGCACTGTTTGTTTGAGTTTGGTACAGTCTGAGGATTGTTTTTGACAAGCGCTTGAATTTCTTTGAATTCTTTGTGAACATGGTATTTTTTGATCTAGTTTTGGTGAGGTCTGTGGACCAATTTTGGTAAGATAATTGAAACTATTTGCCTGGCATCGTTAGTAAATGCGCTTTGTCTCAAGATGCCTTGTTTTAGTTGATTGTTTTGTGTGAGTTGTCGTTGTAGTTCTACTGATGCTTGATTGGAGGAAAGGTAGCCAGCGCACCCAGAGGGTACCTCAAACTTTGACATGTACGTCACGCACGGCTTTGGCCCTATTATGTTTCGTACATTATGGCACAAATATACGAGGGACAATGCCGAGTTACAGTAGCCGCTAACGAGTACCTTTGATAAATGAAAATTGAATTTTTCTGCAGGATACTTTGTTTGCAAAACGGAGTAGACAGTTGATGTTTGATTCTCTTCAGGTATGGCAGAAAGAAGCTAAGCAGAGGCGTATGAAGGCATGGAAGGAGGCCCAAAGGGGGAGAATGCAGACAGTGACACAGAAAGCAATAGCGTCTGATAGAGAGAAAATAGAAAAAGGTCTGCTGATAGAAAGTTTTGATTGCAATGTGACAAATCGTATGATGCCCTAGAGGAAGAGTAGAGGAGTTGTTAGACACCCAGCCCCGGCCTCCATACGCCCCACAGAGAGTATGTTGTGCCACAGTCTCCACCAGCTGTCTCAGTCTCTTCTGTCCCCGCTGTTTCTGTTTCTTCTGTCATTCATTCAGTTGCTCTAACAACTGCACCTCCTTTCCATCTCTGGCTTTGCCCTACACGCCTGTGATAACTGCTAGTGTCTCTGCTGTGCCTATTGTGTCCATGTCGTCTCTTTCTCCCGCCCTTACACACACAACCCAGCCATTGACGACATTGATGCTACCCACTCGGTTACTACTCCATTGCTCCACCCTCACTCTCCGGCAGCATTAGGTAGTGTAACGCATGTTAGCCGTCAGGGGATCGAGGCTGGGCGACAGTTAGGGAACGGATGGGGCGAATTTTAATACGATCTGATGTGGGGGAGGAAGAATAGAAGGCGGCGGGCCTGTCATCTCATCTATAGCACTGAAGATGTGTGGAGTGTGATGAGAGATTATGAGCTGTTTGAGCAGCAGCATGCCCCTAATCATATGTCAGCTATACTGATTGGATTGCGGGAACAGTGCTTGAATGCTAAAGCGCCATAGATTATTTATGATATCAGATATGTAGCTGGCATGGCACATGAGGACGTTTTCGGAAGCGTCGCAACATTGGTAGGTTGTTCAATAGAGCCTGACCACGGAATCCCAGTTCCCAATGAGGGAAGTCCACCCCATCTATCACCCTGAGTTGCCAGAGCTTTGGGATCAGCATGATGTTGTCATTAGACCAAAGGTAGAGGCACGCTTCCAAGAACAGTGGGTCTGTTCCCCATGGAAGAGGAGTGAGGGGTTATCCCTCAAAGCCCAGTTACCTGACCCTAGGAAAAATCCTACTGCATATTACATGGATTTGACTGAAGCGGCTTAGTCGAGAGTAATGACACTTGCTGTTATTGAAATGTGTTTTGGATTACTGGTGCCTATCTATATTTGGAGACAGGTGCACAAGCTGGATTATGCTGTAGAACTGAATGGTACATGGGATCAGATTAAAGCATGGGATAAGGAAAGGAAGCCTGGAGAGAAGCCGAAGGCCGAGATACTAGCTGTATATGCACTCCCTTATTCCTCCGAAAAGGGTAGATTGGGACAAGTTAGCGGCATGTCATCAGAAAAAAGATGAGAGCGTATCTGATTTTTTGACGTGGTTTGAGGGGGCGTTTTGGGATTTCAGTGGACAGGATTTCTCAGTAGAAGGGGGTGTTCGATTGCTTGTCAATATATTTGTTACAAACCTACTCCCACAGATCGCGACTCGGTTCCAGTCTTCGAAGAGCACCTGGACGACATCCTCCCCTTCCGTAATTTTGAGTATGGCACAGTATTATGAGTATAGGGAAAATGAGGAGAAGGAGAAGGTAGAGAAGAAGCATAAGGAGCTAAAAATGAAGGTGTTGTTACAGCAGGCGTCTAGGGTAAATGGAAGGGGATGTCGTGCTGGTCCTGCCCGGCAGATTTCCCGTACTGGCAGGAATGCTGCACCTGAAGGGCTGAATAAGTGCGCATCATGCAAAGAGGAGGGGCACTGGCGTAGGGAGTTTCTGGTGTTATTGCAGAAAGTCGCGGCACCTCGAGGACAGGGTTCTCGAGGACGGGGTCCGGAGTAAGTGATAGGGACAAGTTTCGGGAGGATGGGAAATCGCAGGATTGCTCTGATCAGAACTATTTGATGACCCTCGAGGAAGACAGTATTATCATGATGATTATGATTTGAAGGAGGTGACAGGGATGTCCCATAGCTAGGACAGCCAGGGACAGGGTGAGGGACCAGTTCGGATACCTGTAGATCAGTGTGGTCCTTATGTCACAGCAGATTTGCAAGGCTCAGTTATGAAATTCTTAGTGGACACAGGTGCAATGAATAGCTCTGTTTCTCTTTTGCTGGTCCCTGGGGCAGCTCTGTCTGGCCAAACTAATGTTTCTGTAGTCTTTTCAGGTGTACCGGTTGTGAGGCCCATTTCCAAGCTACATTCCTTGACTAGTGGTCCCTTTACTGTGGATTCGCCCTTTCTTTTGACATCCAACTGTGGAGAAAATCAAATAGGTTTAGATTTGTTGAAGAAGTTGCATGAAACAATTTTTTGTTCTGCCGACAGTGTCGATATGACAATGGGACCAAATGTAGTGAGTTTTAAGCAGTGTTTGTCTAAAGATGTTCCCCTTCCTGCTGAGTTCAAGGACGTGCCATCCACTTTGTGGGCGATGGGCGATATGGATGTGGGACTCTTACAAATGTCCCCAGTTTCCATCAAGGCTAAGAACAATGCTGTTTTGCCCCGTATTCCCCAATATAAAATACCAGAAGCGGGAGAGCGAGCTTTATTACGCATTATACAGGACCTGATCGAAATAGAGGTAGTTGAGGAGACAGCATTGAATGTGTGTAACAGCCCTATTCTTCCTATTCTCAAAAAGACATCCTCAGACTCCCCGATAATAATGCAGATGTTTATCATTTTGTGATTGATTTGCACGCAGTTAACAAAAAAGTGGATCCTCAATTCTAAGTGGTCCCTGACATTACTGCCCTTCTTACAATGATTCCTTCCTCTGCCCAATTCTTTTCTGTCATTGATATGAAAAAAGCGTTCTTTAATATTCCAATTCATCCTGATAGCCGTTATTTATTCGGTTTTACACTAGCTGGCAGAAGCTTTAGATTCTGCTGCGCTCATCAGGGCTATACTGAGAGACCTAGTATATATAGAGCCGAGCCTTGAAAGCCCAACTAGACTCCTCACGCTTCCCTCAGGTAATGTATTGCTTCCGTTTGTGGATGACCTACTAATAGCTTCTGACACTGAACAGGGATGCAAAGACAGTGCGGTTAAGTTGTTGCAACATTTGGCTTGCCATGGACACAAAGTGTCTCTTTCTAAATTTTAATATTGTCGACAGGAGGTCGCCTATTTAGGCCACCTACTGTCGAAGGAGGGTAGAAGATTGACCCCTGAGCCCACTAGCGCCATTGTAAAAATGCCTATCCCTAAAACTCAAAGGAATGTATGAGCCTTCATTGGCATCACTTCCTACTGTCAGCATTGGATCCCTGGTTATTCATTACTAACAAAGCCCTTGTTAGCGCTAACCACTAAAGACGTCCATGAGCCCCTGCCTTGGACGCATGAATGTCAGCAGCCTTTTGAGCAATTAAAAATTGCACTTTGCTCTGCTCCTGTGCAAGGCACCCCTGATTATGCAAAGCAGTTCTGTTGTACATACACGAGTCGGCTGATTGTGCGCTTTCTCACTTAACACATGCCTTTGGAGGTAAGCAACAGCTGTGTGCCTATTTCTCCGCTCTGCTTGACCCCATCGCCAGAGCCCTCCCAAGCTGCCTAAAAGCAGTTGCGGCTGGGGACATCTCTATAAGGCAATCGGCTGAGCTCGTACTTGATCCTGACCTCACAGTCATGGTATCGAATGCTGTGGACACTCTTTCGAACAAGACCAAGACACAGCACCTTAACCAGTGCACGTCTGACAGGTTCGAGCTAACTCTGTTTGTCCCGCATATTACGATAAAAAGATGTGCCACTCTGAATGAACCCTGCCACGTTAGTACCCCTCCCTTCAGGGAGTGAGGAAATAGACATAAATGATTGTCTAAAAACCTTCAGGGCAAGGGTCCGCCTATCATCGAAAACCTGATCAAACCATACAAAGCCACCAGAAGCCTCAGCTCGGATGAGCTCCACCTGGCTGAGGTTCCCAGAATTAAGAAGGCTCGGACAGGTGGCCGCCTTCTTTCCTTCAACGCCTTCAAGCTCTGGAACTCCCTTCCTCTTTTTATCCGCAAGGAAACCAACCACTTAATATTCCGCAAATATTTGAAGAAATGTCTATTCCCATAACCCATCTGCTCTTCTATCCATCTCCGCAGCGCTGGGATGCGTCTGGGTAGCCATGCGCTACACAAAAGCATTTTTCATTTCATCTAATTCAGACAGAGGAGGAGACGAAGGGACGAGTAGACTTGACTGATGTTCCCTTATCTAACCCCTAAGAAGAACTATATGGCGATGGCTCTTGTTTCAAATTACCAGATGGCACTACAACTGCAGCATATGCACTAACCACACTGCACACAGTAGTTGAAACATCACGGGTTTCTTATCAGTCCGCCCAGGCAGCTGAGTTAGTCGCTCTCATTCGAGCCTGTGAGTTGAGCAAGGGACTGGCTGTCAATATCTACACTGACAGCCAGTATGCCTTTGGGGTAGCCCATCATTTTGGGTGGCTCTGGGCAGAGGGAGGGTTTCTTACATCGCATGGGACACACATACAATACGGCCCTCAGATACATAGGGTACTGACTGCTCTGACGCCCCCTAAGAAATTGGTCATTAGCAAGTGCAGTGCCCATAAAGCAATTACTGATGATGTAGGAAAGGGAAATACATTTGCTGACCAGACAGCCAAGGAGACAGCTCAAGTGAAGTTGAAAAGAATGTTTGTAGCCGATCCTGCCAGGTGGGTACCCGAGGCTTTAAGTAGCAACTGCACCTAACTCGGTGTAGTTGTCCCTCCGGGCACCGAATTGTGCTGATTCAGCTCTCAGTTTTCCGTTATTTAAACATCAAGTTCTTTTGAGGTCAAAATAAAGATAGTTATTCCTTGGTTGTGAGTGTGTTTCTTTTATTTCTCATGAAGTTATTTAACACACTAAAAAACGTTTTCCTTGTATTTCACATGAATTCCAATGCATTTCGGCAGTATTATTCTGCCTTCATCAGGGAAATAGTAAATCTATAAATTAAAAAAACACAGTTTTAATCTATTGTACTGTCTGTTTAAATTAAACATTTCTAGTTAATTAACATTTGCTGATCTCTGAATTCACAGGCTACTTATGTAAATTTGTTTGATTACATCTATACGTTATAAGGATCATTCTGATTTATAGCATTCTGTATACAACGATATTCAGTACATTGATAATGCGTATTGCTGGTTCTTTGCTAAAATGTATCTAGATTAGCCGGCTGTTTCATGTTGCCGTCTACGCGGCGCTGGTTACAGTGTATTAATCAAACCTCGCGTAACGCGCTGGTGGTGTTTTATCACCCCGTGCAGGGATTTCGTCTCCGTCAACAAACTGCTGCTGAACCGCATATAAAAAGCTCAAGAGTTAGAGGTTTTACGCGCTTAATCACCTAGCTCTTAGTTTACTCACTTTCTCGGCGTTTCTGGTGCTCGCGCCATTCCTCTACGGACTGCTTGGAGTTGCTTCCGGTGTTTACGCCCCTGGCGCCTGCGCTCTAATATACTCGCTCTAAATCGAATTTTTTCACGAATGCTGGTTTGAATGTCCTAACTTTATTAACGTATCGGACTTAGGGGATCTGAGCCAGAGCTCGGTACCACTATGTGCAATGTGCCGCGATTGCGCTTGCAAGCTGATAATGTGCTCAATAGTTATGTCTACTATAAGGATGTGTAACCAATATTAATCATACTGACATTTATAAATAACACAAAAATTCTGTTCTTTCATTGAGTCCCCCGGGCTTCAGACTGCCCAAGTTATAAATCCAGTAATTCTCCTGTTTTAACAGTCTGGTTTTATTCATTGGTCCTTCCAATTTGGGCAGTATTTCAAGTACACATACTCTTAGTTGGCTGACTGTGTGTTGCTTTTGTGTAAAATGTTCAGCTACTGCGGTTTTCTGAGTTTTGAGTCTAATGGTGCTCTTGTGTTCATTTATACGAACTTTGAGTTTTCGTTCGGTATGTCCAACGTACACGTCTCCACAGGGACATTTAATCATGTAAATCAGATTGCTTGAATCGCATGTTGCGTTCACTTTTAAAGGTATGGGGTAACCCCTTTGTGGATGTGTTATACTTGCACCCTTAATGATGTTGTTACATGTGTTGCAGTTATAACACGGGACGGTGCCCCGAAATGATTTGGCTGTTGGCAGTTCTTCTTGTGGTTTTAAAAAATCTGCTAGATTTTTAGCACGAGTATGTGCAAAGATTGGCTCTTCTGAAAAAATTCCTTTAAAATCCGGTTCCATTGTGAGCATTGGCCAATGCTTTTTGATGATTTGTTTAAATTGATAGCTGACAGTGGAGAATTTACTAACGCATGTTATGCGGTTAGTGGATGTAGGAGTTTTACGAACTAATAAGTCTTCTCTGGATTTCTGCTGGGCTCGTATTGCTGCTGTTTGAGTGATGTCTAAGGGATATCCCCTAGATAGGAATCTTTGTGTCATTTCTTTCATTTGTTCTTCGCATTTAGAGGCTTCAGAGACCACTCTCTTCACCCGTAGCATCTGAGAGTATGGGAGGTGTTTCTTGAGAGCTGGAGGATGGTGGCTGTTGTATAGCAATAAATTGTTCCTATCTGTTTGTTTACGAAATAGGTTAGTGGCAAATTCCTCCGTCTCTTTGGTTATTTGTACATCAAGATATTCGATTTTGGTTTCTTGGATGTTCCATGTGAACCCAATTTGATCAATTTGCCTGTCCATATTTTGTATTTGCTGTTGGAGTATGTTCTGGGAACCTTTCCATATCAAAAAAATATCGTCTATAAAACGTACATACATGGCTACTAGAAATGTTTAATTTAAACAGACAGTACAATAGATTAAAACTGTGTTTTTTTAATTTATAGATTTACTATTTCCCTGATGAAGGCAGAATAATACTGCCGAAATGCATTGGAATTCATGTGAAATACAAGGAAAACGTTTTTTAGTGTGTTAAATAACTTCATGAGAAATAAAAGAAACACACTCACAACCAAGGAATAACTATCTTTATTTTGACCTCAAAAGAACTTGATGTTTAAATAACGGAAAACTGAGAGCTGAATCAGCACAATTCGGTGCCCGGAGGGACAACTACACCGAGTTAGGTGCAGTTGCTACTTAAGGTCGTATTCAATATCTCTCCAGACGGGGAGGGGGCTCCGGAGGCACGAAAACTACCTTGAACCTTCAGTTGAAATAGCTGTGCTCTACCCTACACTTTCAATACATTAGGGTACCCGAGGCTGCCATGTTTGAGGATACATTAGACAATGATAAGGAGATTCAAAGCGAGGCAACAGTTGAGGAGTCAGCAGTATGGCAGGAGAGCACAGCACGTTTAGATGAAGATGGGTGTTGGAACAGTGTTGTAACCTGTACATGGAAACACAGGTAGCCTTGTAATATGTCCAAGTCTTCTTTATTAGTTCCATATACAAGTAGAAACAATCTTCAGCTCTGGTCAAGTACCAGCCATGTACCAGCCCCACCAGGAGCAGCCTGCCCAGCTGCTCAGCCCATCTCCAACTGTCACCACTCATCTACACAGGCACCCAGGCATTCCATTTATCACAGCCACACAAACATTCCATTACCATCTCTCACTCTGGCTGAGCAGCTAGGAGACAACTAGGCTGGATAACATTAAATATCACAGGGGGGCATAGCTATGCTGTGATCGGAATGGCCACACGGAGATGTAGCTCTCCCGGCTGCAGCACCCGAACAACTGCTTCCCAGCTCCAAATGCGGCTGAAAACGCTGTAAAAGCAGGTTGGACCTCTAGAGCCCGCAAAGGTGCCAACAGCGACATGTTAAGTTTCCCGAGGGTGGAGAAATGATTGAGGCCCGTCTCGCTCCCTGCTGGAGCGCTTGAACAAAATGCGACGGCGCAGCTTCCTGGGAGAACAGACCCCGCGGAGATGTGAAGCGGCAGTCCAGGACCACATAGGGGAGGTGTGGTAGGTGCAGCGTGCGCCGCGGTGCGCCCTGAGCTCCTATAGCGGCACAGCAGGTGTCCCGCAGTGCGGGAAGTCCGTTTGGCCTCCCGCGCGGGGGACACCTTAAGCCCCGGGAACCGCGAGTGCTGAGTGCTGCGTGGAGGCAGCCTTGAAGATCCTTGGGCTCTGGCCTCTGGTTTTGGGCCCTGTTGCTGGCATTTCAGCGGCACTCCCGAGGGCAGAGACAGATCGGAGCTCCGGGACCTGTGTGTGTGGGGTGAACCCCCCCCCCCCACCCCCTAAGCGGCCTGTCCTGGGTGCTGCTGCTCACTCACTGAGACCTGCATTAAACTGGGCCTGATAGACTAGCCTCAGCACGGGCGCCTTCTTTTACACGGGTCCGTTTGAACACATTCCCATATATAACCGCGTTGCGCCCCGTCTGAGCCCATCTACGCTGCCACTGGTCGGGCGCTCCTTCCTTTTATGGACATTGTGACAGGATTCTGCATTTCACGGACGGGACATGACTGACTCCAGCGACAAGACGATATTGTGGCTTAGTTGGAATGTAAGGGGGCTCAATAATCCAAGAAAAGTGCGCCAGGTGCTTTCCTATCTTTATCGTCACCATATCCGAATTGCTCTCCTACAGGAGACACATCTTACCAAGCAGGCAGTGTCTACTGTTGCTACCAAATGGGCAGGGGTGCAGCTCACAGCCTCTTACTCCTCCTATACTCGGGGGTAATGATTCTCATTAAAAAGGGCACTCCGTTTGTACCACTCTCTGTAGAGGAGGATGATGGTGGGAGATATATAATAGTGCAGGGGACATTGTATGGAAAATCACTGGTGTTAGTTAACGTATACGGTCCCAACATTGACAATCCCGCCTTCTATGACCACCTATGGGGGAAAATCTATAAGTTGACCCCTTCCACTGTTATATGTGAGGGCGATTTTAATGTGACACTGGACCCAAGACCTGCCCCCCAAAAAGGCAGCGGTCACTCTGAAGGACGGAATCCTAACGTTGGGGCTTGTGGATGTCTGGCGTTTGCGTCATCCTTGTAAAAGGGAGGGTACCTGTCACTCCTATGCCCGGCATGCCTGGTCCCGTATAGATTTCTGGTTACTGACCCGGGATGCAAATGACTGGACTGTGCATGTTGAACACTTGCCGAGAACACTATCGGATCACTCTCCCGTGCATCTTCGTATGGCCCTGCCTGCTCATACTCTTCCCCCTTTCCAGTGGTGGCTCCAGCCCTCTGCTTTGCTAGACCTGGTATTTTGTGAGGTTGTTCGGGAGGCCATTGCTGACTACTTTGCACACAATTGTGGGTCGGTTGATGCAGTGGGCACACTAAGGGAGGCCTTCAAGGTGACTATTCGTGGGGTTTGTATTGGACTTCAAGCGGGGGTTCTTCGATCACTCAGGGGCACTATGTCTACGCTGGAGCGTGAGTTAAAGGGGTTGGAACAGCGGTATGAAAGCGCACTTGACCCTTCTGTGCTCGCACTCATTAAAGAGAAAATGCCAGAATATAACGAAGTGGCAGACCAAGAGATTCGTCACATGTCTCAAAGGAGTAAGGACAGATACTATGGGGAGGGTGGCAGACCTGGCAGGGCACTAGCTGCCCGTCTGCTGGAACCCAGGGGCAGAGCATACATGGTTAGTTCGATCACAGTTGACAATGTCACTCATCACAACACCTCCAATAGCCTACAAGCATTCACAGATTACTATTAAGACATGTACGCTTATCGCCCAGCTGCGGATGAAACTGAGCTGCAGCACTATTTGGACGATATCGCACTAGTATCGCTCTCTCGGGGGCAACAGGAATTCCTAATGCACCCCATCACCCTAGGTGAAATACGAGACGATATTGCATCCATTCCTAGTGGTAAATCAGCCGGTACAGACGGTCTGCCGGCCGAGTTTTACAAAACCTATGTTGATGCTCTTGCCCCTTACTTACTCCAAGTCTATGAGGAAGCCTACGAAACTCAATCAATCTCCAACGTTGCGTGAAGCGCTGATGGTCACGCTTCTTAAGCCTGGCAAACCATCTGATAGGTGTGATTCTTACTGGCCAATATCTTTTAATTAATACCGATGTTAAAATTTTAGCTAAAGTTCTGGCGACGAGACTACAGCTGCTTCTTCCAGTCATGGTCCTGTCGGATCAGTCCAGTTTTGTGCCTGCTCTCCCTCCCATAATATGAGGACGCTATTCGCGGTTATGCACGTCCTGGAACCCACGTTGCCGGCAGTGGCGGTGCTCCTCGATGCCGCTAAGGCCTTTGATTCTGTTTCCTGGTCCTACATGCTTGCGATTTTACATCGTATGGCGGTGCCCTTTGTCTTTACAAATTGGATAAAATTGCTCTACACCTGCCCAACAGCGTGAGTGAGGGTCAATGGTGCGTTGTCTACATCAATCCCTATTCATCGAGGCACACAACAGGGCTTCCCACTTTCCCCATTGCTATTTACGCTTATTGTCGAGACTTTGGCTTGTATCTTGCGACAGTGTCACTCCCAGGCTGCATGGAGGTTCTACCAGCGCCCTCTGGCAGTCTCCATGTATGCAGATGACATGGTGCTATATGTGCGCGAGCCTGCCCTCCATTTGCCTCCCCTCCTCCGGGAATATGTTTGCTTTGAACGTTTCTCTGGGCTAGGAATAAATTGGTCCAAATCCATGATATTGCCCCTTACAGACTGTACGTCTCCCATTGAGCTAGACTTTCCCCTTGTGTGGTGCACTGATGTAGTGAAGTAGTTGGGTATATGGTTGCACCGTGACCCTAAGGAGGTAGTGCGAGCTAACTATGGAACAGAAATTGTGCGCCTTGAGTAGCAAGTCACCCGCTGGATTAAGCTGCCTCTTTCCTTTGCTGACCGTATAGTGCTAATGAAAATGGTAATGCTTCCGCGCTTTCTGTATTTATTCTTGAATATTCCAATACATTTGTCACGTCACTTTTTTTAACTCCCTTCGATCACTATTAATTACATTGGTATGGGGGGTAGAAAGCCTCACCTCAAGTGGGAGACACTTACGTTCCCTTATGATCTGGACGGTTTTACGGCACCTGACTTCCAGTTATACTATTTATGCGCATAAGCCCACTTTGCATACTATTGGCAACATGATCCCGCTTACATTCCCCATGTGGCGGTCGAGGCTGGCGTAGTGCCCCCCATACCACTCAAGGCCATGATTGTCAACACTCACACAGTGTTCGAAAAGGGGGAGTTCGATACAGTTCCGACCACAGTTAAAGCATGGCGGGAGTTGGGTGGAAGGGCACAGAAACTGCCACTCTATGCACCCAGTATGCCTCTAATTCACCATACAGGTCTTTCGGTAACCACTGAGGTGGGTGCTCTGCGGACCCTCTGAGACATGAACCTGGTGACCATGAAGGGTGTGTATCCTGGGGGCCATTTCATTACCTCAGCATCCCTAGTTGCTGAGGCCACTATCACTGCTATGCATCTCTTCACTTACACCAGACTGAGAGTGGCCATGCACGTGCTGTACTCGCAATTTCCTGCTGAGCCGC
This sequence comes from Lissotriton vulgaris, assembly GCF_964263255.1. Classification (NCBI taxonomy): domain Eukaryota; kingdom Metazoa; phylum Chordata; class Amphibia; order Caudata; family Salamandridae; genus Lissotriton; species Lissotriton vulgaris. The sequence goes on along the minus strand of NC_141695.1, from coordinate 618,308,936 downwards.
CCACACTAGATGCACTGCACTTTTTATACACTACTCCCTCCAGGGTGAAACTGGTCATTCGACTGTATCGGATATCACAGAAGGAGGTAGCTGCCTCTGATATAGCGACGTTGAACAAATGGAATGTAGTCTTACCACACGCTTTGTCTGAGGACGAGTGGGCGGGCTGTTGCCGCCTGACATGGCATCTAACAGTTAATGGAAATCGGCGAATGGTTCACTTTAAATACATACATCAGCAATATTATACAACTGCCCAATTGTACAAATATGGTCTGAGAGACTCTCCTACCTGTAGGCCCTGTGGGGCCCCCAACGCTGATGTTTATCACTTGGCATAGGTTTGTCCCAAGGTGTTCTCATATTGGGAATCTGTAGTACAGATTATACGCCACATGGTTGAGCTTCCTTTGGATTGTACCCCTCAATTATGTCTCTTAGGTCTAGTTGCAGGTGTCAAGGCCTCCAGCAGAAGGTTTGTGGCTATTGCGTTGCTGATGGCCAAGCGGAGGGTCTCTATGTGTTGGGAGAGTAGACTGGCCCCCACTATCCAATTATGGTTGCAGGATTTAACCTATTGTCGAGATCAGCTGGTCTGTTATGCTGAGGAGCTGCCCGTGTCATCGAGGCCACAGGACATTTGGTCACCCCTAACAACCTACTTGCTGTCTGTGCCTGATATCTAATCTCCTGTTATTTGTGGTACTGTGATGAACAGGTTTACTATATGACTATGTCGCACTATATTCCCTTATCCATGTCCCTTTTCCTTATATTACGAATGAAATGCCATTTATATGATTGTATGTGTAGTCCTGGCCTGTCCCTAATGGATTCTTCATTATTGTGTAATGGATTGATACCGAACTGTATGCCAAGTACTGTACTTCTTTGTGATGTTTGTTTCTTATTGTTGAAAAATGATCAATAAAAAATAAAAAACTATTAGTGCCTCACGTAGAGTAGGAGGGAGAATGCCATTATTATAGGCTTCGTCATACATTTCGATCAAATAAGGGCTTAGTAATTCAGAGTATGCTTTATAGAATTCCCCCATGTAGCCATCTGGGCACAATGATTTACTGTTAGGTAAGGACTTAATAGCTAATTGTATTTCTTCAACAGTGACGGGTTGTGCCAGGTATTAGCGCTGGGCATCTGAGAGCCAGACCAATGCTATGTCTTTAAGATAGTGCAAGATTTCAGGCGTAAGTGCTGTGTTTTATGACGTATATAAAGCCCCATAAGTGTCCATGAAGGTACGCAATATGCCCTCTCTGTCATAGTGAATCGTCCCATTATCATCCTCTATTTGGAGCACTGTACACGCTTTGTGTTCTGTGAGGATACGTTGGGCCCGAGTCCTGCCCGGTCTGCCACCTTCGCCCACCCTTCGCGCTGTATGGCGCTTCGAAATGTACTTTAGTTCTTCATCCGCCAGAGTGTTATAATTGCTGATTTCCTTCCTAATCTCGCTGAGTGTCTGTGCATTATGGTTAGCATCATATTCAGCTTCAAGTCGCTTAATACGTATCTCACTTTGATGTAGTTGCGTACGGAGATCTTTCAGTATACCGGCAGTGGTATTAATCCATATGCCTCTTAATGTCGTTTTAAACGCTTCCCATAGGGTGCCTGCACTGTCCACTGTACCTTTAATTACGGTGAATAAGTCTATTATGGCAGAGTGAATTGTGGCTGTATATAGTGGGTCCAACAGGGCCATGGCATTAAAACGCCATACAAATGGGGGAGGCACGTACGTGGGTACCTGCAATGATAATAGTACAGGCTTGTGGTCGGAGAGTGTCTTGGGCAGATGGTAAATTTTCTGGGCCCAAGTACAAGCTCGTTCAGTGAGAAGCCAATAATCTTGTCACGCCCAGCTATGATGTACTGTTAATGAATGAGTGCTTTCTTGTAAAGTGGGATTCCACACTTGCCAGGCATCATACACTCGAAACTCAGACATACAATTCAACATAGCTGCTACAGCTCGGGGTGATGTTTTACCGTGTGTTGAGATCTATCTTGTGTCTCTGTACCTTTATTCAGGGTGAAGAAGTCTATTATGGCAGAGTGAATTGTGTCTGTATATAGTGGGTCCAACAGGGCCATGGCATTAAAACACCATACAAATGGGGGAGGGGCGTATGTGGGTACCTGCAATGATAATAGTACGGGCTTGCTACAGCTCGGAGTGATGTACCACCGTGTGTTGGGCGCTATCTTGTGTCTTGTCCAGTGCCATATTTAAGTCCCCACCCCATAATAGATGATAGGCAAGTCCCGAATTTTGGATCTCAAGTGCTCTATAAAATCAGGGTAATTAGGCTTTCCTGTTTTCAGTTTCTATTTTTGGTAAATTCTGGTGGGGTTTTTCAATGTTTTCAATATCTTAAAAAACAGTTGTTATCAGTGGTTACACATTTTCGCGCCACTAAAAACAACAGAAAAAGTGTTTTTCCGGTATTTATGGAACATTTTGCTTTTATTATTGCTTGCTTTCTGCACGGAAAGAACATGGTTTTAGACAGTGTACTTATAGTGTATATGAGGTCCAAATAGATTTTTGCAAATTAATCCTATTGTAGTACACCATACAATACTTCTTCAGTGAGTCTTTGGGTCATGTGCGCTTGTTTTTTCCTTCCCATGTAAACTTCTATGAAAAGGCCCTCTCAGCATTCATAGCCCCTTGGGCTGAGAACCATCAGCTAACGGACACAGTTGGGATGACTCTTTCTTTGATGCCACATAAAGCACAACATTATAAATATTTGCATTTTAGTTCCTGTGCATAAGAAAACAGTGCACCAGAATGGTCTAAAAAGTCAATAGCATCCCTCATTAACTCTGAAGATTGTAAAGATGCTTTCAGCATACCATCTAACAAGTGGCAAGGATCTCCTACAGGGAATCACTTCAGCTCGGTTATCAATTTTGACATGTCATCACACAACTTTTTTATATAAGTAGCTGAATCACTGCAAATACAAACAATATCACTCCAGTCTTTGTTGAACTTGGAAATAAACTTTTTTGCAGAGCATTACAAGTGAGACTGTGTTCCATGTTTTCCAAAAGTCTGGTGTCATCTTTTCACCACTATCCCGGATGCTTGGTGGTATATATACTTGTCACTATACCTTGCATTGAATGTTTAAGCCTGAGGTGTTGGCAATTCACCTACTATCAATACTGACCCACTAGAAACTATGGCCTGATGTATTAAGGGTTTTTACCCATTCTCTGTGGGTAAATGTGATGACACATATTAGGAAAGATTTTTATGAAACCAGCCATTTTACCTATCAGTGAATCAAATGCAGCCAAAATATCAAATATTAGTTTGATATTTCCTAATTCTCTATACTTTATAAAATAATTAAACTAGACCTAAAACATAAAACTAAATCCTGCATCTTTAGACCAAAGGCCACAAAACTGAAAAAGTAAAAGGAAGAAGAAACAATATTTTAGTGGCATCTCTAAAGAACACAACTCAAGCAGAATAATGTTACTGCTAGCTTGTATAACAAAGTTACATTGTATTAACCCCTTCAGGAAGAAAAAAATTACTCTTTCACTCTCTTTTTCCTTTCTTTGAATGGCATTTAGTTTGTGGTTGTCCAGGTGTTTTTTCAGTGTTTATATGTTTTCACCGGTGAGGGCTATTTTTCTTTCAGTGGGGTTTTATCAGTTATTATAGGTTTAAACCTAAAACCCCACAGCCTAAGGGTAATCTATGTTTGGTGCGTAGACATTGATAAGACCTACTTTCGTGCCTCTCAGTATCCCTGTAACAATGACATATCTCCCCTGTGGGTCAGTGAATGTGTGATCCAGTATGAATTGCGTCCCTTTTTTTATGAGAATCATCACCCCACGGTCATATGATGAATAGGATGATGATACCACCAGTTCAGCCCACCTTGCACCGAATTTGTCCGCTTTCTGGTGTAGTAGGTGTGTCTCTTGAAGAAATGCTACATCTGTGTGGTGTCTATCCAGGTATACGAACACCTGTCTAATTTTCCTGGGATTATTCAATCTCCTCACATTCCAGGTCATTAATGTCAGAGGTGGGACTTTAGGTATGGCTGTTGATTACATATCTATAAGTGAACCAGATATAAAACAAGATGTCATCAATGTTCTTAACTGGTAAAGTAACTGTGTGTGCTATAATCCAGAATGCATCACACAGACACATACATGCATAAGAATCCAAGTTGCATAAAACCGTCATCTTCCATTTCTCCCTTCCCATGACCCACTACGCCATCCCAATCATGGTGTAGACAACTCTCAGTCAACTAAAGTAAAGAGGAAAAAAATAAAAATAAACAATCCTTCCCCAACCCAAAGTATTCCCTAGTAAGGGAGATAAAGTTGTGGTATACACAAAGGTGGTGGAAACTGCCAGCCGTGAACCCCAATGACAAGCATTGGGTGATCAAGTCTACCGTCATAGGGTATCCTATGCGGTGATAGTGTGAACTAAACCCAAATATCAACAACATATCATTCGTTTAGGATACAGTCCAGCCAATAGCAGAAACAACAGATATATCCCTGTCTTATCTTTGTATAAAATTACACTTCAAGATACAAGGCAAGATACAAGGCAAGGTAAATTTTTAGCAGTATTTGTAAAACTTATCTGCATCCTAGGCGAGTTCTGTGAGAGTCTGTAAGTTCGTGCCAGATAAAACAGCATACAACCATTTATGGCGCGGAAGTCTTATTCCACATCTGATGTGTTCTCCTGGTCGGCTTGTGTCCCTCTCGGGGATTTCTGTCGCATAGATTGTGGGTGTGTGAGCTGCAGATATTTAATCACTTCCTTGGCTTCATTAAAGATCTTGCTTTTTGGGATTTGATTGGAATTACACAGGTGCGAGATGTGTGGGGTAAGGATAGGGTGTTGACATTTGAGGAGTTGCAGGCCAAGAACCAGCTGCATGATACTGAACGGTTTCGATACCTTCAGGTTAGTCATGCATTACGTGCTGTAATCCCCTGTGGCGAGACACCTCCGGTGGCCTCCCCGCTAGAGGACCGACTGTTGGATGGTTATTTGCCTACCAAAGCAATATCGTTGACCTACAGAAAACGTATTAACCATACTGAGGATCCCCTGGTGCAGCTTAGGGAACAGTGATTGCAGATGGATTAGTTCTGGATGAGGAAGATTGGAGGGAGGCAGTGTCATCCCATAGAATAGTGGCGGTCCCAATGAGACTTCGATTGGTCCAACTCAGGATTCTGCACCGTTCCTACACCACGGGTCCTGGATTGTTGAGGATGGGGTTGGCCGTGTTTGCAGAGTGTCGAAGAGGGTGTGGAATGCCTGGAACGTTCCTTCATATTCTGTGAGAGTGTGAGAAGGTCCGTGATTTTTGGACGAGGATACATTTGAAGATGAGTGAAGTATGGGGTGTGCGGATTGAGTTGGAGGCGCGTCGATGTTTGCTGAATGTTTGGGAGCCCTCCGACCTCTCGAGTCATGGAAAACTCTGGGTCACTCTTGCTTGTGCGATAGCCAAACGTAATATAGTACAACTCTGGGGTGCTGTTCGGGCGCCTCGGGTTGGGAAGTGGATGGAGGACCTCGACTGGTGTATGTTCCGGGAGAGGTCTGTGTATGGGCCAGATTCACAGAATGAACTTAAGACTCAATCCTAAACTTACTACTATTTTGGTATTCACAAAATGCACTTACTACTTTTGGCATTCACAGAATGCACTTACTACTTTTGGTATTCACAGAATAAACTTACTAATTTTGGTATTCACAGAATTTAGAATTTTGTCTTAAGTTTGTCTTAAGACAAACTTAAGACAGACTTAAGACAAACTTAAGACAGACTTAAGACAGACTTAAGTTAGGATTTTGTCTTAAGTCTGTCTAAAGTCTGTCTTAAGTTTGTCTTAAGTCTGTCTTAAGTCTGTCTTAGGTTTGTCTTAAGACAAACTTAAGACAAAATCCTAACTTCTGTGAATACCAAAAGTAGTAAGTTCATTCTGTGAATGCCAAAAGTAGTAAGTGCATTCTGTGAATACCAAAATAGTAGTAAGTTTAGGATTGAGTCTTAAGTTCATTCTGTGAATCGGGCCCTATGTGTCTAGGGGGCGACCCCGCAAGTGGGGTAAGATCTGCGGAGTTTGGAACGCTTATCGTGGGGACATCTGTACACCACCTGATGTGGATCCGGCCAGTGTGGAATCGGAAGACGCCTAAGCCCATTCTTTATACTTTTCTTTATCTGTCTAATATGGAGGTCTATGTTCTCTATGTGTATATTTTCAGTCGCTCAATGCGCTCTGGTCAGTTTTGAGTTGTGTAATGTCCTTTTTTGTTTAATAAAAAGATGTTTAAAAAAAAAAGATCTTGCATTGTCTGTGATTCTTAAGCGGGCAGGGAATATCATAGCATATGGAATATTTTGTTCGCGGAGTCTCTTTTTTGCGTCCAAAAACTTCTTCCTTGCTTCTTGTACCTGGGAGGGGAAGTCTGGATAAATAGAGATTGTCATTCCTTCATGGTTCAGCGTTCCCAACTCCCTGGCCTTTCGCAGTGCCGCATCTGTCTCTATAGTTGAGTATTTTGGCATTGATAGGGCGCGGTCTTTCTCCCGGCGGCGGTTGTGGCGCCAGAGATCTGTGTGCTCTTTCCACAATGAATATTTCTGAAAAAGTGTCTCTTCCAAGAACAGTTGTTAAAAGTGTCTCAACATAGCGCTCCATATTTCCAGTTCGCGTTGGCTCCGCTATTCCCATCAGGCTCAGATTATTACGGCGCGGGCGCGCCTCCAAATCTTCTGTCTTTGCGGTTAGAGCAGTTATTATTTTGTCCATGTTGGCTTGTTTTAGATCTAATTGGTTTTGAGCATCTTCCGCATCTGATACACGGCATTCTGCCATATTGATTCGCTCAGTGTGTTTATCCTGGCGTTCTGACATACGATCAACTCGATATGTCAGTGTGTCTATTTTGCCATCAATATTGGACAACGTTGACAGGATAGAAGTGAACATCGCCTGGAAATCCACTGGCGCATCTGTTCCTGATGGAGATAGATTAGTTTGATTGCTTGGGAGATTATCAGTACTGCTTTCTGCCCTTTTTCTGGAGTTTTCAAATTGTAATTTGGGCTGATTTTTATCAGGTTTCCCCATGGCTGTGGAGAGCAGGGAGGGACTCTTTGGGTCGTCGTGCCTCAGTTGGGATCTCAGTAGGATGACTGATCGGGTTGCGTGGTTCTTGTTGTCATAGAAGTACACCAGCACTGTGGTAAGTTTAGTCTGTATCACTTTAAGTGGCTTCAGTCACCTATGTAGGCTTTCTGAGCAAATGGAAATGGTCACAGCAGATGGTCACAATCCACACGAAATTAGAGAGATAGGACCAGCAGCCGACCCAACACAGTGCACTCTGATGTCACAGCCCCAGCGCACGTGCTTCTATGTTTGGTAGGCTCCTCTGTAGTTGTTGCGGCGAGCACGCCACTACCCACACCAGTGAGGCGTAGAATAAGCAATAGCTGTGGTGGGGCGGTGTGTTGTAAGTTGTGTTCTTTTATGTGCTCAACAGATATGAACGCTCGCTCCAGCACTTTCTGAAGGAGTTGGTGGTTATGGTGCAGTAAGTTAGCATGCTGTGCCTCTCTGCTTCTATCACTCTCATTGACCCCCTCCTCAGATGTAGCACCACACTTCGTGTCTCATACACGGCGCGGAGTTTGATGGTAGATATGGTTCACCGCAATCTCGGGGGGTAACGCCTGTCGCTGATGGAGATGGCAGTAACGCGTTAGTGTTTTAAATATGTCCCGTGGAGGTGGGAAATATCCACATTAGCATATTGTATATAAGTAAGGCAGACACGCCGCGTTAGACCAGTGCGGTACTTATGCAGTGCCGACAGTGGGCGTCACGTCGTTTTTTTATTTTTACTTCTGCCTCGTGCAGTATAATGCGTCAAGCTGGTGCGGAGCAGATCGTTATCCCGGTTACCGCTATCTGCAGCGGGAAGGGGCCAGCAGAGGGAGAGCTGTACGCGTCATTCTCGGGAGAAGTGTTCTGTGGCACGATACGTGGTGCGAGACGGGGCCCCGGGATACAAGTTTAGTACGGAAAGTTTCGACGGTGCCCCCGGGTGTACCCGGAGCTAGTATTGGAGCGTCACTCACCTCACAGTGGGGCATTCACAGCAGGATCCAGTATCTAGATCTCAGGCACTCGGCTGCGGCAGGGTTGCTCGCTGTGTGTAGGCCTTCCTCTCTGCTGTTATGCCGGGAGCTTGCGTAGACGTCGCGTCCCCCGTGCGTTCTTCCGCAGCTGCCGGGTCGTACCTCGATCATCAGGCCGTGAGTATGATCGCCGATTTTCAGGCTATTTCTGGCCGTTAAGTCGCCGTCTGAGGGTGGACGCCATCACCAGTTATACAGGCGGTCCTACATTTAAATGATTTGTCGGTTATAGTTGCAGGATTAATACAGGATAGGGACTTGATCGGAGGAGCATGTTCACAGCGCGGCCATCTTCTGGCCTTGCTAGCTGCGGCCCCCACGTACTCCAATGTTCATAATGGAACCGAGGACGTGACTTTGGGAATGGTGCTTCCACTTGGGGTGCCTTGTAAGTATAGCAAACAAAATATAAGATGGGTCAAAAGGACGTTAACAAAGGAATTATGTGACAGTGTGACGGACCTGGAGGTCAGTAATTATAGTGATGGCATCACCTTTGGGTATATACTTTCCTCCATTATTACATTTGGTGGTAACGGTATGGCCAGGGGTGAAAGGGTTAGGGAATATTTTGGATGTAAGCTGCAGATACTGTCTAACTCTACAGTAGCGGCTTTGCGTGACATCACCACCCAGTTAGAAAGTATGCGAATATACTCTGAGCAAACAAGATTTGCAGTTGATTTTATCCTAGCTAAGAGCGGTGGGGTGTGCGCAGTAGTAGGAGACCAGTGTGTAGTCGGGATCGCTAACATGGAAAAGATTATTAACCAACACATTTTAGATATTTTAGAAGATGTCAAGAGGATGGAGAGTGGAAATTGGGGTTGGATTCTGGAAAATTTTGTTGTGATTTTGGTTGTCTGTTGCATTCTGGTGCAGTGCCTGCCCTTATGCTGCTCTTACGGTACAACACTCAGTGTTGATGTCTCTATGCATCTCAAACAACACTCCTAATGTCCTACCAAAGACCTAATGTCCATTCCTGTAGGCTACTTTATGAATATTACTTATTTGTGTGCGGGCATATACTGATACTCCTTGTACTTTGCAGATAGCATTAGACAAAATAGTTAGCAAATACTAAAAGGAGGGTCTGTTGGACTGAAAAAAATGTCTAGCTGACTCCTTCTAGCATTGTGCAAGTTAAGTTAGCATTTGTGGCACCATTTTGCACTCAGCCGCCATTTTGTGCCATGATCAAAAATAAGGTTCAGTCTCCCACCGTCTGCTTCAGCAGAAAACAGCCTTGCTTGTTCTTTTATCATTCAAGGTTGAGCTTTGTTGCACTATTGAATAACTTGTTCTGTGTTTGCATACCTATCTTCGTATTTAGCCCTACTCCCACTGTTCAGAGTGACAGGCACGGGCTGAGTAACCTTGAAGTTAAGATAAGGTGTTCCTGGTCTCAGGATGGTAGCTCATCCTTCTGTGCCTCCTTTGTTAACTTGCTCCAACTGGAAATTTCCAGTCTAGGCGGGTCCTGTTGGGTATTGAAAATGTATAATATCTGATGTTAAGTTGGGAAGGGTCAATCTCGGCAGCTGTCTAAGGAGGCAGGTCAGACTGGACTCCGCTCGAGCGTATACTAATAGAATAACTTGGTTTGTATTCTTTACTGTCTGACTAACTCTTCATTTGTGTGGAACGCTGAGAGGTGGTCGCAAGTGACCTGGGTGGCCCTAATCGGGTCACTTCCTTCACCCTGGAGCAGTAAATAAAAATTTCATTTTTACTTTTTCTAAAGCGCTTTTTTAAATCGTAACTGCCCAGCAGAAAATAGTAGCTGACAGGCCCATGATAACATTGAAAATAATTGTTTTGGGAAAGGTTTGGGAAGCAATGGAGAAGGTGAGGCAAAAGCCAGTGCTGGGGTGTGAACAATGCAAACCGGGCAGAGGGGCATTGAAGGAGCTTGAGGTGATGCAGAGGGAGTAAATAAATGTAATGAAAGCCCTAATGGTGGTTAAAAAAAATTGGACGCCCTGTGGTGGAGGGGAGGAGTCAGTGAGCACACAAGAGAGCAAACAAGCACTTGCCTCAATGCGAGTAGTGGAAAGACACAAGTCATCTTTTTAAAAGGATGGTAAAGAAGGTATGCTCCAGGGAAGAGACAAACACAAGAAGAAGGAAAACAATTGAATAAGAATAAAGCACAAGAGACAGGCAAAACAGCCAAGCCATAATAAGCAATGGCTAGCTCTAGGCCAACTGTGCCATTTTAGCCATTATAAACAATGGGGTATTCCCAAATGGTTCCTGGACCTGGTATCGGTTATTATAAAGAAACAATGGTCCTGGACCAAATATTGAAGGAAGAGTAAGACTAACAGAATTATCAACTTATTTGAGCTTACATTAATCAGCTCACAAACGTCTGTAAATCGTGAAAATAATGAAAAAAAAAGATGTGCAGAAAAACCACTAACTATTATTACAATATATTTATTTAGTCATTTAAAGGAACAATCATTAGAGGGTCAGGAAGGTAGAAGAATGTTCTAGGGAAAGTTTAATAAAAAGTGCTCAAGTGTATATATAGGAGTCAAGAGAGCTCATAGTGTGTAGTAAAGTAAAGGGCATATATTTACAAGACTGTACAGAACTGATATCCAATAAACAGTTAGATGCAACCTGGCCACATGCAAATTATTCATTTGAATTATATTGTCTAAACTTGTAAGGGCAGTTTCCTTAAGGCTGTAAACAGGGGTAATGGGGAAGGGGAAATTGGTCCAGGTGCGGCAGAGGGTAGCGTCGACGTTTCGATCCGGCTTATCGGCAACCGAGGGACTTTAATACCTCAGCCATGCGGATCTTCCTCAGGACAACAGGACAGGTGAAGTTACCATATAGAATAAAAACAAGGAACTTAGAACCAGGACCTAATAGGTTACCAAGGCGTGGTGTCTGCACATCAAATGGCGAGAGTAATGTATTAAACCCACCTCATCAATCTTGCAACGCTCTATTGGAGTCCAAAACCTGGTCACACCAATGCCTGCAATTCAATAATAATAACAACAGATGTTGTCAAGGGTCCATAAGGATTTTACACTAAAAGTACACAAGGACTGGCTGTAGCAACTCGCCCGTAAAGTGGCAATGGCCAACGAAGGACAAATCCTGTTATTCAGTAGATATAAACCATGACGGTGGTGCCCAGACCATCCATGGAACGTAATATTCAGGCCTGTATGTGTGGCAAGAGTTGGCTGAATGAACCAGGCAAACCGGGGCACAGCGTAATTTATACGACTAGAAAAAAGGAGGAAGGAAATTCTAATTAAAATACTATCTAAGGAGCGCAAGGCGTTCCTAGGTGATGGTCGGTTGTGAAAGAGAATTACCTGGAGACGATCTGATCGACGTCCTTACTCCATCACGGTAGCAGGCAACGGAGCAGTAATCCGATGGAGCATTTATACTAAGAAAAAGGGGTGGTGGCCTTGAAAAGGGGCGGTGTCAACCACACTCTAGTTAAAAGGGTCGAAAGACTCAAGCTCACAGTTTCTACAGTAGTACACAAGGCCTCAAAGTGCTATGCCACAGTTCTAATATTTGTAGATAGATACAATTGTTCAATGTATATTAAAACTGCCAATGTACAATTAACCTGCTCCTCTTTCTGTAGCGTCTATAATGTAATAACAAAACTCCTCAAAGTGCGATGTCACCATTCTAATGTTTAAGATAGACTCAATCGTTTCATGAGTATTTAAAACTGACAGTGTACAAATAAACAAAAGGTGCAGTCTCACAATTCGTATAGACAATTAGCGACCAGTGCTGAAGCTTGGATATATTCACAGATTAAGTACAAACCCAGTGGTACGCAATTATTCACATATGCCACCACAATATCACTTCACATTTAACATAAATACAGACATTTAAAAAAGAAAAGAATTAGTAAATTATCACATCTAAAGGCATAGGATGCCAAATTTCATTAGGAACAAACAGGATTGGGTTAAAAAACAACATTTACGTATGTGTTATACAGGAGATTACCATGAAATTATGCATTCAGGACCTATTGTCAACAAACATTGCTGAGTGTGGACACCTGTCTGGTGATCTCCTCGTATTCATTTGATCCTCTTAATACAGTATCAAAGCTATGTATCCATCTACACTTGCGTAGGCTCAGAACTCTACCAAAATTCCCTTTCTCTGGGGTTTGAATGTAACTTCTCTATTACACACCAACATAGGCTCTCCGGTGTGAGTCCAAATGATGTAAAATGTTCCACGAGGTGATCTCCCTGTACCTGGCACGGTATACGACTGCAGTGGGTCAGGATACGGGACTTTACTTTTTGTATTGTTTGTAATATATATACAAAAGCACATGGACAGGAAATGGCGTAGATTACCCCGCTGGAATTACAGTTAGCGTGATATTCAAATGTGTGTTTATAGTTGTTGTGTGTGAAAGTTTTCAATTCATTGGCCATAGGACACGCCCTACAATGCTCACATTTAAAATGTCTCTTCAAGGGTGGGATGTTCCAGAGTGTCATCTGTAAAGTTCTCGATTCTATGGGTAATAGGGATTTGACAACATGTTCCCTTACATTCATGCCTTTGCGGAACGCATGCAAGGGCGGTGGTAGTCCACCAAGTTTATCAGTCACCAGGTGCCAGTGGTTGTTTATAATATTCTTGATGGTACTGCTCTTTGTGCAGAATGTAGTCACACAAACTAACCTGTCTTGATCATTAGTCCCTCTCTCTTTGGGTTCCAGAAGGGAATCTCTATTGTTGAACCATGCACGTTTACGCGCCTTTTTTAATAGTCTGAGCGGGTAGTCTCTGTCAGTCAGACGTGACATAAATTCAGCTGACTCTAGGAAATCGTCATCCTTTCTGGAGCAGTTCCTCCGCAACCTTCGGAGTTGCCCAAAGGGCAAATTGTCCCTAAGGTTGCATGGATGGTGAGTCGAATAACGCAGGAGAGTGTTGCGTTCACTCACCTTTCTATAAATGCTGGTGTAAAGTTGCCGTCTGCTTTTACAGCTAGATCCAAAAAATTGACTGTGGAATTGCTATAGTCTAAAGGGAATGTTATATCCTTGGAGCAGTTATTCAACCAAGAGTGAAATCTTATGTCACCTAAAATCATGGCATATGAACAGGTGGTAATGCGTGATATCACAAAAGCCCTTTTCACGTTAGCAGTATGTCAAGTACAATGTCACGCGTTCGGAACGTATGGCACTCACAGCTCTCAGCAATAATGCTGAAATAGTAATCAAGCCCACTGACAAAAGGAGGCTATTATGATTCAAAATACTGATGATTTTTTTTTTTGTTGTTGTTGTCCTCATCTCACCTTTGGTATTTGCAAAAGAAAGACACCAGCAACCCTTTCTTCTCTCTTGTGCACCCAGGGTCAGGGTCCTTGCTGCACCTGAGCCAACCTGGCTACCCCTTTATCCCGGGGTCCGGTGTAATCATTGGACAATCTCGAAATCGGATACCAACCTCAACTCGAGTGCCCATTCCCAAAGTGGGAGCCAGACTGTGGTATTTCTATTATATATAGCCCCCAACTCAAGACGTGCAGTTTTTAGGACAGACTGTAGCCATTTATCATATAGTGGGGGGGCTGGGTCTTTCCATAACATGCAAATTTCTCTGCGAGCGATAATAATTAGAGTAAAAAATAAAGCAATCTGTTTCTCACTGAGCTCGTCAATAATTTCCAAATCCAACCCGAATATTACTCTCACCCCATTCAGACCAAAATTTACTTTTAAAACACTGTCCAGTGTCTCTCCTACTTTTGTCCAAAAGGGACCAATCACCGGGCAATCATAGAACATGTGAATATCGTCCGCCTCTGCTGAATCACACTTTGGACATAAAGGGGAGGGACAAACAAACTTTGCTATTTTTTTTGGCGTGAAATACAACCTATTTAATACAAAATAGTGGTTCTTTTTCAATGAGGCCGACTTAACATACCTATACAAGAATTTAAAAGATCTTTCATAGAGCTCGTCAGCAAAGGCCTCAAAGACAGATGCACTCCAAACCTGGTTTAGGGGCGTGACTGTGGACTCTTCTGAACTCAGCAATTCTCTATACCAAAGAGCTACCTCTCTCTTCCTAACACCATCAGACCGGAGTGCTACCTCAATTTCCCATTTTCCCCCTATATTGTCTTTCTCTGTAACAAACCAGGAGCGAAGTTGAATGTATTTAAAACGGGAAAAAGAATCCCCTATCTTAGCCCGCAAAACTTCCCAGGGGAGAACACCCTCCGCCGTGACAAGATCTGACCAGGTAGCTATTCCTGCACTCCTGATAACCTGAGAAAGACTATCCTTTAAGCATATTGGCGTGCCAGGTGAGTCCCAGATGGGGGCCAGATCTGAATAGTATTTTATACCCCAACATCGCTTCAGTCTGCACCACAACGTCAAGGGGGATCTTAAAACCTTCAGACGGACTTTTTTGAAGAATCTTGGGGACCCATATTTATACAGAAAACCCGGGCCTCCCCCTTCTAGATCTTGCATCACCTTTAATATCCGACCCCAATGAGATTCGTCTGGGGTGGTTAAAAGAGTGCGGATGTTTTTTAATTGGAAAGAGAAAGAATACCATAGAACATCCGGAAGTGCCATTCCACCCTTTAACAAACTCCTTTTTAGTTTTTCCCATGAGAACCGGGCATTCTTGTTTGCCCAGATGAAGCTACCTATCTTCCCCTGGATATTCCCTAAAACTTTATTTTGGAAAGTTAAGGGTATAGTATTGAATATATATGTTAGTTTGGGCAGAATAACCATTTTAACCAGGTTAACCCGGCCATAAATTGTCAAGGGGATATTCTGCCATTTCAAAAACAGCAAACTAATATCCTTCATAACCTTCGTCAGATTGACCTTTGCAATATTTTTAAGGTCGGAGGTAATTAGGACTCCTAGATATCTAAACTGGTTACTTTGCGGGCCGTCCCAATTATCGACTCCCCAGCACATTATTTCAGTTTTAGTGTTGTTTATTAAATAACCAGAATGCTGTCCATAGTCCAGCATGATCTCCTCTACTCTGGGGAAGACCTCCGCCGGGTTACTGGTGTAAATCATTAAGTCATCCGCATAAAGAGCCAATTGGGAGGAATAATCATTTATTCTAAAGGGGGTGACTCTATTATCCAATCTAAGAGCCTGTGCCAAGGGCTCAATGTATAGATTGAACAAAAGGGGCGAGATAGGGCACCCCTGTCTAGTCCCTCTCCCCACACTTAGTCGAGGAGACAACAGACCATTCAACAGTATTGCTGCCGAGGCTGCCTCATAGCAACTCCTCAGAGTGTCAATGAAGATCCCCCCAAACCTCATAATTTTAAGCACATCCCACAGAAATCCCCAATTGACGCGGTCAAACGCCTTAGCAGCGTCATATGCAGCCACCGCCAATGGCTCCGACCGCGTCACCGCCAGATCAATACAGCCAATGAGTTGGAGGGTCAGCTCATGGATGTGCCTCCCCGGAATAAAACCTTTTTGGTCTGGATTAATCAGGGACGGGGCCAGCCTGGCCAATCTCCCGGCCAACACACCAGTAAAGATCTTATAATCGGCGTTTAGCAGGGAGATTGGCCTATAGGACTCCGCCCTGAGAGGGTCTTTACCTGGTTTTAATAGCAGGACAATAGTGGACTCTTTCCAGGAGGGTGGAATTTTACCATGCGGGCTATAGATAAAATTAAACAATTCACACAGTATTGGTGCTAATAGATCTACAAAAATTTTGTAGACCTCGCCCGGTAAAGCTTCAGGCCCAGCAGCTTTATTTTTTTGTATTTTATTAATTTGTATTTTAATCTCATCTTCTGTGAATTGACTATCCAGCATGGTACAACCCTCCTCCGATAACTCTGGTAGTTCCTTATCCTCCAACCAGCGCTTAGCGTTTAATGGGCTACTGGAAGGCTCCTCTTTATATAGCTCCGAGAAGTGAGAGAAAAAACATTTTTCCATCTCTACCTGTAAACATGATACCGTGCCCTGTTCATCTATAATCAACCTATTAATGTTGTTCTTGACTCGGTCTGCTCTTATTTTCCTTGCCAACACTGCGCCTGCTCTTTCTCCATATTCATAATTCTCCATGGAGTATGAAGCCCATTGTGCCTTAACTTTCTGATCTAGAAGCCCCCGATATTCCTGGCGGAGAAGTTCTATTTCGGATGAAATTCGGGAAGCATCTTCCACATTTAGGTTCATTCTCAGTGTTTCTAAAGAGGAAATCTTGTCCTCTATTGTTTTAAACTTAGCAGCCTCTTTTCTATTACTGGAGCTTATTGCGCTAAGAAATTGACCTCGGACAAACGCTTTGTAGGTGTCCCATACAAATTCAAGGGATGTCGAGCCTATATTGTCAGAAAAGAAACTGACAGAGGAAGTATCTATCATAGAGACAACTTCCTGATCATATAAGGCTCCTCGCTTAAGAGTCCATCTAGGGTTTACTTTCGGCCTGTCTTCTCCAAAATTAAATGTAGCCAGAATAGGTGCATGATCGGATAACACACTGGGTAAAATGGCCATGTCCTTCATTGACTCCAAGCCTTCTCGGTCCAATAAAATATAATCCAATCTCGAAGCATGGCCATGTTTTTTACTAAAGTAAGTATGACCTGGAATCTGGCCATTCTTTGCTCTCCAAGCATCTATTAATCCCAGGTCTAGGATCATACTTTTCATTGCATGCCGTGACTTTGGAGCCACAACCACCTGACGGTGGTTGGAGCGATCTAGCCTGGGGTCGAGAAGAACATTGAAGTCTCCGCCTATAAGTAGCATTGAGCGGACTCCTGACAGGTTGTCCTGCACCTTATGTATATATGCCGGATCGTCTATGTTGGGGCCGTAGAATGAAACCGCAGTTAGATCCCTCCCCCTGATATTAATCAGAGCTTGAACCCATCTGCCTGAATGGTCAGTTACGAGTGATTTTATTGAGCCGCCGCAGCCATCTTTAACTAATATCGCTACACCTTTATTAGTGGCGGATTGATCTGAATAGCAAAAGGCATTGATCCATCTAACTCTCCCGAAGGCCTCTTTAGCTTCTACAGATGTCAGATGTGTTTCTTGGAGCAAGATCACTTTGGCTTCTGACTGCTCTAGATATTTAAATATCAATCTTCTACGTCGGACACATCTAAGCCCGTTAACATTCCAAGATAAAAAACCTATATCACCCTGTGTCATATTTTGTAATCTCCTTTCCCCCCCTTACTCCAACACCTGACTGGACTACACAATAATGGGATGTTGCTTGGTGAATGTATTTCTTGTTCTGTTCTTGGAGATAAGGACACTTTTTTTTTCTTTTTTCCCCACACTGCACCCCCCCCCCCGTGGCCCAACGCCCCTCCCCATCCCACCCTGGGGAACCCTCTTTTCTTCTTGAGCAAATATGCTCTGCGACGGGCCTCCCCCCCCCTACACGGTGTTAAAAGTAATCAATACAAAAAGAGAAGAAACCAGCAAAAAAAAAGGAAAAAGAACGGTACTACATTACTACATAGAGCATCTAACTTTATCAATCGGTGTACTAAACTAATCTAATTACTACCATTATTCTTCATAATAGACCCTTCAGGGAAAAAAATCAGTGTTGTCGCTCACCCTGACCCAGACCCAGCTGCCCCGGATAGCATCGACCCCTGCGCCCCATCTCCACTCTCCCCTTTACTCCCAGCTTTGATTTTTTCTATCAGGCAATCTGCCTCCTCCACCTGGCGAAAATTATACATGTGGTTATTCCACATAACCCTCAAGGAAGCAGGGAATTTAATTTGCGCGCGAGCCCCCAGAGAGTTAAAAGTTGCCAGTCTCTTGCCCATCTCCCACTGCTTAGATGCCGTAATGTGAGAAATATCTGATCGAATAGTGAAAGTAAAGGGAGTGGAAAAAGAGGCAGATTTAATCTGGCCAGCTTTCAATCCCAGTGATAAAATCCTCTCCTTAATAGAATAAGTGAGAAAGTTGGCCAAGATCTTCCTAGGTTTTTCTTTCTTAGGATTCCTCCGGAAAGGGTCACGATGGACTCTTTGAATATCCACCAGTAATTCCTGGGCCGTTTCGGGAGAGTCTTTCAACACTGTAGTCTTAAGCAAGGCCGCAATAAATGCTTTGATGTCGTTGCCCTCAAGATCTTCCGGGATATTTAGAAATTTGATGTTATTTTTCCTTGAGTGGTTTTCCAACCTCTCTATATCTTCTCTCATTTCCCGATTCTGCTTGACCAGGTTGTCAATGTTGATTGCCGATGTTCCTAGCGCTTCCTGGATCTTGGGCAGTTTTGCTTCCAGGGCATCCGTTCTTAATGAAACGTCTTCGACCTTACGCGCTAGCATCTCACATGAGGCTTGAATAGCTTGTTGATTAGCCTCCGAGGTAGCAAAACGCCTCCCCAGATCTTCTCTCAAACCCATAAGGATATCTGCTAAAGTTGCAGGGCTTCCTGGGGCTGTTGTAATCACAGAGGATACTGTAGATACAGGAATATGCTGAATGTCCGATACAGGTGGAGAGGCATCCACATTACCCGCCTCATCTAGTCCAGCTTGCTCATCTTGAATTTCCAATGCTGAAAAGCTATTTGAGAGTTCCACCTCTGGGTGTACTAGCTCAAGCGAATTGACTGTAGGAGACATTGTTGGTGTTAAAGAAGAAGGACCGGAGATACCCGATTGAGTAGGTGAGGGGGTAGATATAAGCTTATCACTCTCCGTCATCTCGGTCTGAGTGTCTTCCTTCGGGGTTTCCATAGCTGGAGATGACATAGTTCTTATTGGATCTCTAATTTTACTTGAGGTACTTGATGTACTAGTAGAGAGAACCTTGTAAAACGATTTTAGTGATGGTGTAATTTTGGAGGAAGCAAGGATCTTTCCCTTCACCTTTTTCCTGCCCTTTCCTTTTCCTGGTGGAGTTTCGGAATCACCACCAATGTCACCAATGTCGTGGTTACCTCTGTACCCTTTCACCTTAGCCCCTTTCTTCTGGGTTAGAGCCTTAACGGGAGTCACTGGGAGGGGGGCAGGTGTAATAGTATGAACTCGGGGCAGGTTGGCCACCCGACTGCGGAGAGTATATCTATTAGCCACGGAAAGCAGATCAGGAGCAGCTGGTGCAGGCTTACCCGAATTGAGTGAGGGGGGGCTGACCTGCAGATTAGCTATGTCGGGACTACCTGTCTCCATACAAAAGTCTTTGACACTGCGCAGTGTTATCAAGGCTGACTGCCCCCCGTAGCTACTTATTTCAAGAATTTCGCTCCTGTTCCTCTCGCTTTGTACATACACTGATGCAATATTGCCTCTCCACTGTATTAAGCTCTGAACTCGTCTTCCAGTATTTACCCTCCAGAATCTTATAGCACCATACTCGCGAAACCAAGCCGGTTCGTGGGGTGCAAAGGCTCCTCTGTTAACCATCCGGGACTTTCCCTACTGCCTCCCCCGTAGTACCTGGAGAATTAGTGAATTAAACAATCTATCTTTGGCCTAAGGTCCTGGACAGGGGAAAGAGAATAGGAAAGGGAAAAGGTCTGAGATGTAATAAAAACGTAATCCCAGGGTAATAGTCAAAAAGTCGATAGTCAGACACTCTAAAGGCACTTATTGAGCCCTGGGCGCCTCACGCCTTCCCCCACACTTTCTCCCGATACTAATGAGAAGGGTGTGTAGCTTTAAGACCAACAGAAGCTATGGTCACTAGGGCCGATACCGCTCACCGCTCTCGCTGTCTGTACCAATTTGTAAGAGGGAGCCTCGCATCCCGCGCCTGCTTCTTTGCTTCTTTGCTGGGTAGCTGATAGACACCCCTCGCCCGACTACCGCCGCAGTCCGGGGGCTCAAAATATCACACTCTAAAGGTCTCTAGGTAGAAACGCTCCATTCCCTATACGTTTGTTGCCGTTACTACCACTGCTGGTTCTCTCCTCGCACCTGAGTAGTGCACCGCATAGGAAGAGGTGGAGCTCCGTCACGGCCGTTAACCTCCGGCCGTCATGCTCCCCTCTCGAGCCCCAAAATACTGATGATTACAAAAAAGATTTAGGGTAGAGGGTAATTATGTAAAACTAATATCAGATCAGACTAAAGAGATTATGGAGGCCATCAAACATATCACACTAGAGGGTCCTGAGTCTGGTTTTCTAAGTGCACATGAGTTTGACTACCTGAATAACAGGTATCCGAGGATCCCTACCATATATACCCTCCCCAAAATACATAAAAGGATGCATAATCAACCAGGGAGACCCATAATCTTGGGTTGCGGCTCCATTTTCGAGCCTTTATGCAAGTATATAGATGTATTCCTTTAACCTATCGCTGAGAATACCGTTACTTAACTAAGGGATACCATGAAAACATTTCAACTTGTGCACGATCGCCCATTTGATATGAATGTGCACCTCCTGGTCACCATCGGTAATACATCCCTATATACGAACATTACCCAGGGTGAGGCATTGTGAGTGATGAGAGAAGTTCTGATCAAACGTCCCAGGCCACACAGAGTCCCAACTGAATTTATCATCAAACTCCTTGATTTAGCCATGACTAAAAACTTCTTTAGCTTTCAGGGTGACTTCTACATACAAACGAAGGGAGTTGTTATGGGGGCAAGCTTCACGCCCAACCTAGCAATTATCTTCATGGATGTATACGAACACAACTACATCCGGAACAAACCCCTACAGTCAGTGTATAGAGCTGTGGCGTAGGTACATTGACGACGTACTACTGATCTGGCAAGGGAGTGAAAACCTACTTAAGGAATTTCACTCTTGGTTGAACAACTGCTCCAAGGATATACAATTTTCTTTAGACTATAGCAATTCCACAGTCAATTTTTGGGATCTAGCTACAAAAGCAGAAGAAGGCAAACTTTACACCTGCCTTTATGGAAAGGTAAGTGAAAGCAACACTATCTTGCGGTACTCGAGTCATCATCCACGCAACCGTAGGGACAATTTGCCCTTTGGGCAATTCCTAAGGTTGCAGAGGATCTGCTCCAGAAAGGATGACTATTTCCTAGAGTCAGCTGAACTTATGTCACGTCTGACTGAGAGAGGCTACCCGCTCAGACTATTAAAAAAGGAGAAGAAAAGTGCATGGTTCAACAATAGATTCCATTCTGGAACCCAAAGAGGGACTAATGATCAAGACAGGTTAGTTTGTGTGACTACATTCTGCCAAAGAGCAATACCATCAAGAAAATTATAAACAACCACTGGCACCTGCTGGCAGATGAACTTGGTGGACTACCACCACCCATGCATGCGTTCCGCAAAGGCATGAATGTAAGGTAACATGTTGTCAAATCCCTATTACCCATAGAATCGAGAACTCCACAGATGACACTATGGAACATCCCGCCCGTGAAGGGACATTTTAAATGTGGGCATTGTAGGGCATGTCCCATGGCCAATGAATTGAAAACTTTCACACACAACAACTACAAACACACACTTCAAACCCCCGGGGAGGGTATTTTGGTAGAGTTCTGAACCTACGCAAGTGTAGATGGATACATACGCTTTGATACTGTAGTGAGAGGATTACATTAATACGAGGAGAACACTAGACAGGTGTCCACACTCAGCAATGTTTGTTTACAAAAGGTCCTGAATGCATAATTGCATGGCAACCTCCTGTATAACACATATGTAAATGTTGTTTTTTAACCCAAACCTGTTTGCTCCTACTGAAAATTAGCGTCATATGCCTTTTGATGTGATAATTTACTGTTTCTTTTCTTTTTTAAATGTCTGTATTTATGTTCAATGTGAAGTGTAATTGTGATGTCATATGTGAATAATTGCGTACCACTAGGTTGGTACTTAATCTGTGAATATATCCAAGCTTCAGCACTGGGCGCTAATTGTCTATACGAATTGTGAGACTGCACCTTTTGTTTAATTGTACACTGTCAGTTTTAAATATTCTTTGAACGATTGAGTCTTTAGACCCTTTTTACTAGTGTGTGGTTGACACCGCCCCTTTTCAAGGGCACCGCCCCTTTTTCTTAGTATAAATGCTCCATCGGATTGCTGCTCAGTTGGCTGCTACCGCGATGGAGTAAGGACGTCAATCAGATCGTCTCCAGGTAATTCTCTTTCACAACCGATCATCACCTAGGAACGCCTTGCGCTCCATAAATAGTATTTTAACTAGAATTCCCATCCTCCTTTTTTCTAGTCGTATAAATTACGCTGTGCCCCAGTTTACCTGTTTCATTCAGCCAACTTTTGCCACACATACGGGCCTAAATATTACGTTCCATGGATGGTATGGGCACCACCGTCATGGTTTATACCTATTGAATAACGGGATTTGTCCTTTGTTGGCCCTTGCTTGAGTTGCTACAGCCAGTCCTTGTGTACTTTTAGTGTACAATCCTCATGGACCCTTGACAACAACTGTTGTTATCATTATTGAATAGCAGGCATTGGTGTAACCAGGCTTTGGACTCCAATAGAGCATTGCAAGATTGACGAGGTGGGTTTATTACATTACTCCAGCCATTTGATGTGCAGACACCACACCTGGGTAACCTATTAGGTCCCGGTTCTAAGTTCCTTGTTTTTATTCAGTAGGGTCACTTCACCTGTCGCCTTATCATGAGGAAGATCGGCATGGCTGAGGTATTAAAGTCCCACGGTTGACGATAAGCCGGATCGAAATGTCAACGCTACCCCCTACCGCACCTGGACCAATTTCCCCTTCCCCATTACCCCTGTTTACAGCCTTAAGGAAACTCTCCTTACAACTTTAGAAAATATAATTCAAATTAATAATTTACATGTGGCAGGTTGCATCTAACTGTTTATTGGATAGCAGTTCTGTACAGTCTTGTAAATAAATGCCCTTTACTTTTCTACACACTTTGAGCTCTCTTGACTCCTATATATACACTTGAGCACGTTTTCTTACACGTTCCCTAGAACATTCTACCTTCTACCTTCTTGGACATCTAATGATTGTTCCTTTAAATGACTAAATAAATATATTGTAATAATACTTAGTGGTTTTTCTTCACATCTGTTTGTTTTAATTATTTTCTCGATTTACAGACATTTGTGAGCTGATTAATGTAAAGGTCAAATACGTTGATAGTTCTGTTAATCTAACTGTGCATTTTTGGCATGGTCCACTAAAGGTCTTTTGACAGCAGCCACATAAAAGCTATCTGTAAGTGAGACCTAAAACTGGAACAGTAGTGAAGGCCCGTCTATTAATTGTATGAAAAAATAGCGGTCCGAGAAGCATCTTTAAGTAGCTACTAAGAGGGTAGGGCAAGTGAAAACAACAAGGAGCACATAGAGGGAAATGCAACAAGGTGGAGGGGAAAGGAATGGGGGGGGGGAGGATAGATAGGCAGGAGGGGGTATAAGAGTGTAATGGTTAAGGTGAATGAGCAGCACACCAGGGAAGAAGAGAGAGGACAAAGTAAGAGATGAGAATGTAGTAAGCAGGGGAACAACAAGTGTAGAGTGGAAGGAGAGAGAGACAGGAGGAAGCCAAATGCAGGGGAGCGCTATAGTTTTAAGTTAGTCCCTAAGGCAGTTCACCTCCTGCAAGCACTTGAGTGGAAGGACAAAAATGTGCCGAAACAGTTAGTAGTATTAGATGGTAGATGAAGCCGACCCAAAGGACGATAAACACAAGCCAATAGCTGAAAGTGGTTGGCTTAAGAAACACAATGATTGAAAGGGGTGTACCCAAAACTCACTCTGGATATACTGCAAGCAATAGTTCAGTTTTATAGCTGTGTTGTCAAAACACAAACATTAAAATGTGCTCTAAAAGACGCTTCAGTTTATTCTTGCATTTGTGCTGGCATCTAAATTAGCTCTCCATTATGTTGCTTAGAAAAGTCCTACTGAGGTACAAGTATTAAAATCTCTCTTTGGCAACAAGTTCTTTTGTGTGCAGGCTTCCCTCTTCAGCTGGGCTATCGCAACATGTGGGTTTTGTTTTTGGATTACTTGCTCAATTTCCTGCTCAGTGGTTCAGAATATCATTTTAAATTCATAAATGTTTGATAGATTGCATTCATTCTGGCAGGGGCATTGCTATCATTAGTACAATAGGTGGAGGGCACCAGTGCACAGGAGTGTGACGGGCGAACTAAAGTCCGTCTATGTCTGTTTTTAACACTGCTATTGAAATAAAGGTGGAACCATTTTCCTTGCTTACAGTGTTCATGGCATCCTAGCTACACCACCGGTTTCTGGAGTGGACAAGGATTTTTAGAGAGACAGAAAATGCAGGTATATATTGATTTTGGATGGCCAGGATATTTTCTAATTTTGATATATTTTTTGTATAATCTGTCCATGATGGGCATAGTAAAGATCACTGTGAAAAACAATCCCTGCTTTGCTTCAAAGGCACTCTCCGGCTTCCTACTTCAGGTAAAAAATCTGTCATTAGCGGAAAGCCTGCCCTCAGAGTAGAACCGTTTTCCTCCTAACATCTCTGGATTTAGGATTAGTGTAGAGTATACATTACCCTAAAATCATGGTGGTTTCCTTCAGATGGCATTGAGAATGGATAGTTTCGATTTCTGTTACCAACAGGAAAGGGTCTAGGTGTGAGATTAACCATGTGGAGCTGGATGCCACAATAGGGTGTGCTGGGTGAACACATATCAAGTTATAAAAATATACATGTTAAAATAGTTGCCATTCTGGCCATACCAATTGCAAACCTGAGGGGGCAGAGAGAGGACACGCCAAAACTGGGCTGTGAAGTATTTCAAAACACTTGCTGAGGTCGGAAGATTTAAAATTAAACTACGCCAACCACTTTCTTGAAAGAGGTTAAAAATATAAAAAAAAGAAAGGTCAGCATCATTACAATTAACTACCCACCTATCATCATTTTAGCATGATGCAAAACCTGATCACGTGAACGGAAAGTGCTGCTTCATGGTCGATCAAAATAGGTGTTCTTCCTGAGCAAGGTGTAGAAAAGGGACAGGATTCCTAAAACAGTAATCTAGATTGTACTCTTGTAACCAGATGCAGTTTTCAAGCAGTAGAAGTTGACAGTACGCACACGGAAAAACAAACAATAGTATCACTCTGATATATGAGCTGCACATCTTATGTGCTGTGACTTCTTGCATCTCAGCTGATCTGACCGTATCACGTCCTAAGAATGCAGAGTAAATGGTGTGCCGCTGGCTTTCTCTATGAACAGTAAGAGGAATATACTACTGAGACATTAAGAAGCCGTGCTGTGTTCCTACATCATAGCAGCTACGTTCTCTAGCAAATTAGGAGGTTAACTGTTATAGGGGCTTATTACAAGTCTGGCGGTCCACAAACGGCCAGACTCAAAGGTGGCAGTCTTTAAACCGCCCTATTAGAACCAGGGCGGTCAGGCCGCCCTAGAACTACCACAACTGGCAGGTATCTCGCAGCAGTCTTGAGGCCACAATGTACTTGGAGGGGCCATTGCAGCCAGCCAAGCATATTATGGGTTTCCTCACCGTCACACTTTCGTGTGGCGGTGAGGAAAAAAAGGGGACCCTACAGGGCCCCCTGGTGCCTCACACCATGTGGATGCATACAGGGGGGGCACAAGTGCACCCCGTGCCATTCGGGTACTGCCTTTGATGTTCCCATTGCAGTGCGTATTTCATAGGCACCGCCCTGGGAATGCCAAAGAAACGCCCGCCAGAAAAAACCTGATCTGGTGGGCGCTTACTACATGGGTTTACAGTGCGGGAGCAGGGGGGTCCCGCTCTCACACTGCCAAACTCATAATAATGCCTCAAGTTTTTTGCTTTAGTAGGTTAATGAAGGTGCCCCAATATTAATTCTGTGATGTGCTTCACCACTGTAAAAGAGGTTGGGGGGAATCAGAGAGTGGAGGGATATCAGTAAGGAAACAAACACCGGGGAAAGAGCAAGAAAATATGTACTCCGATGCAGTGCTGGAATAAAATGAAACAGGCATTGGCAAAACCAATAGGTTTCGTGTATGCAAAATCAATTGGCTTTGTCAATGTTTTTTAACATGTTTAAAGTACAGGTTTAAAAATGGCTTAAAGTGAAAAATTGTTTTAAAAAGCACTTTGACGCAGCCAGCAATGACTAAGTCAAGGGCTTTTTTTCCTTTAAGCCATGTTGGGTATCAGCTTTTGCTTTGGTGCAATATGTTTTAAAGCAGCATGGAGGGCAAGCACCATGAGGGAGAAGGAGAACAGGGAGGGCGGGGTGAGGTAAACAGTAGGGACAGTTCGAGGAGGGCAGGGGAGAGGGAAACAGAAGACATAGCAGGAGGAGGGCAGTAGCGTGAGGGCGACTGAAGGGACAGCGAGAGGGTGGGGGAAACAAGCGACAGCGGAAGGCGGGTGGGGTAAACTTAAGAGACAGCAGGTGAGGGTGGGGTAAACAGAAAGGACAGGGGGAGGAGGGCAGGAGATGGGAGAAACAAAAGGGACAACAGGAGGATGGAAAACCCAATGGACAGCAGAGGAGGGCAGGGGGTTTGGGAAACTCATCGGCGAGCCTGAGGAGGACAGAGGGCCTGCAGACACAAGAACCCTTTAAGAGTGTAAGTGCAGAGGAGGAGCTTCGCTGCGCCCAAGATGGCCGCGTGAGCTCAGGGCTCCCGTGCACCCCGCCACCCCGATATCTATCCTGTCCGAGATCCTGAGAATAATTGACGGGGAAATGTTGCTGAATGCGTGAGGACACGACTGCTGTTTTCAGTTTTCCTGGAGACCCCCGGGAGCCCGAGAAACATTGTCTGAAAACTTTGCGGCCTTCAGAAAAGGGGCCCGGGACCTGGAGTTGGCAGTGGTCCGGGCTCTAGTGCAACAACAACGGGTTCTGCCACCGGAAGGTGTCGGTCCGTAACTACAGCTACGGGAATTGTTGGCGCTTTCCTCACCAGTGGTAGGGGGACCTGCCCGTACGTGGGCGCCTTCAGTCGCACCGTTTGGCTTGATCGTGCTCCTCGTGCCTGGACTTGAGGCGCTTCGCTCGGATCACGATCGTTTGCAGTGGAGTGAAGTGACTGGGATTGGGTCGGGGTCGCTGGAGATCGGGCCATTATACCTGGCACTGGCATATTGGGACGTATCTGAGGATCGTGTACCCCTGTGGTCTGGGGTTCCTCCTGTGTTCGTCTCGAGATGGCGACCAAGCCGGACCTCGATAAACAGCAATCGAAGAACACCAGAGATTCCCGAACTGTCCAGGTCAACAAAATGGACCGTTATGCGCAGCCGAGGAACTCCCCTGTCGCCCTCGGGAAGTCGCAGAACGGTGGAGGGGAGTCATCGGGTCAAACTACGGAACCGACGATGTCTGACCTAATGGCGGCTATACGAGGGGTTGAAACCTCCCTGGGTAAATGTATGGAGTGGCTGGACCACAAAGTCGATACCGTGACCATAGAGGTAAACCTCATCAGAACTGATTTCACTAAGACCAGAGAGCAGGTCAAATCGCTTGATATTAAGATGGCGAGTTTGACTGATGATGTGGCTGAGATGGACCGTTATGCGCAGCCGAGGACCTCCCCTGTCGCCCTCGGGAAGTCGCAGGACGGTGAAGGGGAGTAATCGGGTCAAACTACGGAACCGACGATGTCTGACCTAATGGCGGCTATACGAGGGGTCGAAACCTCCCTGGGTAAATGTATGGAGTGGCTGGAACACAAACTCGATACCGTGACCATAGAGGTAAACCTCATCAGAACTGATTTCACTAAAACCAGAGAGCAGGTTAAATCGCTTGATATTGTGGAGAAGTGTGGCTCAGGGGTTAGAGGCGGCAGACCTGGAGCTTGAGTTCGGCCCTGGACCAGGGTTCAATTCCCCGCCTCGGCGGGTCTTGGGCTCAAAAATTCCACGGACTCGTTAATTCTCGCTCCGGTGCCTTCTCGACTCACGGGTTCTCACTCTGCGACTCTGGGCAATAGCTTGCTTAATCTCCACAAAGGCCCCTCGCGGTGGGATGCCTGGCTTTCACCTTGTGGATACCCTGCCAGGGTTATCTCACAGGGGAATACCAGGACGGGTTCCCTAAGCAAGCGTTGAGATGCCCCAGGGTAAGTCGTGCGCTATATAAGTTTCATTCATTTCATTTCATTTCATATTAAGATGGCGAGTTTGACTGATGACGTGGCTGAGCTTCAGAGGGAAGTGAGGGACCTCAAGGCCTCTGGTGAGATGGCGGCCCGCAAGCTGGACGATTACAAAGGACGGGCCCGTCGGAACAACATGAGAGTAATCGGGATACCGGAGAAAGCCGAAGGGCCTGACCCAGATTTGTTTATGGAGGATTTAATCATGAACCATTTGAAGCCGAAGGGGCTCAGTAATTTCTTCACGGTGGAGCGGGCTCATAGGATCCCGGGAGGTAGATCACGACTGGGGGCTCCGCCTCGGCCTATGATCGCCAGGGTCCTGAACTTCAGGGACGTTATCCTGCAGACGTCGAGGACTGATGGGCCCCTGAAGTTTGAGAACTCAACCGTGAATTTCTTTCCCGATTTCACGCAAATGGTACAGAGACAGAGGCAGAGCTTCGGGGGGGTCAAGTGGAAACTTCGAGATTTTGACATCAAGTATGCCATGCTGTATCCGGCCAAGCTACGAGTGGAGGCGAATGAGAAGGTCTGGTTCTTTGACAATCCTGAGATAGCATCCGACTGGGTTGAGAGCTTGGCCCGCAAGACTCCCCGGGGTCAGGGCGGTGGAGAAGAAGAAGCTCCATGATGGCAGAGACTCCGGGTGAGGCAGAACTTTATTTGGACATGGCGTTAACAGTGGGGTGGGAAAGGCTTTCAGATAGCTCCCACTGTTATTGCTGCATATCTAAGAGTTAGCTTCAGATTCATGGGGTGGGCGGGGAAACGGGGCACCGATATCCTCCGATCTATTTTTAGATAGTCTTTAGTTTTATTATGGGGCGACAGGCACACTGCGAGTTGGGGGGCGGTAGCCAAATGCAGGGGTGCAGGGTAGGGGGAGGGGAGGCGGGTGTAAGTATAGTTTGTATTTTTGTCGGTTCTGGGTTTTTCCTTTGCTCAGGTGGAAACATAGTTTTGCTATTTGAAGTACATGGGCTCGGGCGACGTGAGTTCAGGGGATCGGGGATCAAGGTGCTGAGCTAGAACGTCAACGGGTTGGGTGATAAGATCAAGAGGGGGATGGTCAGTCATCTAGTCCAAAGGAACTCCCCAGACGTAGTCCTGCTTCAAGAGACCCATTTAGTGGGGAACAAGTGTAAGGCCATGCACAGAGGAGGTTACAAGCTAGTAGTACACGCTGGCTACACGACTGGTTCTAGGGGTGTAGGGATACTGTTCAAAAACTCCTTCCCCTTTTCTGTGCAGGCAACCTGGGTAGACCAGAGAGGTCACTATGCTTGAGTGTCGAGACTTGTTGGGGGTCATACAGTCACATTTTTATTGATTTATGTTCCCCCTGCTCTCCAGGCCGAGACGTTCCGAGACTTGGGGGCCATCTTTCTTACCCTTGGTCATCTGGTGTTGGGAGGCGATTTTAATTCGGTGGTGGATGGTGTGATTGATCGGGCCCCCCCCCGCGGGTGCTGCCGCAGGTGCAGAGATGGTTGTCTGACTTTATGAGTACGTTGGGACTGATTGACTGCTGGCGCATCCGTAATCCTAGCACGACACACTACACTCATGTTTCAGCTGCACACGGCCCTCTCTCATGCTTGGATTACGTCCTCCTCCCAGCGGCGATGGCATTGTATGTGTCGGAGGTCAGGCATCTGGGGAGGGGTGTCTCTGATCACTCTCCGCTCTGGTTGTGCCTTGCACTGGAGCTTCCGGCTGTGGACAGGATAGCTCTCATAGGGGCCTGGCGGCTGAAAGACCCTGTCATTGCGAAGGAGGTGCGCCACATGTCCGATCGGTACTTCTCTGAGAATGTCGGATCGGTCGACTCCCCCAGCTTGCTGTGGGAAGCATTTAAGGCGGTGGCAGGAAGGGAGGTGTTATCCATTGTCTCTAAGAAGAAGAAAGAAGGGTTGGCCGCGCTGCTCGGGAAGGAAGAAGTTCTCTCCCAGGAGAGACAGGTGGCTGAGTCTCCCACGGAGGACGGCCTCCATCTCTTGAGGCTCTGTGAGGAGGAATATAGGAACCTTGCCAGGGAGGGAGCCTTAGCGCATCACAATGCAACACAGTGCCGTGTGTATGAACACGGAGACAAAGCGGGCAAGCTTATTGCCTGGCTCGAGCGGGGAGGATGTCTGTCCCAACTAGTGCCTGAATTGGAGAGTCGGTCCTCGGGTAGGCTTACGAACCCACAGACTGTGGCCGATGAATTTGCGAAATACTTTCAAGAGATCTATGCTGCGGGAGACAGGTTTACAGAAGTCGATAATGGGGAAATGATTAGAAATAGAATTATGCCGAGTTTATCTGAAGAAGACCGCGATTTTCTCGATTTGGCGTTCACGGATGACGAAGTTGCTCAGGCTATCCATCAGGTCAGGTCCGGCAAAGCCACTGGCCCGACCAGCATTCCGGTTTAACTGTACAAACTCAGTGCCAAAAAAACGTGCTCCCTATCTGAGGGCTACGTTCACCGACAGTAGAGACAGGGGTGTACTCCCATACGACCAAAGGGTGGCCAACATCGTGCTCATCCACAAGCCTCGCAAGCCTGCGGAAGTATGTTCTTCCTACAGGCCCATTTCTCTCCTGAATGCCGAACTCAAGATCCTGGCTAAATTGTTGGCCTCCAGGCTGGTGAAAGTGATCACCTTACTGGTACACCCGGATCAGTCAGGGTTCATGCCATGGCGCAACACCGTGCTGAATTTGCGCAGACTCCATGGTATATTGGGGTCGGCCGGTTATCTGCAGGAACAGGCGATCATGGTTTCCCTGGACGCCTCCATGGCTTTCGACAGAGTGGAGTGGCCCTACCTATTCGCGGTGTTGGCAAAGATGGGATTTGGCGTGAACTTCATAGCTTGGGTGCGGTTGCTTTATGCGTCCCCGCTGGCTAGAGTGGTGGTCAACAACTGTAAGTCGGAGGTCTTCGACCTGGGTAGGGGCACCAGACAGGGGTGTCCATTGTCCCCATTGCTTTTCGCGCTAGCTATGGAGCCACTGGTGGCTTGGGTGAGATGGGACCCCTCGTTACGGGGCATACGGTGGACGCCTGTGTGGGAGGATAAGATCTCCCTCTACGCGGATGATGTTCTGCTCTACCTCACGAGACCTAAGACCTCTCTCCGATATTTCCTGGATCTTCTTGAGGTCTTTGGGAGGTACTCGGGACTGGTGTTTAACTGGGACAAGTCAGTGATATTTACCTTAGCCGGTGGCCCCCCATGAACTTCCGCGGTCCTGTCTCATTAGAGTAGAGACAGAGGGCTTTACATATCTAGGGATTTTTGTCACACTTGATCCGAAGCAACGCTTTGACCGTAATCTGGCCATCCCATTGGCGCGGTGTAAGACAGACGTGGAACGCTGGCGCGCCCACCCGCTATCCTTGATCGGTAGAGCCACTCTCTTCAAAATGATGGCCCTGCCGAGATTCCTCTACTCCCTGCAAAACTCGATGGACCCGGTGCCCGCTTCCTATTTCAAGGGGATTGAGTCATTACAGCGACACCTCTTATGGGAAAGTGGAGCTCGCATAGCCTTTAACAAATTGACCTTGGCATGGTACGACGGGGGCATCGGTCTCCCTGATCTGCGCAAATATTATTGGGCCTCACAGCTGGCGGCCATCAACCACATTGTGTATGGCGTGCCGGGCGACCCCGGTTACGCCATGGCCCGGAACCTTTCCCCTGGTGGAGAGATCGGCAGGGCGCTGTATGCGAGGATGGGCAAGTATCCATTGTTTGACCGACTGCTCATGCTGTGAGGGTTTGGCATGTGGCCACCAGGAGTCTCGGATGGGCCGGGAGGCTTACGCTTTCCACCCCTTTGTTTAACTCGGAGAAGCTAGGGAGCCTGTGGAAGTCGAAGGGGTTTGATAAATATGACCTTCTCGGGATCTCCCAGATTAAAGACGTCTGGGGGAAAGCTTCTATTCTGCCGTTCGAGACCTTGGCAGCCCGGTATAGTTTGCATCAAAACGAGTACTTCCGGTACTTGCAAGTGAGACACGCCTTGGTCGCGCATGTCCCGAAGGGTGCTGAACTCCCTGAGGCTTACCCCCTTGAGGACCGGTTCTAGACTGCCACCTGCCTGAGAAGACTACATCCCTCATTTACCGAAAACTGATTAATAATATCGGGGACCCACTTGTGAAGCTTAGGGCGCAGTGGACTGCAGACGGGTTGGAACTTGATGATGAGGACTGGACTGAGGCCGTGTCCTCTCCCAAGGTCGTGAGATTGTGCCTGGTTCAGCTGAAAATCCTGCATAGGACTTATGTGATGGGCCCGCGTTTGGTGCGTATGGGACGGGCTGAGAGTGGAGAGTGCAGGAGAGAATGCGGCGAGGAGAGTACCCTGATGCACATCATTTGGAATTGCTCCTATATACAGACATACTGGAGGGCAGTACATGAGGGCAGTGCTGGGACGGGAAGTGCGCCTTGAGGCACGGAGATGTTTGTTGAATGTGTGGGAGCCGACTGACCCCAATGAATATCAGAAGCATTGCGTTACGCTGGCGTGTATGGTGGCTAAACGCAATATTGCGCAGTTATGGGGAGCGCGTCAGCCACCCCGGATTGGGAAATGGGCGGATGATCTTGACTGGTGCATGTTTAGAGAGCGTGCAGTGTACCTGGTCAGGGGTTGGCCGCGTAAATGGGGGAAGATATGGGGTGCGTGGAATGCTCACCACGGGGATATCTGCGAGACGCCAACACCGGGCCTGGATTTGGACGCACAGGGATCCCCTTGATCTCTACAGTTATTGTAATGTGACTACTCCTGTACCCAATGGACCAAATGTATGTAACCATTGCTGGCTTCCACCTGAGTGTTATTTCTGTTTGTTAAGTGGTTAATTAATAAAAAGAGTTTCCACAACAACAACAAAAAGAGTGCAAGTGCAAAACTGGGCTGTGAAATATTTCAAAACACTTGCTGAGGTCGGAAGAATTAACAATATACTACGCCAACCACTTTCTTGAAAGAGGTTAAAAATATAAAAAACGAAAGGTCAGCATCATTACAATTAACTACCCACCTATCATTATTTTAGCATGATTCAAAACCTGATCACGTGAACGGAAAGTGCTGCTTCATGGTCGATCAAAATAGCTGTTCTTCCTCAGCAAGGTGCAGAAAAGGGACAGGATTCCTAATACAGTATCCTAGATTGTACTCTTGTAACCAGATGCAGTTTTCAAGCAGTAGAAGTTGACAGTACGCACACGGAAAAACAAATAATATTATCACTCTCATATATGAGCTGCACATCTTATGTGCTGTGACTTCTGGCATCTCAGCTGATCTGACCGTATAACGTCCTAATAATGCAGAGTAAATGGTGTGCCGCTGGCTTTCTCTATGAACAGTAAGAGGAATATACTACTGAGACATTAAGAAGCTGTGCTGTGTTCCTACATCACTATTTTATAATGCAAGTTAAACTATTCAGTAGGAAATTTTTTCTTTTCTGTTGTGAAACCTCAATTGGCTGATGCGATCACTACAGATGTCTGTGTGTGACCAGAGTCAAAGAATTGAATCCTGGATTGCCTGTGTATCAATAGTGCTATGAGGTTCGAGCTTGTGGCAGAAAACACTGTCAATATGTAAGTCATTATTTATGTTATTTATTTTAGTAATAAGCAGGGCCACTGGAATTATGCACACTCTGCGTCAACGTCCTTTTCTGCCTAATTATGTAGCTGTCGTATTTGCCACATAATCCACAATATGCTTCAGAATCTGTAGATTTGATCAAAAAACATTTTTGTTTCTAGCCCAAAGGGATCAAAAGTTGCTAAAAATGATGCAACATGTGTTTGCGCCCAGTTACCCTGAGTAAACAAAATGACAAAATAATGAAGTAATACTCTCACAGAATAGGCTGCATAAATTGTGTTTTCTTGACACAAAATTTAGTCAACCATGCTGCATAATGAAAATTTGCCTAGCTGTAGTGCTGGTACGTTTCAATTCTATTAAGGACACGGAGGCGAGGATTAAGCCTTCTTCCTTTGCTTTATTTTCAACAGCAGCACATTTTTAGCACAGTAACCAACTGCATTTCCCATGAACAATAGGGAAAACACAAAGTCTTAACAGGAGTCCTTCCTCGCTGTCCGCACTCCAGCCAGTGAGCATAGTCCCTTCACAGTGTTTCCTCTTCCTCTTTCTTATCGCAAACCATTTCCTGTCGGATTTCACGTTTCTTGTTTGGAAGCATCATTTCCTGCAAAATAGGTAGTGTCAGAACACTGAGCTGGAACCAATTGAATTATAGAACAATCAAACAACAGCACATGATCAAAGTCATTAGCTCATTACCACAGTTCCAAAGACCCATGAACTGTTTACTTACTCCAGAACGGGGAAGGGTCCACATCTTCTTCAGAGGTCATTGGGCGGGGTAATCCTCGCCTCCATGTCCTTAATAGAATGAAAACTTACCAGCACTACAGCTAGGCAAATTTTCATTCTAATGCAGGACCGGAGGCTCAGATTATGTCAGTTCAAAGCTTGTCGACTACTAGCCATGCCACCTCCAGCACTGGTTTGAAATAAAACCGCTTAAAGGTGGAGTGAGAGGACCAATCGGCCGCGCGCATCAGATCTTCCAAAAGCACTCCTAGGGCAAAAGCCTTAGAGGCCATCGCCCCTCTCCCCGAGTGGGAACCAAACTGCTTCGTATCAATCCCCGCCTCCTGCATCACCCAACGCACCCATCTGGCAATGGTCGGGGACGAGACTGCTCTGTATGGTTTACGTAGCGCAATGAGCAGTTGCTTCTCACCCAGAGGGCGAGTTTCCTCAGTCACGTTTTCGTAAGCACGGAGGCACTGCACTACACACAGTTTAGGGGAGTCTGAGAAAGCTGGGTACGAGATGTCCCTGGTATAACTCATAGTCCTTCTACTTACGTGAATGATAAACCCTCCAAGGAAAACAATGATACCCCCTCCGGGGAAAACAGTCTGCCTGAGATGTCCAAAGCTCTCAAGTCTGAGACACAACTGCACAAGACCAGGCATAACAGCATTGCCAATCTGGCTATCACTTCCTTACGGGACAGAAACCTATTTGGTTGCCAGGAAAGAAAAAGATTCAACACCCGGTTCATGTCCCAAAGGACGGAATACCGAGGCTCCAGGGGGAGAAAGAGGCGAATCCCTCTGAGAAGCTTGCGAACCAAGAGGTGTTTACCCACCGGGGAGCCCTGCACTATAATGTGACCGGCTGAAATCGCGGAGCGGAAGGTATTAATTGACCAGTTAGCCAAGCTATCTTGCGCTTGGCACGCATGATCTCAGCCTGTCACAAAAGGCCTGGGAGCAACCAGCGACGCTGTTCATCCGCCAGGCCATCATCCTCAACTACCTCCACTACCAGCCGATGGGGAACGAGATCGGGATTGAGGAGAATGTGAGGAAAGTGAGGGAGTCGGATTCGAGAAGCCCGAGAAAGTTCCAGTAAAACCGGAAGCCAGAATTAAGACCTCCACAAGGGTGTGATCAACACTACCTCCGCCTGCTGGTGGTGAAGTAGCGCGGACACTTGAGTGATCATGGAAAACGGAGGAAAGGCATAACCCTGCTCCTGCTGCCAGTCCTGGAGAAACGCATTTATCGTCTCCGCCTGAGGATCTGGCCGCCAACTGAAGTATCTCGGTAACTGAGGATCCAGCCGTGATGCAAAAAGGTTGACCGAGAAGGGGCCCCATTTCTCTGACAACTGAGAGAAGACTTGAGGGTCCAGTTTCCATACACTGGCATCCAGGAGATGACAAGTGCCAATCGGCAACTTATTCTCCCGACCCGGAAGGTATTCTGCCGTCACCAAAAATCTGGTTGTCTAGGCAGAAATGCAAAAGTCCTTTACTAGGTTTGCCAACATTCAGGACCAGGTGCCACCTAGGTGGTTGATGTACAGGACCACAGAGATGTTGTCCATCTGGAGATGGACAAACGATTGGACTCTGCCCTTTGTCTAGCATTGCACTGAAATTGACCCTGCCAACAGTTCCAGGCAGTTGATGTGCAACGACTGTTCGTGAGTGGACCAGGCTCCCCCTGTGGAGAACTCTCTGCACCGGGCCCCCCAGCCTGAACGGCTGGCATCGGACTCGAATACAATATCTGGAGCGGAACTGAATATCGCTTGACCATTCAACGCCTCCATTTGTGTGAGCCACCATTCCATCTCGTCTAACGTTAAACGTTAAACCCTTCCTGAGAAGATGCGCTTTCAAGCGTTGCATGGCTCGGTAATGGAAGGGCCCAGGAAAAATGGCCTGTATCGAGGAGAAGAGAAGACCTACTAGCCGCGCCAGCTGGCACAAGGAAATCTGCACCTTCGCCAGGATCTGGCGCGGTTCGTGCCTGATCTTTGTCAGATTATTGCCCACCGGCCCAGACACTGTGGGAGCGAGGATAAGCCCAATCCGCTACCCCCACCCAGAGGGAGGCTCGCTATGTTTATAACCGCGAACACCACGCCCTAAGCACAAGGAGAGGGTGGGAGAAAACCAAAAGGGAGGGATCACCCAAAGGACCTCGTCTGGGACTGCCTGTTTGAATCCCCACAACGGACAAGGAAAAGACGTCTAACATCTGCAGAGGAGAGGGACAAAAAATAAAGAAAGAAAGTCAACATAAACTCCAAATCGTCACAAAAAGGCAATGCAGGGGAAAAAGTCCATAGACATAAAAAACTACCTGCGCAATGAATCCAAAATATGGTGAAAAGACAAAAAACCCGACTTAATGTGGCCACAAAATAAAGGAAAACGTAAAATAAAACCCTGGGGAAAACGCTACTTTGTAAAAGCGTCTTAAATGTCACATAACAAGGGAGAGCGGTTGGACAAGACCCGGAACTGCAGCACCGCACAACTGTGTCCCAGCTTCTGCATGCAGCCACGCACAGAAGGACGTCGAGAAAGGACCAAGGAAAACAGAAGCCGGGAACCTCCAATATAGCTCCCCGACACAGTTCACGATCCCGCGGAACGAAGCCTTGTTCAATGTCCTGAGACAGGTAAAATAGCACCAAAGGAGGGAATCCAAGCTCGAAATAAGCTGACCGGCAAAGAAACCAAGCAATGTGTCTCAGTACCGCTACCATTATGAAGCACACTGGATAGGAGGGGTTAAGGTCAGCTGACAAGGAAGAAGGATCATGCATGTACATAGAGAGAGGACAGGAGAAGCACATAGCAAAATGACAAGAAAAGCATGGGGAACAGCCAGACTAATTCCCAACAGTACCTCCCTTCAAAGGCCTCCCAACTGGCTGGGGCTTAGTGGGATGTGGTGAATGAAAAAGCCTCACTACACAAGGGGCATGTATTCCACCCGCTGGTTCCCAAGAGCGATCTTCAGGGGGATAACCTTTCCAGTCAATCAAGTACATCAACCTCCCACCCCTACGTCTGGAATCTAGAATGACTTTCACCTCAAACTCCTCAACACCATCAATCATGAGAGGAGGAGGAGGAGGAGGAGGAGGAGGAGGCAAGATCTGGGTGGTTCTCGTATACGGCTTCAGTAAGGAAGTATGGAATACTGGAGGAATATTCATTAGGCAACTCCAACTTCATCGCCACAGGATTCACTACTTTAATTATAGAAAAGGGACCCACAAACCTTGGCTGTAACTTTCGAGACCCCTCTACTCTCAAATTCCTGGTTGATAACCACACCTGCTCCCCAATACCATAAATAGGGGCCGGAACCCTATGTTTATCTGCCTGCTTCTTCATATCCACTTTTGCTTTTGATAGATGTTCCTGTGCTTTAACCCATATCTGAGCCAAGGTCAAACCCAACATGTTTACTGCTGGAACATACCCTGTTGGTTGAATAGGAATAGCTCTAGGATGATAACCCATAGAACAAAAGAATGGATACATTCCAACAGCGGAATGAATGCTGTTGTTGTATGCAAACTCTGCTAAGGGAAGAGCCAACACCCAACTACATGTCAAAGATGTTAAAAGACACCGTAGGTACTGTTCCATTGTTTCATTGGTCCGCTCGGTTTGTCCATCCGTCTGCGGATGGTAAGCAGACGAAAGGCACTACTCCATATGTAATGCAGCACATAACTCTTTCCAAAAATGCGACACAAACTGGGCCCCTCTATCTGTCACTATGGCCATTGGTAACCCATGTAATCTCACCACTGATGACACAAACACTAGGGCCAACTCTCTGGCTGTGGGCAATGGTATGAAATGTGCCATCTTCGTGAACAAGTCTACTACTACCAGTATGACTGTGTATCCTGATTCCAGAGGTAAATCAGTTACAAAATCCATACTTATGGTATGCCAGGGGGCAGGAGGTACCGGCAGTAGCTGCAACAACCCAGAAGGACTAGTGTGTGTTTGCTTGCTAACCGCACATACAGGGCAAGAACTAACAAACACCTGAACATCATGTGCCAGAGTATCCCACCAAAACCAACGGAGACAGAATTCCCTGGTTTTATTCATATTCGGATGACCCACAAGAGATGAGGAATTACACCACCCAAGAACCAGATCCCGAAGCTCAGGAGGAATAAACATTTGATCACCATGATACAACAACCCATCTCGTAATGTAAAAGAATGTTGAGATAACCAAGGCGTAAGATCTAAAGACACCAACTTCCCCTTCACGGAAGCCATGAATTCATCTACATACACACTACCCACAATCCTGTCAGGTGCTATGATGGTCCTTGCCTCTCTGTCAGCCTGATTCACGTGTATACGAGACAACGCATCCGATTTCAACTGCTGGGCCGCAGGCCTATAGGTGATAACGAAGTCGTATTCATTAAAGAAGGACACCCAACGCATCTGTCTTGGGGTCAAAGCTCTAGCAGAGCGAAAAAACTCCAAGTTCTTATGATTCGTAAAGATTGTTATCGGATGTCGAGCTCCCCACAGATGATGACTCCGCTCCTCAAACGACAACTTAATAGCCAATAACTCCCGCTCAGCCACCGTATAATTGCGTTCGGCTGGCAGCAAGGTCTTAGAAAAATAGGCAATGAGGTGCATGACTCCAGTGTCCACATCTCTCTGTGAAAGTACCCCCCTACTGCACACAGAGAGGGATCCGCCTCAACAAAGAAAGGCAACGCAGGGTCAGGGTGAACAAGCACAGGGGCCGAGGTGAACCAAACTACATAAGTGTGCCTGTGCTGTGTCTGACCAAACAAACGGCACCCCCTTACACAACAATACAGTCATAGGAGCCACTATATCTGAGAAATGCGAAATAAAATTAACCGCCGATAAAAATTGGCGAAACCAGGCACAACCTGGATTTCCTTAACACAAGAGGGGGATGGCCATGTGGTTATTGCTTCTATCTTACGAGGATCCATCCTGATCCCTTCAGCCGAAACAATGAATCCCAAAAACTCCACACTAGAAGTATGAAAGCTGCATTTTTCCAGCTTCACATACAACTGATGTTCCTTCAGTTTCTGTAACACCTGAACCACATGCACTTCATGTTCACCAACCGCGTTGGAAAAAATCAAGATGTCATCTATGTAGACGATGACGCTCAAATCCAGATATTCCCTGAATACCTTGTTAATGAAAAATTGAAAAGCAGCCGGAGCATTACATAATCCGAAAGGCATGACGCAATACTCAAACAGGCCAAACTTTGTCCGGAAGGCAGTTTTCCATTCGTCGCCTTCACAGACACGAATGAGATGATACGCGCCTCTCAGATCAAGTTTAGTAGAAACCGTCGCATGCTTCAATTGATCTAATTTTCTCAAAAAAGGAGGGGTTTGGGCCAAAGGATTAGAGTGTAGGTAGGGCCAGTTATACTACATAAGAAAAAAATTACCTATGCCTCTAGTGACTTCACAACACTTTTTCATATGATGTAAGATGAAGGCAAACTAATACGTTTACCATAGCAGTAATTTCTGCCTTTTATTTCATTATTTATTTTTTTAATTAATATCTTTGATCACAAAAGGAACACAGTCAACTAAACGAAATACCACATTAATACTTACACAGTGAAAATGAACAAGGTGAAAATGTGTTTTGACATACAATTACAAATAAACTCATAATATTCAAACATCAATACAAACGAATGAAATGTCACAAAGAACAATCAATATATACACAATACGAAATACAAAGTTGTCATACAAAATGATAAATTAGACAACTAGCACCCTTATATTTAGGATAAATCAATTCCTCTGAAATATCAGGGACATAAGGGGGTGTATTTGCAATATTTAACCAAGGAGTTAAGATCCTTTGTCTGCCGACGCGTTTTGAGTGCCGGTTAAATCAATTGCCGCACTCTCATCAGGGCTGGGTTAGTCTTTCTCATGAACAGACTGTTTGTGACAAAAAAGGGGGAGAAGGGTTTGAGTTTTTATTAAAAAAGGCGCTTCCCAAAACCCTAATTCTTTCTCTATCTGAACAAGTTAGTGGTCACATACCTGCATTATGCCGGTTTGATGTGACCATCAGCAATATGTA
This sequence comes from Lissotriton vulgaris, assembly GCF_964263255.1. Taxonomy (NCBI): domain Eukaryota; kingdom Metazoa; phylum Chordata; class Amphibia; order Caudata; family Salamandridae; genus Lissotriton; species Lissotriton vulgaris. Next base: position 618,267,992 of record NC_141695.1, on the reverse strand, counting down.
ACAAGCAGTGGTTGCCAATCTGCAATAAAGTACATTATGAATGATTTAGCTCATGGGGCGTAATTCTTTTGTCTGATAGCTATGTATGGGGGGAAGGAGGGAAAAATTTACCTGGTTTTCAATATTGTGTGGCCAAGACGATTTGTAAGCAATAGACAGCAATTGCAGGTCTTTACTTCTGCGAGAGAAATAGTACATGCGATTTCGCGGTGTCTGTTTATAGAAGTTTGAAACGTGACAACTGAGCGCAAGTTATTTACTTACTCGGGGAGGGGGGCCCAAAAGCGTGGCCCCGCAGAGGAAGTGTTGTAACAATTGACAGTCCTTCACTCTCTTTAAATATAGTTCGTGGCTGCAGGGGCAAAAATGTAAAGGATTTGTAAAAATCGCTTTTGGCTGGAAGCACTAAGATGCAAGTGCACAATGTGTGTTGCTCACCTAATAAAGCCTCAGGCTCAAGCTTTCAAGTGGGGATCTGGCTCCATATTTGCTAGCAGCTCGCCGAGCAGATTCACATGTCATGTGATGGTGCATCAGTGTCACATGATGCGTTTCTGACCAATCACCGGAGGGGATGATGAAATTGCATTCACAATGACTTCTGGGAGATGTAGTTCATTGAAGTCATGTATTTCAATTTGTTTGCCCAAAGTAACCATTTCAATTTCACAGGTCGGTTGTGTTTTCCAACATATCGATATTGATCCCATTTATACTTTATTAGAGAGACACAAGACCTGAAGCTGACAGCAGCGCCATATATTTGATTACAGCTCATGAGACTTCTAAGCTCTATTTAGCTCGCTCATGCAGTTGAGGCCCTGGTTGATGCTATGGAATTTCATAATTAAATATGCCTCTTTCCGGAGTAGAGCGGTCTCAATACATGTAGATTTTGGGTCAATCCATGCAAGAACTGTCCAACGCAGTTCATTTTCACTGTGCTCAACAGCTAAAAAGTGTTCTACCATAGGCGCTGTCAGGACTTTTCTCCTAAGTCAAGATTTATGCTGTGTGATTCTCACATTAACCTGTTGACTTGTCTTTCTGATATATATTTTATTGCAAGGGCATACCACTGCATAAATGACGTTCTTAGTCTTACAATTTGTGAAACTTTCATGTCTCCATTTCACTCCATTATGTTCAAATGAACTTCCTTCTATAGTAGCGGGGCAGGCAGGGCAGGCCACGCAGTTCCCACACCTGTGGTGCCCACAAATGGGTTTTAAATTCCACTTGGTGATCAAGTCGCTCTTTGGTTTAAGGATGTAGCTGTCTGCTCTTATTATCTGCTGGCCAATGCTGGGATTCGTGCGCATGCCGAAAATGGGTTTAGCTAAGGGATGTTCCAAATTTTCAAGCAAATGCCAATTCCTTAAGATAATTTGTCTACATTTGTTGGTATGGGCCACATATGTTGTGACACCTACGAGTTTATCCATTTCTGTCTTTTCCTTTTTCTGTAACATACTTTCTCTAGGGGTAAACCTTGCTCTTTTTTTGGAATGTTTAAGGAGTTTCTTGGGGTAACATCTCTTTTCCATTTCCTTACAGAATGACATTGCGTGGTCCTCAAACTCTGCCAGATCTGTGCAATTTCTCCTAATCCGCAACAGCTGCCCATAAGGGAGGTTCTCCTTTAGACACTGTGGATGCGAACTTGTGTAGTGAAGTGTAGTGTTCCTGTCTGTCTCTTTTTTATAAAGACTAGTTGTCAATTTTTGGTTATAGGGACATACTGCAACATCAAGTCATTCTTGTTTTGCTAGACTCGATGGAAAATTTGATATCGTTGTGCCTTGAATTCAACCAGTCATGGAAATGATTCAACTCCGTTTGGCTCCCCTGCCACAGGAGCCAGACGTCGTCAATATAACTCAGCCATTGGTGCATGTTGTTTTTAAATGGATTGTTGTTGTGTATAAATCTCTCTTCGTACTGGGCCATATACAAAACCGCCATCTCCGGCGCATAAGGACAACCCATTGCTGTGCCCTTAATCTGTATAAAAAAGTCACCCTCAGACTTAAAATAATTGTTTCGAAGGGATATTTCAGCCAATGTCATGATAAATGATGTTGGTACCCTGTGTGGTCTCTCCCTCAAATCCAAGTAAAGTTCCATCACTTGGAATGCCTCATCTTGGGGGATTTGGGTAAATAGGGATGTGACATCTAATTTCACCATCATCTGTATGCCATCATCAAATGTTGTTCCCTCCACTTTTGTGATAAAGTCTGTTGTGTCTCTGAGGTAAGATTTGACACTGGGCAAGAATGGTTTGAGAAAAAAGTCGATATATTTCGAGACTGGCTCCAGAGGAGAGTCACAGCCCGAAACTATCGGTCTACCTGGGGGAGTTTGGCTATTTTTATGTATTTTCGGAAGAAAATACAGTACCGGGGTTCTTGGTTGTTTTTTATTCAAAAATTGGAATTCTTTTGGACCCAGGAATCCTTCATCTAAACCATTTTTAGTTATTTGTGCAATTTTGCCCTGTATTTCACAAGTGGGGTCTTCTCTCACCCGTCTGTACCACTCGTGATTCTCAACATGACGTTTGCCCTCATTTAGATACATGGTGCGGGGCCAGATCACCACTGCCCCTCCCTTATCCGCCTGCTTGATCACAATCGAGGGGTCTGCTTTTAAGTCACGAATAGCTGTTAATTGGCCTTTGCTAATATTGTTCTGTACAAAGCCCTTAGTTGTTTCCAATTTAGAGATAGAGGATAACACTACTTGCTCAAAGGCATAGATTTGTTTTGGTATGTTCTGAGTGGGAGTGAACTTAGATTTCACTCTTAGGCCAGTCGTCTCTTGACTCAATGTCGGTTCAGTCCCGGCAAAATAGGATTTTAACCGGATGTTGCGGCAAAAATCCAAAGCCTCTAGTTTTAGCTTTGTGAAGTCGGTCTGTCTCTTGGGGACAAACTTTAACCCTAGAGACAAAATAATTTCTTTGTCTTTTGTGAGTTGTTTGTTTGACAGGTTTACAATAGTTGAGTTATCTAATTTTTGTAGTACGTGCTGCGTGTTCGCATCTCTCAGGGTTGTTTCAATCGGACCCTTGATCCTCCGCCTCTGGCTAAAAAAGGATTGTTGGGAGGCCCTTGTTTAGTTGGATTACGAGGCCTTGAATCAGGTGAAGAGTCAGAGGATGAGGTGTCTGAGAAACCTATGAATCGTTTTTTTGATCTACCTTGGAATGTGGTTAGAGCTCTTCTTGAGTCTGCCAAAGTATAGAAGTCTTCTTTTAGAAAGGGGTAAATCTGTTCTAGTTTGAATGCTTTTGAGTCACTCTCAAATTGGGCAGTCTTCACATTAATTGTGTTATCTTTGAAGGTTTGAATTTCCTTCTCTATCTTTTCAAGTAAGATCTTAGCTTCATCCACTGTTTGTTTATCTGAGATAGACTTGATCAGTTCCTCAATCTCTTTCTCTTCTTGGCTACACAGTCTCTGCGCAGTCTCAATGGTATGCACCATGAGATCTCGACTGCACTTAGTGTTTATACAACTAAAACCTTTTTTGTATTCGGGGTCTTGGATGAAAATCACCGGAATATTTTTTACTTGGAGCCCCCAGGGGATGATGCCCACCCGCAGGTGCTTTCGAAGGAAGTAACTGTGGAGTTCGGTTCTTATGTGTTTTTTATGTAGACGAGTCAGTTTGTCCGCCTCATTTTGCTGTTTTGCTGAGGTACTTAATGAAAGGGCAGAGAACGGGGAAGAAGCTATTAGATTTTGGATATGGCTTTCCGTGAAGGACAGCGTATCCTTTTCGGACATGATTTAGTAGTGGACGAGTCCACTACATACGACTTAATCGTTATTAGGTATAGAAATGGACACAAGATTATGTAAAGAACCACATGCACTTCACGTTCACCAACCGTGTTGGAAAAAATCAAGATGTCATCTATGTAGACGATGACGCTCAAATCCAGATATTCCCTTAATACCTTGTTAATGAAAAATTGAAAAGCAGCCGGAGCATTACATAATCCGAAAGGCATGACGCAATACTCAAACAGGCCAAACTTTGTCCGGAAGGCAGTTTTCCATTCGTCGCCTTCACGGACACGAATGAGATGATACGCGCCTCTCAGATCAAGTTTAGTAAAAACCGTCGCATGCTTCAATTGATCTAATAACACAGGTATTAAGGAAAGAGGATACCTGTTCTTAATTGTACCCTTGTTGAGCACCCTATAGTCCACACACGCACGAAGACTGCCCTCCTGTGTCGTCTGCCTGATGGCAGACGACACAGGAGAGGAGGAGGGGCGTATAAACCAACTACTATTAATCAAAAGGGGGGGGGGAGAAGGAAATCTTGTGATCCCACCAAGTTCCTTGGCTTCAAGTATTTTCAATCAAAAGGGGGGAGGGAGGATCACTTGTCCTGTATAACCTGGGTACAGTTCTAACTGGGATGTCCCTTGGTAAAAGACCCTCATTTACGTGTAACGATGGTGGTATGGGCAGTATATGTTGGTTCTCCGCCTTTGTTTACACGTCTGTGCAAAATCATAGGATCAGTTGGTATGCAACCTCCACCAGGAGGAGAACACCCTAGGTTAAAAACAGTAGTTATTAGTGATAGTGGGTAGTGTGTGAGTGATTTGTTAAAAATAATTCAATTGTTCCAGGGAGCTGCACTTTATTTTCCGGGATTGAATTATGGCTGAGAATATCCAAGAATATGTTGGTGGAATTTATTAGAATTCGTACATATTCAATTCTCTAGACCATTTTATACACTAGAGAATTGAATATGTACGAATCCTAATAAATTCCACCAACATATTCTTGGATATTCTCAGCCATAATTCCATCCGGGAAAATAAAGTGCAGCTCCCTGGAACGATTGAATTATTTTTAACAAATCACTCACACACTACCCACTATCACTAATCACTACTGTTTTTAACCTAGGGTGTTCTCCTCCTGGTGGTGGTTGCATACCAACTGATCCTATGATTTTGCACAGACGTGTAAACAAAGGCAGAGAACCAACATATACCGCCCATACCACCATCGTTACACGTAAATGAGGGTCTTTTACCAAGGGACATCCCAGTTAGAACTGTACCCAGGTTATACAGGACAAGTGATCCTCCCTCCCCCCTTTTGATTGAAAATGTATAAACCCACTAGCCAACATCTCCTCTAGATATGTTTTCAGGTGCTGTTCTTCTGGCCCGGACAACGCATATCTACGGCTGCATGGTAAGGTGGCTCCAGGAACCAAGTCAATCCGACAGTCAAAAGAGGGATGAGGAGGAAGATCTTTAGCTCTACCTTTATCAAACACATCGCTAAAAGCGGTATAGGGAGCAGGAATCACATTATGGCACCGCAACCACCATAGCTCACCGCACAACTGAGGGGTGTCATCCAATCCGTAGCCACCTTATAGCAACACTGTAAACATTGAACGGAATCAAGGGTCACAGTTCGTCTAACCCAATCGATCTGAGGGTTGTGAATCTGCAACCAGGGTACTCCCAGAACTACACTAAAAGAAGGAGCATCGATTACATCAAATTCAACATACTCAGAGTGCCCATTGTCACATAACATACACAACGGCTCAGTTTGACGGGTAATCGTCCCTGAGGACAATTCAGTTCAGTCAATGGCTCTTACTGGTTCTGGTTGTTCTTTATACACCCATGGGACACAGTTTAATGTCCATGAAATTGCCTGTAGCTCCGGAGTCAAGTAGGGCTGATACAGGGCCTCTGTTAGTATCTGAGATGACCAAACAAACAGTAATAGTGAAGTGTTGAGGCACTCTCTTCACTATATCAGAGATCTCATAATAGGTGTTATATCCTGACCTCTGCACAGGAACATCCTGCTTACGAACACATGCCACAGTCTTCACCGGGCATTCCCTGGCATAATGACCACCCTCACCACAGTACAAACACAGATTTTGAGTATGTCTCCTGCCTTTTTCCTCATTAGATAAGGGGCCCCTAACCCCCCCTATCTCCATAGGTTCAGATGACTGCTTCTGCTCTACTGGCCCTCTTGTCTCATACCTAGATGGTACTATCCGGGATGCCTGAAAACAAGTTATTTCTCCCCGCCTTTCCAGTAGTCGATGGTTCAGCTTTACCACCAAATCAATAAACTCCCCACAGTTGTCCGGGGGATTCACAACCTGAGACACAATGTCTTTTAATTCTTCACACAGCCCTCGATAGAACAAAGAAGTCCTCTTCTCCCTGGGCCACTGAGTTTCTGAAACCAAACAATTAAAAGAGGACACATATGTCAATAAATCCTGTTTCCCCTGTTTTAATTTCAGAAGTTCCGCATCGCTAGCTTGCATAAATGCATGCTTAGCAAAAAGACACTGCATCCGTTCTTTAAATGCCAGATAATCATACAACACGGGGTCATCATTGTCCACCAATGGGACAGCCCATAATGCAGCCATCCCCGCTAAGTAGGAGATGATGAATGCGAACTTCGTGGAATCATCTAGTAAAAGCAGCAGGGCGACACATGAAATGTAGGTGGCACTGATTCATAAAGATACTATACTTATCAGGGTCCCCTGTAAACCGTTCAGGTACCGCCAATGGAACGGGACTGGGGGTTGTGACTGTTACAGACAGTGGAGTACCGCTACTAGCTCCTGCCCCTCTGTCGTACTGAAACGTAGCAGGCTGAATCAAAGGACCCTTCTCTGACCCCCAGACCTGACTCCTCGCCCTCACCGAGCTCAGCTCCTGCCTCAAACCCTGGTTCTCCTGTTTCAGGCCTTGTACCTGAGTCTGGAGGGAAGTAATCTCCCCCATTAACTCCTGCATAGTGGGAACCCTATCCTACCCGGCATTCCCCGTCACATCCATCCTCGCTCGGACAGTGTATGAATTCTTGGGCTTGGTTTTCTGTCAGATTATTGCCCACCGGCCCAGACACTGTGGGAGTGAGGATAAGCCCAATCCGCTACCCCCACCCAGAGCGAGGTTCGCTATGTTTATAACCGCGAACACCACGCCCTGAGCACAGGGAGAGGGTGGGAGAAAACAAAAAGGGAGGGATCACCCAAAGGACCTCGTCTGGGACTGCCTGTTCAAATCCCCACAACGGACAAGGAAAAGACGTCTAACATCTGCAGAGGAGAGGGACAAAACATAAAGAAAGAAAGTCAACATAAACTCCAAATCGTCACTCTACCATGTAACATGCATCAACATTTACACAATACGTTATTCATGCCGTATGCAGCTTACCCAGTTAAGTTCTTTGGTTAGTCTCCTGACCCAGGTCCATTAACTGCAGGCATTTAAATCACCAGTTGCAATGTCCCGACTTTCTTGTAAGAACTCCCACAAAAAGGCAATGCAGGGGAAAAAGTCCATAGACATAAAAAAAAAACCCTGACGTAATTAATCCAAAATATAGTGAAAAGACCAAAAACCTGACCTAATGTGGCCACAAAATAAATAAAAGCGTAAAACAAAAACACTGGAAAAAATGCTACTTTGTAAAAGCGTCTTAAATGTACCATAACAAGGGGGAGCGGTTGGACAAGACCCGGAACTGCAGGACCGCACAACTGTGTCCCAGCTTCTGCATGCAGCCGCGCACAGAAGGACGTCGAGAAAGGAACAGGGATAATAGAAGCTGGGAACCTCCACTATAGCTCCCTGACACGGTTCACGATCCCGCGGAACGAAGCCTCGTTCAATGTCCCGAGACAGGTGAATAGCACCAAAGGAGGGAATCCAAGCTCGAAATAAGCTGACCGGCAAAGAAACCAAGCGATGTGTCTCAGTACTGCTACCATTATGAAGCACACTGGATAGGAGGGGTTAGGGTCAGCTGACACGGCAGAAGGCTCATGCATGTACATAGAGAGAGGACAGGAGAAGCAGATAGTAAAATGACAAGAAAAGGAAGGGGAACGGCCAGACTAATTCCCAACAATCTTCGCCATCTTCCTGGTGGGAAGACTCAGAGTTGATGAGACGGAGTCTACACTGAAACCTACAAAGGTTGCACACTGGACCAGAACCAAAAAGAACTTCTCGTTTATGACAAACCCCAGTCCCTGCAGAAGGTCGACAGCTGTCTTCAACTGGCTGGAAAGCCTTCTGGGGCACTGATCCAGAAAGAGCATGTCATCCAAGTAGACTATCATTCGAACACCCTTCATGCGCAGGAACTCCACTGCCGGTGTGAGGATCTTTATGAAGCACCACAGAGTGGAGGATAGTCCGAAAGGTAGCGTGGTGAACTCGAAAACCTGCCCTTCCCACCTGAATTGCAGAAAGCGCCAATGAGGTGGAAAGATAGGGACCCTCAGGTACGCGTCCTTCAGGTCGAGTCGGACCATCCAGTCGAGAGGTCTCAGCACATCCCTGAGGAGGTGGATACCCTCCATTTTGAAGTGGCGGTAGACCACCCACTCATTGGAACTTTTCAAGTTGATGACTGGCCTCTGGCCCCCATCGACCTTGTTGACCAAGAAAATGTTGCTGAGGAAGCTACTGGGATGCTCTTCGGCATAGAAAATCGGCCCTTTTGGAGGAGGGCAGAGACCTCTTGGCATACCAGCTCTGCGTCCCACTGAGAAAAAGAGATAGGACGGGGAAGGCTTAGCTGACGTGGACGGCCATGAAACTCCAACTGGAAGCCCTGGACTGTCTGCGGCACCCAAGCATCGCTTGTGAGAGAAGCCCAAGCCGGAAAAAAAGCGCCAAGCACCCCCCCACCTGCAGACTCGCTGAGGGTAGCACACTCACCTTTTCTAACGTTATTGTGCTGGCCTCGTTGGCCTCCACGGCCACAGAACTTCGGTCCTCTGGAGGGGTAGAAAGTGTTAAAGCCGGCATTGTCCTGGTATTGCCCACGCTGAAAGCCTTGCCCCTGCCACGACCAGCCCCTTGGAAAACCCGGGGAGTAAAGACGATCCTTATGTTCGACTGGGCTCTGTCCAGTGAGGTGAAACTTGCCCAGCTCTTTGACGAACAGGTCGCCAAATAAGCCCCCATGGGCCACAGGGCCAGCCTCCGAAGAAAGCTAGGTCACCCAACTTTGGGTCCACCTTAATCAGGAGAGATCGTCTTCTCTCTGTGGAGAGTGTGCAGTTGGCATTCCCTAGGAACACAATCAAGTGCTGCGCCCAGCCCGAGAGCACTTCCGGGGAGATAAGGGCACCAGAGGCCTTGGCCTCTTCGGCCATGTCAAGGATTTTGGTGACAGGCCCCACTGCATCCAGCAGCTTGTCCTGGCATGAGCGTCAGGAGCGATAAGTACCCTTTTTAGGGTCTCTTACAAACTTCGCTAGGAATGTTGCCATCTTGGGGTCTATTTCGGGCGTCAGGCAACCTTCCCCTCCAGACTGGGGCGGAGGCACTCCATTTGGAGGCAGTCGTGAGCGTCCACTTCTATCGGGTTGCGCAGACGGCTCGCCACAGACTTGGCTACCTTGTCCCACGGAACCCAGTCCGTCGACCTAGGGTGGACAATGTCGTCCGGGTCCAGCATGTCAGAGGCCTCTCCCCACCCCCCCTGGGGCAGGAGTGGCAGTCGGGAGCCACACTCTAGAACAGAGGTCTTCAATCTGTGGGGCGCGACCCCCAGGGGGGTCGTGGAGTCCTGTGAAGGGGGTCGCAGAACAGATTCTGTCAGTTTGCCTTAGTGGCGTCGGGCTGATTGAGGGTGCTCACGGCGGAGGCCTATTTCACACCGAGAGGTGAAAAACATCAAAGACTCACTAACAAGTAAAAGGTCTTTTAAAGACCTGTGAAGTACTCGGGTGTGGCTTTGTGTGTGTCCAGTGAAGCTGTTTCAGCCGGGCTCACATACACGAGGGGTGGGGAGGGGTGAGGTGGCTGGGGGAGAAGGCTGTAGCCCTTTGAGTTTAATGGGCGTTGCGCGCCTGGAGCTGTGGGTCCCGCCAGTAAAGCACGTGAAAGGTCCTCATTGCTTCAAGTCCCAGGAGCCCTCATACCTGGTGCCTGTGCTGGAGAAATGTACCTGAGAGTCTGTTGTTCATGGTGAGATGTTGTTACAGTCTGTCTGACCCTCCCCCCCCACCCCACCCCCAGCAGGGCGTCACAGAGATGCCCTCCCATGAGAGAGGAAGAAGAAGGAAGAAGACACAGAGAGATACCGACCCCACCCCCATGAGAGAGGCACAGGAAAGGTGGGTGAATGAAGAATGGATGAATGGATGGATGAAAGGGTGGATGGATGAAGGATGAATGTATGGATGAAAGGCTGAATGGCTGTATGATGGACGGATGGAAGGATGAAAGGGTGGATGGATGAAGGATGGATGGATGTAAGGATTAAAGGGTGGATGGATGAAGGATGGATGGATGAATGTGTGAAAAGGTGGGTGGATGAATGATGAGTGGATGGATGGATAAAAGGGTGGATGGATGGATAAATGGATGAAGGATGTATGTATGGATGGAAGGATGAAAGAGTAGATGGATGAAGGATGGATGTATGGATGGATAAAAGGCTGCATGTATGATGGATGGATGGATGTGTGAAAAGGTGGGTGGATGAATGATGAGTGGATGGATGAAAGAGTGGATGGATGGATGAAAGAGTGGATGGCTGAAGGATGGGTGGATGAAAGGGTGGATGAATGAAGGATGCATGTATGGACGGAAGGATGAAAGGGTGAACGGGTGAAGGATAGATGGATGGAAGGAAGAAAGGGTGGATGGATGAAGGATGGATGTATGGATAGAAGGATAAAAGGGTGGATGGATGAAGGATGGATGGATGGATGTGTGAAAGTGTGGGTGGACGAATGATGGATGAATGTGATGAGGTCCAATAGGCGCATTTATGGTTGTCGATAGTTGTTGATGATGAGGAGTACCAGTTTCTAGAAACTTTTGTCGGAAGGGGGTCCTTACGCCTAAAAAGGTTTTACAAGGGGGTCTCAGCATCAAAAAGTTTGAAGACCTCTGCTCTAGAGGGATCCGCTTCCTCATCCGTGTCACCGGGGGAATTGCCATTGTCAAAGAGTTCTCGGAACGCGGTACGCAGAGGTATTGGGGTGCAGTCGTGGAGGGTACGGGATCTGGTTGTGGGGGCACCTGTGCCAAGAAAGCCTGTTTCAGGTGTACGAACGAATCTACATCAACCCCTTGGAAGCACAGCTTCTTGGCAGGGGGAGAAGTAGGCTGAGGTACCTGATGGGACTTAGGGGTAACTGGTGCAGGAGCAGCTCATTTAGCGCACTCTTTTGCTATCTGCACTAACAGGCACTGCTCCAAATGCTCCATGGCTTGATTAACAGCCATGCAGATGGAGTCATCCACCACCTGATAAAAATCATCATCTCAGGGGAGGTAAGATAAAGGATCCTCCTCCTGGTACTGATCCTGCTGTGCCTGTATGAATAGGTAAGTACACCGCCACAGCAACACACCGGAGCAACAGGCAGTGTGTTGCTGAAAGCACTACTTTAAGGCACTGAAACTTTTAGCACCTGGGAAGGAGTCCAGACATATATGGGTGGCTGAGGGCACACAACTGACGGGCAAAGCCCAAGGGACACACAAGCCCTCTTGATCACAGGGCAACCACGCGGGACAGTGTCCCACAGGCACCACTTCAGTCGGTGCAATTACAGGGTGCTCAAACTCCTTTAATACAGAACCACAGAAAGGGTGGTCAAAGAAAATAGGGCAATACAGTCCCAAAAAAGGGCGTAAAACCAGGTGCCAGGAGGCAAACCAAGCTCTAACTGGGGCAGTGCTCATCAGAACTCTAAAACCAGTGCCTGACTCGCACTGCCCATAGAGAGTGCACTACGCCCCTTGGCGGCAAGAGGACCACACCGCACCTCAAAGGGACACCAGTCGCGTAAGGTACGCTCTAACCGTCCGGTGACACACAGCGAATCTGCAAAGCAGAAAATTTTAAAAGCGCTACCAAACGCCACGAAAAGCAACCAATTACAACCCCTGAAACCAGGAGAATAAATAAGCATTGGCATAGCCAATAGGTATCGCCTTTTGTACCTTAAGTGTTTAGCCATGCATCACATTATCCTGGGTGCTAAGGCGCCAGGGATTGAAGAGCTATAGCAGAGAAGGTGTAGCAGAGAAGGTGTAATGAAGATGAACAATAGTTACTTACCTGTAATCTGTGGTTCTCCAGTATTGGTGACCTGTGAAACTTTCGGGTGCAGCTCTGTGTGTGCCTGGGATCTGTCTTATCCCGGGCTGCCACACACGACGGGGGGGCTGAAGCCCGGTGAGTTCAATGGGTGTTGCGCGCCTGGTTGACGGTGCTCTAGCGTTAGCTAGAACCTCTTGACAATCGTGAGGAATGTCTAAGTGTGCGAATTCATTGTGTTGAGGAGCCAAGCTGATAATTTCAGAGAAACTGGGTCCGGATGGTACACTTTGCCCCTCTGAACTGTCAGGAGATTCTGTATTCGAGGCAGTTGTATTGGCCTGCACTCCGAGAGGAGGAGAAGCTCGGTGAACCAATATTGCCGGGCCACCTTGGAGCAATTAGGATTAGACTACATGGTTGACTCCTCATCTTCCTGATAATCTTGGGAATTAACGGAATCAGCGGAAAAGCGTATGCAAATATCCGACACCAATTCTTCGAAAGGGCATCCCCGCACGAGTCTTTGTAGGGAATCCAGCTTGCAAAGCGTGGGCATTTCCGGTTCTGATCTGTTGCAAATAAATCCAGTTCGGGATGACCCCACTCTCGGAATATCTGATCCAGGGATGGTTGATGTAGCTCCCATTCGTGATTGCATCCAGCGGACCTGCTGAGGGAGTCTGCTAGAACATTGGCAACCCCTGGGACATGGACCGCCGACAGATTGTTGTTGTGATCCAGGGCCCAATTCCAAAACTCCTGCGCCTGATGGGACAATCGGGCCGATCTTGTGCCTCCGTGCTTGTTCAGGTAATGCATGCTGGTTGTGTTGTCCGTTCGAATTAACACTGTAGAGCCCTCCAAGATCGCTTGAACGGATTTCATGGCGAGAAAAATGGCTCTTAACTCGAGCAGATTTATGTGCCATTTTTTCTGTTGCATGTTCCATTTGCCACTGACTGTCATTCCTTGGAGATGGGCGCCCCAGCCCTCCAGAGAAGCATCCGTGGTCGCGATGAATCTGGGCCCTTCTGTCAGGAATTTACATCCCATCTGCAGGTTGCAATCTTGCCTCCACCACTGGATGGAGCTTCTCATCCGAGGAGTTATGTTGATGACGTCCTCGAATGAGCCTGTAATCTGCACCCACTGACGACTGAGTTCCTCCTGGAAGGTTCTCATTCGCAGGCGACAGTTGGGGGTGAGAGGAATACATGACGAGATCATCCCGAGGAAAGGCTTGAACTTGCTAACAGAAACACACTTTCTTGTTAATAGTGCTGAGGCTATCCTGTGAATCTTCACCTGCCTTTCTTTTGATATGAAAACTTGGGTGAGTCTTGTGTCCAGCGTGGCTCCCAAGAAAGACTTTCTCTGTGATGGAGTCAGGTGAGACATTTTGAAATTCACCGAAAAACCCAGGCTCTGAAATAGCGATAGACATCTCTGAACGTGAATTTTTGCCAAGTCGATGGAACTGGCCTTGATAAGACAGTCGTCCAAATATGGATACATTTGAACTCCCTCCAATCTCAGGTGGGCGGCCACCGGAGCTAACATGTTTGTAAAAACTCTGGGGGCTGAACGTAGTCCAAAGGGGAGTACTTTGAACTGGAAGTCCCTGCCAGCCACTCTGTACCGTAAGAACTTCCGGTGTCTGGGAAAAATGGGCACATGGAAGTATGCATCCTGAAGGTCGAGTGTTGCCATGTGATGCCCTACTGAGAGAAACTGGAGAATTTCTTGAAGCGTCAACATTCTGAAAGATAATTTCTTGAGGTACTTGTTGAAGGCACGCAGGTCGAGGATGGGGTGCCATTCCCCAGACTTTTTGCGGATCAGGAAAATCTTGAATAAAATCCAGTTCCCCTCTGATGTTGAGGCACCTTTTCGATTGCTCCTTTCCGAATCATTGAATGTATTTGGGAAAACAGCTCTTTGAGATGAGCTGGAGGTGGTCCTTTTGGGGGAGAATTTGGAGGGGCTTTGGCGAATTCGAGAATGTGACCTCTGGAAACCAGGTCTAGGACCCATCTGTCCGTGGGTAATCTTGGACCAATTTCAGTAGTATCGGGATATTCTTCCTCCAATTTGCTTCAGGCTGGGACAAAGTGGTGGCAGGATGTGCTTATCACTTGCTCTTGTTGTTGTCTCTTCCTCGATAAGAGGTTTTTCCTCTTGATTGAGAGTATTTATTTCTCCTTTGACCATACGTTTGTTGACGGTATGGCTGGTATCTTTGATTTCCTTGGGAGTTATTGTAGGAACGTTGCTGTGAATAACCTCCTCTGTTAGAGAAATTGCCTCTTCCTCTTGCGCTACGAAAGGAAGACTTGCGAAATTGGAGAGAGCCCAGCAACCGTGCCGTCTCTGTGTCTTTCTTTATGGCTTGTAATGCCTCGTCAACATGTTGTCCAAAAAGGAACTTCCCATCATAGGCCATATCCATAATTTTTGTCTGGACCTCAGGAGGAAAGGATGTAGATTTTAACCATCCTTGCCTCCTGAGAACAGCTGTTCCCGCCAACTGTCTGAAACCTGTGGCTGCCACATCCACTGCAGCATCAATTATTTCAGATGAAACACACTCTCCCTCTAGTAGGATCTTTTTTGCTTCAGATCTATCTGGTTCTGCAAGCTTTTCGATGTAAGGCGATATGTCCGACCACATCTGCCTGTAATATCTCCCAAGTATTACAAGGGAATTTGCGGCCCGGACCGTGGTTGCCGCAATAGTTGACACCTTCTTTCCTATTGAGTCAAGACATCTACCGTCTTTATCAGGGGGAGCAGAGACCTGTGACGATGGATTCTTGGTCCTCCTCTGAGCTGCCTGCGTAACTACGGAATCTGTTTTAGCCTGACCAATAAGGCATGCCGGTGACAAACTAGGCGCTCTATACTTCTTATCTACCCGAGGTAGTACTGCAGGTAGAGAATTTGGTGTAGCCATTACTTTCAGACCTTCCTTCCATATAAAGTCAATGATTGGAATAGACCAACTCTGTCTTTGCGACAAATCCTTAAAATCATATAGGAAGCATTAGTCTTGTTTAGCTTCCATTGTAATGAGGAACCTTTTCGTAGCTCTATCCATAATCTTGTGAAAGTTGGCAAGTCCACCGGCGGAGTATCCGCTGTAGGCGGGCCCGCTGGAGAAGCGGTTTGTGCCTGATAGTCGTCCCACTCCGACAATACTGACTTGTCGTCCAATTCACCATCTTCTCGTTCTTCTTCCGAAGTATTCTCACCCCCTGTCTGCTGAGATGGTACTGGTGGAGAAGGTATTGCGGGCCGTGCTTATTCAGTTTTTGAGAAACTGATTCTTGAGGTCTTAAAGTTGCCGTAGATGTTCTTGGCCTAGGCGTAGAGACATGAGAATCACCCGATTCTGATGGTTGAAACCAGCAATAATAATCGCTTAACATATATTGGAGATTCTGGAACAAATCCATAGGCATTTGCATGCCAGGTGCAGACACAGTCTCCCGACTAGAGGGTTCCAGGAAATGTTGCTCCTCCTCCTGATCCACATCCTGAATTTTTATCAGCAAGTCAGAAGGGCTCCTGGCTGCACGTAAAGTGTCGTCCTCATAAGATTCCTCTTCCTCAGTATCCAGTAATTTATCTGGCAGCTTTAATGGAGACAAAGTTGTGGAGGATGAACCACGCTTTTGTAGGAGTGAAGCAGTGGTAGCCGGTGATGGCAGAGGTATTGTGGATGTTTTAGCTGACTACACTTGCATTGCCGTACAGGTTGACAGAGGGAGCGTCGACGGAGCCACCGCCGCTGATGACAAGCCTGATTCCATGTGTGTCGCCAGATCCGTCGTCGACGGAGCGTCCGTCGACGGTAGCGGCTTCATCGACGATGAACTCGTCGACGGGGTTGTCTTCTTCTTCGTCGACGGAAGTGTCTGCTTCGTCGATGAGGAGGTCGTCAACGGGATCATTTTCTTCATCGTCGACGGTAACTTCGTCGACGAGGGTGTTGTCGACGGTAACTTTGTTGACGAGGATGTCGTCGACTGTAAGGCCTTCTTCGTCGATGGAAAGATATTCGTCGACTCCTGAATCAACGACTAAGTACTCGTCGACGGTACCTTCAGGATTCCAGTCGACGGTGGAGCATCGACGATCGATGGTGAGGAGGCTGAAGACCTCACCATAGCTGATCTTGGTGAGGAGAAAGTCACTGTAGAAGTGGAAGAAGTGGCCACATGAAGAGATGGCGACGATGAGGCTGTATTTGACTCTGTCATGGCCAGAGGTGTAGTCTGAGGTGAAATTTTTGGACTAGCTGCTTTGGAAACTGTAGATTTTCCAGTTTTCCCTGAGGGCGCACCGGAACCAGATTTAGCAGGTGGAGACACCTTCTTGGAACTAGTAGGCAAGCCAGAATCCTGAGAGGATTGGGCTTTCTTCAACACCTTCGCCCTAGGACAAGCAACCTCAACCTCAGTTTTCCTCTTCCTAGAGGATATAAAAGACCCCGAGGCAATGCTCCCTACCTCAGAAACAGGGTTATCCTTGTCCTTTATCCTCTGAAGCCACAGGAGAAGACGACCCTCTCTGTCCCTGAGGGTCTTTTGAGGGAAGGTTCTGCAGATCTTACATTCCTTCACCTCATGATCCAGATACAGACAGTATATGCATTTTTTGTGAGGATCCTCCTTGAACAGCCTTAGCTTTCCACAGGAATCACAAGCCCTAAAAAGGGAATTCGAAGTAGACATCCTTTGAAGGTTTAAAAAACCAACCAAAGTAAGAAGAAACTAAGCAGAGCACAGAGAGACTCCCTTCACACAACGTGCAGTAGAAAATCTGAGAGCCTGAGCCTCTGGGGAGAACGTTCTGGTGGGTGCTGTCGCCTGATAGGCTGCAGTTTGGTCTATACAAAATGACTAGGATAATCATGAGTGTGGGAGCTTTTGCTCTTGTAGCTGAGGGCTACTTTACTTCCTGGTTGGTTATTACCAAGGTTTTTTGGTTATACAGGCATATTATTGCTTTTTTATATACCATGGGACTCCCACTCCGACGACGGGGAATGATTCAGGCATGTGAATCTATGAAAGACACCCCGAATACTGGAGAAATAGTTTTAAAAGATGTGCCGCATTATGCCCCATAATTTAGCTTTTCTTGTCACGTAATGTGTCTTTGAGTAGGCCCTTATCTCACCATCAAGTCAGTCTAAGAGTCTGGGGAGTAGTTTCCGTTGGTGCAGCGGGGGCAGTGGCACCAGGGACTGCTAATCCCTGAATACTGGAGTACGAGCAGTGCAGTTTTCAGTGACGCTGGATGGGTTTTCGAGGAAATCTGGACTCTTTTGAAAGCTGTGGGGTTTCAATGATAGTCTAAACATGTGTGAAAGAGGGAGTGTGGCTTCACAATCTTGGCACTTGAGCCAAACAGGGCCTGTCTGGGTGAGAGTTATGCTCCCATTAGGAGATAGTGACGAAAAATACAAACGAAGGATCTATTTATTATTTAGGCCAAACTGTAATAAAAAAGCACTGTGAAAGTCTGATGTTTGAATTGGTTGCAGGGACCCCAGTGGTTACAAGGAAATACAATTCTACAGCGACCATTTTATTTACAGGACAATTCATTATATGTGAAAACATGCGTCATGTTCTTTAACAACTGGGATGTGCAGGAACATAAAAGCTGTATTCGAGATAGGTAAATCAGGTTGAACATGCATTACCACCAAATAAATATCCCACACTATTTCACACTTTATGCAGCTTATGGCATTTTAGACAACATAAAATCAATTCCGGGAATTGTAACACCTCTTCAAATTAGTTTATTACAAATTCAAACAAGGAGATAGAGGAACGTAATCGCGGGCACACGCTGCTCCTACGCAATGACTCCCCTAATGAAAAACCTTGTGGTCTTACAGCGCCGCAAAGGCACACGCGTTACATAAAAGCAGGATTTAAAAAAATGCATAACGCTGACTTTGGAGGTGGACAACAGGGTTCGAGCCTCGGCGTGGGCTGTTTTAATTATAAATAAATAAACGGAGATGAGAGACAGATAAAACAAGCGCGGTCGCGAAAGGGAATGCGACTGCACTGGGTTAATTAGTAACCTGATCCTGGCTGGAATGCAGCTGGCACACTGCACGCCGCTGCTCTTCCGCTCGCTCATGCGACCCATAGGCCATGGGTGTGAACGTTTAGAGGAAAGGCGGGACATGCCCCGTCTTTGGCCATTTGCATGCCTTCATTATTGAAAGCCACACATAAAGGCCAATGGAATGTGTGGGAGGAGGCTGACTCAGTAGAAGTCTCTTGGAGTCTGGAGTGATTCCAAGAGGCCCTCTCCTAGAGCAGCACATGAGCGCCGCGCTATCTCGACCTAAAAATGACTTATCTTGCTGCTGATCAGCGAAGAAAAAGGAAGAGGAAATCGCGTGAAGGGACATTGCTAACTAGCTGGAGTGCGGACAGCGAGGAAGGACTCCTCTTGAGACTTTGTGTTTTGTGTTTTCCCTATTGTTCATGGGAAATGTAGTTGGTTACTGTGTTAAAAAATGTGCTGCTGTGGTAAATAAAGCGAAGGAAGAAGGCATAATCTGAGCCTCCGGCCCTGACACAGAATTTGGTTCTCCCCGCCACATAATTCCAGTTGCCGTGGTAATAAATAATTACAAAATACCGAGAAATATTTTGAGAAGTTTCCATTTAAAGGACGCACTCAAGAACTCTGCTGGTGACACCCTTACATTACCTTTCATGAAGAATAAACCTTTGCCACTGTGGACTTCCAAATGGCTCCATCAGTTAAGGCATATACAGGCTTCCTGCTATCTGTTATATGGTGAGTTTTTTTTTTATGGCCATCACGACCATTAGTGCAGCTAGTGCTGTGACTCTGCGGTCAGGGGTCTTATTGGCCACTGTACCCCGATTATGGTATTCCTAATACAAAACAAGTATTTGCAATGCAATAGGTCTTGCATTTGTTAGATTTAGAGCTATTAGCGCTGTAATTATGTTTTTTCTTATGTGTATGTTTTGTAGTGTGGTGTAGTGGTTGTATGTGGTGTGTAGTAGAATTATGTGTGTTGTATTAGAATTATTTTAGTGGTGCTGAATTGTGTGTTGTGTAGTAGAATTATGAGGTATGGTGGATAGATGGTGGTGAGAGCTGTAGAGAATGGATAGAAAGGACGAATTTGTGGTATATGTCGTGTTTGGAGGTAGCTGTTATTAATATTAAGAGAGAGGAGGAGAAATAGTGTGTGAGAAAGAGAAAGAAGAGGTGCGAAAGTACTAGTTCGTTAAAGAGGTATTTTTGTTTATTAGAAGATATGTTAATTAGAGTAGTGTTTGTGTTTTATTAAGTGCAAGTTTAAAAATGTTTGTATATGAAAGAAACAGTGTGTGAAGATTTGTAGTTAGGTATATCGTCGATGTGGTGATAGTATATGGGATAGTGAGAGACATGGGTGAGAGAGTAGAAGAGAAAGATAGCGGTATAAGTGAAAGGGGTACATGGAGGGGAATGGGAGAGGTGGATTAATGTTTGGTGTGAGAAGGTATAGGACGGTAGTATGTGTTAGTGGGTAGTTTAGAGAGAAGATAAGTATTGTGTTAGAGGAATAAGAGGGTGTAGTGGTCAGCGCATACACTTCGCACTACATATTTAAGTCAAAAGCTGCTGGTAACGCTATATGTGTAACACTATCCCCAGATGCATCAAGCACCCATTCTGCGAATTCCATTTTGCGTAAAATACCGAATCGCAAATTGAATTCGCAGAATGGGATGCATCAAAAAAGCGATCCAAAAATGCGATTCGCAATCGTTGAATGCAAATTTCCAAAAATCACAGAAAATTTCCAGAATCTCCTGTTTTCCCAAACCGATTTTGCGATTTCGCAATTACCGAAATCGCAAATTGCGATCTCGAAAATTGTGAGATCGCAAAAACGTGAAGTCGCATTTTGAGCACAATGATGACATCACAACCAGGAAGTAGGCAGTTCTCTCACTCATTCTGAACACAGAGCTGGAGAGAGGAGGAGGCACAGCCCTGAACTCTACAAGACACACCCTGCAGCCCCACAACAGAACAGACATCCAACACCAGAATGTCCCACGATGCAGCAGGAGCCAGTGGAACTGGCAGGAAAACAAAAAAAACATTTTCAGAACAGGAGCTGGAGTTCCTGATTGAGGGGGTCAGCAGAGGCTAAGGCCGACAAAAGGCACATTTGGCTGTGTATCAGGGCGAAGGTAAACGCCGTAGGAGTGACCCAGCGGTCAATGGATGACCTAAAGAAGAGGTGGTATGATCTCAGAGGCCGTGCCAAGGAGGCTGGGGGAGCAACATGCCACAGGAGGAGGAGACCCCACAGTTGCCGCCAACACACCACTTGAAAACCTGGTTGAGGACACCATCAACCCTGCAGCCTGCGTGGGGGTCACTCGGCTGGAAACATCCCGACCCACACAACAATCACAAGGTAAGAGCCATGCAACTGCTACTCCGTCCCCTAAGAATGCCCATGCCCCCGAGCTAGCCATTTGATAACCCCAGTAATGCAGTCCCTGCACATCAAAAACGCACTATTGCATTGTGGGACCTGTAGTGTGCCAATAGTTCCCTGATAGCCACACACAGCCAGGACTGTAAAGCAAAACATTTCCCTAAACCCAGTCAGGGAATGCAAGCCTGCATGCATGTTGCAACATCCCATGGGCAAGATTCATATCAATAATCATGCATCCATTTACATCACAGGTGCTGCTGAAGCAGAGACCACAGACAGCGAGGCACTCCATATCGAGGAGACCCCAGAGGAGACAGAGGGAGAGAGCCATCCTGCCCCACAACCTGGACCGTCACACACACCTGCACCAGTACCACCACCTCCACATGCCGACAGGGCCACCCCTGCAGCCACAGGAGGAGTGCAACCACCCCATGCGTCACTCATGGCAGTGGAACAGGCCCCACCACCCAGACACTCCGCACAGCCACTGTGCGGTCGCAGACAAGCGGCCGGTTGAGGCAGCAGCGCAACGGGGGCACACGAGCAGAGAGGGAGCAACAGGCCCAAGATCCAGGGCTAGGGATTGAACGCCGGATGCTAGCTGTGCACCGCAAGCAGGCACAGCACATGGCAGCCATGCAGCTGCAGCTGTACAAGACTGCAAGTAATGTGAATCAGCTCACCGAAAGTGTGCAGGAGTTGACGGCTGCAGTGATGGAGAGCATTACAAAAAAACAATTTGATGGACAGAATGTAGATCAATGTCTTACATTCACCCCAGTACAAGGATCTGGGCCTAAATCCATCGTTTTTTGCCCTCCACACCACCCTGGGTCAGATAATGGCTTTATGCAAATCAGCTCTGACCCTGTGCCCCATGGGAACAGTCCAGTCCGAACTACAACAGCCATATCTTTCCCAGACCGGAATCAAGCATCCGAGGACCGGACCGGTTTCGAGGTAACACCTCTCATCAGCCCGGCTAGCTTGACTCCAGTGGTGTGGAGGCTCTGGGACCCACGTCTGAGCTACCCCAGTACACTCAGGGAGAAAATTACAAAAAACAATTTGATGGACAGAATGTAGATCAATGTCTTACATTCACCCCAGTACAAGGATCTGGGCCTAAATCCATCGTTTTTTGCACTCCACACCACCCTGGGTCAGATAATGGCTTTATGCAAATCAGCTCTGACCCTGTGCCCCATGGGAACAGTCCAGTCCGAACTACAACAGCCATATCTTTCCCAGACCGGAATCAAGCATCCGAGGACCGGACCGGTTTCGAGGTAACACCTCTCATCAGCCCGGCTAGCTTGACTCCAGTGGTGTGGAGGCTCTGGGACCCACGTCTGAGCTACCCCAGTACACTCAGGGAGAAAATTACAAAAAACAATTTGATGGACAGAATGTAGATCAATGTCTTACATTCACCCCAGTACAAGGATCTGGGCCTAAATCCATCGTTTTTTGCACTCCACACCACCCTGGGTCAGATAATGGCTTTATGCAAATCAGCTCTGACCCTGTGCCCCATGGGAACAGTCCAGTCCGAACTACAACAGCCATATCTTTCCCAGACCGGAATCAAGCATCCGAGGACCGGACCGGTTTCGAGGTAACACCTCTCATCAGCCCGGCTAGCTTGACTCCAGTGGTGTGGAGGCTCTGGGACCCACGTCTGAGCTACCCCAGTACACTCAGGGAGAAAATTACAAAAAACAATTTGATGGACAGAATGTAGATCAATGTCTTACATTCACCCCAGTACAAGGATCTGGGCCTAAATCCATCGTTTTTTGCACTCCACACCACCCTGGGTCAGATAATGGCTTTATGCAAATCAGCTCTGACCCTGTGCCCCATGGGAACAGTCCAGTCCGAACTACAACAGCCATATCTTTCCCAGACCGGAATCAAGCATCCGAGGACCGGACCGGTTTCGAGGTAACACCTCTCATCAGCCCGGCTAGCTTGACTCCAGTGGTGTGGAGGCTCTGGGACCCACGTCTGAGCTACCCCAGTACACTCAGGGAGAAAATTACAAAAAACAATTTGATGGACAGAATGTAGATCAATGTCTTACATTCACCCCAGTACAAGGATCTGGGCCTAAATCCATCGTTTTTTGCACTCCACACCACCCTGGGTCAGATAATGGCTTTATGCAAATCAGCTCTGACCCTGTGCCCCATGGGAACAGTCCAGTCCGAACTACAACAGCCATATCTTTCCCAGACCGGAATCAAGCATCCGAGGACCGGACCGGTTTCGAGGTAACACCTCTCATCAGCCCGGCTAGCTTGACTCCAGTGGTGTGGAGGCTCTGGGACCCACGTCTGAGCCACCCCAGTACACTCAGGGAGAAAATTACTAAAAACAATTTGATGGACAGAATGTAGATCAATGTCTTACATTCACCCCAGTACAAGGATCTGGGCCTAAATCCATCGTTTTTTGCACTCCACACCACCCTGGGTCAGATAATGGCTTAATGCAAATCAGCTCTGACCCTGTGCCCCATGGGAACAGCCATATCTTTCCCAGACCGTAATCAAGCATCCGAGGACCGGACCGGTTTCGAGGTAACACCTCTGATCAGCCCGGCTAGCTTGACTCCAGTGATGTGGAGGCTCTGGGACCCACGTCTGAGCTACCCCAGTACACTCAGGGAGAAAATTACAAAAAACAATAAGGCTGATGAGAGGTGTTACCGCGAAACCGGTCCGGTCCTCGGATGCTTGATTCCGTTCTGGGAAGGACATGGCTTTTGTAGTTCGGACTGGACTGTTCCCATGGGGCACAGGGTCAGAGCTGATTTGCATATCGCCATTGTCTAACCCAGGGTGGTGTGGAGTGCAAAAAAACGATGGATTTGGGCCCAGATCTTTGGACTGGGGTGAATGTGTGACATTGATCCACATTCGGTCCATCACTTGTTTTGTTTGCAAATTCCGCCCTAAGTGCGCTGGGTATGCTCAGACGTGGGTCCCAGGCACTCCACACCACTGGAGTCAAGCTAGCCGGGCTGATGAGAGGTGTTACCTCGAAACCGGTCCGGTCCTCGGATGCTTGATTCCGTTATGGGAAGGACATGGCTTTTGTAGTTCGGACTGGACTGTTCCCATGGGGCACAGGGTCAGAGCTGATTTGCATATCGCCATTGTCTAACCCAGGGTGGTGTGGAGTGCAAAAAAACGATGGATTTGGGCCCAGATCTTTGGACTGGGGTGAATGTGTGACATTGATCCACATTCGGTCCATCACTTGTTTTGTTTGCAGTGATGGAGAGCAGCCAACTGATGGTGGCTTAGCAGGACATCACCCGCCACCGCCAGCTGCTGACCCGGCAATCAGCATATACCAGGTCAAACCACCTGATCGGGAATGCAACATCCCAAATATCACGCCGGTCCCTGGCAATGCAAATTCAAATGGTGCAATGCAGCCAGGATTTTGCAAGGGCCCTGGAGCAGGTCACCACCGCAATCCAAAACCAACAGGTGTGTGGCCATGCCCATGCAAGGGAGGGGGGGTGGTGATGATGCCAGTGAGGTCACATCCAGCCTGAGCAGCCTGTCTGTGCCGGTGGTACCAGAACTGCGCCGCAGTACCAGGCCCAGTGCAGCATCACTGCCGGACACTGCCGATGTGGATTTGGAGAGGTGACAGGGTGCGTCCGGCAGGAGGTGCCAGTGAATGGCTGAACATTAGCAGCAGTGCCTTGCTTATGTACCAAGCACGCCTGCTCTGCATTTAAGAGGCTGTATGAGCAATACAGCAGTTATGTTGTTTGTAAAAACAAGCAAATTATAGATCTTGTTCAAAAAAAGAATGAGAATTTATTTTGAACTCAAATATTACTCATGTCATTATTTCTTGTGCCATGCATGAGTGCAGTGTTGTGTGAGGGGTATGGGTGCACTAGAAATAGTTCAGTGTTATGTTGTTGCGGCACCTGTGTCCTTCTGCAGGATTCTCCCCTCATGCATGATGCACATGTGCAGATAGCCGGTTGTCCCCCTCCGACTCACTACCAGAGATCTCCACAGGTATCCTCCGCTTGGTAGCAGTATTGTGGAGTATGGTACACACGGCCACGATGCGGCAGCAGACCTCAGGCTGGTATTTGAGGGCCCCACCAGTCTTGTGTAGGATGCGGAATCGGTTCTTTAACATCCCAAATGTCCGCTCAATGACATTTCTTGTGTGAATGTGCGCAGCATTGTAACGCCGTTCCTGTGGTGTGGCTGGGTTGAGGAGGTACTCACGGAGGCCGTAGGCGCTGTTACCTGAAGGATGGGAGCAGAGGGTCAGTGCCTGTTATGCACAGCTACATGGTCTTGACATACTGTATGTGGGCATGTGTACTTACCTAGGAGATGTCCTTCGTCAAAGTCACCCCTGGCCAAGCGGGTGTGTATGCCGCTGTGCCTGAAGAGGAACGAATCATGCGTGCTCCCCGGGTAATGGGCCACTATGTCGGTGATGTAAGTCTTTGCATTGCAGAACCTCTGGATGTTTAGTGAGTGGTAGGACTTACGGTTCCGGTACATGTATTCTGTCTCTGTGGGTGGGTAGATGTGGATGTGGGGACAGTCTATGCAGCCAATTACATGGGGGAATTGCGCTGTGTTATAGAAGTCAAGCTTTGTTTGGTGTAAGTCCTGTTGGGTGGTTGGGAAGGTTATGTAGTGGTGTATCCCGCTCAGCATGGCGTCCAGGAAACTCCGTAGGCAGCGTGACAGTGTGCTCTGGGAGATCCCCCCTACATATGCAACTATCCCCTGGAAGCTTCCGGAGGCCAGTAGGTGCAGGCAGCACAGGACCTGGACATGGGTGGGCACGGCATTGTCCTCCTTGTTGGGTGCTGCATCAGGGAGTCAAGGTCTCGGGTGAGCTTAGTTATCATTGCCCCATTCAGCCTGTATTTGGAGTAGATCTCTTCAGTCTGGCCCAGGAGTGTTATCCGCAGCCGGAAGATGCGCTCCTGGATCCTGCGTTGGTTCCGGGCTGCAGCCTGGAGCCTCAGCCGCCTTGTATAGACCTGGCATTGTGAATGTCCTCATGCTCCAACTGTGTCTCCTTAAGTGTGTTTGTTTTACCCCGCACCTGTTTCTTGTTAGAAATGTTTTGTTTTTTTCAACCAATTCAACTTCATGGTTACCACCTGGTTTGACTTCTCCTTAAACTGCGACTCGCATTTAACGATTTTGGTGTTTTTCGCAATTTGCGATGTTTGATTATTTG
Organism: Lissotriton vulgaris; assembly: GCF_964263255.1. Lineage (NCBI taxonomy): Eukaryota > Metazoa > Chordata > Amphibia > Caudata > Salamandridae > Lissotriton > Lissotriton vulgaris. Next base: position 618,242,099 of record NC_141695.1, on the reverse strand, counting down.
AATTTGCGATTTATTTACGAATTCGCAAATTAATTAGCAGAATAAGTGGAAAATCGCTGATACAGATTCGCTAAGGGTGTTCCACATTTATTCTGCGAATTTATATTTGCAAATTCGCAATTTGGTGCTTTTTGGCTTAATTGCGAAACAGCTATTGCAATCGCAATTTCGGTTGATGAATCTATGCCTATATTGGACAGAAAATAGAACGAAAAGCAAATTAAAAAACAGAATGTTAAATGCAAATACCACAGCAGAATTTCCACTGATTGGTGGAGTTGGAGTGAGCTCTTCCAGAATCCTCCACAAACACTAACACCTCGTCAGAGTTAGCAAGCGCAATACAAACTTGGTGTAATTTGTTAATGTTCAATTTTACTATCATACTCCTTGTACAAGCATCCTGTAATGTATCAATGGGAACTTGCTAATTATATTCATGAAGCTCAGGGTGAATCATTCACATGACTATTTGGATCTGATTTGTGTGCTCCATAATATGGTATTAACAACTCTAATGCTCAAAATTCAAATCATTCAAAAAACAATTATCTCAATGTGGGTTTTTGTAAACTGGTTGCTGTGCTCCCACTTGTGTAGTTTCAACTCAAGTGCGTATCTCGTAAAGTTAATCATACCTGGAGCAAAGATTCTATTTCAGGACAGGAGGCTCCGATTATGCTAGTCTCATTTCTTTATTTAGAAATGCCCAGCAGCCATGTAAAAACTACATTACCCAGAAACACTTGGGTCATAACCATAGAGTCTGTACTATAAAAGCCATGTAGACAATCCCACTTCCTCTTTCTTTGCTGCTCCGCAGCCAGTTGAGTGCTTTCATTCTATATTAATTGCTTACTTGTTGTGTTTGCATTAATTTTGTTAGCGCTTTGCTCGCGCTGTCTGCCGCTTTGTTGTGCTCTTCTATCGCACTGTCACTGCCTTCTCATCGCGTCTCTTGTGCTCGGTCATCGTTGCGGCAGGGAGCGTGTGTCACCTCCCAGGGTCTTGGCGCGTGCCGCCTGTGTCCCGTTTTTCTTTGTGGAGTGGAGTATTGGGGACGAACTGCCTCGCGCGCGTCTTGCGCGAGGTGTTCCTGGGCTGAGAGGCACGCCGGTCACCGCGCATGCGCGGCTTGAATTCCTCACGTGTCTGGAATTTGTTTCCAATGCAGCGCTGGCATTGAAGGTTCGTCTGAAGGACGCATACGCCCACGGCCTCGCAGCTGTTCCTTTGACACCGGAGCTTAGGAAAGAGTCCCGGTTGACAAATTTGCATAGGCTTTGCCGAGAATGAGCGTTTTTGTATTGACAGCAAGCCCTCTCCCCACCCTCTAACAGTTTTTGGTGCAGTTTTTTCTGCCTTGTCTTGCTTGCTGCGAGGTTTTTTCACTCCCTCAGACTTTGCCATTGGCATACCTGATATTTTAGTCACCTTGTTGGCATTTTTAATTTACACTACCTGTGTACCATGAGTGATACCTATTATTATGAGGATGATGGTGACTATGAGGAAGAGGGGACAGAGTTCCTTGAGCAGGACCTGGTTGAGGCCCTTGACAAAGGGGTTCAACATTCTATGAATAAGGCGCTTGTATGCGCCATCACGCCCCTTAAGCGCCATTTGACGAAATATGCGCAGCAACAGGGTTGGGTGCCTTCGTCGTAGAAATCCACTTCATCTCCTGGCAATCCCCATTCTTCTGACTTTCGCAGGCTGGCGCAGACCTTATCCTCTTCCAAGTTCAAGACTCTTCCAATTGAAATGGACAGTGATGACCAGAACTCCTCGTCATCCTCTGAGGTTCTTCCTCCACCGCCAAAGAAGAAAAAATGTAAGGAACATTTTGTAGATGCGCCCAGTCATCCTCCTGTTTTGACTTTCGAGCCTACAGACATTGTGCATCCTCATTCCACTGCGTGGCTCCCTTTCCCTGGCTGTGGCGGAGTATGTTCAGCAACATATCCGTCAACCATTTGATAAAGAACTGTTCGTGCGCGTCTCCGCCCAGAATGTCCTCGGCCTGATTTGGCGGATAACCTAGCGGACACGCCTGAGGTCGACCGTACCATGCTGACCTACATGAAGAAGTTTGCAAAGGGCCCAAGAAGGGTTTGGATTGGTCCTGGCGGGCTTGTCAGGACAAGGTCTTGGATCTCCTGGGACCTCTTACTAAGATCTTAGATCTAGGTTTCATGGCCAAGGAATCCTCATCCACAGTTGACCCTGATGAGTTGATTGAATGGGTGCAGCGGGCGATTTGTCAGCTGGGAAACGCCAACTGCGCTCTCTCTAGTGAGCGTCGACGGTCCATTCTCCTCAAGTTGGACCCTAAATTGGCAGAACTTTCGGCTTCCGAGGCAGGGGCTCCGGCCCAGGGCCTCATTTTCGGGCAACCTTTTTTGAAGGAGCTCACTCATTTTGTCAGTACTTTCAGCAGCATTGACAAAGCCCAGGCATCTTTGAAGCGGGCCATGCGTCCGGTTTTCAGCAGGGCCGGACGATACGGGGGACGCTCGTCCGGCCGTGGTCAACAACCACCCAATCAGCGAGGGTATCAGTCCCATAGAGGAGGCCAGCAAGATTCGGGCTACGCACAACGTTCAAATTTCTACCCTTCCAGAAAAGGACGTGGCCAATATAAGAAGGGACGTTACGGTGGCGCTTCCGGCGGATATCAGGATTCCGCCACTTCAGGTGAGACTTCTTCCTGCATGCAGTGTTGTTCTGGGGGGCAGGATTCGCCTTTTTCTAGACAATTGGCGCTCAATCTCCAGCGATGCATGGGTGCTGGAGACAGTTCAGGGATACAAAATCGAGTTCTATCATCCCTTGCGTCAGTCCCATCCTCCTTTTCCCCTTCATTTGTCAAAGCAAAATCAAGAGTTCATCACAGAGGAACTCAAGTCTCTGGAGTTGAAGGGGGCAATTGTGCCGACCGTGCGCCATCCTCAGGGTTTTGCCAGCTCAGTCTTCCTGTTGGAGAAGAAGGGAGGGGGATCGAGGTTAGTTCTCAATCTGAAGGAGTTCAATGCGGGAGTGGTTTACCGTCACTTCAAGATGGAGGGCATCCATCTGTTAAGGGATCTCCTGCGGGAACGGGATTGGATGGTTCGTCTGGACCTCAAAGACGCTTACCTCTCTGTTCCGATCTTCCGTCCCCATCGCCGCTTTCTGCAGTTTCAGTGGCTGGGGACTTGGTATCAGTATCAGGTTCTACCCTTCGGCCTATCGTCAGCACCTTGGTGCTTCACGAAGCTGTTACGTCCGGTTGTGGAGTCGCTCCGCAAGCTAATGTCCCATCTGGAGTGGACTATCGACCTTCTTCAGTCCCTCGGTTTTCTGGTGAATGTTCCCAAGTCTGTGCTACATCCTACTCAAGTGATAGATTTCTTGGGGTTCAGGGTCAACTCCCTCACTTGTCAGCTTCTGTTGCCCCATCAGAAGATTCGTTACATCAAACGGGAATTGACTTCCGTTATCTCGAGTCAGACTGTGTCATTGAGATCGTTAGCACGAGTTGTCGGTCTCTTAGCGTCTTCCCTGCAAGCGATCTTCCCGGCTCCGCTGCACTACCGTGCGTTGCAGCGTCTGAAGATTCAGCATCTTCAACGGGGCCTACGATATTCCGATCAGATTCCTCTTTCAGAGGAGGCGAAGTCAGAAATGCAATGGTGGCTGGATCATATGGAAGCCTGGAACGGCCGGGCTCTTTTCGGATCCTCTCTGGAAATTGTGATCGAGTTGGATGCCAGTCGTTGGGGCTGGGGGGCCCGCTGTGGCCCGATCTCGACGGGGGGACGGTAGTCTCCCCAGGAACTTTCACTCTACATAAACTGTTTGGAATTGCTGGCGGGGTCATTCGCGATCAAGTGCCTGTCGCCTCTTCAGTCCCACTGCTGCATACTTCTCCGGATGGACAATGTATCAGCAGTACGATACATCAACAAACTGGGAGGGACTCAGTCGAGGTTGTTGGCGGAGATTGCCAAGGAGTTTTGGCATTATTGTCTTCAGCACAAGATCACAGTTATTGCGGAGTACCTTCCTGGTTGTCGCAATCTTGTGGCGGATTGGAACTCCAGGTATCTGAAGGACTTCAGCGACTGGAGACTCCACCCTCGTGTGTTCCGCCAGCTCATTCGGGCTTGGGGCCCTTGTCTGATCGATCTCTTTGCGTCCCGTCTCAACACCCAACTTCCCCAGTTCATCAGTTGGAGACCGGATCCGGAGGCTCTTGCCACGGATGCTTTCCTTCAACCGTGGCCGTCGTCCCTTTGTTATGCGTTTCCCCCATTCATGATGATCCCCAGGGTTCTGGCTTATGTGACACGCTTTCGGGCGGAGTTGATTCTGATTGCTCCTCTGTGGAGGGCTCAGCCGTGGTTCCCAATTCTCCTGGAAATGGCATGTGCAATGCCATTCCTTCTTCCTCAGAAGTGGAATCTCCTGTTAGATCCGCTTCAGAATCCGCATCCCCTGGTTCAGTCAGGCTCTCTCCTTCTCCTGGCGTGGCGGATTTCGGGGAACTTTGGGCAGTCTCAGGCCTTTCTGCGGACGCTACCAGATTTCTCAGCAACGCCTGGGCCCCAGGTACTCACAAACGTTACAGAGGTTCATGGAAACGTTGGAGTGATTGGTGTGCTCAACGGCAAGTTGATCCAACATCAGCTGATGTCTCTTTGATGGTCAATTTTTTGGCTTCTCTATCTTCTTCTGGTTTGGCGTACCGCACGGTAAACAATTTCCGTTCCGCTATTTCTGCGGGTCATCTTCCACTGGATGGAAAACCTGTTGGAGAACATCCCCTAGTGGCTAAGGTTCTCAAAGGTATTCGTCTGGCTACTCCTCCACGTCCCAAATATGTTTCTTGTGGGACGTTTCGGTTGTCCTACTTTTCTTGGAAGCCTGGCCGGTCAATTCTTTGTTATCTCGAAAACAACTTTTGTCCAAACTTACTATGTTGTTGTGTTTGCTTTCCTGCAAATGGGTATCAGATGTCCGTGCTTTGGATTTAGCTGGGCGTAGCTTCACTCCTGAGGGTGTTACATTTCGCCTCTCCAGGCGCACTAAGACCAATACTGAGGTCATTTCTTACCCTTCTTTTCTTGCTCGTCCTAACCTTTGTGTGGTCCAATGCCTTAAAGATTATGAGGTGAGTACTTCTCTTCTTCGCTCTGATATGCAAGGTCAATTATTGATTGCGTTGCAGAAGTCCTTTCGCCCCGTTACCCCGGCCACGTTGGCTCGTTGGGTACGGTGGCTTATGGGGAAAGCTGGCATTGATGTATCTGTGTTTGGTGCTCATTCTGCCCGTGGGGCCATAGCGTCTAAGGCCTTCTCTTTGGGAGTCACCTTGTGGGACATTATGAAGGCTGCTGACTGGTCATCGGATTCAGTTTTCAAAACCTTTTACTTTAAACCTATTGCTAATGTTGCTTCTGTTGTGGTGGATAAGCTTTAAACAAGCATAATCGGAGCCTCCTGTCCTGAAATAGAATTCAAATTTTGCAAACATTCGAGACAAGAATTTTCAATTCTATTAAGGACTAGGAGGCGAGGATTATCCCACCCATTGTTTGTATATTATACTTACTGATGAATGTTCAAGAATTACTCTGTGTTCAAATGTTACCATTGACTTGTTTTCTCTACCCACCCTTCTTTAACATGTTCCTGTATATGATGGACGTGTATTACGGCTTTGTATCTCTTTTCAGGATCTGATCCCAAATGACGTCCCTACGGTGCGGCGTGGATGTTCCTACCTTCTTCTTTGAAGATTGTTTTCCTGTTTTCCCTTCGGCAGTTGCTGTGTTGAACTTTCCTTCGTTGCCCTGGAATGGGGTTTGCTTTTTGCATTGACTTTCCTGTACTGTTGTCTGCTCTCCTGGAATTCCTTCTCACCAAAGAAAGAGGAAGTGGGATTGTCTACATGGCTATTTATAGTACAGACTATATGGTTATGACCCAAGTGTTTCTGGGTAATGTAGTTTTTACATGGCTGCTGGGCATTTCTAAATAAAGAAATGAGACTAGCATAATCCTCGCCTCCTAGTCCTTAATAGAATTGAAAATTCTTGTCACGAATGTTTGCAAATTTTGAATTATCCTATTCAAAAAATCTTTTCTGAACATGGGCATTTAAAGTGTAGACTGTGTTGTCTGTATTAGCATGCACATAATGAAAAATTGGAAGTCCTCTTAAAAATGAAAGTGAATGGTGGTTGAGCTTTTCCTCATGCTACCCATGCCCGTATTTGAAATCATTATTGTATTTTTTTCCGATGAGATCATATAATTCCCACTTCAAACGGAGTTGAATGCTTTCCCCATTTTAATCGCCATCCCGCAAAGGTGCTAACGGTGAATGTAATTACAGCGTTTGCATACACATAATAAAGAATGCTGCATGCTCTCGGAAGTAAAAGTGAATGTTAACCGAGCTTTTTGTTTTTGTAAATCAGCCATCCCGCACAGTTTTTCACAATGACTGTTACTGACATTTTTCCGTGCGCATAATACAGAGTGCAGAGTGCTCTCAGAAATGAAAGTGAACCCTAACCGAGAATGCTACACGTCTGATTTAGTACATCCGTGCCTATGTTCAAGTCATTCAAGAGCCGCTTACAGACTGGATGGTTTTATCCTCGATTCAAACATCACCGCACTTATCCGCCATATTATTTGCCGTCCAGCAAAGTTGTTTACCCAGGTGATTAGGTTGGTATTTATCCAATAGAAATGAACGCACATGGAGCGGGGCAGGGAGGAGCGTAGGACAGGCAGTAACACAAAATGAGCAGGAAAGCATAAGATAAAGGGTGGTGCTTGTGAAACAGGCGCCGAGCTCAAAGTTTAAGTATGTTCCCGGTAATCAAACAAGCATTTACAATGCAATGGTCTTGTCTTTGTTAAAGTTAGAGCTAATTGAATTGTGAAAATGACATTTTTTTTCGTTATGTTTTTGTTTTTAAAACATATAAATAAATGCCATTGTCATTTATAATAGCAATAGGTGAGCATTAGAGAGTAGTAGAGATTATTAGCAGTTATTAGTAGTTAGTAGAGAGTGACTAGTTGATTAATAGAGAGTATACTTGTATAGAGTAGAGTAGGAGTGAGTTCAAAATTTGCAAACATACTTGACAAGAATTTTCAATTCTATTAAGGACAAGGAGGTGAGGATTATGCTTTTCTCATTTCTTTAATGAAATGCTCAGCAGCCAATATGGTAACAGTCACAATGCTAGTCCTTCTTCCTTTTTCTTTGTTGAGGAAACAGTTCAAGTCCAGAAGGCAATCCAACGTAGACCAATAGGAACAGAAGAAAAAACACGCCGCAGATATCCAAAGGAACTGGAATCAGGCAGTAGAAGAACACTTGGTCCCCGAACCAGGAAAGAGGGGAAACGTAGACGGATGGAACCGGCAAACTCTACTTCAGGTCTGAACCTGAAAGAGACATATAGCCGTAATACCCAAAAAGTGCAAGAGAATAAGAATGTAAACCGGGGGGGGGGGGGGGGGGGGGACAAGAAATGAGAGTTTTGCAACATCATCAATACAGATTACAGCAAATAACAATGCAAAGCATTTCAAAAGGGGGTGGGGTCGCTCCCTCGAGCTGTTGGGCTGACGAGCCTGGGACCCCGCACCTGCGCGCCTGAGTGGTACTAGACCTGGTAATATTTGGCAGCCACCGGCAACCCCAGAAGATAAGAAGATGGCCTATTCCCTGCTGATGAGGGGTAAATACCCCGAAACACGTGTACAGGGATGGCGAAGATAAGATACATCGCGGAATACAAAACTACACTGACCACAGTCCTTAGAGGCGATCCCGCTGGTGCGTGAGTGGTGTGCGACCCCACCCCCTCTTGAAATGTTTAAAGCTCCCTCGAGCTGTTGGGCTGACGAGCCTGGGACCCCGCACCTGCGCGACTCAGTGGTACTAGACCTGCTAATATTTGGCCAACCGGCAACCCCAGAAGATAAGAAGATGGCCTATTCCCTGCTGTTGAGGGGTAAATAACCCGAAACACGTGTACAGGGATGGCGAAGATAAGATACATCGCGGAATACAAAACTACACTGACCACAGTCCTTAGGGGCGATCCCGCTGGTGCGTGAGTGGTGTGCGACCCCACCCCCTCCTGAAATGTTTAAAGCTCCCTCGAGCTGTTGGGCTGACGAGCCTGGGACCCCGCACCTGCGCGCCTGAGTGGTACTAGACCTGGTAATATTTGGCAGCCACCGGCAACCCCAGAAGATAAGAAGATGGCCTATTCCCTGCTGATGAGGGGTAAATACCCCGAAACACGTGTACAGGGATGGCGAAGATAAGATACATCGCGGAATACAAAACTACACTGACCACAGTCCTTAGGGGCGATCCCGCTGGTGCGTGAGTGGTGTGCGACCCCACCCCCTCTTGAAATGTTTAAAGCTCCCTCGAGCTGTTGGGCTGACGAGCCTGGGACCCGCACCTGCGCGCCTGAGTGGTACTAGACCTGGTAATATTTGGCAGCCACCGGCAACCCCAGAAGATAAGAAGATGGCCTATTCCCTGCTGATGAGGGGTAAATACCCCGAAACACGTGTACAGGGATGGCGAAGATAAGATACATCGCGGAATACAAAACTACACTGACCACAGTCCTTAGGGGCGATCCCGCTGGTGCGTGAGTGGTGTGCGACCCCACCCCCTCTTGAAATGTTTAAAGCTCCCTCGAGCTGTTGGGCTGACGAGCCTGGGACCCCGCACCTGCGCGCCTGAGTGGTACTAGACCTGGTAATATTTGGCAGCCACCGGCAACCCCAGAAGATAAGAAGATGGCCTATTCCCTGCTGATGAGGGGTAAATACCCCGAAACACGTGTACAGGGATGGCGAAGATAAGATACATCGCGGAATACAAAACTACACTGACCACAGTCCTTAGGGGCGATCCCGCTGGTGCGTGAGTGGTGTGCGACCCCACCCCCTCTTGAAACAATGCAAGCAATTACAATGGGTGGGATAATCCTCACCTCCTTGTCCTTAATAGAATTGAAAATTCTTGTCACGTATGTTTGCAAATTTTGAATTCTATGTCAGGACAGGAGGCTCCGATTATGCTTGTTCAAAGCTGATCCACCACCACAGAAGCAATATGATCGATTGGTTTATAATAAAACGTTTTGAAAACTGAATCAGAGGACCAATCTGCGGCCTTCATAATGTCAAAAAGAGTGACACCCATGGAGAAAGCTTTAGAAGCCATCGCCCCACGTGCAGAATGTGCACCAAACACAGACACATCAATGCCAGCTTCTGACATGAGCCATCGTACCCAGCGTGCTAAAGTAGCTGGGGTCACAGGGTGAAATGGTTTCTGTAAAGCAATTAGCAATTGACCCTGCATATCTGAACGTAAAGAAGCAGTACTTACTTCGTAATCCTTGAGACACTGCACAACGCAAAGGTTGGGATGAGTGGGAAAAGATGGATACATAATCAAAGCAGTATTAGACTTAGTATGTCTGGAAAGACGAAATGTAACGCCTTCTGGCGTAAAACTGCGACCCGCAAGATCCAATGCGCGGACATCCGATACGCGTTTACAAGAGACAAGACACAACAACATGGTCAACTTAGCAGACAACTGCTTGCGGGACAACAACGGATTAGAAGGCCAAGCGTCCAAGAACCGCAAAACGTTGGAAACATCCCATAAAGAGACATACTTAGGACTGGGCGGTTTCGAGAGACGAATACCTTTAAGCAATTTGGAAATGAAAGGGTGTTCACCAGCAGGCTTGCCATCAATCTGGATGTGGCCAGCCGAAATAGTGGAACGAAAATTGTTGACTGTTTTATAAGCTAGACTTGAAGAGGCTAGGGACGCCAGAAAATTAATGATCAAGGACACATCTGCTGAAACCGGATCAACTTCCCGTTGAACACACCAATCACACCACCGCTTCCAAGCACCTTTGTATCGTTTGTGAGTATTGGGAGACCAGGCCTCACTAATAAATTTGGAAGCGTCGCTAGAAATGGCTGGGATCGTCCAGTGGTCCCCGAGATCCGCCACGCCTGCAACTGGAGAGATCCGGACAGAATCAGGGGATGCGGATCTTCGAGAGGATCCAGCAAAAGATTCCACTTCTGGGGAAGAAGGAGAGGAGCCTCGCAACACATTTCCAGAAGAACCGGGAACCACGCTTGAGCCCTCCAGAGCGGAGTAATCCGAATTAGATCCGCTCGAAACCGTTTGGCGTAAGCCAGAACCCCGGGGATCATCATGAATGGGGGAAACGCATAGCACAGAGTCGATGGCCAAGCCTGAAGAAAGGCATCTGTGGCTAGGGCCAGCGGATCCGGCCTCCAACTGTAAAATAGCGGAAGCTGCATGTTGAGGCGAGAAGCAAACAGGTCTATGTGACACTGGCCCCAACGCCGAAGAAGGGAGCGGAACACGCGAGGGTGAAGCCTCCAGTCGCTGAAGTCCCGAAGATGTCTTGAGTGCCAATCCGCAATTTGATTGTGGCGACCTGGAAGATACTCCGCAATAACAGTGATCTTCTGCTACAGGCAAAAATGCCAAAAATCCTTGGCTATCTCCGCAAGCACTATAAACAAAACCTGCTGCACACTAAATACAAAGTACAAGTACAAGGGATGTCTCAATGGACATAAAAGTTCAAATTTTCATGGACGAAGAAGGGGACCACCAGTATTTCGGCTCCTCTTTTATTGTTCATAGATAGCCAGCCGACACGTGTTTCGTCGCAAGAAAAAACACTATTTCCGCAAGACTCCTCAGGGCTGGGGAGGATACAAAAATAAAGCGAGGAGTACATAGTAGCTTTAGAATGATCATAGGGGTTATATGGTGACTGTATTTGGTGCAAAAGTGAGGTGTGGGTGAATTATGTGACAGTAAACAGTAGCACAGTAGTGGATGCACACAACACCAACCCTAATACCGGTGCGATTGTCGTTGTTGTTGGTGCAGGCAGGGAAGTGGATCGACGGTGGATATACATATGTGGTATCAGCAACAATTATTATATTTACATATTAATAACTCGTTACCAAAGTGACGCAAGGAAGGGTGGGGCGTGTATCCTCCCCAGCCCTGAGGAGTCGCGGAAATAGTGTTTTTTCTTGCGACGAAACACGTGTCGGCTGGCTATCTATGAACAATAAAAGAGGAGCCGAAATACTGGTGGTCCCCTTCTTCGTCCATGAAAATTTGAACTTTTATGTCCATTGAGACATCCCTTGTGCTTGTAGTTCGTATTTAGTGTGCAGCAGGTTTTGTTTATATTGTATACGGTGTGTCCTCAAAACACACTTTTTGAGAGGTTATAGGGATTTGCCCCTCACCTGCATGCACCTTCTGTTTAACACAATATCTCCTGCGCATTACCTGTGAGCAGTGCGCCCAGTATTTCCCTCAACCTAAAAACCCTGTCCGTATTTGTATCTCCGGAAGCACCTTGGACCGAGTCCCGCCCAGCTTGTTGACATAGCGGACTGCGGACACGTTGTCCATCCGGAGAAGAATGCAGCAGTTGGACTGATGGGGTGAAAAGCACTTGATCGCAAAGGAACCCGCTAGGAGTTCCAGACAGTTTATGTGGAGAGATAACTCCTGAGGAGACCACCAACCCCCCGTCGAGACAGGACCGCATCGGGCTCCCCAACCCCAGCGACTGGCATCGGATTCTTTCACTAGTTCCGGCGACGCACCGACGAGAGCTCGACCATTCCAGGCCTCCATGTGGTCTAGCCACCATTGCATCTCCCACCTCACTTCCTCCGACAGAGGAATCTGATCTGAGTACCTGAGGCCTTTCCGGAGATGTTGGATTTTTAGATGCTGCATTGCCCTGAAATGCAGAGGTCCCGGAAAGATCGCCTGAATGGAAGACGCCAACAGACCGACTACACGTGCCAACAATCTCAATGACACAGTCTGTCTGGAAATAACAGACGTCAATTCCCTCTTGATGTAACAAATTTTCTGGCCGGGCAAGAGAAACTGGCAGGCAACCGAATCTATATTGAATCTATATTGAAACCCAGAAAATCTATGGATTGTGTCGGTGCTAAAACCGATTTCTGAATGTTGATCAGAAAACCGAGAGATTGCAAAAGACCGATGGACCACTCCAGATGAGTCAGGAGCCTGAGCGGGCAATCCGCCATAAGGAGAATGTCGTCCAAGTAAATAATCAGACGTACACCCCGAGCTCAAAGATGTTCCACAACCGGCCTCAGAAGCTTCGTGAAGCACCACAGTGCTGACGAAAGGCCGAACAGGAGAACCTGACACCCTTCCACTGAAACTGGAGGAACCGACGATGGGGCTTGAAGACCGGAATCGACAGATATGCGTCTTTGAGATCCAGACGGACCATCCAGTCTCCTTCGCGAAGGAGATCCCGCAAAAGATGGATGCTCTCCATCTGGAAGTGCCGGTACACTACCCCTCCGTTGAAGTCTTTCAGGTTGAGAACCAGGCGAGATCCGCCCCCTTTCTTCTCGACCAGAAAGACTAAGCTGGCAAACCCCGTTGGATGACGGACGGTTGGAAGAATCGCCCCCTTTTTGAGAACAACGTCTATTTCCTCGGAGAGGCAAGCTTGATCTTGAAGGGAAAAACTTAAAGGAGGGGGAGGATGGGTCTGATGCAGAGGTTCGTAGAACTCTATCTTGAACCCTTGAACCGTTTCTAGCACCCATGCATCGCTGGAGATCATGCGCCAGTTGTTGAGAAAAAACTGTCCTCTGCCCCCCAAAATCACATCGCATGCATGAATCAGGCTCACCTGCAGAGTTGGAGTCCTGGTAATGGCCTTGTTGTCCTCCGGAACTGCCTTTTCCATAGTGTCCTTTCCCCTTGCGGGAGGGATAAAAGTTCGCTCTGGTGGAATATCCTGAGTCGTGGCCTCCTCTGCGTTGAGAGGTGTTACCTCAGTGGGACTGTTGATGTGACCCTCGGCCGAACGAGCGTCCACGATGTCGTCCGGCCTTGGCAAAAACCGGACGCATAGCCCAGCGCAATGAAGCTTGAGCTTTATCGATGCCACTGAAGGTGGAAACAAATTTGGTGAGCTCCTTCAAGAAAGGCTGCCCAAACAAAAGACCTTGCGCCTCCGGACCCGACTCAGAGGTCGATAGTTCCGCTAGTTTAGGGTCTAATTTCAAAAGAATAGACCGGCGCTGCTCTGAAGATACAGCACAATTGGCGTTACCCAATTGACAGACAGCCCTCTGTGCCCATTTGATCAATTCATCAGGGTCCACAAGAGCCGAGGCCTCCTTCGCTTGGAACCCAAGATCCCGAATTTTGGTCAGCGGACCAAGCAAATCAAGTAATTTGTCTTGGCAAGACCTCCAAGACCTGTCAAGGCCCTTTTTAGGGTCCTTAGCGTACTTTTTTAAATAGGTGACCATCATGGGATCGACCTCTGGCGTATCCGCCAAATGATCCGCGAGATCAGGCCTCGGACATTCGGAGCGGAGTCTGGCTCTAACAGTGGCATCAAAAGGCTGACGTATGTGAGCCTGAACATAAGCTGCGACTGCAGGCGAAGGCAACCAAGAGGAAGAATTAGGGTGGAGGATATCTGCAGGCTCAAAGTTCAACACCGGGGGACGCTCAGGAGCGTCAACAAAATGTTCTTTGCAGACACGCTTATTGGGCGGAGGAGAATCATGATCAGAAGAAGCTGAAGTACGAACATGATCAGATTCGTCGGTATCCTGAGGCGCAGAAGACTTGGAAGCCTCAGCCGGCAAAGTTTTCGCCAGTTTCTGGAAATCAGACCTGTGGGGGTTGACAGGAGACTTGGAGGACTTTTTAGTCGATGGCAACCAACCTTGTTGTTGCGCATATTTGTTCAAATGACGTTTGAGAGGATTAATAGCATGTACGAGCGCCTTACTTACAGATTGCTGGACACCTTTGTCCAATTCCTCCACTAAATTATGTTCCAAAGAACCATCATCCTCGTCCCCATAATAATAGTCATCTTTATCACCATAATAGTCTTCCATGATACACAAGTGTAGTGAATAAGAGCCCACAAGATGACTTGAAGAAATATGGAGTGCCAAAGACACAATGCAGGGGGAGTGTGAGAACCCCACAGCAGGCCAACAGAGCAGGCACAAACCTGACTCCAAACAAAGTAGAAAGTGGAGGGAGATAAGCCTGCCAAGACCAAAAGCACACTCTAGGCAAAGCCTATGCCACAAACTACCGAAGCTCTCACTGAACTCCGGCGTCATACGGGGTTAAACTTCACAGGCTGTGGGCGTGGGCGTTGAAAAAACGACCTTTCTCTCAACCGGCGCTGTGAGGAATGTCACAAACCGGAAATATGGCAATGCGCATGCGCGACACTGCCGCCCGCGAAGACACGGCTCGAGAGCGCTCGCGCTCCCCGCACGAGCCGGCAACCCCTTCTCCCGCTCCACAACCAGCAACAAGGCAGCACACAGGCGCCCAGGCTCAGGGAGGTGAACACACGCTCCCACAAAGAACACGCCGCAGGAACGGGCGGAACGGGAAAGAAACGGCAACCGGAGCGCTCCAACAAAGCGCAAACACAGCGCGCTGCAAGCACCAAAGTGAAAGCTTGAAGTAAGTGAAAAACACACAATATAACAGCGATTAAACAGCAAAAGACATGCAAATACAGATAAAGGCACTTAACTGGCTGCGGAGCAGCAAAGAAAGAGGAAAAAGGACTAGCATTGTGACCTTTTATACTGTATACTCTATGGTTATTCCCTAGTGTTCATGGTAAATGTAGTTTTTTTTGTTACCATATTGGCTGCTGAGGATTTCATTAAAGAAATGAGAAAAGCATAATCGGAGCCTCCTGTCCTGACATAGAATTGTAGGCAGTAGTAGAGACAGAGTAGTAGTGAGTAATGAAAAGTACTAAATAGAAATATATGTAGTCTGGTGAGTCGTAGATAGTATATGGAGTAGTAGATATATTTAGTAGAGTGAGTTGTGAATGACTTTTAAAATAGAGTAGATATTAGAGAGCAGTAGTTAGTTAGTACTTTAGAGTATTAGGGTGTAGTAGAGAGTAGTAGAGTAGTAGAGAGTGAGTATAATATAATGGATAGTGTAATTGAGTGAGTTGTGAGGTGTTTGACTAGTAGGTAGTAGATAGTAGTTAGAGGGTGTATTATAGTGTGATTAGTAGAGTGAGTACTAGAGTGTGAATTGAGAGTATTAGAAAGTAGTAGAGATTGAGTAAAGTGTAAGTAGTTTACAGTAGTAGTAGAGTGAGTAGTTGTTAGTAAAGTGCAGTAGTGTATTATATAGTTATAATAGAAAGTATTATACTGTGTAGGAACAAGTGATCTGTAGAGAGTAGTTTTGAGTTTTTGGGATAGAGTTGTAGAAAGTGAGTAGTATAATTATTTTGAGTAGTAGAGAGTGTGTAGTAGACAATTATTAGTAGTGAGTAGAGCAGTAGAGAGTATTAGGGAGTAGAGTATTATATAGTATTTAAGTGAGTAGTATAGAGTTATTTGAGGTGTGGCGAGTGAGTAGTATATTGTAGATAGTTATTAGTAAAGTGTGAGTAGGGTATTATAAACAGAGTAGTAGACAGTTAGTAGTAGAGCGTGAGTTGTAGAGTGAGTAGTAGATAGTTTGCATTAGAGGAGTAGAGTGTGTGGTAGAGTAGTAGTTATCACTATAGAGTAATAGTTATTAATAGTGAGTATCACGGAGTAATAATTTTTGGTGTAGTAGAGTGAGTAACAGAGAGCGAATAGAGAGTAGTACAGAGGAATAGTGTGATTAGCAGAGTTGTAGTAAAGAGTGAGTATGAAAGTCAGTTAGTAGCAATGAGTAAGAAGTTGACAGTTAGTAGTAGTGAGTAATGGTGAGATTTATAGAGTGAGTAGTAGAGTGGGTAGTTGATTATTAGAAGTATTAGTATAGAGTAATAGGTAAATAGAGTAGTAGTGTATTATATAGTTGTAAACAGTATTTTAGTTAGTAGTGAGTATCAATAGTAGTAGTTACCAAGAAGAGAATAGTAGAGTGTGAGTAGTAGAGTGATTTGTGAGTATTATAGAGTTGTGTAGTAATTAGACCACCTGGACTAGCTTCAGAACGGTCGCTCCACCACGCTCCTCCTGATTATCAGCTGAAACGCTCCCTGGTATCGTTTATTGCGCGTTTTACACGGAACTGTTGTTACCATTGCATTATAGCGCTTTACACGCATAGCGCCACTGCTACTATTTGCCTTATTCAGCGCGACCTCGCTCAGGCTGTTGAGATCATTTTTGGCTTGTGTCTGTGCATTTGTTTTTATAGTACTGCTCACTCGATCGTTTTTGCTTGTGCCTGCGCATTTGTTGTGATTGTACTGCTCACTCGACGCATTTTTGCTGCCCCTGTCTGCCTTTCCCTTTGACCCTCCATTTTGTTGTTGATATCCCCTGGCCCGTCCCCCATCCACACTACCGCCTCCCTGCTGCCCCTCCCACGCTCCGCCCCCTCCACTCTCCTTTTATGCCACATGTCCCAACGCGCAGCGTCCACGCGCTACGGCCACGCCGAAGGTGCGCCAAAGGTAAGCCCATCCACGCCCGTCCGTGCCTGGACCGCGCCCAGCGCCAGACCCCCTGGCCCCCGTACCTCCCACCCCACACGCATTACATACGATGCCACCACCCTCCTAGCCCTTAACCCCGGCCGTCCCCCCAACTGCGTCCAAGCCGCTCCTGGACACACCCATGGACCCTTCTCTTGCAACTCCTGCAAGTTCGACGGCTCAAAGAACAACTCCCCATCTACGAACACACAACAGAGATCTGACACCAACCACCTTAAATGCATCCTACTCAACACCCGCTCAGTCCACAGGCACGCCATCGACCTCTGGAACCTACTAGACACCATCTCTCCAGACGTCGCCTTCCTAACAGAAACATGGATGAACGCATCCTCTGCCCCAGACATCACCATTGCCATCCCGGAAGACTACAAGATCATCCGTAAGGACCGCACCGACCAAACAGGAGGAGGCATCGCTATGGTCCATAAGAATTCCATCCGCATCTCAACCAGCTCTGAACACCTTCACTTCCAGATCCACACCGACCCCAAAACCACACTTAGAGGCAGCCTCCTCTACAGGCCTCCAGGACCCCGTGCTCAATTCAGTGACGAGATCACTGACTTTATCACCCCACACGCCCTTCCCTCCGAGGAATACATTCTACTGGGAGACCTCAACTTTCACCTGGAAAAGAACAATGACAGCAACGCCACCACCCTTCTGGACAATCTCGCCAACCTCGGACTCAAACAACTTGTCACTACGCCCACCCACATTGCAGGTCACACACTCAACCCTATCTTCACCTCCAGCAAACATGTCTCCTTCAGTCACACCACAGCTCTCCATTGGACGGACCACAGCTGCGTTCACTTTATCTACAATAAGACCACATCCCACAACTATCCTCAACCTACTCTACGAAGAAACTGGAACAAAATCACCATCGACCAGATCTCCTCATCGCTTCTTCAAAACCCCCCCGCCCACTCCTCAAACCCCGACCAAGCAGCCATCAACCTCACCCAATGGCTATCCAACAGCGCCGACATCCTAGCACCGCTGAAAAAACGTCAAATCAAACTAGGCAGCAAAAACGCCTCCTGGTTCAACGATGATCTTAAGAAATCCAAGAACCTCTGTCGCTCCCTCGAAAAGGCCTGGAAAAAAGACCCAAACACCAGCACCAGGGACGCCTTCAAAAACGCCACCCGCATACACCACCAACTAATCTGATCTGCCAAGAAAGCCGCATTCAAAGACCGACTAGATAACAACGCCCACAACAGCAAAGAATTATTCAACATCGTCAAAGAATTCACCAACCCATCAGCCAACTCCAACAACATCACCCCCTCTCAAGCCCTCTGCGACTCCCTAGCTTCATTCTTCCACAACAAAATCGCGGACATCCACAACAGCTTCGACATCCGACCCGGAGACCAACCCACCCAACCTTCTGCAGGACCTTCACCCCCCTTGAACATCCTTAATGACTGGAACCCAATCTCCACTGAAGACACCATCCGCCTGATGAACTCCATCCACTCAGGATCCCCCACAGACCCATGCCCTCACCACATCTTCAACAAAGCAGACTCCATCATAGCACAACACCTCTGAGACGTCATCAATTGCTCCCTCAACTCCGCCACCTTCCCGGAAAGTTGGAAACACGCCGAACTCAGCGCCCTTCTAAAAAAAACCACAGCTGACCCCACCGAACTCAAAAACTACCGCCCCATCTCTCTCTTTCCATTCCCGGCCAAAGTCATCGAGAAAGCTGTCAACAACCAGCTAGCCGCCTTCCTCGAATCGAACAAATCCCTCGACTCATCACAGAACGGCTTCCGAGCCAAACACAGCACTGAGACCGCACTCATCGCAGCAACAGACGACATTCGAACTCTACTGGACAATGGAGACACAGTCGCCCTCATCCTCCTCGACCTCTACGCTGCCTTCGACACAGTCTGTCATAGCACCCTTTTACAGCGCCTCAGAAACGTCGGAATCCAAGGAAAAGCACTGGAATGGATCACCTCGTTCCTCACCGGAAGAACCCAGAGAGTCCGCCTCCCACCATTCAAGTCAGAGGCCACTGAAGTCATTTGCGGCGTGCCACAAGGATCGTCACTCAGCCCCACCCTCTTCAACATATACATGAGCCCCCTTGCGGCCATCGCTCACCAACACAACCTCAACATCATCTCCTACGCTGATGACACTCAACTGATCCTCTCACTCACCAAAGACCCTAACACCGCCAAAACCAACTTACACGAAGGAATGAAAGAAGTAGCCGAGTGGATGAAGCACAGCCGTCTGAAACTGAACTCGGACAAAACTGAAGTCCTCATCTTAGGCACCTCCCCCTCCGCCTGGGATGACTCTTGGTGGCCAGAGGCCCTTGGAAAAGCACCCATCCCGACGGACCACGCACGGAACCTGGGCGTCATCCTGGACTCCTCACTCTCGATGACCAGACAAGTCAACGCTGTTTCATCATCTTGCTTCAACATTCTTCGCATGCTCAAAAAAACATTTCGCTGGATCCCCACCGAAACTAGAAAAACGGTCACCCACGCACTGGTCACGAGCCGCCTGGACTACGGAAACACCCTATACGCCGGTACCACCGCAAAACTCCAGAAAAAACTCCAACGCATCCAGAACGCTTCAGCCAGGCTCATACTAGACATCCCGCATAAAGAACACATCTCCGGTCAACTGAAAAACCTCCACTGGCTCCCCGTAAATAAGAGGATTACTTTCCGCCTCCTAACCCACGCACACAAAGCACTTTACGATCTTGGACCCGAATGCCTCAACACACGACTGTCCTTCTACACCCCCTCCCGCCAGCTTCGATCCTCCAACCAAGACCTTGCCACTGTACCTCGCATCAACAAAACCACCATGGGAGGTAGATCCTTCTCCTTCCTGGCAGCTAAAACCTGGAACTCACTTCCCACCCACCTTCGCCTTACTCAGAACCACCTAGCATTCAGAAAGCAACTTAAAACTTGGATATTCGACAAGTAATTTCCCACCCTTCTTCAAGCGCCTTGAGACCCTATGGGTATGTAGCGCGCTATATAAATCTCTTGACTTGACTTGACTAGTAGTGGAGTGAGTTATTTTGTATTAGAGAGGGATTATTAAAGAGTGAGTAGTAAAGTGTTATTATTAGAGTGTGATGAGCAGAGTTATTTGTAGAGAGTGAGTAGTGGAGTAGTAGAGTGTTAGTAGTGTTAATAGTTTTAGCAGAGTGAGTATTGGAGTGAGTAGTAGAGAGTGTGTTGAGTATTAGTGTTATTAATAGAGTAGTAGATAGTAGTGTATATTATAGTGTTGTAGAAAAGCAAACGTTAACCCCTTCACTGCGGCGGCTATTCCGCCGCAGTGCTAAGGGGGCGGGGCGGCCGCGTGGCGGCCGCATTCTGGTGACGGAACCGCTCCGTCACCAGCGTCGGTGGCGCTGTGCTTATGACGGAGCGGTTCCGTCATGGCCCGCCCCGCTCAATAGAACGCTCAGCGCAGGCGCGGAATTCGCGCCGCGCATGAGCAGCGAGCGGGCCATGACGGAGCCGCTCCGTCATCAGCACAGCGCACCCGCAGCTGATGACGGAGCGGTTCCGTCATCAGCACTTAAGGGGTTAAGTTACATGAGGCAAAAATGACAATTGTGAGCAAACAAAATACAAGAGGTAGAAAACGGTGCATTACAGGAGGAAAAGTGACATATGTGCAGGTTACAAAAGCGTACAAAGTACAAGTAGAGGTATAATACTGCAATAAATGGCAGACACTCAAGCACAAGAACAAACGTTACATAGGCAATGGTGGCACTTGTGTAAGTATCTAAAGCAAACAAAATATAAGAGGTAGCAAACATTGTGTTACAACAGAAGAGTGACATATGCATGTTACAAACGAGTACCAAACAAAGGTAGAAGGATAATACTGCAATAACTGGCAGAACACACTGGGAAGGCTCCCTGTATAGCGTCTCTTCCTCTCCCCCACAGACAGCCCTTCACTCCCAGTCACTTGGGGCCCAGCCATGGGTGTAGCGCTCACCAGTGCCTGGCACTGCAACTCTCCACACTCCTCAAGCGCGCTTCCGCGGTCTCCTAAGCAGACACTATTCTTTAAAGCCATAAACCCTGCATTTACCTAGAACCCTTCTATTGGCTCATTTACCAATAAACCGGCATTCATTCCGTGTCTGTCCTTAAAGTCTTCAATCAAGAAAGTGCTCCTCCTCCACCCTACCTCCCCTCGGACCCATCCACATCCTTAAGCCCCACATTGTATTAATTTGCAAATTCCACAACATCCCTACTACCAATCCGAGAGACACACATGCTAAGTCATTTCTGACAATCTGAGCGCTCAGTCACAGCATGCCCGCAGTGTCCCAGGATCCCCCCAATCCTGCTGTCGGCTGCACTGTCCTAAAAGACCTCGAAGCAAAGCCTTCACTACAGCTGAATGCCCTCCATAGCTGGCAGCGGGTCCTGCGGAACGCCCCAGGGACGACCGGCATGCGGGAAAACCCCCATCCCTCACCGTCAGACCTACGTGCAAGCTGAGGGCCAGGGGGGGAACCAATGTCCAAAGACCCTCCGCGCCCAAAGGCCACCTGCGGGATCGAGGCCCTGCCATGAAAGCGCAGAAGGCCGGGTCCCACACACCCAGCCCCTCGCCCCTCACTCGACCAGACACTGCACCGAGCCATCGAGAGACTCGCAAGCTTCTGCCCCTGTGGTATGCCCGTCCTGTGCGACCCCCGCATCTGGCCCGATCCCCCCCCAGCACCATCCACTGCCACAAGGCACTCCCCTGCTGCCTTGCAGACTATGCATCCTAAGGCCTCACAGCTCCCCTAGACCCCCGCCCTCTGCCCCTCGCCCCTCACCTCACATTCTGCAGCCGCAGCAGCACCTCTCTTCTCAGTAACCTTCCCAGGAACCTTACCGGCTCTTCTCAGCGGGGACTCCTCTTCGCCTGGTCCCTTCAATGAGGAGCCGGCGAGGCTCCAGCCAGTGTCCTGTGGAGGCGGGGTGGGCACCCGCCCTCCTCCGCACCGCGCTGCTCCTCTATCTTCTGGTCTTGGAGCGCAGGGTAGGCTCCCGTC
This sequence comes from Lissotriton vulgaris, assembly GCF_964263255.1. Taxonomy (NCBI): domain Eukaryota; kingdom Metazoa; phylum Chordata; class Amphibia; order Caudata; family Salamandridae; genus Lissotriton; species Lissotriton vulgaris. Next base: position 618,220,358 of record NC_141695.1, on the reverse strand, counting down.
TGCTCCTCTACTTCCCGGGCACCCCCTTTACTCCAGGTGGATCCCGAAGCGTGGGGTAGGCTCCCGTCTGCTTCTTTATTTGGGTGCACGCAGGGCCGACGCGGCAGCCTCGATCGGGCCGCCATTGTGGGCGCCCTTGAGGACGCTTCCTCTGTTGCCGGGCACTCCCGGCGTGAGCACCAATCACAGCGTGGCTCGCCTAAGACGTCAGCGGGGAGCCAGTGCGGTGCTCCTGTGACTCCTGGGCTAATCGGCGGTGAGTTTAGTTACTATACTGGGTAGGCACCCGTTTTAATGCAACAGTCCCTGGCGGGGTGGGCACCCGCTAGGGGGCTACTACAGGGTAGGCTCCCACAAAATTAATAATAAAAGCGGCAATTAAGCGGGGTAGGCACCCGCGTGAACACGTTGTTTCACAACCACCCAGAGCTAAGCCCCGTCCTTTTCAGTCTGGGGGGCGTGTTTTTTTTTTTAAAAAACCTTTATTGCAGCATTCATAAGGTACAAGTACGGGCCTACAACCACAGGGGCCGGCCGCTAAACAGAAGTGAAACCTGGTGTATCAAAATATAACACAGCTCCTCAGCCGACAGCCCTGAGGTCCGGCAGCGATTCAGAATGGATCTTGTACTAGAACGCATTGATAAATTACAGGAGATAATAAAGGTTTAATTTTATATTATTTAAATGAGCGGATCAGGTGCAAGACAATCTAACAATAGGATACGGGGGACAGGCCAAGAAAACAGGATACGCAGATGAAAACAGCCATTCATGGGACTCTGGCGTTAAGACTTACGATTCAGAGAAAACAACAGAGCAGTATACATTTTTGTAGTCGCCAGTTCTCAGGGGCTGCCCACCCAAAGTTCGACTTAACGTAGAAAGCAAGGGCACTAAATACCAGATCTCAATGACTCAAAATAGAGCACAAACCATACTGATCCTAAAGGAGTAAAGGGAAGGGAGAAAAGAAAGGCCATAGAAAATAAGAAAGGCAAAACAAAAACAAAAAAACTCCAACCCCCCACCCTGCACCCCTGCCGATGGCTATAGCCTAACCCCACTAGCAGCGTGCCTGTCGCCCCATTAACCTAAACCCTAAAAGAAGGAAAAAGAAGAATGGAGGAGGGCATAATCATACGATGTTCCCAACCCCTTAGTCCCCCCGCCTAACACAGATCCCCCCTGTCGCAAAGGACGGATGTAGAGCTACTCCTACAAAGGACCACAGGGGGTACCGTAATATACCGCCCAGCCTCTTTAATCAAACGGTTGCAATTCAGGCGTCAATGACAGCAGTTCCAAATCGTCCCGATGCAATGGACTTAACCCTGACCCTTCCGAACCAGCACACGAACCCTCCCCAGCGAGACCCATGAGCACACATACAAGTCATAAATGAGAAGGAAGCCATCGAAAGTCAATCCATTACCACTTGTAGCTGATAACTCTACTAAAAGTTCAAGCACTGAAAGTTTCCTGCCCCTCGCTGGACCGTCACGATGTTTCTCGCCCCGGGATCAGAGAATCTCCAAAGGAGGGAGAGACCACAACACGATGAGGGGAGAGTCTATGGCACAGGTCTCCGGGGGGGAACGCCACACGATATTTCCAAAGTCAATGGAGATGTAAGGTACAGTGACACACTCACGGCCTCGGGGACACATTCTTCCAGAGCGCCATCCGTTGGTTCCGATATTCGCTTCCCTACTCGTTTCCCCACGAGGTCTTCGCACAAAGTCAAAATGGCCGCTGCTTGAATGGCTGTAGATTGCTGATTCAACCGCAGGGCAGGGTCCGGTACCTCGAGCAGAATCCCAGTTAGGCATGCATCCATTTTAGTCAAGGACACATCCATTTGCGAGTGAAACGCCCAAAGTTCTGACAGTATTGACCTTAACGTTAGCCCTGATGTCGTTCGGTCCATATTATGAAGTTCGGTACCAGTCGCGATCAGCCCCCCCGGGTGAAACTGGCATTTTTGGGGGGAGCGAACAAGATCACGAGAGGGCAAGCGTGGACGGTGACCCACCGTTATCCACAGCCGCGGTGACCCGGCGGAACACCGCAGGCCAGGGTCCCGACCCGCCGAGCCCCGGCAGGAATCTAAGTCGGGTCCGCGGGATGGGGATCCCCACCCTCAGTCAGCAAGCAGGTCACCTCTCTCTTGATGCTGGGATAGGAAAACAATCGCCACCAAATTCGGGCATAGATGAAGTCTCCACTGCGATCGACCGGACCCCGCCAAGGTCCCCAGCCGATGTTGTTGCACTGCAGCCCGGCCTTGCAAATACTCGAGGCCCCGGCTTCACCGCTGGAACAGGCCACGATCTTCAACTCGGTGTAAGTTCGTTAAATCAACAGATAAAAATGTCGGGATTTCGCCATCGGGGTGAGGAACACTTCATACAAGCAGAGGCTGGGCGTAAGGTCAGGATATTGTACAGGATCTTGCAGCGGAATACGGAGATCGGCGGAGCCGGGAGCCTAAGCAGCCATCTTGTTTGCCGTCGTAGCTCCTCCCCCTGGGGGGCGTGTTTTTGACTGTTCAGCCAATGGAGAAGAGGGTAGAAAGAAACTAAAAAACACGACCCCCCAATCCGAAAAGGACGGGGCTTAGATCGAAAGAATGTCGTCACTGGGACCTTTTCTCCAATCGCTGGCCGCCGTTTAGGAGGCCAGCCAATGAAGAAGAGGGGCGGGGCTTAACCTTGCTACTCGGAGTCATTACATCTCGCCAGCGAGACTGCGCATGGGCGCAGCCTACGCTAGCCAAGACCTAAAAAAATGAAGGTGGTGAAATGACGCAGAACACGTTTCCCATTTTAAGTGCCATCCTGCAAAGGTGCTCAAGGTGACTGTAACTATCACATTTGCGTGTACATATTAAAGAATGCTGAGTGCTCTCTGAAGTAAAAGTGAATGTTAACCATGTTTTTTGTTTTTCTAAGGCCGCTATCCAGCTAAGCGGTTCACAATGACTTTTAGTGCCATATTTGCATGAACATAATAAAGAGTGCTGAGTGCTCTCGGAAATGAATGTGAATGTTAATCAAACATGCTATTGTTCTTATTTAGTAAATCTGTGACCATATTCAAGTCATTTAAGAGTTGCTTACTGATTTAATGTTTTTATCCCCGATCAAACATCGCCGAACGTATACGCCATAATTGATTCCTACTAAATTAGGTTTGTATTTATCCAATAGTAATGAACGTACACGCATCAGAGCGGGAGTAGCGCAGAATAGGCAGTAACGCAAAACGAGCAGGGAAGTTAAATATGAAACACATCGCTCGTAAAAATAGGAGCCGCACTGAAAGTTAAAGTATGTTCCAAGTAATTAAAAAATGGAGGTGGGCAAGCCGCGCCGTGGAGAACAAATGAAAGGCATGGTAGACATACTTAAAGATAGAGCTTCGCATGCTGCGCTGCAACAATTAAAAAAAAGAGTTTGCACCCAACAACAGATGTAGAAAGCAAGCAGAAGGAAACTGTTGTTGGGCGGTGCTCCTCTGCAAAAATCAGAAGTGACATATCGCTGTGTGAACCACTTCGGAGGCAGCAATGAAGAGTGACACTGGACTGAACCAATAATAAGCAGCAGGATGGGGGCAAAGTCCTTTATTCAATACAAGAGGTCTTCCAGAAAGCGCATGCACACTGTCTAGACTCTGCCTAAAAAGGCCGGCTGGGCCCTATTTCTTGCCATTGCGGCTCAAGACTGTGCATGAAACAGGGCCCAAACAGCAGGGGGATGGGGGCGAGATGTGTTTTGTTAAGGCCCAGTAAAGAGGACAGAGCACACAGCTTGCGCCATAGGGCATTCAAACAACTTGTCAGTGATGAGAGCTGAAGGATGTGCACACAGGTGTGCAATGCAGGTAATGTTGTCCCTATGCTTCCACTGTGCTCTACTACTTAGGGTCCCACCGACCCTGGACTCCTTACAATCAAACTAAAACCTTTACAGAAAGGAGCGCACAACTTTTAAACTCTTCACAAGCAAAGTGTTTTGTAATAGTTCTTTTGACATTACACTTCAAAGTAAGTCCATATGGATTCCTTATGTATTTCCAATTAGTTGTTTATTTCATAAATACATTATTTCCTCCAGTAAACATTCCAAAAAACAATCCAGCCAACGCGATTCGTCCAATGTGGACATCATAAGGGCTCAAAACTTCACGTAGAACGTGTGTTCTGTTTTGCCTCTTTGGGCTTAGACCACAGGCCACACGTTCCCTGTAGGTATCACTGGTGCTACAGATGCAGTGGCACCAGGGCCATACACTTTGAGGGGCCAACTAAAACCCAATGATGGTTCTTTTACTGGGCCATACACTATGAGGGGCCAACTAAAACTCAATTAGAGTTCTTTTAATATCATTCCTTGCTTACATTGGGGCCCAGCGTGCATTTGTAGTTAAAGTGTTGCTTTAGGCCATGGAACAAAGGGCCAATTGAGGAGACACCCTAGTTCTGGCATCAGAGAGATGGTAGGGAGGGTGGTGGGAAACAATGGGAGCCAATGTTTTTAAGGAAAAAGGAGACATCTTGCTTTGCAAAGCAGTGGCTATCATTAGTGAAACAGGGACAGGAGCACTGGGGTTCAATGGTCTGGGAGGCCCACTGCATCACAATGATGACTGTTTTTCTTTAACAAATGTGTATGAGGATTCATTTCCTTGCTAACACTTGAGCCAAGAGCACCTTTGCTGCAAAAAGGGAGGGCAACATGATGAAGCACTATTTTCATGAAAGGGAAGAGATGTGGCCTAATGGTGAGAGTTGCTGACTTTGGAACTGGGGAACCTTGTCTAAGTCCCAGCATTGGACTGGGCAAATTTAATCACCCAGTGCCTGTAACAAAAATTGAATCTGACCTTGTGTAATTTAACTTGTGCTAATGTAAAGCACTCCAATGCCCTTGGGCAGAGTCTGTGCTATATATAACTCAAAAAAGGACAGAGAGCAATTGGAGCAATGATCAGGCATGGTGGGGAGGGGGTGGAAAGGGTAGAGGAGATAGCCTTCTACTTAGGTCCAAAGCTATCATTAGGTCAGCAGGTGCTGTTGCATTGGGAACCAGGAGTGTGAGGAGCTCACAACACACCAGTTATGTAGAGCAGAGTTTTTTTTGTCAATGGTCAATGTCTGTCTTTGTTTGATGAATTTACTCTGCTATAAGACACATTTAATGTAGATTATAAGCTACAGAAAGTCTCCTTGAAATGATCTCATAAGCCCTACTCCCTATGCTTAGGCCTGCCGCTCTTGCTCCCCAAATCCTTGCCACAAAGTTTTGGAGGGGGGCCCTGACATTTTCCTTTGGGTGGCTCATACCAAAAACGTTTGAAAACATGTGGTCCTAATAAAGAACGAGAGCTGGAAGCTCAACACCTGTATGGGGCTAAGTGTCGATAGAAGGCAGAATGGGTTGGTAAATGATGAAAATATGTTAAATGGCCTTTTGGATTAATTTACAGCATGAGCAATTTGGGTACCGTATAAGGCTTTTTTTGCTTCTCAATGCCAAAGTTTATGGGCGTGAAGTTCATAAAATGATCTTTTCACTAGTTTTAGCCACATGTGAGTGTAATTTAAGAGTTTATAATTTACACTTATACAAAGGGTTAAGGGTGTGACTAACAGACTAGATAAGCACACCTGTTTCTATTGAGATGAGACAATCAGGGGTTTTGATTGCCATGCCCCAGTAAGAACAGATTATGGGTCTTAGTTATACCTAGAACAGCTATGAAGTTGATGTTAAAAGGTCATGGAATTGGGCTTAATTTAGCTCTTTCCTTTTTTTGATAGCTTTGGGCCATGTGAGTACTCTTATGGATGATGTGATGTCTGTAATCCCAGTAATTCTGACGTAACTCTGAAATGTTTAGACCAGGATAAAGGTCGAAAACGTTTATTGACGTTTCCCACTGATAGTTTGTGAGTCACAAAACCTGTTTCAAAAATGTTGTGCTGGCCACATTGAGGGTTTCATGTGACTGATCTGTTTATTGTGAAAAGTAACGACAATGGTATCAGAACTGACTTACTTGTTGTGAAGAGCATATGTTGAAGCCAATGTGCCTTTATTGCAGCAAAGCCTATGAACAATAATTTTCTTTCATGGAATCTCACAGGCAAGCGTTTTGGTGTTGGATTTCCCCTCTGACAAACGCTGAGAGTAGAAGATCTGAACTGTGAAGATCCTTGCTATGATCTATTGGGTGGGGTTGTATATTGTTTTACCAACTGTCATTTTGTACTTATTTGTAATTGTATGCAGCTGTTTATTCATAAAAGTACTTTTTAGATATAGTCTAACTTTTAACGTTCTGCCAGGGTCTTCTAATAAACAAAATTAATAAAAAATGCACAGATACATATACAAACATAAAGGGCTATTTGAATGCTATACAAATACTATTATCACCCATGTCAGAATATAAGATGGGGCAACAGGTCAGACCCTTTATTTAGCCAGTGGCTCTCGCAGTGTCGTCAAAACATTATTTGAAGTGAACCATGGGTGAACTCATTGAGAGCACCGCTCGGGACTGATGATCCAGCAAAGGGAAGTTTTAGACGTTCAACTCCTAATCCAGTTCGAAGTTAGTTTATTTTATGATGAGCCATGTTGTGGCACTGTAACTTGACAACTTCAGCATATATAATGATTACTACAGATTTGAGGTATTGTGCCAGACTGCACTTATCCAAGATTGATTTAGTCTAACAAGAATAACAGAATCTGTACTGTACTGTGTATACTTAAAAACAAGATATATATATATATATATATGTTCAAAACCATAGGTCAGGTCCGCAATCCTCGGAACACCAACACAGCAAAGAACACGAGACCCAGGAATCAGGTGAGCTTGTTATTTTAATAGCACCTTCGCCAGCATAACGTTTCGGCCTGCACAGAGGCCTTGGTCACATGACGCAATGGAGAGCGTGGGCAAAATTTAAAGTGCAAGTGCTTGAATTTTAAGACATTTGATTGGAAAGCAGTGTGAATAGAAAAAAACAACATGGAAGACAGACTTGTCAAGGCACATATTGGGATAATCCCAGTAACTAGACACATCATTCCAATTTCAATGACGCATGTATATTGAGTTAAAACCGTTTTTGATTCATATCATTAGCAATCTGAGACATGAAAAATTGCAATTTGGCAACTCATTCCCTGATAATATTTTCAAGGTAAATGCAAATACCATGATTTACGGTAAAACCCATGTACCATAAATGAACAGTCAGCTACGACCAACTAGTCCACCCCTTCTGGCACACGGCTGGCATGCTGACATTAAACGTGTATCTCCACCACTCAATAACTGTGTAAATACATACAATGCATCTGTTCCTCTCCTTAATGCGCCTGAGTTAACAAAAGAATCTAATAAACACACTAACTATGTCCAATTTCATGCGTGAAAAAGTAAATGAATGAAAAATACAAAAAATTAAAAAACATACAAATGATTTGTGATGTTATAGTAGGCTGCTCCCAACCTACACATTTGATGTTGGTGACCTAATATAATACCCGGAACCAGATTACAAATGGACAAGCCACGACCCAACCTACTGTGAATACCATTTTGGATAGGACGTATATTCAGAGACTATCATAGGAACCTGTATTAGAGATGATGAAATGATAAGGCAACATAAAAGGTGCTCTACAAATTTGAGGCCCTATGAGCTGCATAGGGGGAATTTTTTATAGACAAGTATAAAGATCTTCCGTAGAATTCAGACCCCACGGGGTCTTGCTGTTCAATTCTAGTATATACTTTGTCTCTAAAGCTCTGAGAGTGCCTTCCCTGTCACCACCTCTTCTCAGGGGACCCACTGTGTCAATCGCAAATATCTAAGGAGTGCACTGTTGTTGCCATGACACTCCTTAAAATGCCTAGCAACTGGGTACGTGGTATAACTTGTATTGATGGCTCTTATGTGCTGGTATGTATAAGAACAACAGGAGAGAACCCATAAACCTCGTTGGGATGGGTGTGTTGTGTAAGCAAAAACAATTCCCAACAGGTATCATGAAAAGACAGTTTCAATAATGTATGCAATATGCATTACACAAAGGAAGAAACCAAGGAGTCATTTGAGTTTTTTTGAAAAAAGGCAGTATTATTCACCAAGAGACAGAAGGGAATGGTCTTTCACATGGCAATACAGTTAGAACAGCACTGTACAGAGCAGATCATGTGACAACCCAGTGGCACTTGGTGCAAGGTGCTATATACAATTAGTGATGGTGAAGGTGCAAGTGCTAAAGTGAACAGCGTGATTGACGCATGGAATGAAATATTTACATCAAATAATAGCTCCACAAAAACAAGTTGTAATCACTTTAAATTAAGATTTGTCAAAATTTGAACAGGAGCACAAAACGTGAAATGCGTCATATAATTCCAGCTGTGAAGTCGACGGCGTTTCGATCCCCTTTGGTCGGGATCGTCATCAGGACAGGGTTGTCGATGGAACCAGTGCTGAGGGCGAGAGAAGGGCAGTTTGAGCGGGGGACCGAGGACTGGGGTATGGAGTGGGGTGGGTGAGTGGGTAGGTCGGTGGTCCGGTATAATTATCAGAACAGTGAAAGTCTAGATGTGGATGTGGCTTGGTGGGGGTGGAGGCCGGAGCAGGGAGTAGGAGAGTGGGTTGGGAGTGACTACGGTGAGTGTAAAGAGTTGGACAATTAAAATATAAGTCGCAGGTGAGACAAAAGAGTGAGAGTGATTCAGGATTACGCTAATAAGTGCGAGGTAAGAATTGGGTGGTGTGGGAGTGCGAAGGTAACCGAAAGGGGAAAAAACTTACAGTGGTACCCAGGCCGGGAAGCGTGGGTAGCCGAAGTCCAAGCGGTCGCTCAAAAGTCGAAAACTGCGGGGGAGCAAGCGGGGGTGGGGAGTTACAAAACCTGGCCAAGTACAGGGTATAGGCTAGATGGAAAATCACGTATAGAAGTTACCTGATCGTTGATTGTATCTGATCAGCGGGCGGGATTTTCAGCGCCTACGGGAAGGAAAAGTACTGGGAGTAAGAGAGAGTCGGTTTGCGAGCAAGATCGTTTATAAACCTCTTACTCCGATCGCACCAAATGTGCGGGAAAAGCGCTTACCTGAGTGAATCAGGGCTGTGGAAGGCAAATGGGGCTCTTCTGAGGGGTGGCTGCGAGCAGTAAATGCTGGAGCTACCTGAGCAGGTATGAGGTCTGCATATAAATGAGGAAGTGAATGGCAGGAGGCGGAGTTAGGTCAGCGCGGGAGGCGGTAAAGGGGGCGTGTCGCGATGTTACCGAGGTAACATTGGCAAACAGGAAGTGGGGAGGTAGAAGAAAGAGATTCAGGGTTAGTCGGATTGTTGTCATGGCAACACTGACAGTCAGGGCGTAAAAGGAGGCCGTGATGGAAACGGAGGTCTGCATGAGTCGAGTAAGAAGCAGGGTTGTATAAGCCGTGGTGGAATCGGGAAAGGACACAGTACAAGTTACACAATACATCATATATGCATTTCATGGTATCAAATTAGACAGTGAGGGATCGGTCATGCATGAGCACGAGGAGGGGTATATGTACAGTTGAATGGTGTTCTGTTGGATGATTGGTCTGAAACCAGAGGGTTATGTACATCATGCTCTGTTTACAGGGGAAGAGAACTAGGACATAACAGGTAGTAGGGTCCAATAGAGCACGCGGTTTAAAACCAGGGAGTTAAGTACATGGTAATGGTATATTTGGATTGGAAATGGATTTAAACGGTGATAGTATTTGTCCATTCATCAAGAGTGTTTAACCCATGGTTGACCAAGTCAACTCGTGCAATCCATTTGCACTCGGCTCTATTGAGTAGAGTGGACATGTTTCCCCCTCTGATGGGTAGTGTGGGTTTTTCAATGACCGTCCATCTAAGGTCTGTGTCAGCATGTGATTTTTCCATGAAGTGTGTGACTAGAGGAGCAGTCAGTACTTTGCAGTTAATTCTGCTCTTGTGCTGTATTATCCGTTGTTTAACCATTTGTGTGGTCTGGCCGATGTAGATAAGGTCACACGGGCAACGGATGGCGTAGATGACATTTTGTGTCTTACAGTTTGAGTGGTGGGAGAGTTGATGGATATGTCCATTGTAGATTAATTCTTTTGTGTTTAGTGTCAGCTCACAGACACTGCACGATTGGCATTTGAAGTGTCCAATGACTGGGTTCAGTCCCCATGCGGCTGTGATGGTGTGTTTTTCGGTTGTGGTGGTTGGCCGAGTTTGGACATCGAGTCCCTTTACACCAATATCCCTCACCATGGTCATTGAAAAACCCACACTACCCATCAGAGGGGCAAACATGTCCACTCTACTCAATAGAGCCGAGTGCAAATGGATTGCACGAGTTGACTCGGTCAACCATGGGTTAAACACTCTTGATGCATGGACAAATACTATCACCGTTTAAATCCATTTCCAATCCAAATATACCATTACCATGTACTTAACTCCCTGGTTTTAAACCGCGTGCTCTGTTGGACCCTACTACCTGTTATGTCCTAGTTCTCTTCCCCTGTAAACAGAGCATAGCATGATGTACATAACCCTCTGGTTTCAGACCAATCATCCAACAGAACACCATTCAACTGTACATATACCCCTCCTCGTGCTCATGCATGACCGATCCCTCAATGTCTAATTTGATACCATGAAATGTATATATGATGTATTGTGTAACTTGTACTGTGTCCTTTCCCGATTCCACCACGGCTTATACAACCCCACTTCTTACTCGACTCATGCAGACCTCCGTTTCCATCACGGCCTCCTTTTACGCCCTGACTGTCAGTGTTGCCATGACAACAATCCGACTAACCCTGAATCTCTTTCTTCTACCTCCCCACTTCCTGTTTGCCAATGTTACCTCGGTAACATCGCGACACGCCCCCTTTCCCGCCTCCCCCGCTGACCTAACTCCGCCCCCTGCCATTCACTTCCTCATTTATATGCAGACCTCATACCTGCTCAGGTAGCTCCAGCATTTACTGCTCGCCGCCACCCCTCAGAAGAGCCCCATTTGCCTTCCACAGCCCTGATTCACTCAGGTAAGCGCTTTTCCCGCACATTTGGTGTGATCGGAGTAAGAGGTTTATAAACGATCTTGCTCGCAAACCGACTCTCTCTTACTCTTAGTATTTTTCCTTCCCGTAGGCGCTGAAAATCCCGCCCGCTGATCAGATACAATCAACGATCAGGTAACTTCTATACGTGATTTTCCATCTAGCCTATACCCTGTACTTGGCCAGGTTTTGTAACTCCCCACCCCCGCTTGCTCCCCCGCAGTTTTCGACTTTTGAGCGACCGCTTGGACTTCGGCTACCCGCGCTTCCCGGCCTGGGTACCACTGTAAGTTTTTTCCCCTTTCGGTTACCTTCGCACTCCCACACCACCCAATTCTTACCTCGCACTTATTAGCGTAATCCTGAATCACTCTCAATCTTTTGTCTCACCTGCGACTTATATTTTAATTGTCCAACTCTTTACACTCACCGTAGTCACTCCCAACCCACTCTCCTACTCCCTTCTCCGGCCTCCACCCCCACCACGCCACATCCACATCTAGACTTTCACTGTTCTGATAATTATACCGGACCACCGACCTACCCACTCACCCACCCCACTCCATACCCCAGTCCTCGGTCCCCCGCTCAAACTGCCCTTCTCTCACCCTCAGCACTGGTTCCATCGACAACCCTGTCCTGATGACGATCCCGACCAAAGGGGATCGAAACGCCGTCGACTTCACAGCTGGAATTATATGACGCATTTCACGTTTTGTGCTCCTGTTCAAATTTTGACAAATCTTAATTTAAAGTGATTACAACTTGTTTTTGTGGAGCTATTATTTGATGTAAATATTTCATTCCATGCGTCAATCACGCTGTTCACTTTAGCACTTGCACCTTCACCATCACTAATTGTATATAGCACCTTGCACCAAGTGCCACTGGGTTGTCACATGATCTGCTCTGTACAGTGCTGTTCTAACTGTATTGCCATGTGAAAGACCATTCCCTTCTGTCTCTTGGTGAATAATACTGCCTTTTTTCAAAAAAACTCAAATGACTCCTTGGTTTCTTCCTTTGTGTAATGCATATTGCATACATTATTGAAACTGTCTTTTCATGATACCTGTTGGGAATTCTTATGTGCTGGAGCACCCTCTTGTGGACCTGCAATTTGGTACTCCCAACATATCGCAGGCCACACGGGCACTCCAGCACATATACCACGTACTCACTCGTGCAGGTTAGCTGTTTTGTGATTTTACGGGGCATAGGAGAAAATGGAGTAACATACTCAGTCTTACTGACTCCATGTAGGCAAGCCTTACAACTGGAGCACTTCCTGAAACCTTTACTACCTGTAAGCCAATTTTTGGGCGCAATCACTTCAGGACTAGATTTTACTAATGCATCCTGCATATAGTATGCTTTCCTAAATGTGATCGCAGGTTTCCTTAGCATATGCTCACCAATGACCGGATCAAATCTTACTAGATCCCAGTGTTTGTTCACAATTTTTCTCAAGGCCCCATGCTGCCTGTTAAAGGTCCAGATCAATCTGGTTGGTTGCTTAATCTCATTAACAGTGGGTTTCAGCATCTTTTTATGAACCAGGGCGGCCTCTCGGGACAGGGCATTTGCTTTCGTCATTGCCGCATCTAAGATGCTTTCCCTATATCCTCTAGCTAGGAACCTTTGTTTACTGGCCTCCTGAGCTAGTTTACACTGGGCTTCTGTGCTACATACACGCCTGATCCTGAGCATCTCCCCATAGGGGATGCTCCTTATCAGGTGCGGCGGAGGATGGCTCATAGCGTGAAGCACCGTATTGCCAGCCGTAGGTTTTCTGTACAAGGTTGTTTCCAGGCGGTTCACAATGATCTCGATCGTGACATCCAAAAAATTAGCTTAGCTCTGACTGATATCTGAGGTAAAAGCCAGGTTGTAGTTGTTACAATTTAGCTTTTCAATGAACTGGATAGCTTCTGCCTGTGTCCCCTGCCAGATTAGAAATACATCATCGATGTATCTATACCATCGTATGATGTGCCTCTTACAGATATCATAGTGTTCGCCATAGAGGACCTGTCTCTCCCAGTAGCCCATATGCATACAGGCGTAACTGGGAGAAAAACAGGCCCCCATGGCGACTCCCCTAATCTGCTGGTAGTGTTGATTATGGAACATAAAATAGTTGTTATATAGGCAGAAACTAATCATGGAAATCAACATTTTGTTATGTTCTAGCAGTTCAATCGGTCACTGTCCCAGATAAAACTGGACCGCTCGTACCCCATCCGCATGTACTATACTAGTATATAAGGATGTAACGTCTAACGTTATCAACCAATATTCCGGATTCCACTCAATTTCCCTAATCTTCCTTAGAAAATCGCTGGAATCCTGGATATATGAAGGAAGTCCACAGACGTATTCCTGTAAAAACGAGTCCACATAGACTGTTGTCTTTTCCAACAGCCCCCACATGCTGATATAATAGGTCTCCCTGGTGGCTTGATAGCGTCCTTGTGGACTTTGGGGATGCGGTATAGGACTGGGGTAATGGGGTGATAATTCTTCAAGAACTTTAGTTCACCCATGCTGATAAGACCTGATGACTGCCAACCCATCAGCAAGGAATAAAACTCCAATTGAGCTTTTCTGACCACCCCTACGTCACAATGTTTGTAGCAGTTAGTATCACTCAGTTGATGGAGTTCTTCCTCCATATACAAACTTCTTGGCCACAAAACGACGTTGCCGCCTTTGTCCGATTGTCGAACGATCATATTGCCATCTTTTTGGATCTTATTCACAAGATCAGAATATTTCTGGTTTTGCCTATATTTGTATTTATTGGTTTTAAGCGTCTTTACATACAGGTCCTGGGTTGCTGCCTCATGAAAAATATCAATGTTATCAAATGTCATAAATGGTGTGAAAGTGGAACGAGGTTTGAACTTGGTTTGACTACTCAGATTGGTGATTGGTATATCCTGTACACTTTGTGAGACCGATTGTTCTAATCTCAATGCATCCATATCTTGCATTAATGGTACATCATTGACTGCAAATCCCAACCTTGTTGTTATGTTATCAGTTCTCTCAGAGTCCCTGCGTGACTTACTATTGGCAAAATGTTTCCTTGAGACTGATGATCCAGCAAAGAGAAGTTTTGGACGTTAAACTCCTAATCCAGTTCGAAGTTAGTTTATTTTATGATGAACTATGTTGTGGCACTGTAACTTGACAACTTCAGCATATATAATGATTACTACAGATGTGAGGTAATGTGCCAGACTTCACTTATTGTCCTCAGGAGATGCAATGGAATTTAAGTGTGGTTCGAAAAGTTGACATCATTTAATTATCCAAGATTGATTTAGTCTAACAAGAATAACAGAATTTGAACTGTACTGTGTATACTTAAAAACAAGAGATATCATATATATATATATATATATATATATATATATATATATATATATATATATATATATATATATATATATATATATAAATCTGTGTTCAAAGAGTTCAAAACCATAGGTCAGGTCCTCAATCCTCGGAACACCAACACAGCAAAGAACACGAGACCCAGGACTCAGGTGAGCTTGTTATTTCAATAGCACCTTCGCCAGCATAACGTTTCGGCCTGCACAGAGGCCTTGGTCACATGACGCAATGGAGAGCGTGGGCAACATGTAAGTGCTTGAATTTTAAGACATTTGATTGGACAGCAGTGCGAATAAAGAAAACAACATGGAAGACAGACTTGTCAAGGCACATATTGGGATAATCCCAGTAACTAGACACATCATTCCAATTTCAATGACGCATCTATATTGAGTTAAAACCGTTTTTGATTCATATCATTAGCAATCTGAGACATGAAAAATTGCAATTTGGCAACTCATTCCCTGATAATATTTTCAAGGTAAATGCAAATACCATGAGAGTGAAGCATTTCCACATTTATTGACAGGCAGCTGCAATTGCTTTAGGGAGGTGAGTGCCCCAAGACAGCTGATAAGGACATCAGGCGTCCAAGCAAGATACAACACCCAACCCACATGGGCTTTATATTGTTTTATTTTCTGCTGTGAATACGGACTCATTAGAGAAAAATGTTGTGACACTACAAGACCCAGGAGGCTGTTAATACAGCCACGCCCACCAAGGCAGGTTCTTTGGAATTCAGTGCACGAAGAAAAACCGACATTTACAAACAGAACACCATTGAGAAAGGGTTCATTATCCCGAAACCGGTCTGGCGCAAAAAACTTTGATGGTTTGTTTTCCTGTGTTCGCCTGCATGCAGCTGCCTGTCAATAAATGTGGAAATGCTTCACTCACCTCGTGGCTTCTCTTAATGAGCAAACTTGTACTGTTGGATTTGAACGGCTGTGCTCGGTCGTGTGAGAAGCCTGCCGCGCTGCGGACCTGTAATGATGCCACAAGGTGTCATTGCTTTAGGGAGGTGAGTGCCCCAAGACAGCTGATAAGGACATCAGGCGTCCAAGCAAAGTACAACACCCAACCCACATGGGCTTTATTTTGTTTTATTTTCTGCTGTGAATACGGACTCACTAGAGAAAAACGTTGTGACACTACAAGACCCAGGAGGCTGTTAATACAGCCACGCCCACCAAGGCAGGTTCTTTGAAATTCAGTGCACGAAGAAAAACCGACATTTACAAACAGAACACCATTGAGAAAGGGTTCATTATCCCGAAACCGGTCTGGCGCAAAAAACTTTGATGGTTTGTTTTCCTGTGTTCGCCTGCATGTAGCTGCCTGTCAATAAATGTGGAAATGCTTCACTCACCTCGTGGCTTCTCTTAATGAGCAAACTTGTACTGTTGGATTTGAACGGCTGTGCTCGGTCGTGTGAGAAGCCTGCCGTGCTGCGGGCCTGTAATGATGCCACAAGGTGTCATTGCTTTAGGGAGGTGAGTGCCCCAAGACAGCTGATAAGGACATCAGGCGTCCAAGCAAGATACA
Source organism: Lissotriton vulgaris (assembly GCF_964263255.1). NCBI lineage: Eukaryota > Metazoa > Chordata > Amphibia > Caudata > Salamandridae > Lissotriton > Lissotriton vulgaris. The sequence goes on along the minus strand of NC_141695.1, from coordinate 618,204,275 downwards.
ACACCCAACCCACATGGGCTTTATTTTGTTTTATTTTCTGCTGTGAATACGGACTCACTAGAGAAAAACGTTGTGACACTACAAGACCCAGGAGGCTGTTAATACAGCCACGCCCACCAAGGCAGGTTCTTTGAAATTCAGTGCACAAAGAAAAACCGACATTTACAAACAGAACGCCATTGAGAAAGGGTTCATTATCCCGAAACCGGTCTGGCGCAAAAAAACTTTGATGGTTTGTTTTCCTGTGTTCGCCTGCATGCAGCTGCCTGTCAATAAATGTGGAAATGCTTCACTCACCTCGTGGCTTCTCTTAATGAGCAAACTTGTACTGTTGGATTTGAACGGCTGTGCTGGGTCGTGTGAGAAGCCTGCCGCGCTGCGGACCTGTAATGATGCCACAAGGTGTCATTGCTTTAGGGAGGTGAGTGCCCCAAGACAGCTGATAAGGACATCAGGCGTCCAAGCAAGATACAACACCCAACCCACATGGGCTTTATTTTGTTTTATTTTCTGTTGTGAATACGGACTCACTAGAGAAAAACGTCGTGACACTACAAGACCCAGGAGGCTGTTAATACAGCCACGCCCACCAAGGCAGGTTCTTTGAAATTCAGTGCCGAAGAAAAACCGACATTTACAAACAGAACACCATTGAGAAAGGGTTCATTATCCCGAAACCGGTCTGGCGCAAAAAAACTTTGATGGTTTGTTTTCCTGTGTTCGCCTGCATGCAGCTGCCTGTCAATAAATGTGGAAATGCTTCACTCACCTCGTGGCTTCTCTTAATGAGCAAACTTGTACTGTTGGATTTGAACGGCTGTGCTCGGTCGTGTGAAAAGCCTGCCGCGATGAAAACTTGTACTGTTGGATATATATAAATATATATATATATATAAATATATATATAAATATATATATATATATATATATATATATATATATATATATATATATATATATATATATTGTGGCGATTACCAGGAAGAAAGGGCTGCCTTCCAGTTATGCGAGGATAACGGGGAGGCGACAAACAACTACAACTCCCAGACTGCCTTGGGGGAGACTCGTTTGTACTAAGCCCCTCCTTCCCCAGAGAAGGGTGCTTGTCAATTGTTTGTGCAGTGCGAGTCGGAGGATAGGCGGAAGGTGTTCCCCGCCGGATCCCAGCGAGAAGAATTGCAGCATCTAGGAGAGTACTGTTGTACAGCGCCAGAGGGAGAAAACGGAGAACTCCAAACGGACCTTTGTATCAAGTAAGAAGGAGCGCGGGCTTGCCTCCTTCCTTATTGGAGATTTGAAATACTTGGATTATTGTAGGCGCAGCGCCTAGCAGAGTAGCCACGGAGTTTTCGCTTAACGCATCTAGCGTTAGGGAAAACCGTGAGAAATACAGTTTGCATTCTTGCGCGCGTGCAGTCATCAACGCGGGCAGTGTACAGGCTGGTAGACTTGAGGAGGACTAAGGATTTAGCGCGGCCGCGCATGTAGAGTCCTGATTAGAGTCCGAGTATTGATTGAGCAGCGATAAAACCAGGATTGGATATCTGTGACAATTCTGAACTGCCTTGTGGGACGTGTAGTCCTTGTTGTGCAACTAACAACGAAAAGAGAGAAGCCTTAACAGTATTGGCGCTCAGCCTTTTGTTTTGTTTATCTTTAGTTTAATTGTGGAGGAGTCACTCTCCTATGACATTGGGAATATATCCTCTTTGGTGAAGGACACGCGCAAGGGAAAGGGAGAGGCAGTGTTTCCTTTTCTTAAAGCCCTGTATGCAGAAAGTGTGGTGAGTGGAGTCATCATCCCCCTTATTGGCATAGTGAAGTATCATATACACGTGAGAAGTAATCGTGTGTTTGTTTCGCCTTTAGATACTGGAAAGGTGTCACGGAGCTGTCCCCTAGACCCAGTCCATTCCAAAGAGGGAGAAACGAAGATAGAAAGATCGCATTCCCGCTCTCCTCCAAGGCTTCTTCTCTCCTTTTTTCCCTTCTATGCACGAAGCCAGACAGAGGTATATAGTTTCCCTGTTGGGGGGCGTGTATCGAGGGGAATAGAGGATCTAGCATCTGATATCGTCTCTGCTGGGAAAAGACAGAAGGTTAGTGGCGTACATGTTCCTTGTGCTACTGCCGATCTTGACAGATTGACAAGCCCAAGTAACAAGACCCAGCCTGGACGATGAATGTGGAAAGTGTGCTAAATTCTGTAGTGGAAAGCCTTGCGGCGCTACAACAGGAAGTTACCACGTCTCGTACCGAGAGTCAGGTCCTATATAAGGAACTAGGGGTTCTTAGAAAGGAGATGTCCGAAATGTCCATGAGAGGGGGCAAAGGGGCTTCGTATATCAAACCAGCCACTTTACAACCTCCATCTTCCACCGTGTCTCCTGGGGCACAGGGAGCTGAAGGGGGTGGGTTCACGGTGTCATCTCCCTCCACACCCTCCTCTTCTGATGCAGTTCCCACTGTCCATGTCATACAAAATACCGGGATCCCACTTGCCCCTCCAGAAAGGTTCTATGGGGACCCCCGTAAATTTGAAACGTTCTTAAATCAATGTAGATTGCATTTTTTGTGCAAGCCGGGGGTGTTCCAAGAGGATACAACAAAGACAGCGTTTATGATGTCATACATGGGAGGTAATGCAGTGAGTTGGACAATACCCTTATTGGAAAGAAATGATCCTGTGTTACACGATTTTGATGATTTTTGTTTGGAACTGCGACGTTTGTTCGATAGAAAACTCCATATGTTATCTCTGGATAGAGAGCTGTTAACCCTACGGCAAGGGTCTCAAGATTTGCTATCATATATAACCTCCTTCAATCGACTTGTGGTCGAAACAGAGTGGCCTACGGCAAAGAGAATATCTATTTTTTATCAAGGGCTCCGAGGGGAGCTAAAGGACGTCCTGGCTCAAGTGGTACAACTTCCCACCTCTTGTGAAGAATTGATCGACTTAACTGTTCAATTGGACCATCGCCTATTGGAACGAAGGGGTGATAGAGGCAGAGGAGACGGTCGCTTCTTCTATCCACGTCTTCGAAGTACGATGGAAGATCATTCTAAGATGCCAGAGGGAGTTGAACCCATGCAAATAGGAGGGCTTCGGGGACCCCTTTCAAAGGAAGAGAAAGACAAACGAAGAAGACTGAAACAGTGTCTATACTGCGGAAAGGGTGGTCATTTTGTGAAAGATTGTCGAGCCAGAAACGCGTTTCCTGGAAGGTCAACGGCTCCCCCTTCTCAGGCTGTCATACAACCGGGAAGACCGGCGGAAAACTAACATGCCCAAATCAGGAGGAGGTCGCTGCCTTGGGTTGTTCACCATTAAAGATCTCACCTACACTTGCAAATACATTACATCCTGCAGTGGCTCACATGAATTTAAAAGTGACTTTATGGGTCAATACCCGTGACGCTATGGAGATTGATGCTCTGCTAGATTCCGGAGCCACTGGTAACTATATCGACTAAGAATACGCCATGAAGATTGGGATCGTATGCGAGAAAAAGGATAAACCGGAGCTGGTCAAAGCAGTGGATGGAACGGTCTTGTCATCTGGCCCCGTTTCTTACCATACCCAAGCATTGTTGATGCAGACGAATCAAAATCATCAGGAGATGATCCAATTCGACTTGATTGATGCCCCCCAGTTCCGTTTAATATTGGGGATGCCGTGGCTGACTCTTCACGATCCTCAAGTTAGTTGGGCAGCACGTACCATTACCTTGTCCTCGGCGTTTTGTAAGGCCAATTGCAGACAGGACGTGTCTGTTAAGGAAGAACCATCAGCTACGCCTTCAGTCTGTCTGGCTTCTGGATGTTCCATAGGACCATACTGTTGTGCCACCGCTCTTCCTGATGAGTACCAGGAGTTCAGTTCCTTGTTTGACAAACAAAAGGCTACTGATTTGCCTCCACATCGCGTCTACGATTGTAGAATTGACCTTGTTCCTGGTGCTGATATTCCCTGTAGCCGAGTTTACGCTCTCACTGAAAAAGAGTCAGTGTATTTGCGGAATTACCTCGATGACAATTTGGCTACTGGGTTCATTCGTCATTCTACCTCGCCAGCTTCCTCGCCGATGTTTTTTATTCCTAAGAAGGACTGCGAGGAATTGAGACCATGCATCGACTACAGGGCCATTAATCGAATGACAATCAAGAACCGGTATCCACTACCGCTTATACCTGTACTCTTGGATCAATTAAAAGGGGCTCGATTCTTCACTAAACTTGATCTCAGAGGAGCGTACCATCTTGTTAGAGTAAAGAGTGGAGATGAGTGGAAGACCGCGTTTAGGACAAAATTTGGATTGTTCGAGTACCTTGTGATGCCGTTTGGGCTCTGCAACGCCCCTGCAGCGTTCCAATATTTCATGGATGAAGTACTACGCGGGTGTCTGGAGACATTCTGCATCGTGTACATAGATGATATTTTGATCTATTCATCTACACTTCACGAACATGTGGATCACGTAAAGGTGGTGTTGGGCCGATTACAGCAGAATTCCTTGTATGCCAAGCTAGAAAAATGTCTTTTTCATGTGAAGGAAGTGGCCTTCCTTGGTTACATCATCTCGGCCCAGGGCTTCCAAATGGATTCCAGTAAAGTGGAGGCTATTATCGGATGGAATACACCCAAAAACGTGAAGGCGGTACAAAGTTTCCTTGGTTTCGCCAACTATTACCGCCGGTTCATAAAAGATTTCTCCAAGATCATTCAGCCGATATCCAGTCTACTGAGGAAGAACACTGTGTTTGGGTGGACCCTTGAAGCGGAAAGATCTTTTCAATATCTCAAGGAACAGTTTACACAGGCTCCTATTCTACGCCACCCTGATTCGCAGTTGCCTTTTGTCTTGGAGACTGATGCCTCCCTGTATGCTATCGGTGGGATATTATCACAACGCCACCCCGAAACAGGCCAGTTGCATCCCGTGGCCTATTTCTCAAGAAAACTTTCTCCTTGCGAAACAAATTATTCTGTCACGGATAAGGAGCTCCTTGCAATCAAAAGGGCATGTGAGGAGTGGCGCCATTATCTACTGGGAGCAATGCATACTGTCGAAATCTATACCGACCACAGAAACTTGCTATTTTTGAAAACAGCCAAGGCCCTTACTCCCAGGCAGTTGAGGTGGACTCTGTTCTTCTCGGACTTTGATTTTGTTATTAAATATAAACCAGGACCACAAAATGGTAAGGCTGACGCCCTATCTCGAATCGGGGAGACGGCTGAACAGAAAACGGAGAGTGAAGAGGAACCTCCACTTATTCTCCAAGAGTCCAGCCACCCCTCTCCTTTCATCGCCTTGGTGTCAACTCCTGAATTCTTGGATGATGTCCGAGTGGCTCTTGCAGATATGGATATACCGGAATGGGTGAAAGAGGATCCTGAGCATCGCACAGTGAAAGATGATCTTGCCTATCAGGGATTAGCCATCTATGTCCCTACTGAACCCTTGCAACGGAAGGTGTTGCACTGGATCCATGATTCACCTTTAGGTGGCCATTTAGGTATCTACAAAACTATTGCAGGTGTGGAACGTAGCTTTTGGTGGCCAAAATTGAGAGAAAAAGTAAGACACTATGTGGTGAACTGTGCCGTTTGTATACAGGGGAAGGCAGTGCATGTTAAGCCGGTTGGCCTTCTCAGACCTCTCCCGATTCCTCCGAAGCCTTGGCATACAGTGTCGATGGACTTTATTGTTGAAATGCCACCCTGTGACCATTTGACAAAAATGGGACATTTTATTCCTCTCCACGGCCTGCCTACTTCTGTTGAATTGGCACAGGTGTTCTTGCAACACGTCGTCTGTGCCCATGGGATACCTTGTGTGCTCATCACCGATAGAGGCACTCAATTCACCTCTCGCTTCTGGAAGGCCCTCTGTCAGACCATGGATGTTGATGCACGACTCTCGTCATCTTATCACCCCCAGACGGACGGCAAAACAGAGCACCTGAATCAGACGTTGGAACAATACCTTCGCTGCTTTGCCTTGCAAAACGATACTGAATGGACTACCTTGATCTGGATGGCTGAATTTGCTTACAACAATGCCATTCATTCCACCTTGGGCTGTTCACCTTTTTTTTGTCTTTTTGGTTTTCATCCTAATGCACTACCCTTTGCGGTTCCTGTTCACTCCCCGGTGCCCAGTATACATGAACACCATGCACATTTGAGAGCAGTACTTGTGGGGGCGCGACATAGCTTAGTGGACGCGCAGTCTTCTCAGAAACGTTATGCTGACAATAGAAGGTCTTCTGCTCCTGCATATGCAGTGGGGGATAGGGTGTGGCTTTCCACAAAAAACTTACATCTGAAAGGAGAGAACAAGTTGAAGCCTAGATATGTGGGGCCTTATAGCATAGAGAAAATCATTAACCCTGTGGCGGTGCGGTTGACCCTCCCTGATACTTGGAGGATTCATCCCGTCTTTCACGTTTCCTTGCTCCAACCCTGTCCCGTGAGTACTAGGCTGTCTGATAAACCCCTTCCAGTGGATGTTGATGGGCATGAAGAGTATGAGGTCCAGTCGATCCTTGACTCCCGTATGGTGCGGGGGCGGATTCAGTACTTGGTTGAGTGGAAAGGGTATGGCCCTGAGGAGCGGTCCTGGGAACCAGTGGGTTATCTCCATTGTCCTGAGTTGGTTGCGCGTTTTCATGACTTGTATCCTGGTAAGCCTGGGCGACCGCCGGGACGGCTGTCCTCGGGAGGGGGTTCTGTGGCGATTACCAGGAAGAAAGGGCTGCCTTCCAGTTATGCGAGGATAACGGGGAGGCGACAAACAACTACAACTCCCAGACTGCCTTGGGGGAGACTCGTTTGTACTAAGCCCCTCCTTCCCCAGAGAAGGGTGCTTGTCAATTGTTTGTGCAGTGCGAGTCGGAGGATAGGCGGAAGGTGTTCCCCGCCGGATCCCAGCTAGAAGAATTGCAGCATCTAGGAGAGTACTGTTGTACAGCGCCAGAGGGAGAAAACGGAGAACTCCAAACGGACCTTTGTATCAAGTAAGAAGGAGCGCGGGCTCGCCTCCTTCCTTGTTGGAGATTTGAAATACTTGGATTATTGTAGGCGCAGCGCCTAGCAGAGTAGCCACGGAGTTTTCGCTTAACGCATCTAGCGTTAGGGAAAACCGTGAGAAATACAGTTTGCATTCTTGCGCGCGTGCAGTCATCAACGCGGGCAGTGTACAGGCTGGTAGACTTGAGGAGGACTAAGGATTTAGCGCGGCCGCGCATGTAGAGTCCTGATTAGAGTCCGAGTATTGATTGAGCAGCGATAAAACCAGGATTGGATATCTGTGACAATTCTGAACTGCCTTGTGGGACGTGTAGTCCTTGTTGTGCAACTAACAACGAAAAGAGAGAAGCCTTAACAGTATTGGCGCTCAGCCTTTTGTTTTGTTTATCTTTAGTTTAATTGTGGAGGAGTCACTCTCCTATGACATTGGGAATATATCCTCTTTGGTGAAGGACACGCGCAAGGGAAAGGGAGAGGCAGTGTTTCCTTTTCTTAAAGCCCTGTATGCAGAAAGTGTGGTGAGTGGAGTCATCATCCCCCTTATTGGCATAGTGAAGTATCATATACACGTGAGAAGTAATCGTGTGTTTGTTTCGCCTTTAGATACTGGAAAGGTGTCACGGAGCTGTCCCCTAGACCCAGTCCATTCCAAAGAGGGAGAAACGAAGATAGAAAGATCGCATTCCCGCTCTCCTCCAAGGCTTCTTCTCTCCTTTTTTCCCTTCTATGCACGAAGCCAGACAGAGGTATATAGTTTCCCTGTTGGGGGGCGTGTATCGAGGGGAATAGAGGATCTAGCATCTGATATCGTCTCTGCTGGGAAAAGACAGAAGGTTAGTGGCGTACATGTTCCTTGTGCTACTGCCGATCTTGACATATATATATATATATATATATATTCACTGAAAAAACCATAGATTTCACACCAGTTATAGTTAGCTGGAAATTCTACTGACATAAAACCATTGAAATTCCCACGTTATAGTTAGTTGGACTCACTATAACTTGCGCGTGCAATGCACTGCTGATAACGTCACATATTACATCACTCATGACATGGTCAGTGACATCACTGATGACACCATCCAGTGAATGTGTGTCTTTCTGAAAAATAAATATCAGTGAGTAATGTTTACATTTTTAAATATATGTATTAGTGTTTCCCTTTGTGTATAAGTAGCTGCATGGGTTGGTGAGTAGCTACATGTGTATGTACATGGGTTATTAGATGTTTTTGTAGTATCAGTATGAGTGTCTATATGGTTTGGTGGGGGTATGACTTAGCACATAGATGCATGATTGACTGACTCTCTGTTTGTATACGTTTTGAAGACAGCATATGTGCAGGACTGTGTGGGTAAATGAGTGTGTATATGTGTATGTTAGTGAGTGAATGACTGTCTCACTATTGTCTTTATCAGTAACTACATATGTTTTAATCTAGTATATGTGAATATTGATGTATATAAGTGAGTATATGTGAGAGTAAGAGATTGTAAGAGTTCCTGTTTAAATAAGTATGTGTTTCTATAAGGGATTGTTTAAGACAATAAATATGTTTTAATTTCAATAGAAGTAAGGTGGTAGTGTGTGTATAGCTCTATATGCAAATAAATGAATGTTCAATTGTTTATATGCATGTGTGAGTATGTGTGTGAGTAACTTTTGGATGACTGTCAGTGTGTAACAGGATGCATAGGTGTATCACTACATATGATGAGTGAGTATATGTATGAGTGAGTATATTGAACTGTTTGTGAATGAGTAGATGGGTATATAGATGGTGGAATTACTGAATTGGTTGTTGTAACTGGTATAGGTATCTCCACTTTTTTGAAAATGTTAGTTTTTATTTTTTAATATTTGTTTCAAGGGTTACTTTACAGTGAAAGGAGGTCTGTCACTCTGTCACAAGGATGGTGTCATCAGTGATGTCATGAGTGATGTCACTGACCATGTTATGAGTGATGTAATATGTGACGTCATCAGCAGTGCATTGCACGCGCAAGTTATAGTGAGTCCAACTAACTATAACGTGGGAATTTCAATGGTTTTATGTCAGTAAAATTTCCAGCTAACTATAACTGGTGTGAAACCTATGTTTTTTCTGTGAATTTAATAGGTTTTTAAAATGCTAATTCCTAACTATAACTGGTGTGAAACCTATGGTTTTTTCAGTGAATTTCAAAGGTTTTTTAAATGCTAATTCCTAACTATAAGTCTCAGTTTATATGTAAGACTGCTAGCGCTCTAGTTGTTCTTTAGAACACTCTGGGACATTCTGTCATTGGGCTATATTTGGGCTACATCTGGCTGATATTTGGTCTACATTTGTTTTTTTTGTCTCTGGTGGCCATCTTTGGGCTGCATTGGGCTACATTTGGGCTCTAACATATATATAGCCCAACCAGTACAACTAACTATATAGGAGCAATTTCAATGGTTTTTTAAATGCTAATTCCTAACTATATAAGGCCTATGGTTTTTTTAAATGAATATTATATATATATATATATATATATATATATATATATATATATATATATATATATATATATATATATATGGATCATATTTTTTACTGTTCACACCACTGCATGTATGACCACTGTGCCGTCTGCCCCACTGTAAATGATAACATTTTCAAAGGGATCTAAAGGAATATAATACTTGCATTCTGCAAGGCTATGCTTGTTTTTTTGTTCTGAAATAAGCATGCGAATCACAGGGGTTCATTTAGAACAGGGGTCTCCAAACTTTTCTCTAATAAGATCTACTTATGTTCAATGAAGACCCAAGCAACTAATAATATTAGAGTTTTAATAGTGGCTACAAGACAAGATTACAAAGTGACCATATGTAGGATTAACATCTGTGATCAAGTGAGTGCATCGTGCTGGGTTGCTAGAAGTAATTGAAAAATGATTTGTCAACGTGAAATGCCTCTACATGGGTAATATACGACAGCCATTGGTGCAATGTCCCTAGCACCAAGCTAATAATATTAGTATTACATTTATCCAGCACTCCATAATGTATGTCTCAAATATCAGCTTTAATTTTTTTTTAATTCATCCATTTTTCTCCAAACATCAGCTTAGGATTTCTGAATGGACACACATTTTCATCTCAAAAATACGTTTCAATTTTGGTATACATATTTGAATTCAACCAAGCAAAATATCTAAGGCTTGGCTCCACAATGGAGAGCAACTTAGCTAGAGCTAGAGCGCTACCAGTAGCTCACAACTTACTCCTTGGAGAAGCCTCATTTAGAGAATAGACCTGTACTGATGTGGAAATCGCAGATAATTGCCTTAGCATGAGCTTAAATCATTTTAGTTGTGGCACCCATTTTATTAGCCATGTGATTCTGCCATCTTCACTGTTGCCTGCCTTTCTATTCTGCTTGAGTCATCAACTGTTGTTAACTCCTTCAGTACTGAGCCAGAGCAATGTATGAGCTCAGAAAGGCTGTAGCTGCTAGAATGCACCTGTTTTAGAATGTAACTGTCAGGCTATTTCAACCGATGTAAACAGTTCTATCTCCTCTCCCACTCTCATGACAAAGTGGTTTCTAGCTGACCATGTAATTTGATGGCTATTCCTGTGTATGCTTCTACCTTCTATTTGAGTCTCCGTGCAACAAACCAGGTATAAAAGACCCTTGGTTTCTGTATTCCATGTACTACCTCATACAGTGACAAGGGTGTTGTATTGATGTAGTCCTATTCATGAGTGATTAATAAACTTGTTATTTGATATTCCAGCTTCAGTGCCAATCTCTATTTTGTTGGTTTAAGGACCGGTGGACAGATAAGGGTGAACCCCTGCACCGGTGGACCCCTAAAAAGGCTAATTTCCATACTGACGCTGAGATAAGACCCATGGAAGCGCTGTTCTTTTTCTACGTTCTGCCTAGGTTACAGGATTTGGCATGAAGGTTGTTCGTGTTGTGTGCTCTCCCATATAGTCCCTTGCTCATTGCACCATCAGGATTCAAGCAAGCCGGGCCGAAGACGGCTGTAATGCCAGAAACCGGTCCCCGGAAGCTTGTTTCCTTCCCAGTATAAGAATTGGCTTGGTAGTTTGGTCTGCCCTGTTCCCATGATGCACTGGGCCAGGGACAGACTAATTTGCATATAGCCAGGTTCTGAGCTGGGATGGGGCAGTGAGCTAAAACACGGTGATGGATCAAGCCCTGATCTGTTGACTGGGTATGAGTGTTCTGTTTAATTCAGATACTCTGTCCATCACCACCCCCTTTTCTGAATCTCCCATATACTCTGGCAGGTGGCAACGATGGTAATGAAATGTTTGCAATCTCATTAGACACAGACAAAGTGCTTGATCAACTGGAGTGGGTTTAGATTTATGGTTTGAATGTGCATAGGAGCAAAGTATTTAGCAGAGTTCTCAATAAGAACCCATTAGCCATGTAGGCCTGTAAAGCATATGTCTCAACACCTTTCGAGAGCAGTAGGGTATAAGGCAGGGATGTTCCCAATCCCCCTGGTGTCCACACTAGAACTAGCTGTAGCCATACGTCAGAATAGCCAAATATAAGAGATAAATACACCGGAAGGATAGAACAAAGAGCTTTTTTTATGCAGACAATAACTTGTGACATATTCTATAGCCATAACTTCAATTAAAGCACCATACCGTATTAACTGGGATAACTGTGACAAGGTTGACAATGGTAGCTTCATTAGAAATAAATGGAGAGGATTGAGATGCCTGGGGACCTATATAAACAGGGGACTAGGGTGCATGATGTAAGATAAGCGCCCACTTTAAGACAGAGTGTCGGCTAGTGTTGTGAAACGGTCAAAACTACAATTGTCCCTATGGGGGAAAGTTCAGATTACCGCAGTAAACAAACTTTGCACCACATTTAAAAATGTGCATTTGCAATGATCCCATTAACAATAATATATTTCCTTTGGGAAAGATCTAGGTCACAGGTCAAACTATCCAAACTATATGGAGCCACAGAGTATGGAGGAATGAGACTACATGTGGAAACATATTGACTTATAGCCCAGATCTCCCAGGCAAATTACCAAATTCATGATACTTTAGCTACACCAAGTTAGGTCCGATATGAGAAGGCTGTATCAAGTAGGGCAGAAGACATTCGTTCTTCCTATTTCTCAAATATGAAAGCACTGGGGAAAGCAAACCCCCATCTTTCACTCCGTTCACCTTGCATGGAAGATGAAGCACAAGAAACTCATGGTGATGGCAAAGTTCATATTGGGGGCACCAATATGGAGTAACTGACAGATATACATAGGGAGGACTGAAATCCACTGGCTAGACCTCAAAACTAATTGTATGGTTACACCAGAACATATAATCATAGGGAATATGCTTACAAACCTTTGTAGAAGGGCCTCTGGAGTTTGTGATGCAGGCTCACCAATCCTGGAGACACATTATCTTAGGAACGAATTAAGCTTGTATTTCATGGAACTGCCTACATATACCATGCTCAAAGGCTTAAATTCTTGGACAACATATAAAGGAGTCATGTAAGGTTCATACAGGATTGTAACAACCTAATTATGCTTGAATGAAGTGGCCCAGGTTCTGAGGAACTGGTGGTCACACAGGTTGCAAATTGAGTAAAGTTGGGCTGGATTTACTATGGATTCATGATAAATACTTTTGGGAAGCTCAATCAAAATGTTGTTACTATAAAGTATTACATAGATAACAATGGTATCCAGCACAACTAAAGAGTGCAGGCATTCTACCATTAGCACCCTGACAGTGACATAGGTCGCACTGTTTGGGAACAGCAGGTGCTGGGAAACTATTGGTCACATATATGGAAATCCCTCAACAAACACTTGGAGGTGCAGGGTTCCCTACTGGGACAAACAGACTTTTTATATGATGCCATCATATACCCATAGCTTACCCATTGGCACAAGATGCTTTTCAACTGGTTTAGCAGTGGCCAAACAGGGGATACTGAGATTGTGGAGATCAGACACAATCACAGAGTGAATCACGGCTGCGAGATATGTTTACTATGGCATTCCATGAGAAATCTATCAACTGAAAGATTAGATAGGTGAGGTTGAAGAAGTATAGGACAGTTTCTGAAGAATTAGTAAGGAGAGGTTGTTCATTTAAGCTTTTTTTCAGTTTGGCATAAATCCAAAGTTTATTAACTGATAGATGTTATGACTTTTACTACTGTGCGCTTCCATGCCAAAAATCTGCAGCAAGGCCTCTTCAAAGGTCCTATTAGCTGGGGGGTTGTTATATTTCATACCGGTACCCTAACATAGGTCCAGGGAACATCGTACAATTTCTATACATCATCTCCCTTTCATTTCATATGAACGACCCCTATAAGGACAGCACTGCTAATAAGGACATGAACACCTTATAAGAACTGACACCTTTTATGGACTAAACATTTCACCTAGTTCCATGCAGAGAGAGGGTTTTTCCCAATCGATATTGCTAAGACGTCATCCTTAGCACATATGAATAATTTATGAGATCTCTACCCGGGGGTATACTTCACCTCTCCTATCTACGCACAAGGTTTAATCCCCAATGTCATCATCATACTAAACAATAGGTAACACACGCACATGGACTGTATAAATACAGCACCTCTTGCTATCAGTAGTCCGGAGGGAACCAAGACTTCAAGGCCGACACACTGACCAGAGACGCTGAGACTCCTGCATGTACGCTCCAGCTAACAGTGGTCTGAACATCCCTTGCGGGGTGTCCAACTCGAGTCCAGGACGAAGTTGCACACTCTAACTATTAAGGTAATGGGGTTCCATTAAATCCTAGCGGGATTCTTGGCTCTTAGTCTTATTAGCTTTTTCACACCTACTCACATGCTAGGTACACTTAGGTACATCTAGACAGGCATCTTAAGAGTATGTGCTTTATTTCATAAATGCATTTTATATTGATGTATATGTTCATGACTATTGCAAAATGGTAGAACTGTATTATTCCTTTTCATTCCATGTACTTCTGATCCTATATCTCTGCTACTGTGTAACAGTTGTAGCAGTGCATATATTTTACACTATAAGAACAACAGTACAATAAATTCTTATTGTAAACACGCTTGAATGTTTTTTCTGTGTATCTCTCTGAGACAAAATGAGCAAGCACGAGTGAGTGGGTCAAAAGTAGTATATTGTTTCCACGAGTCTGAGGAATAAGGGTTTGTTGTGTTCTGAGGTTGCCAAAAACTAATCTCTCTGATAAAAGGAGATTCTAGTGGCACTGTGAGCTAGCTAATGCAAATTAGGCTAACATACGTGGTGGGGGGTCCTCCACCGACCCACAGTGTATGTTGTCCAAAAGCACAGGTCCTGCATGAGGGTACTATAGGAACTACACTACAGGGTTGATGACAGCCTGAGGAACTCAGGATGCATCAGGACCAATTGCAGAATTGTTTAGGACTCAGTGGCCATCAAAGGAGCAGTGCGATCTTCAGCTTAATGTCCTCATGCCTTCTTGCTAGACTTTAATTGGCAGGATGGGTAAAATGCTTATGTCTAAACTTTGACTCACTGCAATACTTTGACCAGGAAGTAAACTTTTCCCAGGGACAGCCTTGTGATCGGGACTGCGATTGAGTCCACAACTAGGAGTGGGACCTATGCTTTGGCAGTGACCTCTTCTTACGTACAGTGACAGAATTTTTCCTTCGGCTTCCAAATCGTTTTTGGGTGCATGAGGACACACCGAAGACCACAGACAACATACATACCTCCTGCTGGTTTGTGACCAACATTTGCTTCCTACAGTATCGGCACAGCATGAATTCTGTCATTTTCAGTGGGGACATCATTCCCTAGCACCATGTAAAAATGTTTTTGGGACCAACGTAAAAATGTCTCACTCGCCTAATGTCACGTGTGGTTGTGCTGCAGAATATTCTGTACTGTTTGTTACTTAAGTTTTTATTATTGTCTCTTTGCAAAAATCAAACAAATTGATTATAAAAAAAATATATTTTGGGAGTCGTCGAAGAGCTTGGACGTTTGGAGTGGATTTCTAGATCCATGTCAGAGTCGCAGAAAGAAATTAACTGACATCAGCTCGCAGGACTGAGGCTTGTATGCAGGTTTGAATACGAAAGAGAATGAAACCCTGAAGTGGACTAGCTGCAGAGTTGTGTTAAAAGGCAGCTGTAAATCCTCAGATAGGTGATTGCCATGTTGGAGCTGAAGAGAGAAAGAGAAGCCAGAAAAAAAATAAAGAACCAGCTAGGGGCATGGACTAAAGAGGCAGGAACCGAAGAATACTCACCAACTAGCAGGATAGCCTTTCAAGTGAACGCTGATCTTGTATTCCCGTTCCCCATCTTCCATGACAGGAGAAGAGATGCGACGAAAGGATCAAGAACAAAAGGCTTTAACTGAGAAACATGAAAGGTAGGACGAATCTTCCAAGAGTTAAGAAGACTGAGCCTAAATATGACTGAATAAATGTGTTTCATTGGGGACTCGCAACATTTGAGTGGGCAATGACCTGAAAGACATCCAAACCTTCTCTCCCACCTTTAGTTTAAAGCTGGTCTTCCTATCCTGTCAGCACCAGCCTTCATAACTGTCTTACCATACTGAAGATTCCAAGCAATCACTCTCCTTTTAGAGTCAAGTTTCTCTACAAAATCAGCAGCAGCAAGCACAAGAGGACTAGACAGCACAGAAGAGGGAAGGGAACGAGGATGGAAGGCCTGAACACAGTGGAATGGGGAGACTTTAGTCCCAAGACTTTAGACTTCTTATTAGATCTAATAAGAATTTCAAGCCATGTTAACATTGAATGTCGTTCTTGTATTGAAAATGCATTATTTGATTCAATGAATTTAGAAAGTCACTCTTGAATTTTAAGATTGTGGATATTAAGTAGTAGTTAAATAAGATTTGTACTGAGCAATAGAATTCTGAAAGTATAATTGTCAGACAATTTCTTAAATTCTTCATTTATATTAAAAAGAAAATGTGAATAATAATAAATCATCTTTTGAATTAAACGGGTTGCATTCTATTGTATTAGACTGTATTATATAGTCTTGGCTGTACAGGTTCAGAATTATTATTGTCAATTTCCTAAATGTGTTTTCTTCACACTTGATAGGATAGGATGTTACATAGAGCTCTACATCCTGGAGAATAGTAGGCAATCAGAAGGAATGCAAGACACGCTGTAAGGTTAACTTACCCCACAATAGCCTGCCGCTGCCAAATCATGACACATTTCCAAAACCTCAGTTTGAAGACTCTTAGTTGGAACCAAGGCCTGCTGGAAAAATATAGATTCTGTCAGTAAGTCAAGGGCATTTGACTTTGCAGAAGATCAATATCTTCCAGGGAGAGCTCAGTGCTCTCATGTGCTTTAAAAAGGACCTTGTCAGACACAATAACTCTGTCAGGGACCAAAAGGACAGTTTCCTCTGAATCCTAGACCACATTGACCTGTCGAGACTAGGCATCAGTAAGAATGTTGTAAGTGTCATGGATATGAGTTACAAAAAAAGTCATATTGTGAAAAGAAATATGCCTTTTTCTAATATTCCTACATTGCATGATCTGCAGAAACTGGAGGTTTCTATCATGTATCCGATCCCCAAAAGGTTTACCTGCTCCCACTAAAAGATGCTGCCATTCCAAACATGCATGTTTAAGGCCAATAACTTGCATAACAGAATCAAGCATTCAAAACATGGGAGAGATAAAAGATGGGAAGCTCCAGGTTGTCCTCCTCCTGGAGCTGAAGCAGAACTGCTCCCACAGAATAATTAGAGGCATCAGCTACTACAATACATTTCTTGAAAGGAACTGGGTACCTGAGAATTTGGAACTGGGTGAAGGCCTAATAAAGGCATTTGTAGTCCAAGAAGAACCTTTAGTTAGGTTCTCCTTTTGCATAGTTGCACAAATGGGACTAGTCATTTCAGCAAAGTTTTTAACAAACTGTCTACAAACGTTAGTCAGCCACTTAAAACGGTAAAGAGCTTAAGAGGATCCTCATATAATCAGTCCTCATAGAGACAAAACACCAGCTAATTCCTAGTGGCAGCTCCTCTGCTTAGGGTGAGGAGCCATGCCCCACTGCTCACTGAGTGAGCAATTAAAAATTGAAAAATGATAATAGTTTAACGTTATTATTATTTTATTTAAAGGTACCGGCTACGTTGTTTGGGGATGGGGCAGGGCGGGTCAGGCTGGTCTGTTTAGAGACGGGAGAGGAGTGGTGGCAACTTCCTAAGTGCGCTTGAATGTTTGGCCGGCCAAACATTCGTGCGCACCTTGCATGTTCTTCACCCAGGCTACTTTACAGCCTGGGTAGAGAACATGCCCAGGGTCCCATTCCCTGTCTGAGCACCGAACCACAGTGCTCAGACCAATCATAACACTACATTGCAGCGTTGCAATTGGCTCAGGGTACCCTGGGTCCTTACCAATCACAAAACTGCATTGCAGCGCTGTGATTGGCTCAGGGGAGCCTGGGTGCTTCCTGCTTCCACAGAAGCCAGGAAGAGTACGAGAGGACAGAGGAAAGGTGGCGGCCAGCCGCATCCAGGTAAGAGTTTGTTTTTTATTTATTTTTAATTCCCTCCCCTCTTCCTCCGCTCCCCCACTCTCCCCCCCACGCCTGTTCGATAGCAGCTGCAACTGCTATTCCACTTCGGTTCTCCTAAATTCACACTGCACCACCTTACAGGATAGATGGCTTTCACTGAGAAGGACTGAAGGTACATGGACTCAATGTTCCGGAAGAGTAGCAGAGAAGATCAGAATATCATTCAGGTATACTACAAGAAATTAGTCCAGGATGTCCGAGAACAAGTTGTTGAGGGGCCTCTAGACAACTCCTGGTGCATTTGTAAGGCCCAGGGAGCTTGAAAGGCCATCTTCTACTCATCACCTACCTTAACCCAGTGAGAAACGGTAATCTCCATGGAGATCTACCTTTGTGGACCTTCTGCACCACAAACGGACTCATGTAAGTAAGTGTTTGGTGAGTGGAAGAGGGTAAAGGTACTTAATGGTGATCTTATTAAACCATGATAAACAATGCACGGTCTAAGCTCTTTGGACTTCTAAGGGAGGAAAAAGTGGAACTACCTCACTTGATTCAGACTGGACAAACAGGCCTTTCAGAAGATTCTCATCAAGATATCCCTTCAGAATCAGTTTATCCTGCTGGGACATCCTTTTCCACCATAGGGAATTATAGCTCTGGGTACAGTCAGGATGGCATAATCCATATCTCAGTGAGGAGGAAAAGACACAGAGCTAGGCTTCTGAAATAAATCTTTAAACTCCTAGTCAGCCATAATAATGGACAAAGTCTGACCAATAGTAGCCTGAGACGGGTCTTCAGAAAGTTCTTGTATCACGAGAGCCCAATAACTCCAGTCTGAGTATCAATTATCTCTGCAGAACTTGAATGCAGAGAAATGACTCTGTCCCCCAACTGACGTTAGAAATTCTGTTGTTCCAGCTAGTGTATCCCAAGCACTATGGCATAATTCGGAGACGTGATTAAATTTAAAGTCTTCTTATGACTCCCTAAAGACACTAGTGGAACCGTGAAGGAGGTCACGAGACCGAAAGTAAAAGGAGATCCATTGACTTTAAGTGATCTGGAGATGACTTCTTCCTATTTAGAATTTCCCAACATCTTCCTGAAGTTTGACAAGAAATTGGCATTATTGTTAAATCAGGGATATTAAGTGACAATTAAGGAAGCAATCAGATACTCCATTCTGGATCTGTCAGAAAACAATTGTCCAGATCAAAGGCAAACTACACTACCAGGCCATTCAAAAACTTAATAAACCTTGAAGGATCTCCAGAATACTTCCACTAGAAGACAGAAGCTCCTTTTTTGGTCTCGCCTACTAAACAGCTTTTAGCTGTCTGTAGGCAAAAGCTTCTTGTGAACCACACAGAAAACTTGCAATGGCCAACAGCCAATCCATTGCTTACCACATTTTGGCTTTATGTTCACTCTCATTTAGTTGTTTATAAGATGACGTGCCTTCCTTTTCTTGTTTGGCCTTCCCCTGGAACATATTCTCTTTGCCATATTTTTCTTTGGCTGACTTCTATCCTCCCTTGGCTGGCTTCTATCCTTCCAATGCTCCCATTTTGAAAACTACTTTTTTTTAGTTCTCCATGAGAGTGTATGTGTTTTCAAGCTTACTCCCTCATTTGCTGCTTCCCTCCACAAAACAAGCATCAGCCCATACGCTCCTTGTTGCTCTCTCATTTGTCACCCCAAGATCACCCATTGCTTTACCCAGCCCTCCATGGCCTTTATGTTTGCTTGTTTTTTTGGGCCTTCCAAGCCAAGTCTCAAGTGCTCCTGTTGCACCTCTGCCACCAGGCCACTTGCTCCCCCCACTCACTCCTCTGTTTCTCACTGAACCATTGCAATCCTTAACATTTTCTTAAAATGAATTTACCTTTTTTGAGAGGGTCCGGAAGCTGCCATTTGCTGATGGATCCTTCTGAAATTCAAAAAGTGCTTCTATGCTACTAAAATTGAAAGAATTTATTTTCTGATTCAAATAGTGACCATCACTTTGCATCAGTAAATAAATAATGAACTCGCAACATTCCCTGTTGATGGAGGCATGTGCACACATACATCATCATGCATGCACGGCTACCAACAGCAGCTGCATCCTTGTGCCTTTTTTTCCATTTTTGACAATGCTGCACAGCATTGGCAAAAAAACATGTTTTTTATACTTATACTGCACAGTATCAGTAAAATGTATTGGCAAAGTCAATAAATCTCAAAGGACCAACTGATTTTACCAATACTTGTTTTGTGTGCTATTCCCAGTATTCACTCTGGTGTATGAGAGCTCTGGGGGTGCTATGATATCTGTACGCTCATAAACTGGGATATTCAACTATGTGGCAGGTGTTTCAGAGTTTCTTTCGTTGCTTCCCTTCTCCTGCTGTTGGAGTGCTTGCCATTTTTCTATGAAAGAGGGCTAATTTGGGGTTGCACTCTCTTTTTCTGTCCGACTTCTGTTAGCTGTCTGAGCACTTTGCATTGCTTTCAATTGTTTTTTGGGAGTGTGTAGATGTGTGCTGCCCTATGGTAGGATCCCTTCTTCTATTGCCAGAGGGTTGTTCATGGCCTGCTGTAGCAATCTCGGTATCTTGGTATTGTGGTTCGGAGTTCTTGCTGTCCTTGAGCAGGTTTGTCTCAGACTTTTCTCTGGCTTTTGTGGGGTTTGTTCTTTGCTGCTCTCGCCGTAGTACAGTTCCTTTGTCTGCCGTTCAGGTGTCGAATCTCCTATCCCCCTTTTAGGTGGTCATGGCTTGTCTGCTATTTCTCAATTCTTCTGGCTCTCAATTCGGATGTGGTGGATGTAGAAAGGGGGCTTCTGTTACAAGGTGCTTCCTTGACTCTGGGTAAGTAGTGGAACTATGGTTCTGGCTAAAATACCAGATGGTTACAGCTTCAGGTCCTCATCCTAGTTGACTCTACGCTTCTGTGGTTCTAAATAATCTGTTATTTTAATGTTGTTCTTCATACTCCCACTGGGTTTCTCACACCATCTGCACTGTTTCTTTGCTTCATTCCTGCTTGCCTTTTACACATGATGTGCTGTGGGCTCCTAAAAGTTGTTGTTATCTCCTGAGGTGCATGTTCCTGTGTTCTCAACTGCCATCTTTTCTGCCTCTGCTGAGCTGGATCCAATGGTGTACTCTTTGGGGATCTGCCATTTGACAGTTTGGCACCTAAGAGTGAAACTGCCTACGTCGGAGAACACTTCTGGGACGATTAAACCTGAGACAAGATCAACCCTCGCAGGAGACAGTACCAGCTCAGCGATCAGAGCGGTGCACAATAGGAGAGAACCAGTGGTTTAGGGAAACGTGAGAACAGAAGAGTACCTGGGTAAGGCAACAGGAGTGCAGCCCAGAGAGCGGGGGCCGCAGGGTGGAGACCAGTGACCCCACATGACACAGCACAGGTAACTGAGGACTCGTGTGACCCTCCTCATGGCAACGCTGGAAGAACAACCATTCACCGGATAGATAGGGGGCTTAAGGAGCAATTCACAGGGAGGTACCCACCCCAATGCAGAAGACCCTGGTAAATAGTGAAACACTGACCTAATCTGGAGGAGAAAATAGATGATGATGGTGATGATGATGATGGTCTTATATAGCGTAACAGTTACCAGAGGTTTAACAGCCAGAGGAAAAAAAAATTGTGCTACTCGAATAACCACATTTTTTCTTTATGTAGAAGGCAAAGTGTAGGCGAGCAATTGATCGAAACAGATAAAAGAAATTCAGTATTTGGTATCTTGGTAGGAAAAGAAACAATACCACTGTCTACAGCGTTTCATCCATGGGACAATGAGGTTACTGCCAAAAGCTGTGTGGAGAAGGCAGGAGAGACAATGCTTGGTGAATATTTTCCTAAGCTATAGAGGCCATCTGTGGATGTCTGCACAGCAGGTGAAGCATAGAGCGTTGAATATTATGTGTTTGTGAATAGGTAGAACTGAACAAAATAGGGTAGGGGGGGGGGGGCCTACAGGGAGTTTAAAGACCTAGCAGTGGCATGTTCCCTTACAGACTGAAAAAACATAATATGTCACCGGGTCTAGACAACAAAAATGTGGTACTAATAAAAGTATGTGAGTGAACTTGCATCTAAATGATTGTAAGATTAGGTAGGCACCTTGTGAACCCTAACAGGGTACCCATCAGTCACCACTCGGAACCGCCCTTCATCATTTGGGATTCCTGTATTGCCATTTATTAGGAACAGCAAGGGTTGCACAGTGGAGGTGATGTTGAGCCTCTGATGAACCTAATGCTGTCCTATATGGTAAGAGTCTCACAGGCTATTCTTAAGCTGGAAAAAGAGGGTGACTGAGTGTGCAGTGCATGTAGTGAGAGTGATAAGTGAAACTAAAATTGGGTGAGGGAGCAAAGAATACCTTTATTCCATGTTTTGCTCGCTCCTCCAATGTTAAAAAGCAGTGGGGTAAATTAAACAAATATTTACCCAGATGTATTGGTCAACATGTTTCTGCAAATATATGGACCACAGAGTCCGTTGCATTCATCAGGACCTTTCTTAAGCAAAATCTACTGCAATAATGTGAAGTGATAAAAAGTGACTACAAATATTAATCTGCGACCTGAATAGAGATCACCTGGATCCTTTAGGTGTCGTCTGATATTGCAGTCGTTGTATGTCACTGGTGAAAAAACAAACATAACAAAGAATAGTAACCACATAGATTTGTAAGCAATTAGAATGTGTTAAGTACATTTATAACTACACAAAATTTTTTTGTAAAAAAAGCTTTTTTTAGCTTATTAATTTTCTATCACATGAAGACATCTAATGATCTTTCATGGCAGGATACTTTATCTTACCATTGTAGACAAAGTAGGAGGCTGCGCCTCGCCTGGCAACGGCTCAGGATACGAGGGAAGCACCGCTCTGAAAAGGGGAAAGGAAGCAGAGAACAAGAAATGTCATCGCTCCTTTTGTTTGTCTGAATGTAGGGTACGTATCGGCAAAGCGGCAAAAGGCAGAACTAAAGCACATCAAGTTTCGTGAATGAATGGCGCATTATGTAGCACAGTGCCGTTTGTTAGCATTGGGTGCAGTGGAATCTTAAGTACTGCACACACGGAGCGCCATCGCGCCCTGCACCGACAGACTTCTAGCCGGCGAGTGAACCCTCGTCATGTGCGCCTGTCTCAAAGGCGTATTCAAAGTGCAGTAGGCGGCCAAAGCTGTACGAGGTCAGTAATTAAAAAATCAACAGATGCCGTTCGCTTGAAATGCTCACCTGTCCGTCGGTACCTCGCCGCCTTCCTCTGAGCCGATGGGGAGGTAACGAGGTACCGCGGACACTCTGGTTAAAAGCATTCCATAGATTGGTCCGGTTGCGATCACATGGTAACAACGAACCAATCAGTGCGCGTCTGCTGTGAATAGGTAACCAATGTAGATTTAACAATGAGATGTAATAGTTGCATGGAAATGAAGAATGGGCATGCAGACAAGTATTGGATGATTCGTATGACATTGCAACTATGTATTGAGGAGCTCCTATATTTTGGGAGTTTTAATTGTAAAGCCTGAAAGAGATACAAAAAATTGAATTACGGATTTGCCAGATGATAAAGCAAGCAAAGGAAGGACCTTCCTTAGTGTCATTCCTAAAAACTGAAAACAGATTACAGCTATTTGATTGATTTGATTTGCGAAAGATAAGATATTGCCCAAAAGTACTGCAAGGTTGCCGATAAGACAGTTGTAGGACAGTGTCCAAGCACAGAAGGCCACCTAGCTGAGGACAAGTTGAGATATCCAAATATGAGAAACCTGGTATTGTCTCTGTTGAATTGGGGTAGTTTAAACTCATACACTTGGAGACCTCCTCCATGCAGCTTCTAAAGTTAAGTTTAGTTTGAGGAGCACTAGAAGATACAGAAATGACAATTTACATGTCATCCGTGTAAGATGATACTGCAGCCATGAGCACAAATAAATGATGTAAGGGGCAGACATAAATGCTGATGGGAGTCCTTTTGAATCACCATACTTTGAAGTGGCCTAAAAGAAATGAATGAAAACATTTTAAAGAGAACTTGCAAACACCAATCTTGGAAAGGCAAGTTGTATCAATAGATTGGGAGACTTTGCTGAATGCAGTGTACAGGTCTAGAAAGACCAAGGTGGCTAAACCACACTGGTAAAAAGTTATTTTAAAATCATCTGACATCGCCACCATGGCAAACTCACTGCTGTGTGAACGTCAGATGTTAGAGTGAAATGAAGCAAGCAGGCAATGGTTTCCATGCAAGTGGAATTGAAGTTTAACTGCTTTTTCCAGAATTCAGGAGGGGAATGGTAAGAGAACAATAAGTCTAAAATTGGATAGAACTCTGAAGCCTGCTAATGGTTTCTTTAGCAAAGGTTTAAAAATTGTTTGCATCCAACTGATAGGCAGTGTGACACTGGATAAAGAATAATTAAAAAGATTGGTCAGGATAGGAATGACCAGCTCTATGGCAACAGAAAAAACACTAGGAGGACGGGGATCCAATTGAGACCTTGTTTTAATGGTGGTTATCAAAACCTTTACCTGTAATGGTGGTTATCAGAACCTATATCTGTTCTAGAAGGGTGGAAATAGTTGTTGAAGTAGTATGGAAAGAAATGGCTGAGGAAGAATCTGAAGCAAGTAGAAAAATTCAGAAAAATTCAAGAGATCTAACCTGAGAAAATAGCGATAGGTCATCAAATAATTTATGCAGCAGAAGGATAGCTTTACCTCATGTTAATGGATTTAAAAGTTTTTTAACAATTAGAAACATCTTGCGGGTCGAGCTTTTGGAAGTTTTACTTTTCATCGCAAAGGAAGAGGTGCCGGCGGACCTAATGAGTTGTTTAAACGTATTGGTCTACTGACAAATAGTTTTATCTTTGACGTTCTCATTCATCCTCCATTTTTGTCCAAGGCCCTTCCAGTTATGTTGGGTAGCCCAGAGTTTGTCATTATACTAGTGGGTAGCCAGATGTTTCCTGTGACTCATAGTGGAGCAATGGAATCAAGGCTGAAGTGATTCAGATACTAAGCTCTTCTAAGCAAGAGAAGACATCAAATGGAATAGGTGTAGGGAAGTTGATAAGTATGTAAGATTCATTTGACAGGGTTACCATAATGCCCAATAATGTGGCACTTGTATATTATTTGCTGAGAAAGAATTAGTAGTTGGGATGAGTGCAAATTTTAATAGGAAGTGTGGAGTAATCGGCCCAAACAAACAGAAGAGTGTCCATCTCAAAGAGAAAATGATTTGTGAAATTAAATCAAGCCAGCACATTGAGTGGGACCTGACACTATTTGTTGAAACTTAAGGGCTATTAAGAAGTCAACAAGACTGATCGTTCAAGGAAGAAGTTGATCATTTAAATTAAAACAAAGATCTCCAAAAACAGAATAATTAGCTGGCTTCAGTATATGTGAGTCCAAGAAGTTTGGTAGAGCTTGGAAAAAAGTTGTCTCCCGGGCCTGGAGGACGACAGATCAAAACATGCGTAAAGGTGGAAGAAGAATTAAACTTTAATGCAAGTATAAGACAATCCACTTGGGAGAAATTCTCATTTTCAATGTTTCAAACGTTATGTTTGAGTGGTAGATCACAGCAATACTACTGCCGAGCCTAATGTGCCAATTGCACCTAGTAATTTCTTTGCCACCACTAAATCAGTCTCGAATTACATGTGGCTTCGTTATTATATTACCAATCTGAAATGGCTAAATAAATCATAAAGGAAAAAATAGACATTCACTAATGCTACGATGCCTGGGAATCCCAGCACAGTCTCAACTCTTACCTCTAATAAGCTGTGTGGGGGTCATGTCCAAGACAGTGTCCAAGTAGCCATGATTTCACAGCTCTGCCGCAGGACTTGAAATAGTGGCGGGTTTGGTATATTCATGGGGCATCATAACAGCTACTGCAGTGGGGGAAGCCTTCCAAACACAGTGGGCTGTGGCACTGATCTACGGAGGCTGCACCAGGGACAGCCATCGAGACCCCGGAGTGGTGAAAGCACCAGAACATCCAAAATGGCAGCTGCCATGAGGTATCAGTACTGATGACCTGCGGGGAAGACCCGCGGCACTTCTGACGAACAGACCTGCAACCCTGCTCAGCTATAAATACGCGGCACAGCACTTAGCTGTGTCCCCGCTGTGCACATCAGGCGGCACACTTGTCGATGTCAATCCACAGCAGTAGCGGAAACAGACCGGAGAAGGCCGGCTGGGTTCAGCGTTCCATGTGAGAGACAGCGCTCCAAGTGGTGACGACCGTGGGGTCTCCACTGCAAGATCCCCAGGGCAGGCAACTCACCACCCCAGCAGCCCCAGTAGGCCTCGGACCCTCCTGGGACCGGCAGCCTCGACAGCAGTAAGGGTGTTTGTCCCACTACTGTCTGGCGGCCACAGGTAAATGATTTGGCTGCCGAAGCTTCTTTGGGGGCCGGAGCATCTTTGGGGGTCGTGACAGGCAGGAGCCCCCTGGAGAAACTGCGTGGAGAGACGCTTCGGGCTATCTCAAGCGACTCAGGTGAGGACTGCCACTTGGGGGCCTGGTGCACTGACAGCGATCTAGAGGCGCCACCAGAGGGGAAGGCGCCTGTGAAGTCCTTTGTGTTTTGGGCGTTAGGGAGGGTTGACACTCCTCACCTTTCCTTTCCTCTTTTCCTCAGTGGGCAGTGTGGGAGCATCCACAACAGAGGGGCTTGTGGCAGTGCACTGTGGTCTCTGCCTCTCTGCTGAGAATTCCCCACCTCGCGGGGCTGACTGGCGCCACCATGACTACTCCTCATTACACAGGGGGCAACCCTAGTAACCCTACGGCATCTGGGTAACATACATAATACAATAAAATAAATGATGCCTAGGAATTAATAATCCATGAATTAAAGGAAAGAGATCAATGAATTATCCCTTCCTGCCTTATTTGATTAGTACCAAACAATTTGTATCTCTTCTAGTTGTCTACAACCAAGGGGGACCCGTAGATGGTTACAAAGAACAAGCTAATTTATTGTTTTTGCCATTTTCTTGAATGCTGAATATAGATAAATATAAACACATTTCTTTCGTTTTCAAAACATGTATTTTGTACACAAAGAAATATATATATATATATATATATACACATACACAATACTCAATACAAACACACAAATATATACACTATATTTACATTATAGACAAACTAACACATATTTTGGACCTTTATACAACAATGCCCATATTTTTAAAAAAAGGATGCTTCCCAAAATAATAAATTGCATTCCTTCAAAACGAGATCACCCAAAAATATATATCGGAGCCAAAGAGGTATATGATTTACACCTCTGTTCTTTGTGTACTTCCTTAAATTGAATTTATTAATTATTCACGATTCTTTGGAGGTGTCTTCAAATGAATGTCGACGCGTTTCAGCCGTATGATTTCGGGCCTCATCAGGATTAGGGCTTTCAAGGATCCATCTATAGGAAAGGAATTATATTTCAATATATACACTAAGGATTATTGGTTCATTACTAATGTACCAATCATATAGGAACTTCCATTGTCTCTTTTCAAAATGTCTTTTTTTATATATATAAAACACAGGGTTGTCTAGTTTTATAGAAAACCATTCCTCAGAGTGGTAAGGCATAAGGTGATAAAAGTAATTAAACACACCCACGTGATATAATAGCGAATTAATTTCTCCAGCGTGAACGTGCTCATATAGAAATGTTCTATGTGACCAATCGTACAAGCTCCCCATGCAGAATCACTAGTGATTCAAAAATTGTTGTGTAAAAAAAGCAAGAGTACGAAATACCGCAATTTCTTTGACCAAAACAGAGAAATATATAGTCTTTCAATGCTTCCTCGAGATAAAAGCAGCTGGAATTAGATGGGAGAGATAAAAACCAGTTTCACTCTCACCTTCGATACACTAAATTAAACAACTACCGAGTATATGCATTGTTAAGTAGTCTACATGGCTTACCCAGCAATATTTATATCAAAATATTGACCAATGCTTCTCTTTGAAATATCTCAACAGCCAAGGGGACCAATTATGAAGCCGTCATCCCTACAACAAATGCAACATGTATAAAACAATTGTTGTCTATATTCTATTGCCCCAGTCTCTGTATTGTCCCACAAGACATGGCCATACCTTCTATTCTTTCAGTGTAGTACACTAGTACATCAATGTCATTTCTCAATATCCAGGTTATCGAACCAATTTCGCCATTCTTTCTAAAATGAAGGCGAAATATCATAAACGACTGATCGTTCATGCCCGAATCATAATTTCTCAAAGTAGCGCCAACACGCATCGTACCTTTATTATTTTATCGGAGTCATTTAGCTGCCTCTGCTTCCATCGCCATTCGGTTCCACCAACGTGTGTGTTCTCACATGGTGCAGAAACCGATAAATCTGTTCCACGCCATGAAAATAGACAGGGGAATCGGGATATCAGTTATGCAGTAAACCCTGCACCAAAAAGCCGATTATTGCAGGAAACTAGCCCTCTACATTGCCGCCGTACTTACCAGACAAAAATAATTGCAATTCTCCCTGAAGAAAAAAAACAACCAATGTTTTAAACCCAATTAAATAAAAGTAATACAATAGAAAAATAAATAATATTATAGATGTGTATATGTCCACCAAAAACCGTGCTAAACTCCAAAAGACGAAATCAATATAAATTAAAATAAATTATCGTCTTTTCAAAATAAATATGAATATAGTCTGCGAGATATAACAACCTATATCTGTTTCACACAATATTAGAACCATTTAAACGTGTTTCTTAAAGACCTAACATCTTGAGTCATACACAATGTATATTACCTTATAACCCAATTATTATGCCCCCACTCTTTACAATCTTGATATATACATCAGGTGGACAAAATAAATGACATCATAATACAGTTAGAAAATATCATCTCATTGCACTAGTGCCCAGATCTCATCTCGATCATTCAGGCCAGTAGACGCAGTGTGGTATTTCTCAATTAACCTAGCTTCTAGTCGATTCAGTTTTGTTTCTACATCGTCAGTGTTGGCATTCTCCAATACACATAACACTGACCATTGTATATCATTTTCTGTGTGGTTAAAAGATTGAAAATGCTGCACCAATGCGGCCCCTTGTATTTTACATTTTACCCGCGATTTGTGTTGCAAAATACGTTTTTTTATGGCTTGTACTGTCTATCCTATATAGAACTTGTTGCACGGACACCTAATGCTATAGACAGTTGTTGGACCCGGCCCGTTGGGCAGGTTCACCCCTAGACTTTTTGCTTTTTCCTAGCCTGTTTATGGAACCTGGTGTTGGTGATTTTAGGCCTCTGCGCACTTTTTCACTGTGGTACAGTGTAAAGTGCTTGGGCTCTCTGTATGTGTGGTGAGTGACCTGCCTTCCCATAGGAATGAATGGGGAATATGTATGCCCATGGTAGTTCCTGATGTGTGGGGAGTGCAGGGGCGAGTTTGGTATGTATGAACTCGTGAGAGTGAATGCTGCAAAATGATGTATGCGGCATTACTGTGTCTAGTCTAGAAGTACTACTTTTGGAAGTTGGCATATTTGTGTAACTTGGTGCTAGCGTGTGATTGGCTGGTGAGCCTGGCCCAGAGTGCCTGGGCCTGCTTGTGGATTGACTGTCTGGTTTGAGGATGACAGGGGCTAGAGAGCCCAGGAGGTTGTCTGAAGGCAGCCCATGGATGAAAGGCAGCATCTGCTGCCAGGGAAGTGGGAGGAGATGGCACCTGATAGTGAAGGGCTGTGCCTGCCTAACTACAAAGCTGGCTCCACCTCCCGCTGGGCGACTGACACCTCTGTCCCTGATACTGAAGGGGACTTCCCTCTAAACCAGTCCAGCTGGTTCTCACACTGCCTGCTTCAAAGGACTTCCAAGGACTTCAAAGGCTTTTTTGTGTATAAGAAGGGGCTGTGTCCCCTTCCAAAATGTTCTTGTTTCTAACTTGAATCTGCCAGGGGCATGCTGCTGCTGGGGCTCAGGGGAATCCCTGGGCCCTGCCCAGCTCCTGGACATCTGATGGACTGCTGGGGGACTCTTCCTGGCTGTCCCCCTGCCTGGCTGCATCTTTAAGGACTTTTGCTGGACTTCTTGAGCTTTCTGTGGACCCTTCTTGCTGTAGGGGTCTGCTCTGGGGACCTTTGGCGCCTGGGAGCGCTGTGCCGTGATCCTGGCGCTTGAGAGCGCTCCTGGCTGCATTACGAGCGTTTCGTTGCACGCATTTTGCGTGAGGATTGGCGGGTGCCACCCCGCTTATTTGATTATTTGCTTCGCGAGTGCCCACCTCGCTCATGGCCGTAATTTTTATTTTCCTCGAGGGAGCCCACTCCTCGGGAAACTTTGCCTGCCCGCCTGCCTGTCTAGGGAGGGCTGCCGCGCTGCCCGCGACGACCCGGAAGTACCTGGCCGGCCGGCCAATCCCCGCGCGGCCGGCCGGAAGTCCCGCCCCCACAGCCCGGGTGCCGAGAAATGATCACCACCGGGCCCGGGGAGAAGAGGAGGAAGAGTGATGGCTGCAAGCCTGCAGGGCTTCCGTGAGCGGAGGGAGCCCTGCAGCGGGAGGAGCGGAACGGAGCGGTAGCGGAGGGGGCGCGAGGCACATTGTCGGTGCCTGCCCCCACCGCGAGCGAAGAGAGGAGCCCCCGCCGATAACAGCCGGTGAGTGCAAGCGGCTGGGGGGGGCTCCGCGCGGCTGTTGTGGTGCCGATGCGAGGCACCAGCTGTGGGCCGGAAGATTGGGCGGCCCCGTATGGCAGTGGGCCGCCCCAACGTGATTAAAAGCTGTGAGGCTCTGGGGGCATGTTAATGAGCTCCGTGCGGTGCCGGTCGAGGCACCAAGTAAGGGCGACCCCGAATGGCAGTGGGTCGCCCCACCGTGATTACAGAGCCGCGAAGGTCTCTTGAGGGCCCACCTTGCTGCGTGTTGGTGCCGCTTCGAGGCACAGAGACAGGGCGGCCCCGGATGGCAGTGGGCCGCCCCACCGTGGGGAGAGCCCAGGGAGGCCCCAGGGAGCATGTGGCTTCAGAGCCTGTGTGGCTCCAACGTGCGCCGTGTTGGTGTAAGAACCTGTGTGGCTCCAGCAATTGCGCCTAAGGGCCAGTGAGGGCCCTGGCGCAGTTTTTATGATTCTCAGCTGCCCCGCAATTAGGGGGCTGCTGCACCGTTTAGGCGCAGTTTCAGTAGAGAGTCCCGGTGTGGGACAGAGAGGGCACAGTGGTGCCAGGCCTTCACAGCTGCGCAGCACTTAGTGCAAGCTGCTACGTTTAGGCTTTCTTTTCTGGACTGGCGCTGCATGGCAGCGCCCCCTGACGTTGAGACTCAGGGCGTCTTTGCCCAAGGCCAGTTGGCCTAGGGACTGCCACAGGTAGTGGCTTATGTAGTGTTGGCGCAATGTGATTTCTATGCTTTTAATAGTAATTGCCTACTGTGTGTTTTGTTTGCGCTATTGACTTATGTTCTGGCACCTCTGAATGTGTATGTTTATGCATTATGTGTCTTCCTTTCCATGCGCTGCACCTCTGAATGGTTAGTCATCATGTGTCTTCTTGCGCTGCACCCCTGAATGTATTTTATTGCATCATGTGCTCTATTCTTAACACCTCTGAATGTTTATGGCATCATGTGTTTCTCTTTATTACTCCTCTGAATGTGTTCATGCATCATGGGTAAGGTGTTCTGGTTGATACCCCTAAATGTGTTTATTCTTAGGTGGTTGTCCTTATTACTCCTCTGAATGTAGGTTTATTGCATCATGAGTAATGTATTCTTTCTTAGACCCCTAAATGCTGTGTGATACTTAGGTGGTTCTTCTTTCTTAGTACAGGTGGTCCTAGTAAGGTCCTGGTTCCTGTTACCAGTGGTTACTGGTTGTTATCTTTGATTATTATTTTATATTCTACATTTTATCTAGAAGTGCTATATCTGAATATGACAGTGGCCCTTGTGGCCCTGTCTTGTGTACATAATCCCTGTGAATATTGCCTGTGCCAGTTGGCACAATGTATATGTGTGATTTTATCTGATATGTTTTTACAATACAAAAGTTATTTTTATAATAACCTTGTGTGGAGTCTCTTTTGTGGTGTGCCTAGTATGTTGTTGCTGTTGTGCGCTGGTGCAAATGCTTTACACATTGCCTCCGAGTTTAGCCTTACTGCTTGAGCCAAGCTACCAAGGGGGTGAGCAGAGGTTATCTTGGCGTGACTTCCTTGCCCTGACTAGAATGGTGGTTTCTGCCTGGCTTTGGCGTCAGCCTTAGCCTACCAGAAATAGCCAGTTCTAACAACAGTGTTTTTAGAATTGCAGTTAGAAAAGGTTCATTGGTGATGAATCTGGCCATTTATATCTAGCTCTTTAGAATCTTTTGTCAGCTTGCATGCTACACAATTCTGACATTGATACTGTCCTACCACTGGAGGTAACCTTAGTAACCCTCTTAAATCTGTTTGTGGGGGTTCAGATTTTCTGGCTGTTCTCACCAATTGTTGACAAACATTTTTACCTCTTTTAAAAGCAGAGTGGCTTCAGAATTCCTACATGGTCAATCAATCTCCAATTTTTTTAAATCAATTTTTCTATTCAATTTGCCTTGGGATCATACGTAAGGACACATGTTAATGGAGTGTTTTTTTCTTGTACTTTGGGAACCAATAATAGCTCTCTTGGAGTATACCATGCTCTTTTGAAAGCACCCTTCACCAATCTTTGAGGGTAACCACGGGCCACTAGTTTTTCTTTAAGTTTCTCAGCGTTGGCGAAATAGTCCTCTTTATTACTACAATTCCTCCTCACACGGAGGAATTGTCCATATGGTAAGTTCTCTTTCAACGTGCGGGGCTGACTGCTTGAGAAGTGTAAGAGAGTGTTCCGGATCGTCAGTTTCGTATACAGACTAACTTGCAGTTCTCCACTCTCATGTTGGATGTATACATCCAGAAAGTTTATTTTATTTTGCTCACAAGACAGAGTGAAATTGAATTCATGAGTTCTTAAATTCAACCAATTGTGGAACTCAGTAAGACGTACATTGTCTCCATTCCATATCATAAAAATGTCATCTATATAGCGACACCTAAATTCCACCTGGTTCTTAAAGGGACTGGTGTCACTATATATCCATTTCTGTTCAAACTCAGCCATCACCAAATTAGCTATCTCCGGTGAAAAGCTACAGCCCATGGCCACTCCTGATATTTGCAAATATAGGTTTTCTTTTAAGTTGAAGAAATTATTCTTCAAACAGATAGTGGCTAAAGATATAAAAAATTCAGTGGGGACCTTGTGCGGACGATCTCGTAAATCCAAGTTATGTCTCATAACTGCCAAAGCTTTGTCTTGTGGTATATTGGTATATAGAGATTCGATATCGAAGGATACCAATCGTTGTTTATCTGTATTGTATGGTAAACCTTCCACCTTCGATATCAATTCCGTAGTATCTCTTATGTATGATCGGGTATTTTTTTACCAAGGGAATTAAGAAGGTGTTGATATATTTGGCCAGTGGTTCTAAAATCGAACCACAAGCAGACACTATAGGCCTCCCTGGTGGATTAGTTGTAGATTTATATACCTTAGGTAGGATATAAATATTGGGTATTTTGTTTTGCTCACTATTCAAGAAGTCAAATTCCTTTTGACATAGACAGCCGTCTTCTAAGCCCTTCTTTGTTATTTCAAGGATTTCTCCTTTTAATCTGGGTGTGGAGTTATTTGCTAATAGTCTGTAATGTATTGGGTTGGACAATTGGCCAATCACTTCTTCATCATATTTGTCTTTATCCCAAAGGACGATTCCACCCCCTTTATCTGCAGGCTTGATTATAACTGCCGGATTATTTGACAAATCTTTTAGGGCTATACGCTCTGCTTTACTGCAGTTGGTTTTAAAAAAGATCTTTTTTGTTTGTAAAGTATCTAACTCACGTAAGGCATGATTTTTACAAACATCAAAATTTCTGATGGTAGTAATATACTTTTAGGGATACATTTAGATTTGTTCCTTAATCCACTTATGTTTGTCTGTTCTTTATATTCACGTTCCATAAAAAATGCTTTTAATATGACCTTTCTGAGGAAATGTAAAACTTCTGTATTCGTCTCTACTGGATTTTGTAAGGAGGTTGGTACAAACGAATGCCCTTTTGATAGCAATGACAACTCTGATTCAGTTGGAGTATAGTTAGATAGGTTGTAGATAGGTATGGTTTCAACTTTTTCTAACTCTCCACTAGTATGTGAATTTGTACTTAACGTCTGTAAGATTTCTTCGGTGTACGGAAAGGTTCTGATTCTTGATTCTGGTATTGTTTGGACTGTTGGTA
Organism: Lissotriton vulgaris; assembly: GCF_964263255.1. Classification (NCBI taxonomy): domain Eukaryota; kingdom Metazoa; phylum Chordata; class Amphibia; order Caudata; family Salamandridae; genus Lissotriton; species Lissotriton vulgaris. Next base: position 618,170,247 of record NC_141695.1, on the reverse strand, counting down.
TAGACCATGTGGTTGGGAAGGGCCCGTTTGTTGGTCATGACTACTCATCGCACCAAAAAAAGACAACATGTTGAAGAACATGCTTAGCAGCCCCCCGCCAAATATAGAACACCAGCGGGATGCTTACCCCGCTTTAAACACTCACAACGCTGCAGTTGGTGCAAAATCTATGGAGAAGAAGGCTCCAGTCCCCTGCGTCTTCTTGAAGACTGATTTCAGTGCCCTGAGAGATAATACAGCAGTCCTTTAAGCAAGAAATGGCTGCGGATGTCAAGGACATTAAGAGATACCTGAGTCAAAGAATGACCACCTTGAAGCAAACCAGCGACCCGAGAAGGGAGGAGCTTGACGATCACCGGCGCAAACTGCTGGAGCTACGTGACAAGAATGAGGAGCTGCAGTATCACCTGGAATAAAATGAAAACAGATCGTGCCTATCAAATATTAGAAATAAAAGGGTTCCTTTCCAGGCAGGCTCTGGGAACTTGAAGAACTATGGAACTCGCCTGTTCCGCCATGTCTTGTCAGAACTTGAGGAGAAGGACATTGTTCTAGATCGCACACACAGGGTGGGACGCCCAGCTAAGTCCTCTGGCATGCCTCAAGATATACTGACCTGTGTTCATCATTACATCCAAAAAGAAGCCATCATGTCAGTGATACGTGATCAGAACGCAATCACATCTGAAGCAGAGAAAGTACAGTTGTTTTAAGACTTGTCCCCTATCCCACTGCAGTGTTGCAGGGCACTTCGCCTGGCCACCATATTTCTATGGGACATCCCTTTCGACTCATCTTCATCTGGAACAATGGCACACATATTATCCGCACCATGGAAAAGGCCCGCTCCATGCTGGCATGGAGGCATCACAGGTGGAAGAGGCTAGCCATTCAACACAGTGGAGGCCGTCACACTCACTCACCACGTTACGTCGTACCTCAGAGTCAGTGAAAAAGACAACCTGGCAAGACCACAGCAAGGGAGAGTCAGAAGGAGAGAATGATCCAGGAATCAAAAGAACTAGGGAGTCCAATTATAGTGCAAGAAATCAGGGCAGCATTAGAGGGGTTTGCACATGAAAAAATATCAGGATCAAACAGACTCCTGGCTTAATTTTATGCGACATATTCCACCGACTTGGAGGCTGTCTATCAATTGGCGAGAGAGACATGGGCCGCTTCCTAGGCACAAGCGCGAAGCACATGTGATCCCGCTATTCAGGCAGGGAAAACCTGAGCAAGATTGCAAGTCTTATAGACCGCTGTCAATGCTCAACCCCGACTATAAAAATTCTGAGCAGAATAGAAGCCCCCAATGCTCCCATTCATGACCAAAACGGTGTAACCTGACCAGGCTGTATTTTTAGGAACTGACTATTAGGCGTCTTCTCTCTATTCTGTACTCTGTGGCCTTTGACCATAATAGAGCAGAAGCCTTTGCGATAGATAGCGAAAAAGCATTTATTAGCCTGGAATGGAAGTTCCTATATGAAGTGATGGCCAAGATGAAGCTGGGGCAAGATTTATTGGCTTAGACTATACACAAACCCCAAAGCTAGGGTAAGAACAGGGCAGACCATCTTAGAGGGTTACAAGGTAGGCCAGGGGACTCAACAGTGGGGCCTGTTGACGCCTCTGCTGCTTGCCATGAAAATGGACTCACTAGCCTGTATGGCGCGAGTAGGGAACGTATTCAGGAGCATCGAAATTAGCAACCACTGGCATCAAATAGCTCCGTATGCAGATGACCTCATATTATTTATCAGAGATATGAAGGTGGACCTAGAGGGAGCTAGAACTATGCTAAAGGAATTCAGAGCCTGGTCAGGCTTGAGAGTGAATTGGCAAAAATCAATGTTCTTCACCTTGGGGGCCGCTACCCCCTTGCCAGGCGGGCTGGGGGACCTTCACTAGGAATCTAACCATAAAACATATATCCTGACCGGCAACACCTACTAGACGGAAACATAGAACTAGCTATCAGATCCTTATGAACCTGTGCTGAGTTTTAGCAAGCGCTCCTGCTTTCTGTTGCAGACAGAGTGGCCCTGCCTAAAATAGTGGCTCTCACTTAGGTTTTGTATTTTTTCACCAATCTGGATTTCAAGGGCAGTCTTCAAGGAACTCGACTCACTGGTGACTTTGTTCCTCTGGTGCTTAGGTCACAGAAGAGTAGCCAAACTACAACGCCCATCAGATAATGGAGACCTGGCAGTACCTGAGTTCGAATCCTACTATTTAGCAGCCCAAATTCAATGATACACACAATGGCTACTGAGCAGACTAGATCCAGATAAAGATGGGGGGAGGCATTTGTCCCGTACCGGGAGCATTCTTACGCATTCCAGGGCCATTAGGCAGTGATACACCAGAACTCAAAGTGGCGCAGGGCTTATGGACCTGTTGCCTACAAAATATTTGCACACAGATTCCCCACTCCCTGGCCATCCCCTTGAAGATGCTCCACTGCTTTCCTCATGAAGGCGAACTCCTCCTGTTCGAAGTGTGTTAAAAATAATTCAATCTTCTCCGGGGGCATTTCCTGATGCACAGAGCCTTGACTGAAGTGATTTGGGCCCACTGGAAAGCAGGAGTGCCTGACCCACACCACCACAATACCTGTCACTATATGGTGAGAGCGACCAGCACTGTAAAGGCAGTTTCTTCCCAGTATGAGCAATACAGGGAGACACAATACAACATTGGAGACCCTGAAGGCTCGATGGGAGTAGGACCTGGGGATCCTCATCCGAGAAAAGGATTGGAGCAATATATTAGTGAGGGTACCAAAGGTCTCCAGAAGTGCACGCTTTAAACTAATTAGCAATTTTTCTCCCTGCTCGAGGTGTGGGACAGATGCAACAGAGCTGAAACACATTATTTGGGACTGTACTACATTGGTATCTTATTGGAAGAAAGTCATAGCAGTAGTAGCAAATACGACAACCAGAGAGGTGCCCTGCACAATATGCTATTGCATACTAAACTGGTTTCCCTGTACCGCCAAGACAAACGTGACAAGTAGATTCCAGGACGTGCCTTTTATCCCGGCAAAGCGAGAGATTACAAGAAATTGGAAAGTTCCTAGAGGGCCCAGACTGATGGGTGGCGAAAGAAGCTGGTGAAATGGACAGGGTATGAAGAGTAAGTGCTCCTCAGAGAAGCTAAAAGAGACAATTGATCCATCAACAAAGCGAGGTCTTGGAATACACCGAAGGGTTCCTTAAGGGACCCAGATACACAAACATCCCAGAGGGCTCACTTGTATCAACTCCACCTATGCCTTAGGAGTCTGGCTTATCCCTTTACTCCTGAGTCCCCATTGCATCCCCCTTGACAGCGAACAGCACACAACTAGCATTGGACTAGGTGACCAGTAATATACTTGTATAATAAACAACTAAGGAGTGACTCAATGACAGAATAAAAATAAAAAAAGAAGAAAAAATATATTTTCATGTGTTTTGTTTTTATCCCAAATGGCGAACCAGGATTGAGGGAACACCCAAAAAGGGGCAACCTTTGCCCTTGTGCAGTTGAAAAAAAGTGAAAGACAAGTCTTTTACTTTTTAAAACCCTCACTCACCACTAGTTGGTGACATGCTTCATCATAGGGTCCCCGCTGGGGCGGCCGAATGCCTCCCCAGCATGCTACGACGCCTGAATTACAGCGGAGCGGGATGATGGTGTGGGTAACAGTGCTCTAAACAATATGTGAGTGCAACTGTGAGTGAAAAGTTAAAAAATACAAGGTTGAAGCCTATACAAATGTTTTTATTAAAAACCAACCCGTATTGGGTTAAAATCGGTGCAGAGCGGACAAAACTAGGTTCTATATTAGGAAACCTGTGTCCTTAAGTTAGATGGTCAACATGTTTCTGCTGCTAGTAACGCAAAGTCGCACAGCATTCATCAGGACCTAAAGATAATTAAAAATGGTCCTCCCGTGGTATGTGCGCGCTAAGGAACTATGGGATACTCTGAAGGCCGTCCTAAGAGGCCGCCTCAACAGAGAAAGAAAAGATAAGTGACTCAGGCTAAAGGGTCAGGTGAAGGAACTAGAGGAGGCCCACAAGCAGTCTGGCTCCCATAGTGTATGGCGCCAACACACAATAGCCCGAATGCAACTTAAGGCCTTAGATATGGCCAGGCAAAATATGCGCTTCTTCGCACTAAACAAAAATGTTATGCAAGGAGCACTAAGGCATGGCGTTTCCTGGCACATCAGTTGCACGCCCAGAGAATAGCAGAAATTTAGGGGTTACAGGGACATAGGGTTTATCAGGATGCGCAAATAGCCCAGGAGTTTGAACAGTTTTATACTACCTTTCACTCAGCAGAAGCACTTAATCAGGAGGATGTTGAGGCCTACCTAGCTCATGAGCCTACAGACTGCATCCTCGTGGACGATGCCCTGCAGCTGGATGGGGACATCAGTCCAGACGAGGTGCTTACAGCCATAGCTCGAAGGCAGCTGGGCAAAGCCCCTGGCCTGTACGGCTACACGTCTGACTACAAAACATTGGCCACACAATGAATTCCTTATCCGCCTCTAGCACTGCAGGCTCACTTACAGAAACCAAGAGGGAGACCATCATCACTGTACTCCCTAAGCCCGGAAAGGACCCCACTCTTTGTTACTGATATTCCCCAATCTCATTGTTAAATGTCAATTCCAAGATCTTTACAACTGTACTGCTGCCCCACTTGGTCCCCTACATGCAAGGTCTAGTTGACATCGACCAGGCTGGGTTCATCCTCTAGAGGGGCTGCAGCTATAATGCTAAGCGCCTTCTGCACCATATAGACAAAACCAACCACTCCCGAATACCAGCACTTTTGCTCTCAGTTGATGCCGAAAAGGCTTTTGACCAGGTACATTGGCCTTATCTACAACTAGTGCTGACTAAAGCGGGACTTGGAGCCTGGATCCAGCATGGTATATGGTGTAGTTATACCGGTCCCACTACCACAGTGACAGTTAAATGGTTAACTTTGAGACCCTTTATCATGACACCAGGCGGGGATGCCCCCATTACCCCTTCTCTTTGGCCTCTATATGGTGCTGATTGCGTAGAGAATCCGTATCAATCCCATGCTGCTCTACTCTCTACTGCCAGATCCGACTTACAGTCCTGGAACGGAGGCCACATCTCTCTGATGAGTAGGTTGACAGCGGTTAAAATGACCCTCCTACCAAAGATACTCTATACCATGCAAACCCTCCCCCTGCAGCCCCTCCCCCGGCATGTCATTGGTAAGTTGCAACACCGGATTGAGGACTACATATGGGATAGGAAATAGGCACAATTGGCAAAGAAACAAGAGTACTTCACTGTGGCGGAGGGTGGCTTGGATAGTCCCCATTTGGTTTGGTATTGTCAGGCAGGGCTGCTTAGATACCTTCTAGAGTGGAATAGACCTTGCACTGAGAAGCACTGGAGTTTTATAGACCTAGCGGTAGCGGGGATTCACAATTGGCAAATGCAGTGGCTGTGCAAGCAACACCGGTTGCCAGGTGTTTATATCTCCCCTGTAATTAGGGCGACAGGAGGGACCTGGGACAGAGTGCAGTTGACAAGAAAACTTTCCACTTGCATATTAAAACAGACACCTATCTCAGGGAACCCCGACTTTCCACTGGCTCTACAAGAGACTGAATTCCTACCATGACAAGAAGCCAATTGTAAGAGGATGGGGGATCATTTTGACTACAACGGCCTAATGGACTTCTTGAAGGTCCAGTCAAACTACGGCATTCGCACGAGTGAGCATTGGCAATACGTTGCCATTCGACACTGGGTTATCCAACCACATGTCAGTCAGCCCTCATGCCTTATGAGAAATGGCGCCTCACATACCACACAAACAATGGTCTTGTCCCTGACATTTATGCTTTCCTTAACACCCCAAAGGCCAACACAAAGTCTTCGGCCCAGCGGCGGTGGGAACTGGAGTGCATATGTGACTTTAACCCTAAGTAATGGTCCGACGTCCTGCACAGAGCTCGCACGTCCACATATAGGGCCTCCAGAAAGGAGACCTTACTTAAAATTATGCTTTACAGGTATTACACCCCAGCTAGGACGGCTAAATGGAAACAAGGCAGGAAAGATGAATGTTTGAGGTAGTTCGGCCACTCAGGTACAATGACACATTTTCTGTGCTTAGCAAGAGGGCGAGCTATTACTCTTGTACTTTGTGAAACTAAGCAGGTCATTTGGTCTCAATGGAGCATAGACAATCACCGACGTGCTGAATTGGCAGCACAAGCTCTGGAAACTTCTTAGTATTGGGAAACTAGTGGTGATAGTAGACTACAAACTGCTGTAATTTGACAAGACGATTTTTAGATCGAAATTTTAAGGAACTCTTCTGTCCATCATACTGGCGAATACTTTACCTCACACAGCTCGACCATGGAGCTGAATGAGATGAGGAAGCGGAGATTTGGAGAATGGTGCTCATCCCTGGGCCTGAAGCCAGTGCATCCCCCAGCAGCAAGTAGCATCAAGCACACCCTTCCTTTTCTTTTCCTTGGATAGTCCTTTCCACCCACCTACACTAGCCTACACTCCCCTCCGCTAGCCTACACTCCCCTCCTTCCCCCCCCACCCAGGCACCAGGGATTTTTTTTATACATAGGGGTGGGAGCTGCCCAAAATGTGCATGCCAATGCCCCCACACTCCATAAAAACAATTGCCACGGGGGCGTGGCCAAGATGGCGGCCAGAGCGGACGTATTTGGCAGAGGCTCCTCATCCCGATCTCCTTAAAGCACGTTTTAAAAGCGTTTTTCAACAGCTTCTTGTCCCCTGGACACTGATTTACACGGAGGCTTACAGCGAGAGCCCGCCCGGGACCCGAAGGGGACCAGCATCGCCTTTGTCTGAGGCGACCTGGCGAGGGGCCTGACACGAGGCCGGCGGCCGCGGTCGCTGCCAGCGTGGCCAGCCCGCTAACCAGCCAGCGAACGGAGCCCCGGGGTCGGGGCCCGACATCGAGCAGCGGAGCGGCTGTCCCCCCCATGTGAGTGGAATCGAGCAGGGAGACATCGGACGCAGCCGCCTCCCGGCCGCGTTCGACCCTTGGGGCGGGGTGCTCTGGCAGCGGCAGGGGGTGCTAATCGAGGCCCTGGTCTGGGCCTAAGCGAGAACATCGGAGCGGCGGAACTCGTCAGAGCGACCAGCCCCGCCGGGCGGGGCCGCTGGGAGAAGCTCAGACAACCGAGGCCAGCACCGACTGTCAGCGCCCCTACCTCCCCGACGAGAGTGCTGTGCTGCGGGGAGCCGAGCCGGAGAGCCGCCACTGCGTAGCCGCTCGCGGCCCATCTGGCGAGGCGCTCCCCGGGTGGACGGAGGCGAAGCGTGTGGCCTGCCTTGGACCGCGGCGGAGAGTGTCGGAGCAGGTTCCTCCGGCGCGGAGGCGAAGGTGAGGAGCGGGCAGGGGAGACAACCCGGGCTCCGTGGTCGGGGGGCAAGAGTGGGGCCCTCAGCGAGGCACACACCGAGGCAGACTCACGACGGCCTAGCACCAGAGGTGGCTCAGGCGCAGCAACAGAGACAGGCCAACGCGGCGGTCCAGAGGGTGCCGCGGGTGCGTGGAGAGTGGGAGCCGTGGGGGCCGGACGCTGTAAGGAGCGCACAAGACGTGGAAGGGTCGGCTGGGATAGAGTGCTACTCGGGGGACACGCATCGAGTCCCCAGCGGTTGATATGCCCTGGATCCTCCAGACACTGCGCAGCAAAAGCGGGGCTGCGAGGCGGGCCCTTCACACCACCCTCAGGGCTCTGGCACCCAAGGACCGGAACCTATTGAGAGTCCTAACGGAAGGCCGCGACACCGACGCCACTAGTAGCAACGGACCTCACCGTGGCCCGGACGACAGCTGCAAGCCGTGGGCTCATGGGGAAGCTCCTGGAACTGCGACCCGAGGGCTAGCTTTCGGGCCACCTGGGGACACGAAGGGGTAGAAGGAGCAGCTAGTGGGGTCGCGGCGACAGGGGGCGACCAGACGCCCAGGAGTTAGCGCGGAACGCCCGGAGGGAGTGCCAAGGGGTGGCATATCGGGGGGCAGACAACCGAGCCCCCAGCGTGGGTCAGACTGGGCCCCAGCTCGCCCACACATACAAGCTGCGCAAAGCCCTGCACGGCCCCACGCTGCCACAAATCTGGGGCAGCCTGGACGGAGAGACCGCCCGCAAGGCCCCGCCGAAGACCAGGCATTAACTAAAGATCAAGAAGCTGCGTGAGAAGGGAGTGGCGGCCCAGGAGGATGGCCAGCTCGAATCGTAGAGGGGGACGCACCATCCCAGAAATGTTGAATAAGGGATCTTCGAAGGGGACAAGAGCCCGGACAAACCGACATCGTCGGCACCACCTAAAGAGAAAGACCGCGAAGAGGGGGACGCCCCAGTCACAAAATCATTTATGGAGACCCTCTTCGCCTCCCTGAGAGAAGACATTCAAACCCTCAAGCAAGAAATGGCGGGAGGATACAAGGAGCTGCGGCGGGACATAGATGACCTTGGAGAAAGGGTGGAAGCGGCGGAGATTACGGGACATGCTAGGAGAGAGAAGGTGGACATCTTGAAGCAGGAAATCATCAGGCTCCAAGACCAACAAATGGACCTGCAAGCACACACAGAGGACCTTGAGAACCACTCAAGATGCAATAACATTCGGGTTCGAAATGTGCGGTCTAAAGCGGAGGGGGGGAGGGGGAGGACGTTACACTATACCTGCAGGAACTGTTTCGGGGCATACTGAAGGAGAACGAGGACTTTGTAATACGTATCGATAGGGCCCACAGAGTGGGTCTTACACGTAGGGCGCCTGCTCCTCCCCCGGACATTCTGGCTTTTTTACCTGATTACCCCCTCAAAGAACGCATCCTGAAGGCGGCACGTGAAGCACAACCCATCTGCTTCAGGGGTCACACGGTGGAGCTCTTCCAGGACCTTTCGGCAATTACTCTGCAGAAACAGCGAGCTTTCAAGGTGGCTACCACTTTCCTGCGTGACAATGGGACCCCGTACTCCTGGGGCCACCCGTTTAGACTTATATTTAAATGGAACGGATCCCTTCAACAATTAAAGTCACTATGGGATACATGCAACCTGCTGGGTATCCCCCATGAAGGGGACACCTCGGACGAAGAGACAGAGCCGCGGCCCATGCGGCCGACATCTTCACAAACATCCAGGGACGGCTGGCAGCGAGTGAGGCGCAGACGCGCGGCCAAGAAGGGACCCTAACCGGACCCAGAAACAGTGGCGCAGGAACATGCGGCAGCCATACGAGTAGTCTCTAAAGACACGGGCGCAGACTCTTGAAGGGACGAGAGCAGGAGATTGGCCGAGCATCACCACAGCGCTACATTGGGGGGGGGGGGGCTCAGGGCCGCCATTGCCACGCATTCCCTTCACTCGAAACTCTACCACAGGCATGAACTATTGTTGAATAGGCCTGGGACAATGTTCACCAGTTGGGGACTCACAGTTGGGGTAGGGGAGGGGTGGGTGGGAAGGGAGGGAGTTGGCATTCGAGCACTTCCAGGGGGGGGGGTTTGGTTGAAGTTCCAGGGTTTGGGGGAGGGGAGATGGGATCCGGTGTGTTCCTTTCACCAAGGCAGTTAGAGCGGGAGCTCGGCCGGGCTCCGGACCTGGGCAGCGTAAGTGCGAGGTAGGGCAAATACTTCCACATGGCTAACGAGTCCATTCAGGTTCTAACGTTAAATGTTAAAGGACTCAATAATCCAATCAAGAGAAGGGCAGTACTCGCATATTTGGAGAACTCCGGGGCAGCAATATGCCTCCTTCAAGAAACACACTTGTTGGCCAAAGACTGGCACTGCATGAAGTCCAGAGTTTTCCCACATCAGTTCTATTCATCCACCCTGGGGAAGAAAGCTGGGGGTGGCTATTCTCTTCGCTAGACACTTCAAGGGCCGGGTGGGAGACAAAGTGACAGAAATCAAAGGCAGACTACTTGCACACACTGTTTTTATTGGAAACGTGGCGCTCCCAACACCAAACAAGAGACATTTCTTAAGTGAGCGCTATCGGAGGCCTTGGGCGCAGATTCGAGGTACACACTAATAGGCGGGGTCTTAAACCTGGTTATGGATAATGTGGTGGACAGGTCGGGACAGAGATTTGGCGACTCTGGAGCTCTCTCTGCCGAAGGGAAACGCTGGCTCACTAGCAGGGGGTTCCTAGACGCATGGAGGGAGATACATCGCACAGCTCCAGGTTACACCTTTCACTCACATGTGCACCGTACATATGCCAGAATAGACCACTTTCTTAACTCTACAGATCTGGCCCCCGTGATACAAGATCTGGAGGCTACCCCAGCGGCCCTTTCAGACCATGAGGCAATAGTACTCCAATTGCAGGTCCCGCGTATGCAATAACACAAAGGTAACTGGCGGATCCGCGAGATTTTGCTTATGCGCAAAGGGGTCACACAGCAACTTTCACAGAGCATCACGGATTATTTAAGCCGGAACGACACGGGGGAGGTGGCCATGACAGCGGTATGGGGGGCACTGAAGGCTGTCGTCAGGGGGTAATTGATGGCGATTTCGGCCGCAGACAATAAGGAACGGAAAGAAAGGCGCCAGGAGCTGTCAGCACAGGTGCTAGAGTTAGAGAGAGCGCAAATTAAAGGCAGCTAGAGCGCAGCTTGCGAGCCTTGACCTAGATAGGGCGGAATATGCAGCATTACGCCTTAGACACACATATTATGTGGGGGGGATAGGACGGGACGCCTACTGGCCAGTAAACTTAAAGCGAAAACGATCCGGTCTAAGATCCCGGTCATCCGCGAGGTAAATGGGAGGGAACTCTACGAGGACGACCGCATTGCGGAGGCATTCCGGGCATTCTATGCCAGGTTATATGAGGCTGATCCTGCCCAAGACGACGAGGCGGGGAAGGAGTATCTACGCGAAGCTAATGTGACGGCGCTCAATGACGCAAATGTCGAGGCATTGGACGCACCCATACGCCTGGAGGAGGTAATCTCGGCCATCGCACGTCTTAAACCACTTAAGGCACCAGACCCGGACGGGTACTGGGCGGACTTTTATAAATCCTTTTGCCACCTCCTCGCCCCAGTGTTGACGAAACTTTTCAACTCCTTCCAGGGACCAGGTTCGATCCCACAAGAGATGCTCGAGGCAGACATAATAGTCCTGCCGAAACCAGGTAAAGACGCCTCTCAGTGCGCTGCATATAGGCCAAGCTCACTACTTAACATCGACCTGAAGCTTTTTACAGGGATCCTGGCAGCGAGACTGGGGCCATGTCTCCCAGGCATAATTGAATCCGATCAGGCAGGTTTCATACCCTCCCGTCAATGCGCAGACAACACCAAGCACCTGATGCACGTTGATTGATAAAGCCCACTACAATGCTACGGACGCTGCCCTTCATCAGTGGACGCTGAAAAAGCGTTTGATAGAGTGGATTGGACCCACCTAGACAGGACACTGCCGAGATTTGGTCTAGGGTAGAGATTCAGGGCCTGGGTGGCGAGCTGCTACGCATCACCCCAGGCAAAGATCAAAGTAAACGGGACGAGCTCCAAACCGCTTAATATTCGACGGGGCACGAGGCAGGGCTGCCCGCTTTCTCCGTTACTATTCGCCTTTTACATTGAACCGTTCGCCCAACGGGTACGAGACAATCAGGCTATCAAGGGCATCACCTTCGGGGGCGAAGCACAAACCATCAGCTTATACGCGGACGACATCTTAGTCGCCGTGGACAATCTTAGGGTCTTGATTCCGGCATTTTTGGAGGAAATGGAGCGGTTCGGGAAGATATCGGGCTTCAAAATGAATGTCGGAAAGTCTGTGATCCTCCCTCTAGGGAGTAATGCAAGCCAGGCCAACAGGGGCTCGCTCCAGATAGGAGGGCTATCAGAGCAATTGGTGCTTTCATACCTGGGGATCGACTTGACGCCTACGGCGGCCCAGACGGTTGACCTGAACTATACTAAGCTCCTTACGCGCATCAGAGGGGATACTCTCCGATAGCGACAACAACCGCTTTCGTGGTTGGGTTGAGTAGCGGCCGTTAAAATATCCTTACTACTGAAGGTGCTTTATCTGTTCCAGACCATTCCGATCACCCCCCGATAGGTATGATTAAAAAACTTCAGGACGTCATCCAGCAATACGTCTGGGCCGGTAAACGACCGAGGATGCGGCGCGATCTTCTTACACGAGTGCACGCCGAAGGAGGGCTGGGTGTCCCCGACTTGCAACAATACTTTCAAGCAGCCCAGCTGCGCTATCTTTTAGAGTGGTCCAGGCTGGTCTTGGAGAAAATGGAGCGGTTTCAGGACAGAGCGATGGCGGTAATGCCTCTTTGGAAAATCCCATTTCTGGCACGCCGGGACAGACCGGCATACATCAGAAAGTCCCACCTTCACCAGAACACTCCTACAGGTGTGGGATGCGGTGGCGGTAGCAAGGGATCTCACGTCCTTTTCGTCGCCAATGACACCCCTACTCGACAACCCAGCATTCCCACCGGGATTGGTCCCAGGCTCCTTCCCTCAGTGGCGACGAACGAGGTGCCGCGCGGCCGGAGACTTATTTGACCTGCAGGGCTTTATGACACTAGACGCGATCAGAGACGGATACGAGATAGATCACCCACATAATTTCCAATACTTTCAGCTGCGACACTGGCTTACTCACAAAGACACACTCCCACATGTGAGCCGTTTCCTCACGCCCTTTGAGAAGTGGCTCCTAACCAAGTCCGAGGACAAACGGGCAATTACAGAATTGTATAAATCACGGACCCCACCCGTGCCACGGACTAGGTCAGCAGGGCAGAGGCGATGGGAGAGAGAACCGGGCCGTGCGCTCTCTGATAGGGAATGGCAGGACATCTTTTATCGGGCACACCATACGACTCGTAACGTGGCCAGTAGGGAATCCGCGGTTAAGGTGGCGAGTTACTGGCATCTGACCCCGGAGAGGCTACACCAGAGTAACCCCAGCCGGGACCCCAAGTGCTGGAGGGGTTGCGGACACACAGGGACCATGATCCACCTGCTCTGGGAATGTCCGGAAGTGCAAGAATACTAGGAGGTGGTACTCCAGGACATAGACCTATATTTCGAAACGTAAATCCCCCGATTCCCCGCATATGCAATACTGGGCCTGCCTAACAAACTGACCTTCCCGCTCAAGTCAATCCGGGGGAAACAAAGGGGGCCGGCAATGGGGGCAGCGACGCAACACATCCTCTCACTCTGGGGCAACACGCGAAAACCCACACACACGGGATGGCTCCACAAACTATGGTATATAATGGGGATGGAGCGCATCCAAGCCTCCCTTACGCAAACCTCTAACACCTTCAGGGAGATATGGTCGCCTTTGGTGGCGCTGCTATCCCACGAATTCCATGAACTTACATGCCCAAAGTACCTTAAAGTCCTCAGATTGGAGGACGAGTTTCACAAACCACAAGGCGACAGAGAAAAGAAAATACGGAAGAGACCTAGCTGAATCACTAGAGTTAACACAACGGAACACACAGGAGGGAGTGGGGAAGAGGGTAGTTCAAAAGGAGGGCTAGTGTGGGTTAGGGTGGGCAGAGGGGGGGGGAGTGGGTACGGGAGTTCTAATGTGCATCGTAGCGATGGAGGCCGCCTTCACCAACATAGATGGGGGGCATGAGGAGAAACAAGAGCTGTAACTGTCCTACCATTGCATTGTTTTGTCTTGCCAATAAAATAAATTTGATCCAAAAACAATTGCCACAGCCTTTCTGCCTCACCTGGTGGGGGAGAGGGAAGAAAACTCACTAGGCACCAAGGATTTTGTTGTTTTTTTATAAGTAGCGATGGGGGCCGCCGAGAATGGGCATGCTAATGTCCCCACCCCCAAAAAAGTATTTGCCACCCTGGGAAGGCAGATCGGGGCAATAGACCCCTATCTGTCCCCTCCCCAGGTGGGGGGGAGGCAAAAAACCCACTAGGCACCAGGGATATGTTTATGGGCATGTTAGTGAGAACCCCATAAGGCAAGGGTTGCTCCCTTTTTTAGGCACACATTTTGGCTGTTTCAATGATATTTTTAGTCTCATCTGCACCCATGCGGGGCAGAAAACAACCATAAACCAAGGGGAGTTTGTGTGTGTGTGTAAACTGACCGTTTGCTTGTACTGACCTTTGACTGGCATTTTGCTGGCTGTGTGTGTGGACCTGCACTTGGCTAATGGTGTGGGGACTCACGCTTGATGACAGTGTGTGTAGATTGGCGCTTGCCTGGTGGTGTGCGTGGAATGGCGTTTGGCTGGTGGTGTACGTGGACTGGTGGTTGGCTGGCTGTGTGCATGGATGGTGCTTGGCTGAAGACCCGGACTGGCAGTAGCAGGCACGGGGTATTTCCCCGGTGTGTCGGAGGGGTGGGGACTGGTTTTTCAGCCTTGGGGAGCGGTTTTGTCACTGGGGGCCTGTTTTGCAGCAGTACTGCAATATATGGCCCCAGTAACAAAAGCGGGAGAGGTGCTATATACTAGCACGCCCTCTCAATCCCAGGGCTGGTTGAGCAGCAATCTGCCAGGGCTTTTTGCTCCTCTCAGTCCGGCACTGCTTCGCTGGCAGTGTGCGAGGATGGTGCTTGGCTAGCGGAGTGCGTGGGTGGAGCTTGGCTGGCAGTGTGTGTGGATATTGCTTGTGTGACTGTGTGCATGGATAGCATTTGGCTGGCGATGTACGTGGATGGCGGTTGGCTGGAGCTTGGCTGGCAGCGTTCATGGATGGTGCTTGGCTGGCGGTTTGTGTGTACTGACTTTTGGCTTGCAAGTGTGGCTTGCATAGATCCCCCCGCGTTTTCTCACCCAGAATCTCCAGCAAACCTCAAATTTACTTACAAAGTCAAATGTTCCTCACATTTCTGTGTGGGTAAGTTGTTGGATCACCAGGCTGGCACAAATTGCCTACTACCCGGCATCCCCCTTGGTCTCCTGAGAAAATCTATACCTCACTTGTGTGGTTGCAAAAAGTAGAATCAGCCTAAAAACATATAAACAAACTGCACTTTTCGACCCTCTTTGGTCCCCTCAATCTCTACACGTTTTTGGGCCTTCCATGTCATAGGCACTTGGCCCATTAGCACAAGTAAGGTGTCATTTTTATCAGGAGACTGAGAGGAACGCTGAGTGATAGGAAATTTATGCCGTGCAGTGATACCACAACTTCTTCACACAGATAATTGAGGAAAATTTGACTCTTTAGCTAAATTTGATGTTTGCAGCGCATTGTTGGAAGAAAAATGTTGGTGGATAAACGCAAGTCACACCTTACTGGACTCCCACAGGTGTCTAGTTTCAGAAATGTCTGGGTTTTTTAGGTTTCCCTAGATGTTTGCAAGTTTAGTACCAAAAACATAGGTACTCAACTATCTATCACAAAACTACCTGGTTTTTCAAGGATTTCACTTGCGTTTTTGGTTCTGGGCTCAGCAGCCCTCTAGGGAAACCTACCAAACCCAGAGATTTTTGATAACTAGACACCCAGGGGAGTCCACGGAGTTGTGCCTTGCGTGGATCTTCCAACACTTTTATACCCAGAATCCCCTGCAAAACTCAAATATAGCTGAAGAAAATCACATTTACTCACGTCTCTGTGTGAGAATGTTGTGGGATCACTGGGCGGACACATATTTACTACCACACAGCGTTCCCCCAGGTCTCCCGATAAAAATGGTACCTCACTCATATGGGTGGGTCACGTACATGCGACAGGCAAGGGCCCAAAACGTATTGAGAGACATCAAAAGGACCTAAAACAAAACAACCTGGTTTTGCAAGGGGGGTTGGGGGGGCCGAGGTTTTATGCCCTGGGACTGGCAGACATCTAGGGAAACCTACCAAACTCACACATTTCTGAAAACTAGACACCAAGAGGAGTCCAGGGAGGTACGGCTTGCGTGCTCCCCCTCCCCCCCCCCCTCCATCCCCTTCCAACGTTCTCCTACTCAGAATCCCCTGCAAACCTCAAATTTGCTGAAAAAAATCACATTTTTTAAATCTGTCTGTGTGGGATCACTGGGCCGGCACAAATGTCCTACCACACAGCATTCCCCTCAGTCTCCCAGGTAAAATTATACCTCACTTGTGTAGGTGTCCAATACAGAATTGGCTAAAAACCTATTTTTTTAATGTAGCACTTAGAATTTGCTGTGCTATACCCTTAATCCTTGTTTTTTTGCTCTTCCCAGTCACAGGTTTTTGCCCTACCAACACAAGTGAGGTATCATTTTACTCGGGAGACTGAGGGGATTGCTGTGGAGTAGGACATTTGAGCCTACACGGCAATCCCACACAGAAATATGTGGAAAATGTGTTTTTTTCAGCTAAATTTGAGATGTGTAGGGGATTCTGGGTAGGAAAAAGTTGAAGGGTTCACGCAAGCCATACCTCCCTGGACTCCCCTGGGTGCCAGCTTTCGGAAATGTGTGCGTTTGGTAGGCTTCCCTGGATGGCCGCTGAGTCCGGGGCCAAAAACCCTGGAGCCCCGTTGCAAAACCAGGTTGTTTTGTAATAGGTCATTTTGAGGTCTCCTCAATACGTTTTGGGCCCTTGCCTGTCGTGTGTACTTGACCCACCCACACAAGTGAGCTATCATTTTTATCAGGCGACCTGGGAGAACGCTGGGTGGTAGGAAATGTGTGTCCGCCCTGTGATCCCACAATTTTCCCACACAGAAATTTGAGAAATATTTTATTTTGTCATCTAAATGTGTGGTTTGCAGGCAGGGCCGGACTGGGAACCACAACCGGCCCTGGCAAAGTGCTCGCCCCCCACCCCTCCCCACTCAAGGAGGGGGGGGAGAGGTTGGCGGTGCTGCCGAGCTCTTTGCCGGGGCCGGTCTTCGGACGATTTTGGTACAGGGCCGATTTTGCAGCTATGCTGCAAAAACGGCCCTGTAACAAAAACAGCCCCCAGGGGCCCAAAACCGGCCCCCACATGTGCGTCGTACCGGGGTTTTGCCCAGTGCCCGCTATTGCCAGTCCAGCCGTTTGCAGGGTTTCTGGGCAGAAATGTGTTGGGGGTCCACGCAAGTCTTGCCTCCCTGAACTCCCCTGGGTGTCTAGTTTTCAGAAATGTGTTGGTTTGGTTGGTTTCCCTAGATGGCTGCCGAGCCCGGGCCCAAAAACCCAGGCACCCTCACCCCCCCTTTCAAAACCAGGTTGTTTTGTGGTAGGTCATTTTGATGTCTCCACAATACGTTTTGGGCCCTTCCCTGCCGCGGGCACTTGGCCCACCCACACAAGTGAGGTATCATTTTTATCTGGAGACTTTGGAGAATGCAGGGTCGGTGGAAGTTTGTGGATTCATGCAGATTCCAGAGCTTTCCATCACAGAACTGTGAGGGAAATGATTTTTTTTCACAAAGTTTGAGATCTGCAAGGGATTCTAGATAACAGAACTTGGTGAGAGACTCACAAGTCCCCTAGCCTGGATTCCCCTGGGTGTCTAGTTTAAAAAAATGTATAGGTTTGCTAAGTTTCCTTAGGTGCCGTCTGACCTATGGTTCAAAATCCACTGCTAGACAATTTGCAAAAAAAAGGTGCGTTTTCACTGGAAAAATGGGATGCGTCCACGTTGCGTTGAGGGCTGTTTCCTTTACTGGGCATTAGGCCTACCCACACAAGTGAGGTACCATTTTTATCGGGAGACTTTGGGGAATGCGGAATGGGTGGAAGTTTGAGGATCCACGTATATTCCAGAACTTTCCATCACAGAAATGTGAGGAAAATGTGTAATTTTTACAAGGGATTCTGTGTAATAAAACCTGGTGAGAACCACCATACAAGTCACCCCAGTCCTGAATTCCCCTGGGTGCCTAGTTTTCGAAAATGTATAGGTTTGCTAGATTTACCTAGGTGCCGGCAGAGCGAGGGTTCAAAATCCACAGCTAGGTAGTTTTAAAAAAAGCGTCCGTTTTCACTGTAAAGATGTGGTATGTCCACATTGCATATCGTTCCATTTCCTGTCACGGGCACTAGGTCTATCCACACAAGTGAGGGACCATTTCTAGCAGAAGACTTTGGGCCGTACAAGGTGGGTGGAGGTTTGTGGCTTCCCGCAGATTCCAGAACTTACCTTCCCAGAAATGTGAGGAAAATTTGTTTTTTTACAAAGTTTGCAAGGGATTCTGGGTAAAAGAACCTGGTGAAACCCACACAAGTGAGGTACCCTTTTTCTCAGGAGACTTTTGGGAACACAGAATAGTAGAACAAGTGTTCTTGCGGCAATTGACTTTCTATGCATTTCTCGCTTCCAAATGTAAGACAATGTGTAAAAAATAATTCAATTTCAAAAATGCCCTTTAATTCACATGCTGGAGTAGGTACCCACATATACGGAGCTGTGCAAATTACCACTACTTCTAAACTCCATAAGTTGTTCCCATTTCAAAAATATATAGTTTTCCTTCATACCTATGGTACACTCTTTTTATTTTACTAAGTGAATTGCTGTATGCCACGTACACCATGAAAAACCATAGCAAGGCGCAGCTCAGTTATTGGCTCTGAGCATTTCGGGTTCTTGGTGACCCTACAAATCCTATATACCCCTGCAACCATAAGGCTTCAGTGGACATAATGGTATATTGCTTTTAAAAATCTGCCATACTTACAAGAAGTTAAAGGTGAAAGTGCAGGCACAAATGGCTGGGTTTTTTTCAACTCGTTTTCAATATGTTTTAATTTCAACTGTTACTTTCTATAAGAAAACCTTGAAGGATCTACACAAATGGCCCCTTGCTGAATTCAGAATGTTGTCTACTTTTCAGAAATATATAGCGTTGTGGTATCCATTATTGGTTTTACATCAATTTCTAGCACCTACAGAAACGAGATTGAAAGCACAAAAATAGAAAAAATAGGCCATATCCCATTAAACTGCCAAACTGTGTAGAAAATGTTGATTTTTTAACAAAAGTCTGCCTGTTCCAGAAAGCTGGGTAGATGGTGATTTTATCACTGCAAACGCTTTGTTGATATCATTTGGAGGGGGAAAACCAGACGCTTTCTTCAGCACTTTTTTTTAATTTTTCACCAAACACCCAAATTGTAGCTGTCTTTTGGTTAATTCCTGGGTCCCCTCCAGGAAAATTTGCAAACCCTGAGTACTTTTAGAATCCCGGATGTTAGAAGAAAAGGACGCAAATTTGACTGGATACCTTGTGTGGACAAAAATAACAGGGCAGCGAACTACCCCAAATAGCCAACGAAAAGGGCTAAGCGGAGGCCTACAGCAAAGGGGTTAAGAAAAAGCTCCAAAAAGAGCCTTATTAATTTGCCATCTCAGGCATGCACCATGATTCTGCACGCTCTTGTGGAGAAGAGGTGAGGCACAAGGACTTGACACTCCGCCGCTAAATGAACAAAGGTAACGAACAAGTCACATAATAATGAAGTACTCACCCCCAAGTCTTCGCGCAGCGCTGAGTACTGCGCCTTAATGTGGTATCCACGTCGATCCTCTAGCGGCACGAAGGGCTCGTCGGGGTACATTTCCCGCCAGAGATTCAGAGCAGCGGATTCGAAGTCCGCCAGCACGCCGTCCATGTCAACGAGCACGCGCAGCGTCACCGGTCCAGACGCAGAGTTGTTTTCATCAGCCGCTGTCTTGGAGGCTGTCGGGGGCGGTTCAGCAGGCTGCGCGGCCTCGTCTGGGGCTTGTTTCTCTGCCTCGGGTGTCTTGTCGTCCTTAGGCGTGTCTGGGGGTCCCGCTTCCGCACCCTCTCCTGGGGCTTTTTTCTCTGCCTCGAGTGTCTTGCTGTCCTTCGGCGTGGCTTGGGGTCCCGCTTGCGTACCCTCTCCTGGGCCTTGTTTCCCTGCCTCGGGTTTCTTGCTGTCCTTCGGTGGGCCACCAGCCGCTCCCTGGGACCCCGCACTTTCATCTAGGCACTCATCCTCCTTATGCGCGGGAGGTCCCCCGGGCCCGGTACTCTGGGCTGCAGCCTTAGCCTTACTGGGCTTCGGTGTGGCTTGGGGACCCTTCTTGGTTGTCTGTGATGGACTTCCTGCCGCCTTACTCTTTGACGGGGCATTAGACGCTCCTCTGGACCTCGCGACTTCATCTGCGCACTCATCCTTCTTCTGTGTGTACGGGCACGGGCACTCCTCCTCCGTCTCAGGACACTCTTCCTTCTTTTCGGGACACACTACTTCCTTCTCGGGACACACTTCTTCCTTCGCGGGACACACTTCCTCCTTGGGGCACTCTTCCTCCTTGGGGCACTCTTCCTCCTTGGGGCACTCTTCCTCCTTCTCTGGACAGGGGCACTCCGCTTCACTGTCTTCTATGGTGTCCGTGCATGGCAGAGATTCGGTCATGCGCAGCCGCGTGTCGCTGTCGTTGTTCATTGCTGCTGTTTCCCTTGCCCTCTGAGGCGGCGGGAGCAAGGGCTGTCACTGATTGAGCCGGGTGATTTGAGGGCGTCATAGGAGGAGGGGGTACAGCGGACAGGATGGTCATAAAGAACCTGGGAGGCAGGGGGCGCAAACGCCAGCCCAGGTGGTTAAGCTTGGTGATTCACCCAACGTAATGCGTGCAGGTAAGGAAAGGAATTAACACAATAGTCTATAAAACAGGTCCGGGTTTGGGTATGGTCACACCAAACCACCCCATCACGACGAATTTTTACACATTACGCACGGCCTAGGCCTGGTGTTGGATAGTACTATACTGAATCCAGGTCCCCATTGTGGCTACAGTTGTTTATGAATTGAGTTACGGAACCAACAACAAATCACAACTCCCTTTACGCTTTTTTGACTTAATTAATCTTATTAAAATCTGCCACCAAGTAATTTCTTGACTTAGACGTAACAATACGATATTTTCCATTGTTACATAGACCTAGTTCACCTATCCTAGCAAAGAAACAATATTTAGCAAGCATTGGCATAGCCTGTAGGTCTCGGCTTTGAGACTTTAAAAGTGTTAGGCCAGAGCAATTGCCTTTGCCAATTTCTTAAATCTATAGTGTAGAGCATTGTGGCAACTAAGCAGCATTTTGAAAAGTTTAATAAAGTGTTATAAACATTTGTTACGTTCTAAGTATATAACCAAGAAGACAATATGTACAATTGAACGACCCTATAAAAAAGAATTAACATAAAAAAGATTTCTAGTCTTTTTTTTCTCCTGGTATGCTGGCAACTTCTTCCTGCCTGTTGTAATGCGTGTTTGGTATTGTTTATTTTTGTTATGGAGGTGGGGGGGGAGACATAAACAGCGGGATGGTAGAAGGTGGCAAACAGTACCTGAATTACCACACGAGCAGTGGACAGATTTTAGGGGAGAATCAACAGATTCCATCCAGATACCAAGGGCAGACTGCGGTGGTGCTGAGGTGGTGGTGTGCTGATGTGGAGGTGATGCTGGGGTGGTTGTGTGGTGATACTGAATGATACTTAGGTGGTGCTGAGTCATGCTGAGGTGGTGGTGCTGCTGCACTGGTGCTCAGGTGGTACTGAGTAATGCTGAGTTGGTGCTAAAACACTGCTGCGTTAGTGCTGAATTGTTGCTGAGGTGGGGCTGCACTTGTGGTGGGATTGCGCTTGTGGTGGTGCAGCGCTGGTGCTAAGATAGTGTGCTGGTGCTGAGGTGGAATGGATGTGCTCTGGAAAGGGGAGATTTGTAGCAAAATAGGAAGCCCAGAGAGAAATAGCAGCTGAGGTCGGGCAAGAAAGAAAAGCTGGAGCTGTGACGGGAAAGAAAACTAGGCTGAAGAAGAATGAGGGCAGATAGGGAGAGAGTAGAGTGTACCTGGAGTTAAACCAGGGGAAGAAGAGCTATTGTGGAGAACAGGTACTGGTAACTGGATTGGGTAGGGAAAGAAACACGGGTCTAAAGAAGGGAGCTGAGCCCTATTCAGAGGGCTCATCTGCCCCCGGCCCCCCCGCTGCCCCCTCCCCCTCTGCACTCGGTCTTCTGTGCCTGTCTTCCTCTGCTTGTTACCCCTTTTTTCCTTCTGTACCCCTTGTGTGACCCTTGACCCTGCCTGCAGGCAGGTCGCTCCCCACGCTGTACAGCACCATCTATCTGTGCCGTGTCCCTGCTCTCCGGTACAAAAGGGGGTGGTGATGGCGGAGCATAGGAACCAATCAAACCTGTCCCTGCTCTCAGCCGCTGTTGGAAGTTCGAGGCCCTCCTCCACCCGCAGGATTCCACCTGCGCCTCATCCCTGGTGGCCCAGTGGTGGGCTGTAGGTGAGTCTCTACGCGCCTTGCCTGTCTTCCGTTGCACTCTGTTGCCAGGTATTGTACTGTATTGTGCCCTTATTCACTGCTGTTGCTTTTCTGCATTTTGTACTGGTTTCTCTGTCTCTGTATTTTGCTCCTGCTGCCCCCTTAGACTGTATTGTCCCCCCTTCTCTCGCCCTCTGTTCTCCCCCTGCCGGTTCCCGCCGCTGCATCCCCTGCGGCCCGCCCCCCTCGTCCCCCATTGGCCTCCCTGCTCTTGCCTCCCAGCTGCACCTCCCCATCTATGGCGGACGCTGCGCGGCCGCGCCTCTGGCACTCTGAAGACGCGCCTGGACTGCGCCCAGCAGTAAAGAATATTGGTGCCTGGGTATCGTAGCGCTTGTTCGCATTACTTGTAAAGATCTTGTGCCTTCTATTGCTCACTGCTGCAAAAGAATTATTGTGTCCTTTGCTCGCATTTAATTTGTGCTAGTTATTTCACTGCTCGCATTTTAATCTGTGCAATCTGACTGTCGGAGCGCTCGCATTGCTTAACTTTTAAATTAAGAATTATTGCCTGATTGTGCCGGTGCCACTGCCCATAGCGTCATTCATCTCTGTGCCCCAATCTCGTCCTGTTTCAGTTTTGCTTTCGCTGCTATTTTGTTTGTTGTGCCTCGTAGCCAGCCTCTCCACCCGCTCCCGCCTCCCAGCTGCTCCTCCCTCCCACTGACTGATAAGGCTCGTCCCGTTGGAAGTAGCGCTGTGACCTTTCTGACTCTGTGAGAAGCGGTCACTCCCCACGCTCCCTGCCTGGATATCGTAGCGCTTGGCTCACACTGCTTGCCTGTAAAGAATATTGGTGCCTGGGTATCGTAGCGCTTGTTCGCATTACTTGTAAAGATCTTGTGCCTGCTATTGCTCACTGCTGCAAAATAATTATTGTGTCCTTTGCTCGCATTTAATTTGTGCAAGTTATTTCACTGCTCGCATTTTTATCTGTGCAATCTGACTGTCGGAGCGCTCGCATTGCAATTAAGAATTATTGCCTGATTGTGCCGGTGCCACTGCCCATAGCGTCATTCATTTCTGTGCCCCAATCTCGTCCTGTTTCAGTTTTGCTTTCGCTGCCATTTTGTTTGTTGTGCCTCGTAGCCAGCCTCTCCACCCCGCTCCCGCCTCCCAGCTGCTCCTCCCTCGCTCCGCCCCCCCTACTATCCACTTATGTCAGAACAGCTGACGTGCAGCGTTCACGCGCAGCGGACGCGCCCTATGCGCGCCAAAGGTAAGCCCGTCTACGCCCATCCGCGCCTGGACCGCGCCCAGCGCCAGACCCCCTGGCCCTGCAAAATCCACTCCGCCCGCATAACGTACGACGCCACAACCCTCTCAGCCCTTAACCCCGGCCGACCACCAAACTGCTACCAAGCCGCCCAGGACACACCCATGGACCCTTCACCTGCTACTCCTGCAAGTTCGACTGCATCAGGACCCACACCAAATCCACAAACTCCAAACAGAGCTCAGACACTAACCACCTGAAATGCATCCTGCTCAACATCCGCTCGGTCCACAGACACGCATTGACCTTTGGAACCTACTCGACACCACATCGCCGGACGTCGCCTTCCTTACAGAAACCTGGATGAACGCCTCATTAGCTCCCGACATCGCCATAGCCATCCCGGACGGCTACAAGATCATCTGAAAAGACCGTACCAACCAAACAGGAGGAGGCATCGCCATCGTCCATTAGAACACCATCCGCATCACGACCAGTTCCGACGATAACCTCGCTACCGCCGAACACCTTCACTTCCAGATCCACACCGACCCCAAGACCACACTCAGAGGCACCCTCATCTACAGGCCACCAGGACCCCGCACACAATTCAGCGAAGACATCACTGACTTCATCAGCCCACACGCCCACCCCTCCGAGGACTACATTCAACTGGGAGACCTCAACTTCCACCTGGAAAAGAAAAACGATAGCAACACCACCACCCTTCTGGACAACCTGGCCAACCTCGGACTTGAACAACTATGCCGGGCACACACTCGACCCAATCTTCACCTCCAGCAAGCGCATCTCCTTCAATCACACCACAGCTCTCCATTGGACGGACAACAGCTGCGTTCACTTCAACTACAAAAAGACCACGACCCACAACCACCCACAACCAGTTCCCCGAAGAAACTGGAACAAAATTACCACCGACCAGCTCAACACATCGCTTCACCAAAACCCTCCTGCCAAATCATCAAACCCAAACCAAGCAGCCACCAACCTCACACAATGGATCACCCACAGCGCCGACGAACTAGCACCCTTGAAAAACCATCAAATCAAGCAAGGTAGCAAAAAAGCCCCCTAGTTCAACGATGACCTTATGAAATCCAAGAAGTTCTGTCGCACCCTCGAGAAAAAACCCAACCACTGACAACCTGGCCACCTTCAAGAACGCCACCCGCAAACACCACCAACTGATCCGATCCACCAAGAAATCAGCATTCAAGGATCGACTTGACAACAACGCCCACAACAGCAAGGAACTATTCAACATCGTCAAAGAATTTACCAACCCCACTGCCGGCGCCAGCGACATCTCTCCATCCCAAGACCTCTGCGACTCCCTAGCCTCATTCTTCCACAACAAAATCGCCGACATACATAACAGCTTCGAAAACCAGTCCGGAGACCAGTCCACACCACCCACCTCTGAACCAAAACCCCCCTCTAGCAACCTTTGCGCCTGGAACCCAAACACCACTGAAGACACCATCCGCCTGATGAACTCCATCCACTCAGGATCGCCAACCGACCCATGTCCCCACCACATTTTCAACAAAGCAGACTCCATTATCGCACCCCATCTCCGAGACGTCATCAATTGCTCCCTCAGCTCCGCTACCTTCCCGGAAAGCTGGAAACATGCTGAACTCAGCGCCCTTCTGAAGAAACCCACAGCAGACCCCACTGAACTTAAGAACTACCGCCCCATCTCGCTCCTCCCATTCCCTGCCAAAGTCATTGAAAAAGCCGTCAACAGTCGCCGCCTTCCTCGAATCCAACAAATCCCTCGACCCCTCACAGTCCGGCTTCCGAGCCAAACACAGCACCGAAACCGCCCTCATCGCAGCAACAGACGACATTCGAACACTACTGGACAACAGAGAAACAGTTGCCCTCATCCTACTTGACCGCTCCGCAGCCTTCGACACAGTCTGTCATAGCACCCTCATACAACGCCTCAGCAACGTCGGAATACAAGGAAAAGCATTGGACTGGATCATCTCGTTCCTCGCCGGAAGAACCCAGAGAGACCTCCTCCCCCCTTTTTAGATCAGAGGCCACCGAAGTCATCTGCGGCTTACCTCAAGGATCATCACTCAGTCCCACCCTCTTCAACGTATACATGAGTCCCCTCGCATCCATCGCGCGCCAACACAACCTCAACATCATCTCCTACGCAGACGACACCCAGCTGATCCTCTCCCTCACCAAAGACCCGAACACCGCCAAAACCAACTTACACGAAGAAATGAAAGAAGTAGCCGAGTGGATAAAGGATAGCCGTTTAAAACTGAACTCGGACAAAACGGAAGTCCTCATCTTAGGTTCATCCCCCTCTCCCTGGGACGACTCATGGTGGCCACCGGCCCTGGGAACCGCACCCATATCTACGGACCACGCACGTAACCTGGGCTTTATCCTGGACTCCTTCCTCTCAATGACCAGACAAGTCAACGCCGTCTCATCTTCATGCTTCAACATCCTACACATGCTCAAAAAAATCTTCCGTTGGATCCCCACCGAAACAAGAAAGACGGTCACCCACGCACTGGTCACAAGCCGACTGGATTACGGAAAAAACACCCTTTACGCCGGAACCACAGCCAAACTACAGAAACAACTCCAACGCATCCAAAACGCCTCAGCCAGACTCATACTAGACATCCCTCGCCAAGCTCACATTTCCGGTCACCTGAAAGACCTCCACTGGCTCCCCGTCAACAATAGAATAACGTTCCGTCTCCTCACCCACGCACACAAAGCCCTCTACGACCTAGGACCAGAATGCCTCAACACGCGCCTGTCTTTTTACACCCCCACCCGCCAACTACGATCGTCCAATCAAGCCCTCGCCGCAATTCCGCGCATCCATAGATCCACCATGGGGGGAAGATCCTTCTCCTACTTAGCGGCCAAAACCTGGAATTCTCTTCCCACCCACCTCCGCCTTACACAGAACCACCTCTCCATTTCCGGTCACCTGAAAGACCTCCACTGGCTCCCCGTCAACAAGAGAATAACGTTCCGTCTCCTCACCCACGCACACAAAGCCCTCTACGACCTAGGACCAGAATGCCTCAACACGCGCCTGTCTTTTTACACCCCCACCCGCCAACTACGATCGTCCAATCAAGCCCTCGCCACAATTCCGCGCATCCATAGATCCACCATGGGGGGAAGATCCTTCTCCTACTTGGCGGCCAAAACCTGGAATTCTCTTCCCACCCACCTCCGCCTTACACAGAACCACCTCTCCTTCAGAAAACAACTAAAAACTTGGATATTCGATAAGTAAAGTACCCCCCCCTCGCTCAAGCGCCTTGAGACCCTCTGGGTGAGTAGTGCGCTAGACAAATATTGAACTTGAACCTGAACATTTTCATGTTTATTTTGTCCTTGGGACAAGTAGGCCCAACCCCCTACATCATAAACCCTTTGACTGCCAGATTCAAGGACCACATTATGGATCAGGGAAAGGCATTGCTTGCAATTAAGGTAATATTTGTGTCTATTTGTTAATGCTGTTCAAATTTGTATTTATGGTTCATTAATGCAAAACTTTTATTATTATGGTGAGCGATCTAAGTACATGTTGTTAGCTCAGACTGTACTAATGACAGTGGTTCCAGTATAAAAATGTGTACACACGTTTTCAATGTTTTAGCAATATGAGTATATGTATACTGCTCTCAGAATGCTCTCTGATTAGATGCAAATATATGCAGAAACTTGAAAGCAAGATTGATGATTCGTTGCTTTTAATGTTCACAAGAAATTGCATAAACATTTCGCTAAACTACTGTAACATTTTAGGTACCTTTTTTTGCAGCATCATTTAGTAAAATGTGTTGATGTATGCTAGTATTTGTCAATAATATTCATATTGATAAATCAGTGTAACCAATTCTAAAAAGATTATGGATCATAAAAATAAACAAGCATTGGTAAAGTCAATAGGTCTGAAATTGTTGGTCAGCCTTTTGATTTTGTCAATGCGTGACTTGTTTTGACATGGGTTAGTAAAACCTTATTGGTGTGGTAGCTGCCGGGCCCTCATCATTATACCAAATATTGGCAAAAACAAAAATAGTTTTGGTCTCAGAAAGCACACATTACTACAGCAGTTCCTGACACTGAACAAAATGACTGTCAATTATGCTCCTTGTGAAAGAACATAATGCTGTCACTCACAATGAAGCTAGCCAATAGACAGAATTTTAATAAACACAAAAGTTCATGGTTAGCGGCAGACCTAATTAGGGGCCCAATTATTAAATAAAGTCTCAAAAGTGCACTTGTGTCCCTGCATCAAGTGCTGATATACAACATTCGTGAATTCACAAGAATTTACAGAATTAGGCCAAGAAATAGTACTCCTAGAAAATACTTGTCAACATCATTTTAGCATGTGCAAATTTGGAGGTGTATATTTACCCATGAGAAAATCTGAGTGTTTGCAAGTTCACTTTCCCTCCAGCCACTTTTTTCCCAACCCTGGAAGAAGTTTTATGTCTGCCATTGTCAGGAGTACATTTCCAACCTTTCTCAGTATGGGAAAAGTTTAGAAACGAGTTGGTGAAAACCCTTAAAACATGCAAGTTAGTAGGTTTGCACAGATTCAAACCGGCATTCCACCCCTGGAACTGTTACTTAACATTAACTTCGGTGACAGTATGTAAATCTGCAGAAACGTGGCAGATTGCTGGTAATCAAACCCTACTATGGAAGGAGTCTTGGCAAATTCAGAGAGGCTGTTTTGGAGCTCTTATATAATGAGATTGCTGCCATAATTTTTTACAGCATTACATGGCACAAAAGGGACAAGTGGATTTTGTTACAGGACAAGTAGATTTATGAAGCAACCTGCCCCATGGACAAGTAGATATTTTGTTAAATTCCACACCCCTGGCCCATCCTGGAACGCGTCAGGACGCGACCAGCGCCAGAACCCCTGGCCCACACGGATGCAACAAGACCCGACTGAGCTACGATGCCAGCACCCTCCACTTACTCAACACCGGCCGAGAACACACCTGCTACTGGGCCACTCCGAAGCACATCCAAGGAGCCTTCACCTTCCGGAGCTGCAACTTCACCAGCATCCTGTCAGCCAAACCGCCAACCAAGATACCCAACTCCCTCCACTGCATCCTCCTCAACACCCGCTCCGCCCGCAAACACGCATTCAAACTCTGGGACCTTCTCGACTCCACTACCCCGGACGTCACCTTCCTGACAGAGAACTGGCTGAACCCCGCCTCAGCACCCGGCATCGCCATAGCCATCCCGGAAGGCTACAAGATCACCCGCAGAGACAGTTCCAACGGAGTAGGAGGAGGAATCGCCATTGTCCACAGGAACACTCTCAGAGTCTCGACCAACACTGATGACACCCTCAGCACCGCCGAACAGATGCACTCCCAGATCTACACCGACCCCAACACCACCCTCAGAGGAACCCTCGTCTACAGACCCCCGGACCCCGACCGCAGTTCAGCGACTCCATCGCCGACTTTATCAGCACACACGCCCTCGCCTCCACTGACTAGATCCTCCTAGGAGACCTGAACTTCCACCTCGAGAACAACAACGACGCCAACTCCACCACCCTGATTGACAACCTCGACAACCTTGGACTCAGACAGCTCGTGACAACACCCACACACGCCGCCGGCCACACGCTCAACCCCATCTTCACCGCAAGCCCCCACGTCTCCTTCAAGCACACCACCGAACCCCACTGGACAGACCACCACTGCATCCACGTCACCTTCAGGAAGCCCACCACGCACCACCACACTCAACAGATGCCTCGACGCTGCTGGAGTAAAGTCACCAAAGACCAGCTAACCGCCACCCTCACCCAGAACCCACCCGCCGACTCCACCGATCCCAACACTGCCGCCCGCAACCTCAGACAAAGGATCGACGAATGCCCCAACACCCTCGCCTGCTCAAGTCACCCTCCAACAACCGCACCAGCAAGAAAGCCACCTAGTTCACTGAAGACATCCAGGCCTCCAAACGAACATGCCGAAAATTGGAGAAGAACTGGCTCCGCGAACGATCACCGGACAGCTACACAGCCCACTAGAACGCCACCCGCAGACACCATCAACTCATCAGAGCCGCCAAGAAGCCCTCTTTCAAGGACCGCCTAGATAACAACGCACACAACAGCAAAGAGCTCTTCAACATCATGAAGGAACTCTCCAACCCCAGCTCCAACACCAATGACATCCCGCCTTCGCAAGACCTGTGCGACTCACTGGCCACCTTCTTCCACCACAAGATCGCCGACATCTACGACAGCTTCAGCGCCACGACCACCCTGACAACCACCCCACGACCATCACCCGCACCAACTGCCTGCGATCCTGGACCAGCGTCAAGGACGAGGACACCAGCAAAATCATGAACACCATTCACTCCGGATCACCATTAGACCCATGCCCTCTCCACATATTCAACAAAGCCAGCACAGCCATCGCACCCCATCTCCAGAGAATAATCAACATCTCCTTCGAGGCAGCATCCTTCCAAGAGAGCTGGAAGCACGCTGAGATCAACGCCTTACTCAAGAAACCCAAGGCGGACCCCAAGGACCTCAAGAACTTCCGACCCATCTCCCTGCTTCAATTCCCGGCAAAGGTCACAGAGAAAGTCGTCAACAAACAACTGACCAGCTACCTCAAGGAAAACAATATCTTGGACCCATCCCGGTCCAGTTTCCGCAGCAACCACAGCACCGAAACCACCCTCATCGCAGCCACCAATGACATCAAGACCCTGCTTGACAAAGGAGCAGCAGCGGCCCTCATCCTCCTGGACCTGTGAGCCGCCTTCGACACGGTCTGCCACCACACACTACAAACACGCTTACACGACGCCGGAATCCAAGAGAAGGCCCTGGACTGGACCACATTGTTCCTTTCCGGCAGAACTCAGAGCGTCCGCCCCCCCCCTTCCGCTCCAAAGCCACCGAGATCATCTGCGGCGTACCCCAGGGCTCATCCCTCAGCCCGACGCTGTTAAACATCTAAATGGCACCCCTCGCCCACGTCTCCCAACAACACCACCTCAACATCATCTCCTACGCCGACGACACGCAGCTGATCATCTCCCTCACTAAAGACCCTCACACTCCCAAAACCAACCTCCACGAAGGAATGAAGGACGTCGCTGAATGGATGAAGAACAGCTGACTGAAGCTGAGCTCAGACAAGACAGAGGTCCTCATCCTCGGCCCCACAACCTCAGCCTGGGAAGACTCCTGGTGGCCAACAACACTGGGAACAGCACCGACACCCACCGACCACGCACGCAACCTAGGGGTCATCCTCGACGCCACCCTCTCCATGACTGAGCAGGTAATTGCCGGCTCCTCATCCTGCTTCAACACCCTCTGAGTGCTCCTACAGGATCTTCAAGTAGATTCCCCCCCCCCAAAACGAGAAAAACTGTCACCCAGGCCCTCGTCACCAGCAGGCTGGACTACGGAAACGCCCTCTACGCAGGAACGTCGGCCAAGCTCCTAAGATGACTACAACGCATCCAGAACGCCTCGGCACGCCTGATCCTCGACATCCCCCGCCGCAGCCACATCACCCCCCACCTGAGATACCTGCACTGGCTCCCCGTCAACAAGAGGGTCACCTTCAAGCTCCTCCTCGACGCGCACAAAGCTCTCCACAACACCGGCCCAGCATACCTCAGCAGACGACTCAGCTTCTACACCCCCACCCGCCAGCTCCGCTTCTCAGGCCTCGCCCTCGCCACTGTCCCTCGCACCGGAAAAACGACCGTCGGCGGCAGATCCTTCTCCCACCTCGCCGCCAAGACCTGGAACACCCTCCCCACAAAACTACGGCAGACCCAAGACCTACTGGCCTTCAGAAGATTCCTCAAGACGTGGCTCTTCGATCAGCAGCAGCACCCCTCCCCACCCCCAGCGCCTTGAGACCCTAACGGGTATGTAGTGCGCTTTATAAGTGTCTTGATTGATTGATTGAGAGGGTAAAGGAGAGCTAGGTGGTGAAATAGAGCAGTTTTCCCACTGCCTGACTCATATGCGATTCATTGGTGATGTTCATAGCACCCTGTGATATCCCTGAATCACCTTTATTTTAGCCTTGAAAGGTTGGCGGCCATGGAAGTGCTCGGGGCACGGTGTGCACCTGTGCCCTTCCTCACAGTATAAAATGGACACTGCATAGACAATGGTCCTGCCCATTAAGACCAACATTACTAAATATATATATGTTTCGCTTCTTAAGCTCGTCAAAACTGTAGTGCCTAAAATAGTTATTCCCCGAAAAGCTGTAGTGATGTATGTCCTCTCCCTCGTGCATTGTTGTGGCCCACCCGGATCAGAATCCTTGAGAAAAGTCAGCTGTTCACCCCATGCAGGGTGGGCATAGACTGGCCCGCTGGTGTACTTAGCGCCAATCGCCCTGAATGAATGACCCTTTGCCGTGTCCATTGTTACCGATGTTCCCTGGAAGCCGCACAGAGGATGATTACATCAGGGATTTCCCGGTATTGTTACTCATCTGGAGATTACATTTGCTTCTGAACAGAACTGCAGAGACAGCTTTTGTACTAGAGAAATCCAGAAAGGAAATGGTGCTCTCCTCGGAACATCGCCCTGCCTTCCCTTACTCCAAGCCTCCCATCAGAACCCTGTCTCACGTCCATGGGCTGTGCTGAAGCCAGCCTTGGAAAAGACCAAGAGAAATCCTTAGAGAGGCAGCGTGAGACAGAAAAATATCTCATGAACCAAGGCTACTGCATGCTGTTTGTGACCTGCTTGGCATTGAGAGCTCAGCAGCAACAAGCGCATCTTTTACGGTTCAGTGGCGCGCCCTGACGGCCACCGGGCATGAATTTTACCTCATATATTCCATGCCGAACCGGATCTTGCTGTCTATGAGAGGAATGACAAGACCACCATGCTTAGTCCGAATATTGGGTGGTTATCGAAAATAACAGAGCGGATTGTGAAATAAGCAAACAGTAAGAGGACTAGATCAAAAAGAAAAGTCTATTTTGTGACAATTTGGGTACCAGTAAAGGAAAGGCTAGTAAAATACATTAAGGCAAGTGAAATACATTAAAACATGTAAAATAAATGTACGGTAACCTTTTTCATCTTCCTCATTATCCAATAAGGAAGATTAAACGAAAGATAAACAAGCCCAGGAGTGGTGCGTTCACGCGTAAGGAATGCAGCTGCCATCGAAACCTGTTCCAGAACAGATGGCACCCTACGAGCTCCGAGCCCTCTAGGCCATGGGAGTGCAAGTTTTAAGGAGAGGCGGAACAAACGCCCGTCTTTGGCCATTTGCATGCTTTCAATTATTGAAAGCCACATGCAAAATCCAATGGAACGTGAGGGAGGAGGCACGCTCACACGGAGAAGGCTCTTGGAAGTCTGAAGTGATTCCAAAAGCCCTCTCCTAAACAGCGCATGCGCGCTGCTCTCTAGGCGAGACCTAAAAATAACCCTTTCCTAGTCATAAGTTAGGTTCCTCTTCTTCTTGAAAGTCTAAAAAGCTTTCTGCTTGTATGCAGTGGTATACATACCCTTAAGCGTAAGGCAATTATTGTAATATTAAGTCTGTGGTATTGTTTAGTTTGGGTGCTGCACTAGTGGTTCCATTTATGGGTCATGACTCCCACTGCGCCTTAACCAGTGCAGGGTGGGTGGAGATCAGGGTTTTCAGGCAAGAGTCTGAATCCATTCAATTAGGAGATAAGTTCTTTATTTCATGTTAGTCACTTTGGTTACAGTAGCTGTAAGTAGGTCCTGTCAGGGCTCTATTCTCCCACCTTTTGCCCTCACCTCCTAGCTTTCACTCCCCACACCAGCTTTCTGTTACATCATTTACTATTGCACACACCAGCTCAGACATACAGGGAAAGGAGACAACCAGGATACCACAGTATCCTCCCTCGGAACATAGTGTTGGCCAGAGGGTCTTGCTTCTGTGGTTCTGGTTACGGCACACATTTTTCTTTAGGTCCCTCACCCCCAGTATGCCTTCTCTGCTGGGCAAGGAGTCCTGCAGCGTTTTTAGGTCAAAGTCTATCAGACACATAGATGTCTGGTTGTAAAGACATATTGGGGACGTACTGAAAGCGTGCCTAGGAATGAATTCGTCCTGTTGCTTACAATTGGCTTTGTGTTTTTTCACTTATGTTTGCTTTTATTCTATTCACTGCTTTATTTTTGTAAGACCTTCTACCATGTGTGTTTCCCTCCTGTGGAGGACAACCTGTTTACCACCTCTCTGATGGTCTCCTATTCTTCAATAAGTGCTCGCTTTTAGCAAACTTTTTTCTTTTTCTAAAACCACTCCATGAAAGTCAATATGTTTTCCAGCTCGCTTTCTGGTGTGTGTCTCTGCCTATCTCCATTGCTCCATGTTGTCCTATCGCCTGTATGCCTGTTTTCCCCCACCTACTCTCCACCTTTTACACCATGTTTTCTCTCCCCCACCAAGTGCTCCACGTTGATCTCTCTCATGCCCTTCTCCCCCACCCACCTTCTGTGTTGCTTGTATCTTGGATTGGTAAATAAAAGTAAATTGCTTCCCTCATTTTGTAGGCGTGTGCGTACCTGTTGACATGCACCTACAAAAGGACTGGGGCTGAATGGATATGTAGCCTTCTCTGGTTTACACTTATCCAGGATATTTAGCCTTTTTCCTTCTCTGGTTTACACTTATCCAGGATATTCAGCCTTTTTTCCTTCCCTCACCAAGGCTTATTAAAATGTTTTTACTCCTATGATGCTAGGTATTTTTTAACCATCCACTCCTGACCTTACCTCTCACCACCTCTCTCACACCACACATAGAGATTACATCAGTGCTCCCACGTATTCGTTGGTAGAAGCACGCCGTATTCCATAAAGGGATGCGAAGACCCCTATGATGAAGCATGACACCAAGAGCCCTTTTGGTGTGTGAGGGGTATTTGAAAAACACGATGTGCTAACCACCAAAGTAGGAAACACACTTGACCCATGATTAGACTTCATTCATTGCAATCTCCTTAGGGTGGATCTTTTTGTTTATCAATAATTGTAAGGGGAGGCTAAATCCACCCCAGTTGTTCGTGTAGGACACAGACTCTCCACTCCCTCCTTTAGTTTTTTTCTATTTGTAAACCTGCATGTTGGAGTACTGGGCATAATGAGTCAATCAATCAAATTAACTTTATTCGGTTTAAAAGACCATCAAAATTTAACAAACAAAACATCACAATTTTAAGATTTCATACCATATTTGTAAAATAGTGTAATTAAAATCAATAAAAGAGGAGTTCATAAGAATCTGGCAGGTAAAAACATATAATCCATAATATAATCCATAATACAAATGACCTAGAACAGCAATATATATCACTGATCATAAAATTCCAAAGATATAAAAGTTGTGCATTAAAAATGACAACATTCCTAGTCAGCTTTTATAGCTCATAGTGATTTTTAATTACCTTTGCAACTTTTATATAATTAGAGACCGCAGTGCATTTAGCAGGACTGGCCAATGAATATAGCAGATTAAAACTATCAATGTGTATGCAATGCCGAATTTCCCTTAAAACCGGAGCTGAAAATTTTCCCCATGGCTCTTTATCAAGGGAGCAAAAAAATAAGTGCTTACGGAATACTCAAACAAAATAGATATAGCCACAGTCTGTTCTATATTCAATTTGACATGTCCAGCCGGAAGGAGGTCTCAATCTTTACTCATTGAAAGATGCACAAAAAAGGATTCCTTCAGCAATTCACCGTAGTGGAGCACAAGCCTGTACCCAAACAGATCGATACAGTGAGTGGAGCAAAGAACAGAACAGGGCTTTTAAGCAAAAGCACAATTTCTATTTTTAGGCATTTAAATAATCTCCTGATGATGGTCCCCATGATTTAAAAGTGGGACCGAAACGCCGTCGACCTTTTGAGCACTTTATGCATAAAAATGTTATGTATTATGAATATGTGAAAGTACCTGCTTGAAAGCTCTGCGTATCTGTAAAACTACAGAAAATTGCTGCTTTTGCCTAAAAGCCCTGTTCTGTTCTTTGCTCCACTCACTGTATTGATCTGTTAGGGTACAGGCTTGTGCCCCACTACGGTGAATTGCTGAAGGAATCCTTTTCCGTGCATCTTTCAATGAGTAAAGATTGAGATCTCTGTCCGGCTGGACATGTCAAATTGAATATAGAACCGACTGTGGCTATATCTATTTTGTTTGACTATTCCGTATGCCTGGGACCACTGTTGTTTTGAAATAAAATGCTAATAATTAGGGACAAATTGACGCACTGCTCTGTAGTGCCCAGCCCCCTCCTAAAACCGTATTGTGTTTTGGACATGACTGCTGTAATAGTTGCCCTAGCTTCCAGTCGGGCAAGAATGACCCTCCTCAATAACTTTGCTGTGGCGTCGATAAGGGAAATAGGCCTATAACAAGCCGGATCATTCCTATTTCCCTTTTTGAAAACAGGAACCACAATGGCCTCCTTCCAGGTTGCTGGTATAGGGCCAATCACGACTGCTTTAAAGACATTAGGCAGTAGGGGTGCCCAAAGGTTGGGATTCCTTTTGAACAAATCAAGTGGCACCCCATCAGGGCCTAGGGCTTTCATACATGTTCTCTTCGATAGGGCCTCCTCAACCTCCGGTACTGAGATAGATAAACTTAATTGGGAGGCCATGCTTAAATCGAGACTGCTGGCAGTTAGGGTTTAATATAGCAGAGAAATGGGATTCCCAGACATCCCCCAGAACCAGTGAGCCCATCTGCCTCACATTCTCCATAAATAAGGCGATTAATAATATCCCAGAAGCCTTTAGTATCTTTAAGGTACTAGCTCTCACCAGGTGTTCCCATACCAATCTCCTCCATTCATCTTTCCTTTGGCTGAGAGTAGTTTTATATAGCTGCCTTGCTCTTTTGATATGAATTCTATCTTGAGGGCTAGCGTGAAGAGCCATTTTATGGTTCTTTTGAGCCGATGTGCATTCAGTGTTAAATCACCAAACCGCCTTGGGTTCCCTTCGCTCGGCCAGCCTAGTTAGTCTCTTAGCTACATTTATACAAATCAGCTCAAATTGCTAAATAACCTTGTCTGGGGGAGAATCCTGTTGTAAACAATTTTTAATCAATTGATAATTAGCTATAACAGTTTCTACCTGATGAGGTTTTTTCTGCGAACTTTTAAAACGATCTTAACTTTGCTGCCACTGATTGTTTTGCTACTTGGGGGATATTTGTTTAGTAACATGTGAATTTTAATTTGCTGCTCTTTTTTATATGCTTGGAGTTTGTTAAACTCCTTTTAACGTTTTGAATTGCTGCTTTCTTTTATACGGAGTGTGTTATACTCCTTTCTTGGTGTACATAGCACTCTGTCGGGGCCAGTTGGTTCTTGGCGGCCATTTTGGCTGTGCCTCGTGCCATTCGCATTTAGCGCTCTAGTCGCTGCACGCTGCACACCGTCCCCATTAAACCCTTCTTAACGGGCTGTGCTCGTTCAAGCAGCGCCTGATAAGGTTTTTTCTGCTAACTTTTAAAACGATCTTTACTTTGCTGCCACTAATTGTTATGCTGCTTGGGGGATATTTGTTTAGTAAAATGTGAATTTTAACTTGCTGCTCTTTTTCATATGCTTGGAGTGTGTTAAACTCCTTTTAACGTTATGAATTGCTGCTTTCTTTTATAAGGAGTGTGTTATACTCCTTTCTAATTCTACATTAGCGGCGCCTCTGACCGGAGGTATTCGCTGTTTGTTCCTCTGTTAATCTGTGGGCATTTGACAATGCTTGATATAACATCTATGTAAAAAGAATATACTATACTCTTGGGATTTTAAATCACGCTTGCACTGTATATTATTTAGCGCTGTATTCCTACCTTTCACCTGTTCTTTTCTGCCATCGACCCCGGTCCATCACGGCTTGTGCCGTTTGTGCGGAGGGTCGGCTTGGTGGCATTGTACACTTCCGGTTGCATTACCGGAAATTCTAATTTGCGGTCCAGCTTTTTTTTTCGCCCCCTCCTACTTAAAGAGGAGCAGGGCGCAGACGCGCACAGCAGCGCCTCTGACCGGAGGTATTCGCTGTTTGTTCCTCTGTTAATCTGTGGACATTTGACAATGCTTGATATAACATCTATCTAAAAAGAATATACTGTACTCTTGGGATTTTAAATCACGCTTGCACTGTATTTTATTTAGCGCCGTATTCCTACCTTTCACCTGTTCTTTTCTGCCATCAACCCCGGTCCGTTACGGCTTGTGCCTTTTGTGTGGAGGGTCGGCTTGGTGGTATTGTACACTTCCGGTTGCATTACCGGAAATTCTAATTTGCGGTCCAGCTTTTTTTTCGCCCCCCTCCTACTTAAAGAGGAGCAGGGTGCGGACGTGCGCAGCGGCTCACCGGCGCGCCGAAGGCAAGCCCGTCCGCGCCAAACCGACGCCAGAGGCCAGGACCCCTGTTTGTTTTAGGTAACACCTTTCGCCTGTTGTTTGTATTTTATATTTATTATAGGTGCTATTATTTGTTTTTGAAAGTATGTCTATTTTAAGATATTCTAGTGAAGAAATCAGAGTGTTTAATTCTCCTTCGATCATAATTACTGAGTCACTCGCAGTAGAATTAGCCAGACGTCCTGAAATCCTCAGCACAGTCCCTCCTGTTGACAAGATAGAAATCCAAGTACCTCCCAGTCCTAGTTCTTCTAATATTGATAAACCTTTCATACAACTCAAGGCGTTATATATATTTTTTTAACAACTCTTTTTTTTATTGAAGGATCACAATATACTTGCAGCACTCCAAGCCCTGGAGGCACCGCAATCAAGTCAAGTCTTCATCATGTACGATCCACAATGTATAGAACTAGAGCCCGAAACTCCCTACCCACCCCTCTACCTACCCAACCCCCCACCTTAACTCCCCCCCTTCCCCCAACTCTCCCCCCCACACAGTATCCCCTTGTCTCCGTACAGTCTAAAATCAAAGAACACATTAAAGTTCTGTGTGTCATATCACCCCTCGGCACCATCACTCTGGCACTGCATTGTCTCTAAGTATTGCTGGTGGTTCCAACCAAATCCCCCGGTAGTCTGCCCATCTTTTCCATATCTTGTAGTGCTTCTTGGGACAACTACTGGCTTCGAACATGGGTCGCTCCAGTCCCATACTAAAGTCAAGGCCCTGCCTCCATACTGTCACTCTG
This sequence comes from Lissotriton vulgaris, assembly GCF_964263255.1. NCBI lineage: Eukaryota > Metazoa > Chordata > Amphibia > Caudata > Salamandridae > Lissotriton > Lissotriton vulgaris. Next base: position 618,131,460 of record NC_141695.1, on the reverse strand, counting down.
GGAGCCCGAGGATCCTTCCAGGCTTTAGCTATGTCCCTCTTTGCAATTGTGAGACCCAGCAGCAACGAATGCCTCTTCATAAGTATTGCCCCCTACCCCTTCAAGGACGTGAAGAAGCCCCAATTTGGGGGTGCGTGGAAGTTCCCAACCCAGCACCTCCGACAGGCAGTCACAGACACCCGTCCTCCATCGCATCAATCTATCACAACTCCACACTGTTTGCAGGAAGGTGCCAGCTGCATAGCCACATCTCAGGCATTCGGGGGAAGCTATCAGCCCAGCCTTCCACAGTCTCTCCCTGGTGTAGTAGGCCCTATGGAGGTATTTGAATTGAATAAAGCGTAGGCGAACAGCAATAGGTGCTCCCCTTGGGGCCTCAAGGGCTTCCCGCCAAGGGGGGGCGCGGCTAGCAAGCCAACATGGCGGACGGAGTTTGCTAGAGCTCCGGTGCCGCCGGGGGAGTAAATATCCTGTAGCCCACGCCGAGGGGCCGTTTTCACCCGAAAACGGCTGTATTCTAAAGCTAAGACCCCCCCGCCTGCTCCGCTGAACATCCTGGAGGTCTGGCGGCGGGGGCTCCGGAGCTGCGCCGTGTTTGATTCTGGGGCCTGGCACCACGCTGCAGGCCGGGGCCTCGAGTGGAGCAAGTGCCCGGAAAGCGGGGAACGGGAGGCGGCAGTACGCCGGAGCCTCCGGAACCGGAGGAGGACCCCCGCGACAGAGACCCTGCCCCTGCGAATGCCGAGTGGTGCGGACGGCGCCTTAGGAACCCTGGTGCCAGAAAGGGTGACGGAGACTGAGGACGGTCCTGCGCTATGGGCTGGGGCTCCGGAGCACAGGCGCTGAGGACCGGCTGCTCCCACCGCCGGCAGTGACTGCCTACTGGGGTATCCCCTGCCTGGCCTGCTGCACACCCGCAGGGACTGAAGGTGAGGAGCCCGAGGGAGAGAGGAGGGGACCCCTGAGGCCTTGCACTGGGCAGAGAGCCAGGGACTCGAGTACCGCTACTGCCCTGAATCTCGGAGAGGGCGGACTGAGATGGGCAGAGACCCATGGACTCGGGACCGGACCCTGCTGCGGAGCCCCGACTGCTCGGCTGAGCAGCGGCAGGGCTGAGGTGGTGCAGGGCCTACCTCCACGCGGTGGGCCAGAGCCTGGGGCACCGGCGAAACCTGGGTGACACGGATGATACCCCCGAAGCGCCACTAATGATGCACCACCGGCCAGCCCTCTTATGTCTGCCCTTCGTTTATACATAACCAGGACTCCAAACGTGGCGGCGCCCAATTGATCCTACTGCCGACCTTGGACCGCCGGAATCAGATTGGTGAAGGGAGAGACATAGCGCCTGAGGGTGGATGATACTGTGGAAGACCTCGACGCCCCTATAATCTGGGCAAGGTGAGAAGCGGCCCCCCGCGGAATCACTGAGAACTTTCAGCAGCTACCCCCGGGTGTGAGTGCTAGGAGAGGCCAGCGGAGGGACTACCGGGGCATAGAGCACACACCGTGCGGCTGAAACTCGCCCTGAAATGCACCCCTGCCGCCAACCGGACATCTGACGTCTACCATGGTGCGCAAAGGCATGAAGAATGTGGAGGGCAAGGAAGGAACGATCACGAGACCCACTCTGGACGCGGACCCCGGGGGCTCTGCCCCGCTGACACTGACCTCCACTATCTCGGAGAGCCAGCAAGGCGACAAGCTGGACCTTATACTTAAAGAGATCAGAGACTCCAGGGCTGTGATGGAGACGCAGATGGGCACCCTCACCACTAACCTTTCCTTGCTTAAGGCAGATCATGAGAAACTAGCGGATAAAGTCAAAGATCAAGGTCTGTCGATAGATGAAATTGCCCCGGCAGTAGCGGAACACACGGACTCCATCCAATTGATCCAACATCAAGTAAAAACCCTGATGGAACGCGTGGAGGATGCAGAAGGACGCAATCGACGCAATAACATCCGCGTTATTGGCCTGCCGGAAAGAAGCGAGGGGTCCCGTCCGGCAGAGTTCATGGAACAATGGTTCCGAGATAACGTTGCCTCTGAGGGTCTGTCACCGTTCTTCTGTGTAGAGAGGGCTCATAGGATCCCAACTGGCCAACCAAAACCGGGACAATCACCACGGCTGCTTATTGTCAAAATCCTAAATTACCGGGACAGAGACATGCTGCTAAGCCAGGCCAGAACAAAATCGGTCATACAGTGGGAGAACAAACGAATATCACTGTACCCGGACTACACCACTCAAGTGCAGAAACAACGGTCCTCCTACTATGAGGTGAAACAGAGACTCCAAAAGGCAAAACTGCGCTTCGCCTTATTGTTCCCTGCGCGCCTGAAGGTGATCCAGGACAAAAAAACTAATTTTTTCGAAAGCCCCACCGACGTGGAGGAATGGATGGAAGTGATGGAGATTGAGGAACATCTGGACCCGACGCAGGACTCTACAGACAATGGGTCCAAAGAAAGCTCGACTCAGGGGGAGAACAGGAAAGGCGCCCGACGCAATGACCCGAAACAGCGCAAACCGACTGCCCACCAACAGAAGCAGGGACAAGATGATGCAGTGGCAGCGGTGGGCTCCTTCAGAGACGACAGAGAAACAATTAACACGGACACTGAGGATAGCACAATACACTCGAGCTCGGACAACAGTATGGTCCTGTTCCCGACTGTGACACCTAGAGCCGCGGATGCCCAAGAGTAATACCTCCTATGGATCAGACCTGAGGCTTGAGTACAACTTGATATCCTTTTCTGTATGAACTAGGGGGGCGGCGGGGGTGAGGGAGGGAGGGAACTATGTTTGCTTGGAGTATATATGTGGTCCTTATTTTGCTGGCGAACACTATGTGGCCTGGACTCGGGAGGGGAAAGAGACTTAAATGCGGGGCTCGTAGGATGTGGCTCATGCACCTCCTGTGCTCCTACGACACATGGCTGCAGCTTGTTGACTGTATCAGTAAGTGGCCACCCTTGTCCCCCCCCCCCCCTCCCCTCCCCTATTCCTCTGCTTCCCCCTCCATAAAACGTGGCTACATATACCGAACAATTTCGAGAGAACTCTCCCGGCGGCACTGTTGAGCCGGCGGCTTGACCGAGTATGGCTCTATGGACCCGGCAAGTGCTTGGCCGACCCCCCACTAGCGTATGCACGGTTACCTGTTTACTTACGTTTCACAGTTTATGGTTCGGCACAGCAGGGTTTAGAGGCTGCGCCTCCACAGTTGGGGTTTGGGATAGGGAGGGTACTGTCTCCTGGTTGACAATGAAGACTCACTCGCTAGGACATATGGGAACACTTCTTGCGACACTGACAAAGGGTTATGGCTGACGTACAAGGAAAGTATAGGCTGGTCACCTGGAATGTGAGAGGGCTGGGGGCGGTGCAGAAGAGACACAGAGTGCATGCTTTCCTGCTTAGACAAAAGGCACATATAGTGTTCCTACAGGAGTCACACATGACACACTCAGAGGCACTCCTACTAGGGAAGAAATGGAGGGGTACTATATTCTCTACAACATACGATATGGGTGCGCCACGGCACTCCCTTTGTGGAACTAGAAAGACGAACTGACGAACAAGGGCGCTATGTATTGGTGAGGGGCACCCTGGACAAGGAGGTGGTAGTCTTGGGCAGCATCTATGTCCCGAATTTTGATCAAGATAGGTTCCTTGCTGCAGTGGGCCGGGCGTTGGCGGACTGGGTAGACGTCCCCTGGATTTTGGGAGGTGACTGGAACATGATCTTAGATGTGGCCCTTGATAGATCACACCCCCCCCCCCCCTCCAGGCGGCGGGAATACATAAACTGTCAGAATCGTTTGGGACATGGCTCCAGGGTTGGCGGTTGGTTGACATCTGGCGCGCACTGCACCCAACACACAAAGAATACTCATGCTACTCCCCTGTGCACAGCCTACATACCAGATTAGATAGGTTTGTATGCTCCAACTCTGTCACGACTAGATGCGTCACATCGGATTACCTTGCTAAAACATTTTCAGACCATGGGCCGCTAGCGCTTGACCTACACTGGGGTAAGGTGCCCTCACCAGTCCCTACCTGGAGACTTAACCCCACGCTGCTCGAGGATGGCCCGTTTCGATCACATATAGCTGACACCTTAACTGATTACTTCGATACGAACTGGGACTCTGCGTCCTCGAATCTGATTGTGTGGAATGCAATGAAAGCTGTAATACGGGGGGCTGCTATAGGCCGACTAGTGGGAGCCAGACAGGAGATCCGTGGTAATTTATGCGAAGTGGAAAAGCGCTTGCGTGACCTTGAAAATGCGGCAGGGCAGGACCCTGACCGAAAAGCTGACCTACAACAGTGTAATATCGAGCATGCTGAATTGCTGGAAACCCTGAGAGTGATGGACTATGGGGCCTATCTGAAACACCAACTGGCGGAGGCGGACAGATCGGTGCCCTGCTTGCCCGGCTGGTTCGGGATGCCCCTGAGAGCCCTACAATAACGACTATCCGGAACGCAGCGGGTGAGCAGGTGCACACACAACTTGGAATTAACACTGTATTTAAGACTCACCTGGAGAACCTCTATGCTCCCCCCTCTGTAGATGCCGGGGACGAAATGACGGAATTCCTGGGAGAGCTAACGCTCCCAGTGCTGGCCCCGGGAATCCAGGCGGCCATAGCTGGGCCTATAACACAACAAGAAATAAAGATAGCAATTCACACACTTAACCGAGGCAAGACCCCGGGCATGGATGGCCTGCCAGGAGAATTTTATCAAACATATGCTGATGTGCTGGCCCCGTACTGGAGAAAATATACAACACCGCTTACAAGGTTGGCCATCTCCCAGCTACCACCATGCAGGCCTTGGTGATTTCTATCCCGAAACCCAGTAGGGACACTCAAGATGTAGGTAACTACAGGCCCCTCTCCATGCTCTCCACGGAGTATAAGATCCTTAGAAAGGCTATTGCCGTGCGGATCCAACTCCACCTCCCTGGCCTGATCCATACTGATCAATGTGGCTTCCTCCCAGAGAGGAGCACCTCCCAAAATTCGAGGCGACTCCACGCCCTCATGACAACTACCCCTCACAACTTACCACACACTGGCTGTTTAGCCCTGGATCTCCGCCAGGCGTTTGATTCCCTGACTTGGAACTTCATGTTCGAAGTCCTGCATCGCTTTGGTTTCCCGGAGGCCCTTATAAAATGGATCCGCTTATTGTACACAGGTCCGACGGCTAGGGCACGCACGGGAAGACACACATCTGACAGTTATGAAGTCCATAGGGGCACCCGACAGGGCTGCCCACTGTCGCCACTACTGTTTGTGCTGACGCTGGAACCCCTGGCTATTGCGCTCCGCAATAGAGCCGAGGAGGAAGGCATACCGGTGGAAGGCACCACCCACATGGTCTCTATATATGCCGACGACATCTTAGTGTTTCTACGGAACCTGCGAGGGGACCACTCGGTCCTGGCGACTGTCTTCAGACGCTTTGAGACCATATCTGGATTGGCTATAAACCCGGGAAAGTCCCTAGGTTTCTTCTTCCGAGATAGACAACAGCCCCACCACATACAGTTCGGTACCTATGAAATCCCAGTGGCACCGACCACGTTTAAGTGTGGAGAAGTGTGGCTCAGGGGTGGAGAAGTGTGGCTCAGGGGTTAGAGGCGGCAGACCCGGAAGTTGAGATCGGCCCTGGACCAGGGTTCAATTCCCCGCCTCGACGGGTCTTGGGCTAAAAATTCCACGGACTCAATAATTCTCGCTCCGGTGCCTTCTCGACTCACGGGTTCACACTCTGCGACTCTGGGCAATAGCTTGCTTAATCTCCACAACGGCCCCTCGTGGTGGGATGCCTGGCTTTCACCTTGTGGATACCCTGCCGGGTTTATCTCACAGGGGAATACCAGGACGGGTTCCCTAAGCAAGCGCCGGGAAACCCACTGCGGTTAGCTGTGCGCTATATAAGCTCAAATACATTTACATTTACATTTAAATATCTCAGAATACATGTATACCGGGACCCGGAGGCCCAAATTGACGGTAATATCCGTAAGGCCATTACTGGCCTACGAGGTAGCATAGGCTTCTGGACGTCCCTACCCCTATCGGTAATGGGACGAGTGGCGGTCTCGAAGATGGTCCTGCTTCCCCGCATACTGTATTATTTCGTAAACCTGCCGGTCCTGCTCCCGCGACAAATTTTCACCACATTAAATACATTACTGATCAACCTCATATGGGGCTTGGGGAGAAGACGAATCAGCCTTAAAAAACTGTAACTGAACACCAGACAGGGAGGCCTGGGCGTACCGGACCTACGAAGTTACTACTATGCCAGCCAGCTCCAATGGTTGACCCGATGGGTGGCGGGCAGGGGTTTACATGAGATCGCTTACACGACGGACAACTTAGCACTTGGAGAACTACACTCCCTCCTCTTGCCCAATGCTAGGATCCCCAGAGACTGCCACTCTGTCGCTCTGACTTGTTGGAAGAAAGCACTGTCATACACGGCTGGGACCTCTCCATTCGCAGACAATATACCCCTACTAGGGCTCCAGACACCACAGGGGACCCTAACGCAGCGCAGACTACGTCCCTGGACGGAGGCCGGGGTGGACAGAATGGGAGACCTGTTCGGTGACGACACCATGCTGGATCACGCTTCGTTTGTGCAAGCCACGGGAGCGCCTTCACGCTTATACCTATTACACGCCTCGGTGACGCACTACGTACGGCGAGCTTGGGCCCCACAACGTACGAAACCAGAACAACATGAATTAGTGCACCTCCTACATTATATGGGCACGGGGGGACACCTGGTGAAATGGCTGTATGTCGGTATCAGAGAACATGTGACGTCGCCGATCACTACACTTAGGGAGACCTGGACTGCAGACTCGGGAGAAAACATAACGGACGGGGAGTGGAAAATTATTCTGGACCATCATAGAAGGGTATCTAGGAATGTTAAGTTTCAGTTCATACAGGCCATGATTCTCCATAGAGCTTACCTTACGCCCCAGAGACTCCATAGGATGTTCCCTGCCACTGCACACTGCTGCCCGAGATGTCAACAAGATGAGGCACATATTCTTCACATGCTATGGACATGCCCGAAGTTACATACTTACTGGGGGACGATCAAACACACGCTACACTCCATCACAACACTCCGGATCCCTGAGGGGGCATTACCCTGCCTAATAGGGAGCAGGAAACGGCCCAAAACATGCAAGGCACAATTGAAATTTACGGACCTGGCACTCGTGTTGGCGATCAGGGTGCTCACTATGAGATGGAAATCGCCCAGGGCCCCGCAGATAGAAATGTGGCGAGGCTACTTGCTGAAATGGGGCAAAGCCGAATCTGCGGCGCTGCTGGAAGAGGAGGGCAAGGGCCTTCGCAAATACCCTATAGCACAGGAATGGGACTTAATGATGATCGAACTGGAAGAGGCAGACCTGGACAGTCTGGGAGACGCGGTGGGGTGAACACACACATATAACAGGGGGCGGCCGAGGCTCACGGGCACCAGTGCCACTCACAAGAGCTAGACCAAGCCTAGAGCCTTTAACAAGTTCCAGATAGACTGAGACACCTTGGCCCGGAATGTAGAGTGTACAAGAGAGAACGACCAGGGGACAGGGGGTGGGCGGGCAGGGAGGGAGGGGCAGTTGGGGTTTAGCACTTATGTAAGTCATGATTATGGTGATTACAGATTATAAATGGGAAACGTCCGGGGACTGATATGACAAACGACACATGATTAAAATGATACGCTCCCAAAAGTTTATGGTTGAGAAAATGGAAAAGACTGATGTGAGATATGATGAGAAAAGGTACAGAAATGTATAACATCCTGTAACAGTCACGAATAAAGAGTTTAAAAAAAAAAAGGGCTTCCCGCCAATCTTCTTCCTCTAGGTCTCCCACATCCTCCGTCCACACCTCCCGCAGATGTGGCAAGGACGACGAGCAGTGGAAAACCAGGGTCTGATAGATACGGGAAATCTTTTTGTCCTCTAAATCTCCCATTAACACCTTTGCCTCTATTAGGCTAAATTTGGGTAGTGAGTCCAAGCCCTCCAATGCGGGTGCAATAGCGTGACAAAACTGTAGGTATCTAAAAAACTGTGTCTTGGGCATGCAGTATTCCTGACTGAGCTCCTGAAACGATTTAAGGGTCGTTCCCCGCATCACGTGTCCTAAGTTCGAGATCCCAATAGCGTCCCAGCCACGGAAACCCTGCATGGACGCCAACATTGGGAGTTGGCCATTTCACCAGAGCGGAGTCTCTTCTGTAAGTTTGCCCCACCACCCCATGCGGTGCAGCGCTTGCCGCCAAACCTGAAAGACCACCTGTGTAGCACACGGCAATCCCTTCTTTAGTTGTGCCGAGTAGAGAATAGTGTGGATCGAGTATGGTTCCATCAAGTATCGCTCCAGGGCATACGTCAGGTCTCCCCTATCCCCGTACCACCACTCGTTCAGGATAAGGAGGTGGGACGCCTGGTAGTATGATAGCACATCTGATGTGGCCAACCCATCGCAATACGTGGATAAAAGCAGTTATGGAGAGCGACTCGCACCGCCCCTCCCGCCCACAGAAACTGGCCCAATGCTGAGTTCACTTGCCAAAACCAACGCGGCGAGATTGAGTACGGGTGATTCTGCAGTTGGTACAGAAGTCTCAGGAGGGCGACCATTTTGAAGATCGCTGATCTACCATATATTTTGAGCGGCATGCGGTCCCATGACTTCATTTCCGATTGAACCCGGTCCCATACCGGCACTACGTTGCGTTCCCAGGAGACATCAGGCGAGAGTGTCAGAAACACTCCTAGATATTTAAGGCCTCCAACCGCTATCTGCAAGGGCGATGCCCACTGTCCCAATTCTAGGTGCTCTCCGAGCGTCCAGATTCCTGTAATATCAAATGAAAGGACACCACACAAGTATATATTATAAAAATATATGTGTTTATTACTAAAAATAATCCCCAGTACTCTTTATGAGCAAAGGGGCACAAGCGTTAAATCAAAAGCACAGTATAACATACAAAGTTGCACAACTATGGATGAGGGCGGGTGGCCACTCAAACCATATATTACAAAAGTGGTATAAGCGATACCAATCGAACAGTGGTTAGGCCTAGGGAATCGCTGGGAGCAGTCGGGACAAGCAATGCTGAAGTCGGGAAAAGCCCGCGGGATTCGGGTGCAGCGCTTAAAGCACACGCATGCACCAATGTTAAGTCAATGGTGCGTAAAAGTTACACAGATAGAGTTTTAGGATACTTCCGCTGAATCTAGATGGACAAAACTTTAGACACAGACCCTAGAGGTGTGTACCATTGTGGGAACACCGGCGTTGCAATGTTACCTCACCCACAGGAAGCGGGTGCATAGGGTCGAAGTGGCGTCGGGTTTCGTCACGCAGGTTCTTGGTGCTTGAAGCTGAAGATGCTGCAGGCGATGTGAAGGAGAAGTGTCCGGTGCGATCCAAGGGTGGATCGTAGTAGAAAAGTACCTGAAAGCAGAGGGGACAGAGTCTGGGTCACTCAGCAGTGACCAGGGTGGAACCAGGACGGAACCAGGCAATGTCGGGCGCAATCAGGTGGTTGTCGAGGAGCTTCTCTCCGCTGCCACGTGGGCTCTGGGGCATCTGCGACGTCCAGGAGCGGGTCATGAGCTGTCCCACGCAGGCTCTCACCGTCGGCGCTGTCGGCTTCAAGATCGGAGCAAACAACACTTGGCAAGAGCAATCCACGAAGGACTGGAAGATTGCTTCTCACTCGGACCAGAAGGGTCAGAGCGGGTGCTCCTTTTCAGAGGAGCTAGTGCAAGTCTGGAGCAACCAGAATCGCAAGTCGTATTTAGGTTTTCGCCGGCACAGGGGCCACAAGCCAGCTGGCAAGTGACCGGGCCAACGCATCGAGCCAAAGAAAGCAGAAGGGCCCCACGCAGCACTTGTCGAGTGTAGAGGGGTGAGCTTCGGTGCAAGAGTGGCTCAAGGTTGGGGCTTCTCAGACCCCGGTGTACAGCTTCAAGGGTCACTCGTGGGCTGCACGGTCAGCGTCTCGTGGTCTTTTCAAGATGGCGTACCCCACGCTTCTGGTCGCCTCCACGGGTCTCAGCTCTGCAGGGACTGTGGATCGGGCTGTAAGAAGGCAGGCAAGCTTGATCTCGTCGATCTCTGTTGCTCGAGTTCCGGCGGGAACTGCAACAAAGCAGACGTCGAGGTGCTGGATGGTGCCTGTTTGCACAGGGTGGTCGCTCCTTGACCACAAGGGAGATTCTTCAGTCTTCTACATTGAGTAGGATGTCGAAGGGTCCAGAGTTTCGTTTAAAATGTTTCATCAGGATAATCTGAGTGCGTTGGCACTGCTCCCATTCTTATACCAATCTAGGGGGCTAGATTACCTGCTAGGTCCCCTCCTATGGGTGGGACCCAGGAAGGGAGTGGATACACCCCTTTCCTTTGATCCAGGCCGCGCTGGGACAGGGGCTGGTGTGCCCCAGAACCGGTTTGGCCGGATTATGCAATGGGGCAGCCTTGTGCTCCCCAGGCAGTGTCTGGTCTCTTTCAAACCTCCCTGCTACAATCCACTATCTCCTGTCTGGGGTGGTGTAACACCGCCCTGTGACAGGAAACCCTTTGTCCAGGCCTCCTCTGCCGAGTTTCGGTCAGCAGCAGGAGGTCAGACTCGTGTCTGTGGCAGAAGCATCCATTTTGTGGATCTGAGGCTCTTTTAAAAATCAACCGTGTTTTAGTAAAGTAACATGTCTTCTCCCTCTAGAGGGGTGGAATGCTATCCCTGTCGACAGAACTGTAGAGGGGATAGTATTCCAAATCGTATGACACCTTACACGACATGTTTTCATAAAGCCAAACCAAAGTTGCTATATAACCGCGAGGATTATAAGGCACTTAATAGTATATGGTATGGCATTATCCCGGATCAACTTAGGGAGTTGTTCCCGACAGCTGCAGATAGGCTCAGCTCATGCCAGAGCTCCATCTCACATTAAACCACGCACTCTGCCTTCAGGATTGATAAGGCCTTCCATAGGAGTGGCTCACAGGTTTATATGTGTCCAGATATAGGTATACTATATCTAAGCAAGGGGTGATTACACCCACTTGCCCCAGCTGAGTGATCAGCCAGTTGTGTCAATTTAAGAACCAGATTGGGCGGTACGATTCATGCTTATCAGGCGGTCTACCAGGCTTGCAGAATACTACAATTTCTGCATGCCTCCAATCTGCGGGTAGGAGCCCACTCTCTCTCGCCGCCCCCAGGGCTTTCTTATTGTGAGGTCCTAATTGAAGATGATATTTCTTGAAGAATTCGCTTGGGAACCCATTGGGTCCCGGGGCTTTGCCCGAGTTAAGTTCCCCCAAAGCCTTACCAAGTTCCTCGGCTGACAGTGGTAACTCAAGGCGGTCCCTTACATCCTCAGGCAGTGCTCGCGGTGGGAGGTCGGCAATGAATTTGTCAATATCCAGTGGGGAGAGGCAGTCGCGCGGGGCGTATTGGGTCGCGTAATATCTGGCAAAGCTGTCGGCCAGAGACCCTGGGGCCAAAATCTGTGCTCCTGTGTCATCGGTGACACTCGGCAGTGTCTGCGGGTGAAATGTGGTCTGGCAGAGCCTGTGCAGCATAGTGCACGATTTATCTCCCGACTGATAGATCCTGCTCCTCGTTGCTAGCCACGCCTCATCAAGTAGCAGAGACGTATAGGACTGTTGAGCGAGGAGCAGTTGTTGCACCCCTTCACCATCGCTAGCCGCGCCGCATCGGGATTCTAGCTCTTCTACTTTCGCTGCAGTCTGGGTCAATCCCTCCCTGCGTTTCTTACGGGCTGTTGAGCACCAAGCAATGTCTACGCCACGCAGCGTGAGCTTGAGGGCCTCCCAAACCGTTTGAGCATCCGTCACTGATCCCAAGTTCTCGTCCCAATAGTGGGCAATGGCCTCCCCCAAATGCTCCTGGTAGTCAACGTGTTGTAAGTTCCAAGCTGAGAGGCGCCATCGGAATGGCCGTCTCTCTATTCCCTGAGCGAGGGTCACCACCACTGGAGAGTGATCCGACAATCCCCGGGGCAAAATGGATGCTGATTCCACTCTCCCTATCACTGCATTAGGAACAAACACATAGTCCAGTCTGGAGAAGGAGTTATGCACCGCCGAAACATAGGTATATTCCCGGCTAAGTGCGTGGAGACAGCGCCAAGCGTCCACCCATCCCAGTCCTCGGGCCACGTCGCTCAGCTTAGTAGGTGAGTCAACCCCTGTTCCACCCCCTGGCCTGTATCTGTCCATCCGGCACTGCAAGATATTGTTGCAGTCACCCCCTATCACCGCTAAGCTCTCTGGGATTTCGGACCACACTTTATACAGCCTTTCAATCAGCGCCCATTGCAGCGGAGGGAGAGCATACACGCTACCAATCACCCACTCTTCAGCACCTATCGTACCTTTAATGAACAAGTACCTACCCTGTGGGTCAGTCCTCTGTGAGTCGTAAACAAAGGACAGCCTTCGATGCACCAATATGGCCACTCTCCGGGAGCCCCGTGTAAACCCAGCGTGGTAGACCTGGTCATAACCATATCTTCTCAAGCTAAGCACTTTGGTGCCCAGTAACTGTGTCTCTTGCAGCAATAAAATATCCGCGCCTTCTCGTTTCCCAAGTCTCAGCACCGCTCCTCTCTTGATCTTATCCAACATACCCCGCACATTATAGCTCACCACCCGCATGCAGGCCCTAGACGCCCAAGATTCCTGATCCTCAACCGCCATTCAGTCGCAAGTATCCAAATTGGCCATTTGACGTATCCCGAGGGCAAGCACACATCCAGATAGACAAGATCAGCAACACTGCGTATGGAAATTGACCCTCCCCCTCCCGCCCAACCTCCCCTCTCCAGGATTCTGCACCCAAAATTGCGCAATCCCACTCCCCAAACTCCCTGTCCCAACCCCCAACTGCCCCCCGCCGCCCCCCTCCCCGTACCTCCCAAACATGGAAGCACCTGTCGCGGCCGGACCTAGGACCGATCGCCAACGGGAAGACCAGAGCTGCGTCCTCCAATGGATCCCCCCGTGACACCCCATAAGAACTAGGCTATCACCCCCTCCAGCTCCTCCAAACTGGGGCAAGGTCCCAGCCCCTCGTATCAGAGCAACTGAGCATCTACATATAAAATCCACAAACAGTCAGAGTCTGTGTCCCATCACGGTCAAGGGGCATCCATCTGTTGTTCCTGTGTGGGGTCCTCATGGCGGGCATCCGAGCTGGCGCGCGAGACCCTGGCTGAGCGCGATCCCCTACGACGCCGGCTCTGGCTTCTGAGGCCCCCCCTTGCGGCGCTGCAAGTGGAGGAGTCTGATTCACCATCTCTAGTAGTGTTTACGCGAATCTTCATCGTCTCGTCCGTCCACTGGAAGACTTCCTGAGTGTCGAAGAACATGGTGCGGGACTGAAAAATGACCCGCAACTGCGCCGGGTAGAGCAGAGCATATTGTAACTTAAGGCCTCGGAGTCGGGCCTTGACCGCCTGGAATGTCTGACGCTGTTGTTTCACCATATTTGTGTAGTCTGGGAATATGAGGATAGTGGAGTTTTCATATGAAAGCGCACCCTTGAGTCTTGCTTGCCTGAGGATGGTGTCCCGATCAGAGTAATTAAAAAATTTGGCTATGATCGGCCTCAGGCGCGCGCCCGCTGGAGGTTTCTGCACTAGCGCCCGGTGGGCCCTTTCAACCACGAAACAGGGAGACAGTGCATCCGCCGAGATCCAGTCCTCCAGCCATCGGGTCAGGAAGGCTTCAGCTTTGTCCCCTTCACAGCTCTCCGGAAAGCCCACAGAGCGAAGGTTATTTCTTCGAGCGCGTCCTTCCGCATCTTCCACTCTCATTGCCAGGCCCTTTTGAATCTTTTCCATAGCTGCCACTTTCCTTTTAAGAACCGCGACATCGTCCTCCACCTCCGAGATGCGGGTTTCTGCTTCAGTGATGCGCTCGACAGCGTTACGCAGGTCCTGCCGCAGCAGGGTAACATCGGCCCCAACCGCACCTATTTTGGCGTCCAACATGTCTCTTGACTGCGTGATTGCAGAGAGTAGTGCCGCGTTGTCGGGCGCCGACGTCTGGGAGCCCCCAGGGCCCGCCGATCCTGTGTATTTGTCCATTGGCCCCTGCTTGCCCTGACCCCCTCCGGCTCCACCCCACGTCATGGGGCCCTGTGGGGGTGCCTCGATAGTCAGGAATCCCGTAAGCAGATATGCGCCCCACTCCACCAGTGAGTTAAGGAGAGAGGCTTCAGGATAGTCCGGTCCAGGAATCTCAGGAGATCTCCAGCAGCAGGGCCCACTCAATACGTCGCCTGCGCTCACTCCACGTCTTTCCGGGCTATTAAATGGTGGGCCCTAACACCCTCACCGGGGGCACCCCGATTAGCAGTGCCTAAGGACTTCCCTGAGTCTCTTCCAGGTACTGCCGGTCCGCTCCACCGGGGCCCGATGCAGCCCCCGAGCACGTACCCACGCCACCACAGCCTATGCAGCTCACCTCACGTTCCTCCGGGGGTCCGTCCGTGTCGTAGCGTGGGGCCGCCTTCACCCTGCCCAGTCCAGGTCCACTTGTGTCATATGTGCATGGCCGGACGGCAGCTCTCTCACTTCAGGCAATGACCCCCTGGCTCCAGCAGCTATCGTCCGGCCAGTCGCCGCCTCCACTGGCACCAAAGGATTCAAAATGGTGGCCCTCTTTCAGTGCGGTCTCTCCAGGCACACCCTCGCACACTGCCCAGCTGGGCGCCGCTACAGCCCCAAGGGCGAAGGGGCAATGCGGCGCAGGATGGGCCCACCAGGCACTCAGACCCTCCGGGCAGAATGGGCGCCTGGGCTCTTCCGCCTCGGCGCCGGCTGCCACAATCCGGTCCGGGTACCACCAAAATCTAGGTCCCGGCGGCACAGGCCTCACCGGGCCCCACAGCCGCAACCGCGCCGCCCGACTTGGTCACTTGCACCGGGCCGCAGCTCAAACCCGGTGCTAGGGATCTGCACACAGTCTCAGGCACCGGCGCCGCTCTCCGCTCCTCTCCGGCTCCAGCAGTAGCGTCCGGGTCCGGCAGGCCCAAAATCGAGGTCCCTGTCGCCTAGGCCTCTCCGGAGCAGGTGGGACTCGCCGCGTCACTGGGCCGCTGCACCGTCTCGCGGACCTCCACTGGGCTGAAATCGCTATCGAGCGTAGCGCACGATATCTGCCACCAGTTGCTGTGGCAGGGGACCGCTTCCGATGCCCAGGGCCAGGCTATATGGACAGGATTCACTCAGGCTGGTCGGAGCTCAGGCTCTAGACGACCGCCATTATCGCCGGCTAAGCCACGCCCCCAAGGCCTTATATTTTAACGCCCGCTCAGTTCCGAAGCATGGTTCAGAAATCTGGAGTCTGCTTGACTTAGAGGCTCCCGATATTTGTTTCGTTGCAGAGACCTGGCTGCATGAAAACGGCAAACCAGATGTAAACACTGCTTTCTCGCCAGAGTATAGAATAACACAGCTGGGTAGGAAGGAAACTAGAGGGGGTGGACTTCTAATTGCACCTACCAAAAATGTAAAGCTTGGACAATTTAATCTCCAATTATCTAGACATTATCGTGTTTAAAATTGAGGGATCTGCTAATAACGTCTGGAAAGGAGCTTTAATATATCGTCCTCCTGGTGTTAAAGGAGAATTTGCAAATAAACTTCTGGAGATTATTGCACCACATGTCCTGGACTCTGATAAATTTCTCAACCATCATGCAGACATACAATCTAATTCAGACACTGAAAAGCTAATGGCTAATATGAACACCGTGGGACTCGTTCAGAAGGTTATCGGGCCAGCCTGATGTCTTAGTAGACGCTCCAATCCCACCACTCTGGACGGACCACTATTTATTAAAATTCTCTCTTCCCATGCCCACTGCCAAGTTGGCACTGGTTAATGAACAGATATTACGCAGGCCATTGAAAAAAATTACAGTACCTGTATTTTAAAAAAAAAATCATTTTGATGAATTACCACCAGCCATAAGTGCAAGTACAGCAGCACTACAATTTGAAGAGGCGATAGAGACAGCATTAGATAAAATTGCCCCAGTGAGTAAAGTCAAATGTAAGAATAGAACGGCCCCTTGGTTTACAGATCAATTAAAAACCACTAAATCCTTATGGAGAACCACTGAAAAAAATGGCGGAAGAGTAAAGAGCAAGCCGACTAGTTACATGCATGACATCAAGGTGACAAAGAGAGCATTTCTTGCTGAACGGATAAATAAAGCGGAAAATTCATCTAAAGAACTCTTACAAATTCTAACAGAATTTACTATCTCAAGAAGTTTGTCGGAAATTCCTAACTCTCAAGAGTGGACCAATGCTCTCTCAAAATCAAAACTCTTTGAGGATAAGATCACGGCCATTCATCACTCTCTTCCTCTTAATCAAAATATAGAGCAGTCTGAAGTTTCGGTAAATCTGTCACCGGATCCACCTCATGTGATGAGTGAATTTTTAAAATTTGATTGCAATGCAGTCATTTCAATTGGTCTGAAAATAAAGTTTGGATCGCCTTCGGATCAAATCTCACCTAAAATCTTTTCTATACTTGCCCCTGCGCTAGCAGAACATCTGACCAACCTTTTTAATAAATCATTTTCAGACGCAGACTTCCCTGAAATATGGAAAGCAGCAAAAATTAGAGCAATCCTAAAAAAGTCCACAGCCAACCCTAACAACTTATTAAATTATCGACCCATCTTACTGCTTCCGTAATTTGAAAAAAGGCTGGAATCCTTTGTCAATACACAGCTATTGAGTCATCACGAGAACAATGGACTCCTGGACTCTTCGCAGTCTGGTTTTAGGGCACTCCACAGCTGGTCGAGGTTGTTGATAACATCAGATTGCATTAGAAGACCACCAATCAACTATCCTCGTCCTGCTCGACCTGTCTGCGGCCTTTGACACCATCTCCCATCGCATTTTAATACAACGGCTGTGGGAGATTGGTGTCAGAGAAAATGTGCTAAAATGGTTTTCCAGCTACCTATCTGATAGGTCAACTGCTGTTCAGAATGACAATCACACGGCAGAAAAAAGACCTGTTAGAATGGGCGTGCCACAGGGCTCAATTTTGAGTCCTACACTTTTTAATGTCTATATGACACCTTTGGCAAGAGTGATTAGGGCCTACGGATTTGACGTGCAGTCTTATGCCGATGATACTCAGATCTTAATCACACTGGGCCCGGATGTAAATGAAACAAAACAACGGTTCAAAAACTGCCTGATCCATGTTAAGTCATGGATGAATGTCAATCATTTACAGTTAAAAGGTGGTAAATCAGAAGTTCTGCTTTTCGGCAAGGCAGCTGAACATTGGACCCATGATTGGTGGCCAATCGAATCAGGCAACTGTCCAACGCCGAAGGAGTCAGTCCGAAATTTGAGCTTTTACATGGACAATAAATTGTCCATGGAATGCCAAATTAATCATATTGTGGGCACCTGCTTTGGGCTAATGCGCAGTTTGAGGAAGGTTTTTAAGTGGATTCCTGCTGAGTCTAGGAAACCCCTAGTACAGGGTCTTATTATTAACAGAATGGACTATGAGAATGCGCTTTTACTTTCTATAAACAAGCTTTACCTGAACAGACTTCAAGTCCTTCAGAACACCGCAGCGCGGTTGGTACTAGGCCTACCGCGACGATCCTCAGCTACCATCTGTCTGAAAAGCCTCCACTGGCTTCCAGTAAGGAAGCAAATTCTCTTTAAAATCTTATGCTTGGTGCACAAACATATGTACAAAAGTGGTCCCAGGTATTGGTCCAAGAAACTGAGATGGTACAAGAACCAAAGAGAACCTAGATCCAGCAACGAGTCCTGGCTGACACCCCTGAGAATGCAAACTTCCAGAAATGGCGGTCGCGTTTTCTCCTTTCTTGCCCCTGCCTCCTAGAATAAAATGCCCCTCCATCTCCGCACGATTCCTGAACACAGCCTCTTTCGAAAAAGGTTAAAGACCTGGCTTTTTGCTAACTAAGCTGCCTACCTTTCTATTTCCCATGTCAGAGCCGTCTGCTTGCGCCATGAGTCTCCCCGGATGTGATTTGCGCGCGATACAAATGTCCCTGAATTGAATTGAATTGCACTCTGTCGAGGCCAGTTGGTTCTTGGTGGCCATTTTGGCTGTGCCTCGCGCCATTCGCGCTCAAGTCGCTGCACGCCATGCTCAAGTCGCTGCACGCCGTCCCCATTAAACCCTACTTAATGACCTCCTTTCGAATGCGCAGCGGACGCACGACTAAGGCAAGCTCGTCTGCGCCTGTCAGCGGCCAGGGCCAGTTATGCTGCCCAATGTGAGCCGACAGACGGGATTTATTACTGGCTATCTGTGAGTTCTTAAAAGCACTTCGGCCTCCTCCCTGCCTTCCATACTGTTGCAGGGCTATGCCTTTCAACTCGGATTTTGTTTGCACGGCCTGTGGTTTTGCTCCAACATTAGAGTTCTCCCCGATCAAACCGCACGTCATATCCACAAGGTGCTCGCATATTAGAGCTGCCCTCATAAATGCTAGATCACTGAGGAAGCATCACACCGATGTCTTCAACCTGGTCTCTGATAAAGCATTGGATTTGCTGTTTGTCACAGAGACCTGGCTGGATGCAGCATCAAACCCAATTGTTGCGCTGGCTACCCCTGCAGGCTTCAAGCTTTGCCGGGTAGACCGCCCAGTTGGTAGAGGGGGTGGTTTAGCCATCTTGCACAAGGATAATTGGGTTCTTCACATCGAAGTCTTCAGCCCATGGGGTGAGTGCGAGGTTTTGGATTTTAGTATCCACTTTTATGATCATTTCACATTAGGTGGCTCCCTTATCTACCGCCCACCCGGTCCAGCTAGTGCCTTTCTTAAATCTTGTGGGGATGCTGTAGCTGAGAGAGCACTGCGTTTCTTCCACTAGATGGTTCTGGGAGATGTGAACCTCCACCTTGATCAACAAGAGGCTAGAGACTCTGTTGACTTTCTTGACTCTCCTTAACTAGCCCAACTTTCTCAATGTGTCTCTCATTCTACTCATCAAGGTGGCCATATCTTAGATCCCATCTGCTCCAATTTTCCTATTCAGGTGGCCGAGCCCTCCCCTGTCTCCTGGTCGGACCACTTTCTCATCTGTTTCTCCTGGGAGGTTACTCAGCCAGCACTGCCTACGCGCTGCCTTCGCCCTCCGACGTTCATCAAAATTGATCCTCTTCAATTTAAGAGCTCCTTGGCTGCCTCGAGGCCCCCCCTTCAGCAAGACCTTGAAGGGAGTGTGACTGGGTTTACTAAATGGATTTCTGATTCAGTGTTTTCACTATCTTCACCGCGCTTGACTAAGCTTGCGAGGGAATCCCCTTATAACCTTGGTTCCTACCTGAGCTTAAAGTTCTGAAACACAAGTGCAAGGATGGAGAGAGCTTGGCTTTCCAGTTGCTACTGCCCCAAAAAAGCTATTGCATCAGCAAAAAGCTGATACTTTACATCACGTATCGACCAGGCTAACAATAACTCAAAATACATTTTGTCAATCATGCAAAGCTTTATGTCCTCAAGTACTTTGGCACGCTATGCTCCTGTTTCGGAGTCTTGGTGCAATACTCTTGCTAAGTGGGAGGGCAGCTTTGGTTATGCTGGGCCTCTCTGCTACATTCGATACAGTGCCTCCTTCCTTGCTTCTTGATCGCCTCTCGGACATTGGTGTATCCGGGTCTGTCCAGGGTTGGGTCAGGTCCTTCTTGGAGGGTCGTTCGCAGCAGGTCTGGCTTCCACCGGGCACCTCTGTTCCCCAACCAGTGGCTATGGGTGTTCCACAGGGGTCATCCCTTAGCCCCCTTCTCTTTAACATCTATGTCACCCCGCTGGTTCATTTAGCGGAGGCATTAGGGCTAAGGTAATGGCCTATGCTGATGACACCCAGCTTCTGTTTTCTTGGGGACGAGACGATGATGCAGTCCTCCCCGCTCAACACTGTTTGTCGTCTGTCTTTCACTGGTTGGCTCAAGCACCGCTCAAGTGTAATGAGGAGAAATCTGAGATCCTCTTGTATGGCATATTTCCTGCCAACTTCAGAGAGAAGCTGTGACCTCAAGGTTTCCCCTTACCTAGCTCTAAGGGAGACTCTGTCAAGAATCTAGAGGTCTGATTCAACGAGAACTTGACTTTCTCATCTCAGGTCAAGAAGTTGGCTGGCACCTGCTTTAGCATCCTGAAAACTCTGGTGGTAGATTTAATATGTTTTGTGCACTCCCCTCACTTAGGAAACCATGCACTGGGCCATTAGCATTTGTATTTCCTCTTTGAAAACTATCCCCATGATCTTGACGATTGGTAACCCTTTGTCCCACATTTTGGTTATTACCATGGGGGACAGGCTCCCATGTTATCTGCGTCGGGGTTTGGTATGGGGGGGCTCTAGGGAAGGTATCCTCTTACTTACAGTACTAGAAATAGATGATACACTTAAAGGGGCCATCCTATCCAAAGGGGCATTAATAAGAACAGCTTTTACATTTTGATCTGTATTAACAACCTGAGTGGCCCTTTCAGTCTGCTTGTTGGCTGCCAAATTCTTTCCTATGTAGTGGAGTTGCTCTTCTATTCAGACTAAACGAGATAAGATGGGTACCAAAGCTTCTTGTACTATTTTACTGATCTTGTCAATAGAGGTGTCCATTCCTTCATATACGGTGCTTCTTCCTCCTCCTGTGCGAGGTCTGCCTGCAATGCCTGTTAGGAGGGTTTCATTCTCTTGACCCTCCGTGAGTGGCCCTTTAACACCTGCCAAATCAGTATGTTTCCTCTTCCCCCCTGTTACGAGCAGATCACCAATCTTCTCCATCATGGGTAGCACATAGGTCGCCCTGATTCAAAGGTACAACAGTGGGCGAAAGTGGAGCTTGTGGCCTATAGTCAGAGTCTGTTTCAGCCATAGCTGTGTGAGAGTCAGAGTTAACATGAGCAAATGAATCAGGAAGTGGAACTAATGAAAGTCTTCGTTCCGCCAGTTCAGTTTCCTTGCTTATCACCCCCACTGCATTTTGAAGGAAACCATCCAGAGTAGTGTCGGAGGTTTTTTAAATGGCTGCAGGTTTCCGTTTCCGCATAATAGAATTTCCCTTAAATATGTAATTAGGGATAATTAATATCTTTACCTTCAAGCGGCCTCACAAGTCAGGATTGCAGCACCGCAACACCAAGAAGTCCAAGAGTCCAAAGTCAGAAGAAGAGAGACCAAGAGGATAGGCCCAGTCCAGCCTCCTCCGGGCTTGGACTGGCACAGAGCCCTGCCCAGTCTAAAAGTGCCTTCTCGTCACATTTGCACCGTGAAGCTGCAGTGTTGCCGAGGGACTGTAGTCCTAGGCAGTGGCGTTGGTGCAACAAAGCTGAGCTCCCTAGAATCGATCAGTGTGCATTATAGGATTCCCCGACTTTACCAAATACAATGCCAAATACAATCCAACAGTGATTAATGACTCACCTGTATGGCCTCTCCGTCAGCTCCTGCAAGTAGTGTCTCCCGCAGTATATCAGCCAAGGGCAATAGGCAGCCGGCGGTGTCCCGCTTCAGTAACGCTGGCTCCCACTCAATGGGCCCACAGCAGACGCAGTCTCAACTCCCAAACAGCTTCACCAGGGCGGTATGCACCGCAGTAGCAGCCCCCTTGTTAGCAATGCTAGTCTCTCCTACCCCCAGGTGGGCCAAAGTCAAGGCTTACGTTGTCGTCATCTTGCCCTCTATGCCACTCGCGGCCAGCTATGGTCTTCAGTTCCCGACCTCCGCCCTCAATGCTGATCTCCGCTTTTCTGCTCAGGCTCCCAGCTGGCCCCGAAAACCTCCGGCAGCTCCCTGAGCGATGTACCCAGCACTAATTCAGCAATCCTCCCAGCCTACTGCTTAAGCAGCCTTGTTACTTTTGCAGTGTTCCAACTGTATATCAAGCCAGGATGAAGCACTGGTGGTTCCAGCCTGCTCGCCCCTGCAGAGCTTTTGTGATCCAGTCCTCCCGCTGCTCGCAACTTGCTGACCTCCTGGTGCAGCCCTCTTCTTGCCCGTCCTCCAAGTCGAAGTCGCCTACCACCTCTCTCCATGCAGCCCACTCCCTCTGGCGAACCGTTCTCTCGTTCTGTCCTCTCCCGCAGCCGCAGCCGAACAGGGGAAAAACACAGGGCCGGAGCCCTCCTCCCTCTCTCGAGGCTGCAGTGTCTCACCCTGGGAGCTCATACGCCCTCAGGGCCGACCCCCGGCAACAGCAAACCTTTTCAGTCTCATCCCCCAGTCTTGCCCACCGCTCTCACTGCTGTTCTAGCAGGCAGGCAGGCAGAGATAACCCCTGCAGGTGCCCATTCCGTGGTTACCCAACAGCACTCCCCGGTCTCTCCCTCCCCTGAATGCCCGCATGCCATTCTTGCAATAATGTCAGCCAACAATACCGGTTATTAGTGATGGTTGTTGTTGGCCGCAGTTTTATTAATATTAAAAACATACTGGTTATGCAATTTTCCATTTGCGAACTGTACCCATCAATCATACATGTCATATACATACATGTCATATACAATCCATGACACCATCTTGTGAGAACAGGTGTCAATCTTTTGTGTACTCCTCAGTTCGTAAATGGCACTGTACAAAACCAGTTCCTTGTCAGTCCTTGGTGTTCCAGTGGTTGGTCGCCCACACCTTCTGCGTGTCGTGGAGGGGAGCTTTTCTCTCTGGAGTTAGGTCCCCAGCTCTCTACCATTTGCGCCCTGCCGTCCGTCCGGGTCTGGGCCGCGAGTGCCGTCTCCTCCTGTTACTCCCCTCCTTGGTGCGGCCACGTCACCCTGCCGTGCGGCATTCAAAAGTGAGTGGCCCTCCTCCTACACACCGCCCGCCGGTGTGTTTCCTTAGCCAACCGTTGTAGGATTACCGCCACGCCGCAGGGAGGCTTACCTCTTTCTGCGGCTCCCCCCGCCCCTGGTTCGTAGCTTCTCGTGTGGTTTTTTTTTTTTTTTTTTTTTTTTTTTACAACCTGCGAGCACCATTGCACCCCACAGGTTATCCCAGAAGACCTTCGTCCCTCTGTCAGAGAGGTGCCCCTCGTCTTGGCCATAAAGCTCCGGGCGTACCGGGCGGTTGAGGCCGTGCCTGGTTGATTCCAGGCCGTTGGTGGAGCAAAACTTGTGCATTGCCATGCTCGATTTTTTTTGTTTTTTTTTTGGTTTTTTTATATCCACCGCCTTGTTGGAGTCAGCACCTCTCCTGTGCCTCCTGCTGATCATTTCCGACCATACCACCGTCGTGGGGGCCGACCATGTCGTCGCCTTGGTGAGATCCCTTTGGATGGCCTGCCCCACCGCTCTGCGCCCTCGCCGCGTTAAGTCGTTGCCGCCGAGGTGAACGATCAGTGCGTCAGAAACTGAGGAATACTTCGTAATTGCGCCCAATGCAATGGTTGTTTCAACAACCTTTGTATATTCCTGAATTTGGGCAGATTTCGTGTTCCACTAAAATTTTCTTTGTTGCCTATTCTTGGGAGGGCGGAGTCCGGAGCTGGCAATTCCAAGGACATAACCTCCGTGTTTGTAAAGTGCCCTTACGCCCAAGTGCTCCTGGCGCTGCATCGCAGCTGTTCATTGTTACACGGCTCCATGATGCAACTGTTTTACCTTGGTGCCCTGTGCTGCTCCAGACATCCGCCTTCTTCACAGCTACCGGTCTTGGAAGCTGGTCTAGCTCCTTTTGGTACATCTTGTTATATATTTTTGTTTACCTAGCACCTCGCCAAACTGTACATGTCTTTTTTATGGGCGGATGAGGTCACGATTTGCACAATTTTGGGGTCGCCGGGACCATGACCCCTCCATTTGTAAAGTGCATGTACATCCCATCTGGCCCTGGGTTGCCAGATGATCAGTGTCACCCAAATCGACTTTTTCACTTGCATCTCTACCTTGCGGTGGTACCAGGCACCGCAGTTGATTCCGGCCACGTAGGCCCCTCCCCCCCTCTTTGCCCCCATTCCGCTCGTGGGGAACTGGGCGGCGTATGTCATACATCTTAAACTATTAATTACGTTTGACTGAAGCTACATTCCCCAGGGAATCTGGCTAGAATGTCTTTTTATTCGCCTAGGTATAACTTAGCTCCATCCTATTTCCCTGCGGTATTCAATGGCAACACGTGCCCTGTCAATACCTAGTAGCCCTCTGCCTTTCACTCCACGTGCTTTTTAGAAATCGTTGATTGGCTTTGTTTGCCGCTTGAGAGCCGCCTGTGTGCGTGTTTATCATCACATTCCTCCACAACTCCATTAATAACTATGCTGCATTAGCTGTCCACCTGTACACAGCCATGCCTGGTAGTTAGCCACCCTTTGTGAACTGAATATTAACGGGGGCTTTATAGGAACTATGGCCTTCCGCAATTTTGCGCATTACAACGTTTAACAAGGAAATCTGATGGCCGTAGGTGTTGTGTGATTCGCAGCTTTTCGCTCTACAGAGTACTGATAAGAGCTTTTTTTTTTTCTTTTTTTGCTGATAAATAAAGGCTTGCTGCAAAAACAGTAGGTAACAGACGTTTGCGCAACCTGTATATCAAGATCCTCACGCGATATATTCTCACACACCTTCTCGGCCTTGCCAGGATTAAAATTGTGACCTACAGATCGCACCGGACGTCAGCCGCAGCGCCTAACTAAACGAGCCGCTGGTGAGTCAGCTTACTGACAGTATTTAACTTGCCCTTTTGTGCCGAAGATTTTATGACTGCTGACGGTTCTTGGAGAGCACGGGTGAAGCTACCAAGTCACCTCTTGCGCTGATATGAGGTGATAGGCCGCGGTAAGCGTTGCCTTCCACTCGAAAGCCTTGAAATCCCGTCCCATACCCAGTCCTCTCCCTGGATGCCACGTGCACCGGTCGGACCCGGCAGCTCGCGCTTTGTAGTAAAGCCCTCCAGATATTTGTCATAGATCCAGCCCAAAGAAACAATTTCACCAGAGGTTTAATCAGTTCATATTTTCAGGGCAACCTCCACGGATTTGTTCCATAATTATGTTACCTCACGGGCAGCGGTCACTCACCAGGCGGAAGCAGGGCAGAACTATCCCCGCAAGCGCCCGAGAAAAAATATATATTTTATATGGCGCGAACTCGCCCGAAGGTATTGGAGCGCTGTACGTGAGCACCGTATTTACATTACACATTCAGGCACGGGGAGATTAAGTGATTAGCCCAGAATCGCAGGATATGGATGCGACTTCGAGGTTCGAAACCCTGGTTTCCGGCACCAGGGTCGGCAGTTTAAGCCGAGGGACCACATCGTCTCTTCGCTTTGCCCGAACACCAGTAGTGTTGCTTAAGGGAGGGATTCCTGTTTAGTACGGGTCGCTTAATTGATTTGCACAGCATCACCGTATTTGTTCAGCATCAGCGCCATGACCGGAAATTTGCCTCTAAGTAGTGGGGGCGCTCTGCCCTGACCGTTGAGCCAGTTCACCGCCCGTATGCCCTGAGACTCCTCATCTGGGCACCAGATACATCACACCTTCCTTGTTTGGAGGAGTACGGTGGGATGAAGTGATTTAATTGATCTCACTGAATGTTAGCTGCTCCCCCAACTCCAGAATCGGCAGCCGTGACCGTAATGCCACGGCCTCCCGTCTCCGGCGTCCCCTTTCGGGAAACTAAGGGGTGATCCCTTTTCCGCAGCTCTACCGCAACGTCTGATTTGGCCGTCCTTTCCGCTCAAGTCACAGCATTTCGTATGCTACTTACTGTGACTAGCAATGGACGCGATGAAGAAGATGCCTTTTTAACGGAGAGTAGACGAAGCATAGAGAGGGCCTTAATGCCTTTCTTCAAAGCGGGGTAGTCAATCTTTCCCACATAGAAAGTGATCTGTTCATGAAGGCACCATGTTTGTATGCAACGCAAAAGGCGCCCGGAGGGGTCTATAGCGTGCCCCAATCTATCACGGGTTGTTAAATATTCTAGGATCGCAACCTGATGTACACGAAGCACCCGTTCCTACTATAAGCCTCATCCTCTTTTTTTTTTTATATATATATAGCGCCTCGGTAATAAGGCCACAAGAGAGGCAGCATTGCCTCGCTGCACATTATTTCACTTTCGATATTCGTTTAAATGTTTTTTTTTTTTGGTGATTAAAAAGGTGAATTCTCGGCACACATACACACATCTACCATGGCAGCTGCTAAGGTGCCTTCCACGATGCTACTCGCACGTTTCTGGATGGTAGAGCGCTATCTAAGATGGCGCAGCTTCATGGCACACACCACCTACAATGCCACGTGGTTAACCCTCGCTTCATTGCGCTGGGCTCTATAATCTTTTGCTTGTGTGGCCGGGCTCCCACTTCACTGTCGGATCTTGCTACTCACGTAAGGGGGGGGGGCAGCTGCTTGCCAACCCCAAAACAGATCCTGCTAGCATTTTTTCTAACGCACCCCCACGTTGTAGTTTACGTAACGGAGCCCCCCTGCCACGTTGATGCTTACCGCGCACTTCTGTTCTGCAGCTGTGGGATGCCGGCTCCGGCCCTTGCTCTCCCCACCTGGCTCGAGGTCACTGCCGCTGCATCATCAGAAAGGCATCTCAGGCACCCTGGAAAGCCATTTCAAAAAGAACTTTATTGCGTGCCAGGCTCTGCTCCGATGCCGAGAGCCCTGCCGGCGCACCGCTACACCCTTGTGATGGTCCTTCGCTAGTCTTCCCGTTTGCACCTGATGGTCCCTTTGTCCAATCGCGTTCCTACCGCAACTTCTGCCTCGGAGCGGCACACTGCCCGCTGAGAGGCTGCTTCTGCTGACACGAGGAGGTGGGAAGGAGCTCCGGCGCACCGGCTGTTGAATCTTCTTTCTTTCCACGCCTAGGTGTTCACCGACAGGGCTTCGCCTTCCGCTGTGGTCCTTCCGCTGCAATTTGTTATGTTGGTGCGCCGCTCTCCCAGCTCCTCAAAGAAGTTG
Source organism: Lissotriton vulgaris (assembly GCF_964263255.1). Lineage (NCBI taxonomy): Eukaryota > Metazoa > Chordata > Amphibia > Caudata > Salamandridae > Lissotriton > Lissotriton vulgaris. The sequence continues at coordinate 618,104,388 of NC_141695.1, read as the reverse complement.
TGTCCTTGCTGGGAGAGACGGCGACTTAAATCCCCTTGACCCCTCCATAGGGGCCTCAGGTGGACTCCCCTGATTGGGAGGTTCGAAACAAGCCAGGATGACCATTGGCCGCCCTTTAGGGGGCGCCCGGGTCACGGGTCACTTCCGGTCAGCGCGGGCTGGTGCGTACTCCGCTCCCCCTGGTTCTTGGGCGCTTCAAGGCGCCCAGGACCAGTTTACACACTGATGGGCACCGCGTGGGTTATGGCGCCGGCCTCTGAGCCTTCCCCCCCCCTGCGGGAGGGTGCGGCGGCCTCTGCGAGACAGGGTGGGCACGTCCGCTCCCCAGTAGGCCAGTTCGGCTCCTCGTGGCGCCTGATGTGCGAGCCGCACATCAGGCCTGCTGGGCTGACAGCGCGTCTTGCAGTTCTGTGAGTCGGGCACCGGGGGCACCGTGCAATAGTTATGTATGGCTGAATTCCAGGACCCGGCACGCTCGCTCCCCCTTAGAAAGTGGCAGTCTGCACTCACTCTGGAGTGAGGATGCAACCAGGACCACCCGCCAGGGCCCCGGCATCGTCGCTGCTCCAGCTGCTCCCGGGCGGCCCTCACTTCAAGGTGGCCGCACCTTGGATGTTTGGGCTCAGTGCGCGGATGCGGCTCGTCTCAGCGCTTTCCAATACCACGGTTGGATGCAGGTAGGGCGCCCAGGGGTAGTCTTGTGTGTAATTACGCAGCCCCTTTTCCACATAAAATCACTAGCCATATGAGTCTAATTTAGAAGTTGGTCACTTGGCAGCTGTTACAAAAATTGATCTTTCATCATTACAGCTAGCTATTGGATGCATTAGCCCTACAATCAACCATCTTATTGCACGTTGCCTAATTTATGCTCATGTTATTTTCTTTTATCACTGCACTCGCTTGCACTGTGTGATTACTTTATTACACAGAGCACTGTTTTGGCTTATTGTAGATCCTTTTGTATAAAAATGGTATACAAAGGATTGTTGCACAGATTCAAGGTCTCCTAATGTTGACATTCAATTGTTTGCTTGATTGGATGTTTTGACAATCAGAATTTATTTAGTATATTTTGTTAAATGACACCTAGAAAGACACTTGTTGTTCTCATAACTAACATATGGTTGGCATTGGCAGCCAGCACGCATCGGTGGGTGGCGAGGAGGGGGTAAATAAAATAAAATGTAACTTACCTCCTTGCCGCGTCTTTCTCGCTGGGTCCTACTCATCGCGCCGGCGGGAACAACAGGAAGCACTCAGGCTAAGGCTTCCCTGAGCCAATTACAACAGTGAATAGCAGCGTTGTGATTGGTAAGCGCCCAGGCTCCCCATACCAATTACAACGCTGCAATGCAGCGTTGTGATTGGTCTGAGCGCTGAGGTTTGGCAATCAGCCAGGGAATGGGGGCTTGGGCTTGTTCTCAATGCAGGTTGTAATGCAGCCTGAGTGGTGAACAGGGAAAGTGCACATGAATGTTTGGCGGGCCCTCCCCTCCCTATTCTCTGTCAGCAGAGCAGCCCCACCACCACAGCCTGGCAAAGCTGCCACATCCACAAACAGGAAAAAATAAAAAGATAACTTTCAATTATTATTATTTTATTTTCCCTTACATTGCTGTGTAGGAGCCACCACTGATGGTTTGGCAGGACAGGGACATTGCTCTTCCACAGCAATACTTGGTTGTTTACTTTCTTACCATTTCATTTGTTTCTAGTATAGCTGAGCTTGGATTTACAAGGACAAGTCCAGGGTTGATCCATTAGGTGGGTAACCAACATTTGGTACCCCAACACTTATATGGCTTATTACAGACAACGGGTGTGGGTGGAGGTTTCTTATCAGACGTTAGTACACAAGTACATGCATGTGCAGATTCTGTACCGTGTAAATGTTTTATTATTTTTTGTATTACAAATGTTTTGGGGTTTGCAGTGTTCGCATTGTGGGGAACATTGTTGTTTGTCTCTGTTCATAATTTTAGCAGCTAGCGCTCAAATAATTTCTTGATTTTATAATGATAAATTATTTATTTTTCAATATCTATCACAAAATTTTAAAACAAGCAGTGTTTGTTGTGCAATTGTTATTCCATAAGTAGTTGCACCAACTCAATCCCAAGTCTCAAAATCCAAGAGCATGAGTATAGTAAAAGAAATATACATGATCTAACATAATTTTTGAGCCAGCACACTTAGGGCCTTATTTAGATATTGGCGGATCTGGTCATGCCATCACTTTTCCTACAGTTTCTCCGCCCGCTTACTTGTCGATCTGCCCTCTCAATTCAGATGCTGGCGGGTCTATGGATGCTAGTCTGTCCGAGCGCCTCTGTGTCTGCCAGAATTTCCCTCCAGTGTTGACAGCATCATAGGCAAAAGCAGCTGTTGGCTGTTGGAGGAATTCAAGCCAAGATTATCACTGGACCAATCACAGTGGGCATTTCTGTCAAGGAAAATGTGACGGAAATACCTTCAAACTAAAGTTAGTGGAATCGAAAGGAATGAGGTACAAATTAGCGTTTTTCAGTCTTCCACTTCCGCTTCCGTCTTTAAACCAATTCTCCAGATCCTTACTTTGCTGCTACTACTTGACCACAAAGAAAATCAACTCTGGGATATACGGTAAACTTCGATGGCGACAGAGTATTGTTCGCCAGCAGAGGAGTCCGCCGAGTCGAAGGAGGTGTGCTGCTTACGCAAGCAATTCAATTCAAATAGTCTTTATTCGATTTCATAATCATAAAAGACATTTACATTTAAAACAATAACAATAAACTGTTAAAATTCATCCTTAGAAGTACAAGATCCCCGGGATATGATCCAATGTTGCACATACAGGATTTTAAAAATACAATAAATTAATATAAGATTCAATTAAAAACAGTAATATCTATAAAACAGCCACCATACAGATACCAGGTGTTAATAAAACCGGTTAATACGATCACATCTCATAGATTCATTAATTACTCGAGCCATGGGCACGGATTATCCACATGCCATGTAAGAATTTGGAGATAGCGATAATACTTAGATCATTCCCATCTGTTTTTAAGATCCTTAAGGCATCAGTGCCTGAGGTAATCCCCATTAACTGACAGATTGGCTTTAGCCATTCATGCCTCAAATTCCTATAGACTAGGCAGATAAAGAAAACATGGCCAATAGATTCCAGTTGTGTTGGGCAGAACGGGCAATCCATGCTTGAGCCTGTACCCAATTTACCTGTGAATGATTTGATAGGAAGGTGCCTATCCTAAATTGGTGGTACCATTTCCTATCACAGGGGACCGTTATAAGGTCCCAGTACTTTTTTTCATAAACAGGTACATGTTTAATCTCTAAAAAAGCCCTGGACATGGAAGTGCTCGTCATCGACGAAAATCGTTTTATCATCACCATATTCCAATATAGCCCCTTAAGTTCTTTACGGGACGGGAATGGGACACTAGTTGGGTTTTGCCACAATGAATTAAACCCCAGGTCACACAATATTGACTTGACCTGCTTCGACCACTGAATTTTCCCCGCACCATCTGCATCCCTGACCTCCAAAAGAGCATGGGCATACTCGGTAAGCTCCTCGGTGACCCAGAGCCTCCTCCAGTAGGGCACGGGTCAAAAACGGGCCACATCCTTCAAATACTGGCTTCCCAAATCAAAATAAAGCGGAGGTCGAGGCGTAGATTGGGGTAAGCTCGTAATAGACCTCAGGAATTTATTTTGCGAGGTTGAGTCGAGTTCTGCCCCATACAATACTGAGGCTGACATTTTTGCATTATATATTTTCAGTATAGGGGCAATCGGCTTGGTGTACGATTGTCGATGTTCTTTTATCAGAGCACCAGACAGTTGAGCGTGTCTAACCAGCATGTCCAGATGCGGATTCCACCTAAATTTGGAACTTAATGTAATACCAAGATACTAGAAAACGTTTGCCTGCTCCAGTATAGCATTGTTCATAGTAACTTTCCCTTTTACTATTTTTTGTTTGTGGAGGACCATGAACTTGGTCTTGTCTACATTTATAATGAGACCATAGTCCTTACAGGATAGCTCGAACCTAGCTATAGTCACCTGAAGGCCTTGCTGAGTTTTAGATAGTAGCAGGGTACCATCGGCAAACATTAGCACCATCACTGCTGCAGCAATTCCCCTCCTGTGCTGAGAACCTTTGATTACCATTGTTCATGACGAGCTCAGCTCGTCATGAGCACACGACCAGTGTACTGCATGACGAGAAGGGGTTAACAAAGGTATTTTACTACCATTCAGAGTTGGGGCATCAGTAGGGTGATTATCATAGTACTTTGTCACCCTATTAATGTAAAGTGAAAATAATGTTGGTGCCAATACACAACCCTGCCTGACCCCTCTTTCGACCTGGAATCTATCAGTCACTTGGCCATGCTGACCCCAACGAACTTGGGCAAAATTTCCTTCATGCAGTTTAATCAAAAATGCCAACAAGTCCCTGGGCAAACCCTGTTTGGCTAAAACATCCCACAACCTGACCAAGTCAAACACCGACTTTCAGTCTACAAAAGCGGCATATATTCTCCCGCCCTTAAGGATGGCAATGCGCCAATAAATTAAAACAAATCTAAACATCTGGTCTATTGTACTCTGGTGTGAGCGGAACCCCGCCTGTAACGGGGATAGGATATTGCATTCATCGATCCAATCTTGAATACAACTCAACACAAGCCTAGCTGTCACCTTCTGTAAACAGTCAATCAGGCTGATGGGCCTATAATTACCTGGATCTGATTTATCCCCTTTTTTAAAAATAGGTAAGATCTCCGCTCCTTTCCATAACTCGGGGATTGGGGAGCCCTCTGCTACCGCATTTACAAGAGTCTGTATGAATGTTACCCAAAGTGCCTTATTTTGCAAGAACAGATCTGCTGGGACACAATCAAGCCCAGGGGCTCTGCCACTTCGTACACTATTTAGGGCAACTTCAACTTCCTGTTTGGTAAAACACAGTACAGGAATACCAACGTAATTTTCCAAGCACCCCTGTAGTGTGTCACAGTCTCCCTGTTCCATACCAAATTGTTTTTTATAATGTGAAACCCATTGCTCGGGCGCTACTTGATTAGTCGGTTGTTGGCTAGGTCTACCCTTGTCCCACTTCAGGAGATGCCAGAATCCAACCATATTCATAACTAAGCTGGCACCATACACCTCTTGCCAGTATTCCTCTTCCCACTCCATGAGTCTACGGAAACCTTTGCGGGATCTTTCTTATTAGGTATTTTAGAAATAAAATAGCCTTTCAGCTTGTTAAAAAAATCATTATGTATCCTTGCAACTTTGGACTAATTTCCCGGTTTGTCTTGACAGCTTAGGAGTCTACTGTTGCTTTAGACACCAAGGTATTTATAGCCTCCAACTGGTCATCTTTTAATAATATTTTTGACCATTTTACCCTTCTGGTGTCGTTGCTTAGATGGGTTTCAACTCCCAGTGGGGGCACGTCATCAGGATTTTTACCCACAAATACCATTTCCAACGACAGGGGGTTATGATCACTCTCCAACCTCTCCTCAACAATCATATCGATTAGGTTTGGCCAGAATTCCTTATTAACAAGTATGAAGTCAATACGATTCTTGTCCCACAACTGTAAGTTGGTGATCCTTCCTTGTCAGACACGGTTCTCCCATTAGCCTCTCTGAGTCCATGCTCCAGGCACACAAATTTAAGTTGTATGGCTGCCTCTGACCATTTCTTAATCGGAGCCAGGGATAATTGGGGTATATCCCATAACAAGCCTTCTTCCTGTCCTAAATCGATATCATTTGAGTCAAGTGGCTCAAAAGTGCAATTAAAGTCGCCAGGGACCACTATATCATACACTCCTTTGAACAAATTAAGATAGGAATCTAGAAGGGCAATGGTACCTGAAGCTTTCCCTCTGTGTAGCCCTCTTGCATAGACATTAATAATTATAAGGTCCTTTGCACCGTTTCTTCTTAACTTAATTGCCAATATATCATTCCCTTCGTATCCAGCTGCTGAACTGAACACCTATCAGACTGCCGTACCCAAATGATAAGACCCCCCATCGGTCTCCCCCTATGCACAGCAATGGCAGGGTCATAAAAATTAATATATCCCGGTCTAAATGCCGGGTCTACTAGCCAGGTCTCTTGTAAAACCACAATGTCATTAGTATCTATAAAGGACTGCCAATCCAGTGACTGTAGTTTATTTTTCAGACCGGCAATATTCCATGAGGTAAGGCCGAAATTACGTACCACTTTCCCAGTATCTCCGCCATTTTGCAGTGCACTAGAACTTTCCTCAACACATGTATCAGCCCTGACCAATTATGGTGACATTACATCTTGATCTATTACTAAGGGACATGCAGCCGCCTCTATGATGATTTCATTTTGCTGATAACCAACTAAGGGATTGTTTATATCCAAATGAGAACCCCTCTGTTGATGGCTAATCATATTTAAACCCATCTCTCCTGAATCCCTATTTACTGGTTGCACATACTTACAATCTTGGGGAGGGTAACCCAGGCAGTCATTTTCTTCCAGTGATCTCAGAGCCTCATATCTATTATGAATTGGGACAGCATAGTTAGTACGTCCCAACACTTGGCTCTGGTACCTACGGGTACCCCCTCTATTAGATGGGCTAGCACGATAAAAGAACCCATGGGGAAGAACGTTTATGGTGTCTTCCCCAACTGAAGAGGATGAAGCCCTTTCCAGTATACAGTTAACTAGCTTGGGAGACCTAAAGCTGATAACTATATTGTCCCCGGCCATAACTTTTACGGATTTACCCACCCCAGCCACCCTTCTGGCTATCAAAAATTCATCAAATAAGTGATTCCCAAGCCCCGATTTTGCATCCAAAAAATGAAGAGCCTTATTTTTTAAAGATGACCAGTGTTCTTCCTCATTAGGTCGCAATAGCGGAGTGTTTGCCAACACAATGGTGTGTGGTGTTGCCTCTGGGGGTAGATCTAAAAAAACCTTTGGGTTCTAACATCACTGCCCTCCACCCTAGGCCTCAGCACCGTGTCGGTTGGCAATTGATTACACAGGTGTATAGCGTTAGATGTTAGTGTTACAGGGGCAAGAGAACTATTGGGACACACCAAAGGAGGAGTAAGGTTAGGGGGATCTTCACTGGCAGGTATTAGGGCGAGAAAGTTCCCAACATTTCCTGCCCTTGTATGCCCTGGTGCTTCACTAGGGCCATACCCTTTAGGGTTAGCAGTTGCTTTAGAAAGATGGTCTTCTATTTTAGTTAACCTTTGATCTATTATATTTAGTCTACATAGGAGTGGATCCAGTAGGACAGTGAATAAATCTTTACGCTGTTTCAAAGAGTCTTCACTAAGCTCATTAGAGTATTGAAGAGGCTGCCCTTGTTGTGAATGGCCCATATCTGGTTCATCCTACCTGGTATTTATTAGCGCAGTTGTGACCACATCAGGAAATTATAGGACATATGGTCCTATTTTTAGCTATTTTCGCAACCTGGGCACTTGTTCTCGGGGCATTACGTGCCTTCCTTTTCCTTGTTTGAACAGCTGTACCAGTAGCTATAGTTGCTTTCCTTTGCCTAGTTCTGATCATACTATCGGAAGCTACAGCATTGCTGGCAGTCCTAGGATCAATGGGGGGCTGACTGAGATCCACTACTAGACAGAATTGAAGATTGAGAACACCTAATGGGGCCAGAAGTTACATCTTCAATAACAACTTGTCCAGGGGGTAGGCTTAAAGGATCTGATGAAAGCCTTCTTTCAGCTATCTCAATGTCGTGCATAAGGACATTTTCTGCACGATTAAGAAAGGCATCCAGGGTCCCAACCCCTCCTGCCCCCACTTTACGTTTTGTTCTTATTCATAACTGTACCAAAGTAGCTTGAACACAGTACACAATGCCCAATAAAATATATACAGCAGTTCCGCTCAGAGTCTTACTTAGTGTCCTAGGGTAGCGTTAGGGGGGTGGCCAAGCCCAGCCTCTTCCGGTCGATGACGGGCGCGGATAGGCTCGCCCTTGGCCCGGGCAGCGCTCGGGCACTCCCGCGCTGTGGGAGGGCCGAGGCGTTTTTAAGCGCCTTGCGGCGCTGTTGCTGACGCTGAAGATTCGCGCCCTGGGGACTCTGGGAAATGTGGTCCCACCGCGGTAGATGAACGTTGCAGTCCCCAGAACACGGACTGGTCAATGGCGGCAAGATAAGGCAAGTAGCAGCGTCAGGATCCTCAGCTAATGCAATTTCATAAAATTTAAAGGATTCAGCTTTAATATATATATTTTTTTTAAATTAATTTATAGTTGGGCATTTTCAGATCTGGCAGTTCCCTTTGCAGGCCGATATGTCATAGGGAAGTTGAATTATAAGCTCTCCATTTAGCCGTGTAAACAGATTTATCAATTCCTTGCCAACAAATATTCCATGAAGATGCAGGGGCTGATGTTGACAATGCGACCATACATTTAAAAAAGATCCTTTTGATACCAGGCATTGTCTTTGGAGACCGAATTCCAATCCAATTGCTGCTTGACACACTGAGCTGGCAATCCCAAAGGTTGCTTTAAAGACCTTAACAATCAGTAGTTGATTACTTTAAGAATAAACTCATATAATCAGTAACATGAAACTGCATAAACAGCATCCCATATCTAAGCAGGAGATTTGGTACACTGAACAACTTAGGTTGGAGAAACAGGGTTGCAGGAAAGTGGAAAAAGTCTGGCGGAAGAACCACACTGAGGAAAGTAGGAAAGAATATGCTGATGCCCTGTCCTCATACCACAAAAATATTAGGCTGGCTAGGAGGAGCTGTCTTACTTCACAGTTGGCAGAGGCGGGCAATTCCTCCAAAGAACTTTACAGGATTCTACAGACTTTTGTGAAACCTATAGCCTGTGAGAGTCCAGATGATTTCTCTCAATCCCTGTGCGATGACATTTCCTTATTCTTTGAAAACAAAATAGAGTTGATCTATGAAAAAATCATGAAAGTAGCTAACCATAAGGGCAGTGCCACTAGCACTCCTCCATTATCAAGCTCACATAATGGTGGCATACCTATACCCACATTCACTGTCTTTCCGGAGGTTAGTCAAGATGGCATATCTCTGACAAGTTATATCAAAACAGGGTCTCTCTGGATTTCCTGCCTGCAAAAATGGTTGCCTCTCTAGGCAACCTTCTTGGCCCTACGATTCAAACAGTAACAAACCTCTCTCTTAGGGAAGGTCGGGTACCCCAAGAATGGAAAAGAGCTGTAGTTAACCATATTCGCAATAACTCGGCCTTACCATGGACATACCTATCCAACCTCCGCCCAATTTCCCTTCTGCCATATTTGAGCAAGCTGACCGAGAAGCATGTGAATACCCAGTTGTCTAATTTCATCGAGGCATCGGGAGGGCTTGACCACACACAATCAGGTTTCAGACCCAACTACAGCACCGAATCAGCGCTCCTCTCTGTGACAGATAACATCAGGATGGCACAGGATAGAGGGGGCTCTATGATTCTGGTGCTGTTGGATCTGTCCGCAGCCTTCGACACTGTATCATATGATATTCTTCTCGATCGCCTGCAGAAGGTGGGGATAGGAGGTTTGGCTCTGTCCTGGTTTGAGAATTTTCTCTCAGGCCGCTCACAAAGTGTCAGCTTGGGCTCCTATCATTCCACTTCTAGGGAGCTCACTAAGGGGGTCCCACAAGGCTCATGCCTAAGCCATACACTATTTAATCTGTATGTTGCCCCTATAGCTGACATTGTGAGAGCATATGGATTCACTCCAGTGTCGTATGCTGACGACACTCAGCTTCTGTTTCCATTCCAGACCCTCACTCCTGCAATTAAACATTCTTTTGCTGAGGGAATGAGAGCTGTGTCTCACTGGATGGCCTCCAACTGCCTACAATGTAATGTGGGCAAGACCGAGGTGATGCTCTTTGGGAAGGCTCCTCTCCTCTGATCTCCGGACTGGTGGCCACTGGACTTGGGACCTGTCCCCTGCCCTAAACAGACAGTAAAGAACCTAGGCGTGCGATTGGACCAGGGACTACTGTTAAAAGAACATGCGAATCAGTTGACAGGGTCCTGTTGTCAGGTGATTGGACTTCTGAGGCGCGTATTCCTGTTCTTGTCAGACATTTTCAGATATACATTTGTCCAGGCCCTAGTAGTCAGCTGGCTAGATTATTGTAATGGCCTCTTCCTATCTGCTAATGAAGATGTGCTCAGCAGACTGCAAGTGGCTCAAAATACAGCGGCAATACTGGTCTTAAATGTCCCGCCTAGAACACCCTCTTGCCCCCTCCTGGAAAAATTCCATTGGCTGCCAATTCGTCAACGGGTTAAGTTTAATATCTGCTGTGTTATACATAAAAGCCTGTTTGGCTCAGGTCCTCAATATTTGGCTGAAAAATTCAACATACACAACCCTGGACGTCTCCTTCGTTCTAGTGGCCAACTATCTATACAGGCGCTCCGGTTAGAAAGGCAAGGCAGGGCAGTCGAGCGCTCTCCTACATGAGCCCTACCCTTTGGAACAAACTTCCCCCTGGTCTGAGACAAACCACCAACTATCTTATTTTTAGGAAAACACTTAAGACACATCTGTTTCTGACAGCATAACCTCATGCGCCTTCCTAAAGCTCTGTTTCATGCACACTTGGTGAACCAAGCGCGGAGATATCCCTACTGGGGTCGGCTCCTGCTCTATATAAGCACATAAATAAATAAATAAAACATCTACTGAAGGTCCTGTGATACTACCAAGTCTCCGTCCTGGCACCGGGAAACCCTTTTTGGGTAGATGAGCGCCTCACAAACTTAACAAATAAATAAATAAATATGATTGACAGTTCAGTGATTTTTTTAAACATTTAAAAGCATGGATCATTGTCACAGCCTTGGCCCTTAAATCTTTAAAATGAAATTTAAAAGACATGTGATTGTCAAATATCACCCCTAAGTATCTGTACGTCTTAACAATATCAATTGTACTGCTCTGTGTGATAAGTTATCCTGGCATATGATGTCCACTATTCTAGTGAGCACATGCACCAGTCTAATCAACCCTTATTGATAGTGGTTGTAAAGTCAACCTTATAGACAAGGTATCCTAGTGGTAGCATGGACCAGCAGTCTTAGGCTAAGACTTCAGAGAGCATGTGAAGCAAGCTGTTTTACCAATTATAATCCCTTGTATACCAAATGAAAGGACACCACACAAGGTATATATCAAATATATATATATTTATTCTAAACACAACCCCTCTTCACTCTTTATAAGGTCAGAGGTAAAAGTACATTACAAGCTACTCAATTAGCATACAATAAGTTGCACAAATACAGTTATGCCCTAGGGGCCTCACAAACCATATACTAAAGAAGTGATATAAGAACCACGTGAGAGTTAGACAGCAGGCCTAGGGCCTGTAGAATCACTGGGACTACACTTAACAACCAAAGGTTAGGAAGTAGGAGGCCCACGGGAGACGTGTGCAGTGTCTAAACACAGTCACGAGTTACCATTGACTTATAATGGAGAACGAAGAAGTTACAAAGTTACTGTTTAAGGACACTTCCGGATGGACTACAGTAAAACCCCTTTAGACTAGGACACTTCAAGAGTCAAGACCCACAGGAGCACCGGAGTACTTGTGTTACCTCACCCAGGGAAGCAGGGTGCATAGGTGCCTTTTGGTGTTGGGTTTCGTTGTCGTTTCCTATGGAGATCTGCAAAGAAGTGTTGCAGGCGACCAGAGGAAAAGTGTCCGGGTGGATCCGAGGGTGGATCGATGATGTGAAGAACCTGAAAGCAGAGGGGACAGAGTCTGGGTCACTAGCCAGTGACCAGGAAGGAACCAGGCGATGTTGCATGCTTGAAGGTAAAGAAGGTGAGCTTGTCTCTTCAGCCACGAGGTCCAGGAGGCATCGACGATGACCAGGAGCTGGATACGAGCTGTCCCACGATGGATCTAGTTGACTGCGGAGTCGGTATCCGGATTGGACCCAACAAGCCTTGGCAACCGCAGCCCACTCAGGATGTCGAGATTGGCTCTGTTGCAGACCAGCAAGGTCTGTGGCACTTCTCCTTTGAAGGGAAGCTGGAAAAAGCCTGGAGTAACCAGGAAAGCAGTCTAGTTAAAAAAGAAAGTCTTCAGGGGGCTCACTAACCAACGGGCAAGGAACCGGGAAGATGCGACAAGCTGAAATGAAAGGGCAGGCCCCATGCGGCACTCGTGGAGTGTGGAGGGCTGAGCTTCGGTGCAAATGGCACTCGGGCCTGGGCTTCTCGTACCCCAATGCACAACTGCGAGGGTAGCTCGGTCGTCGAACAGTTAGCAAAATGCAGGTTGTGCAGGGTGTCCGGTCTCTCGTGTCCGCCACAGGTCTCAGCTTTGCTGTGGATGTGGGTCGGAGTTGGAGAAGTATGAGAGTCCAGTTCCTGTGTCGCTGAGTCTTCGAGTTTTGGCGGGAGCATCGACAAAGCAGACCGGCAAGTTACTGGTGGCGTCTGTTTGCTCAGGGTGGTCACTCCTTGACCACAAGGGAGATGTCTTCTGTCTATTAGTCAGGATAGAATGTCGAAGGTCCAGGAGTTCTGCATCAAAGTTTCTTTCCAGGATAATCTAAAGTCCTGGGGACACAGTTCCTATACTTATACTAAGCTAAGGGGCTGCATTACCTGCCTAGGTCCCTCCTATGGGTGGACCTGAGAAGGGGGTGGTTACACATCTTTCCCTTTGTCCAGTTTCGCACCAGAGCTGGGGCTGGAGTGCCCCAGCAACTGGTTTGAACCGGGCTATGCATGAAGCACCTTGTGTGCCCCAGGCAATGTCTAGATGCATTCACTGAATGCAGCCCTCCCTGCCCCAATACACATAACCCCTGTCTGGGGAGGTGCTGGCACCTCCCTGGACAGGAAACCAATTGTTCAGGCTGCCCTTGCCGGAGTTTCTGTGGCAACAGCATCCATTTTGTGATACTGAGGCTCTGTTTAACTTTATCCGGGTAAATCAGTAACATACATGTCTTTTCCCTCTAGAAGGGTGGAATGCTACCCCCGCCGCCAGAATTGGCGGGGTGGTAGTATTCCAAAGTGTTTGACACCTTACACAACATGTTTTGATACAGCCAAACCAAAGTTAGCATTAACCGCGAGAATTATAATGCACTTAAGAGTATATGGTATGGCTATATCATAGAACAGCTATAAGGAAATGGTTCCGAAAGCTGCAGAGGGGCTCAGCTCATGCTAGGGCACCCTCTCACATAAAACCAAGCACTCTGCCTCCAGGATTGTCGAGGCCTACCATAGGAGTGACTTATAGGTATATATGTGTTTATATGTAAAGGTAGATATAGGTATACTATATCTAAGTAAGGGGTGATTACACCACCATACCCAAGCTGAGTGATCAGCCTGTAGTGTCAGTTTGGAGGGCCAGCCAAGGGTGGCATAATACATGCTGCAGCCCCTGGTAGGCCTTGGATGCACATATGCCCTGGGTACCTATGGTACACTATGCCGGGGCTCACAGAGGTGACCCAATACCCAATCTGGTATGTACCTAAAGTACATTGTATCAATTTAGAGAGAGAACAGCTGGGCTGTGGGTCTTATTAGCTGGCTCACAGCCACATTAAAGTCGAAAAACCAGAGAATCACAGCAAAACGTGGGGGTGACCATAGGAAGCAGACCCTACTCTCCTACGCAATCCCCCCCAAACGCAGGGACATTAAACTAACCGTGACCAGTTTAGTCTTCATGTTCTAAGTGGAAATATCTGGAGAGTCCATCTGCATTGGCATGGTCAGTCCCAGGTCTATGTTCCACTGTAAAGTCCATCCCCTGTAGGAAAATGGACCACCTAAGCAGTTTGGGATTTTTACCTTTCATCTTATGTAGCCACAAGAGGGGCTTATGGTCTGTCTGAATCCTGAAGTGAGTACCAAACAAGTATGGCCTCAGCTTCTTCAGTGCCCAAATCACAGCAAAGGCCTCCCTCTCAATAGCTGACCAACGTTTCTCTCTAGGGGTCAGCCTTCTGCCAATAAAAACTACTGGCTGGTCTTGACCATCTTTATTCAGTTGTGAAAAAACAGCACCTACACCCAACTCAGAAGCATCTGTGTGAACAATGAATTATTTGGAGTAGTCTGGACTTTGCAGAATAGGAGCAGTGCACATGGCCTGATTCAGGTCATCAAATGCCTTTTGACAGCTTACTGTCCACTAAACTTTCTTTGGCATTTTCTTGAAAGTTAAGTCATTAAGGGGTGTCACAATGGACCCATAACCCTTGACAAATTTCCGGTAGTACCCAGTCAGGCCCAAGAAAGCTCTGCCCTGTGTCTGGATGGTGGGAGCAGTCCAGTCCTTGATGGTCTGGATCTTGCTCTCCAATGGTTGAACCTGACCTCCACCTACCAGGTGGCCCAGGTATACAACCTTGCTCTGCCCTTTCTGGCACTTGGTAGCCTTGATAGTTAGACCTGCCTTCTGCAGGGCCTCCAAACATTCTTCAGGTGGATCAGATGATCTTCCCAAGTGGAGCTAAAGACAGCAATATCATCCAGATAAGCTGCACAGTAGTCATACAGACCTGAGAGGACTTGGTTCACCAACCTTTGGAATGTGGCAGGTGCATTCTTCAAACCAAAGGGCATTACCACAAATTGATAATGTCCTCCTGGGGTTGAAAATGCTGTTTTGGCTTTTGCATCATCAGCTAGTCTGATCTGCCAGTAGCCAGCTGTCAAGACCAATGTATTCAAAAACGTGGCAGATGCCAAACTGTCAGTGAGTTCATCTGCCCTAGGTATTGGGTGGGTATCTGTCCTAGTGACAGCATTGAGGCCTCTGTAAACCACGCAAAACCTCATCTCGCTCCTACCATCTTGGGTGTGAGGTTTAGGCACCAAGACTAATGGACTGGCCCAAGGGCTCTCTGAGGGCTCAATGACTCCCAACTCCAACATCTTTTGGACCTCTGTCCTGATAAAGTCCCTGACATGATCAGGTTGCCTGTAGATGTTACTCTTGACAGGCAGACTGTCCCTAGTGTCCACTTCATGAGTGCACCAGGTAGTCTGACTTCCTGTTGCTGTTGGTCAGTGATGCTGTCTGCCAAGGCTACTCCATCAACTGAACCATCATCAGGTGTAGTGTAGTTCCTATATTCCCAATAGGCTCTGTGCATTGGAATAATATATACTATAGATTTGACGTAGGATTGAGGTCTACTAGGTCTCTATTGGATATACTAGACTTAATTGTGAGTGCCAGCTAGCTCAGAGATCACTAGAAACCTTCTTGAATACACAAGAAGGGATTTGTTTCTGATAACCGCATAAACATGACAACTTTGTTTCCCAAGAATAAGAAATCTATCTGTAGAGTCGCGGAAACAATAGATAGTTATTTCACTCAGGCAATCGTGCATGCTTCGTTTCACAAGAGGTGCAAAGACGGGCGTTTTCAATAAAAGGGTATTGATTGAACAGTCTTCTTTCTCATGCATAAGAAATGAACTGCTACAATCGTAATACGGTTGCAAAGTACAATGTGTACAGTACGAAGAGTATTATAAAATCATACTGTAAAAGCATGATATGGTTTCTAAGCCATAATATACATAAAATACATGCACTAATAAATAAAGACTAAAAGTACTCAACTGGTGCTTCTAAAATATGCCTACCCCGGTGTACCTAACCTAGGTCTAGTACAAGGGAAGATGTAAGTTAGGTGTAGCTTAAGTTTAGTATTCTTTTGCTAAGAATCTATTTCCAAGAATTCTCTAAGGGTCTAATCAACTCTGTACCTTGGTTTAGAATTAGGAAGGTCTTGTATCTCTCTTTCAGGACTCGATTTCCCAGCAACTCGCAAGGGTAGCCTGGAAACACTGGAGCTGGATTTCTCGACAAGAGAAAAGACAGCGTCTCTCTCAGTGCGTCTGCTGGAGGGTCGGCTTCCTTCGGCACTTGCTGTAGCAGGGCGTTGGGCAAGTAGATAGTCGAACTGCTCCAAACCCCTGTGTGCTTGCTTGGGCAAGTGTGGGCATATTTATATCTTGAAGGTGCCTTCTTTGACGTAAGGTTGGACATAATAACGTCATCAAAGACACAGTTCTTTGAAAACTCCATGAGTTCTTGGATAAATCAATACTCAAGCAAGGGGAAGTCCCTGATTTCTGAAGGCAGGTTTTTCCAAGAAATCGTTGTGGATATTCGGATCTAGTGGAAGTAGCCATGCCGTATTTGGCATGCATAGGCTAAGTCTAAATATGGTTATGATTTCTATGCCTATATAAGGATAGGGTGATTTATACCTATATATGGACATGAATCGGGAAAATTACACTAGGGTCCTAAAAAGCCACACAACACAGGGTTCTGAAAAAGCAGGTCTGGGAGAGAGTCACTCTCCTCCTCCTGTCCCTCATCTGTAGCCATGAGCAAGCCCATGTCTGCCCTGTCAACATATGGTTTCAATCTGTTGACATGAAGCACCCTGTGGGGGCTCCTGGAAGTTCCAAGATCAACCAAATAGGTTACTTCTCCCTTTTGCTCAACAATAGTGTGGGGTCCAGACCATTTGTCTTGGAGAGCTGCTGGGGCCACTGGCTCCAACACTCACACTTTCTGTCCTGGCTGGTAACCAGTCAGCACAGCCTTTTGGTCATGCCAGGCCTTTTGGAATTCCTGGCTAGCCTCAATGTTTTTGGATGCCTTGTCACCAGACAAAGGGGGCCACTCACAGGATGCCCAAACAGAAGTTCAAAAGGGCTGTAGCCAACCCCCTTCTGTGGGACCTCTCTGTAAGCAAACAAAAGGCAGGGCAGTAGGATGTCCCATCTTTGCCTAAGCTTTTCAGGTAAACCCTTAGTCATGCCCTTTCAGGTCTTGTTGAATCTCTCCACCAGACCATTGCACTGTGGATGATAGGGTGTGGTGAACTTGTAGTTCACTCCACACTCTTTCCACATAGCAGTCAAATATCCAGACATAAAGTTTGCAACTCTGTCTGAGACAACCTCCTTCGGAAAACCCACTCTTGAGAAAACTCCCAGGAGGGCTCTTGCCACAACAGGTGCGGACTTCACGTCGTCCCCCTGACTGAAGCTCGCTATCAGGTCCTTTGGGATATAGGGTTTGGTCTCCCTGGCTGACTCTTTCGGTTCGCTGCCACCATTCCTAACAGGAGAGGACCCCCGTCGCAGACTTTGGAGCTCCAGTTCCTTCAGTCTAAACTCGTGGACCATCCTCCTCTCCTCTTTCTCCTGCTCCAACTTAGCCAACTCCCACTTTAGCTGTCTTTTCTCCCTCCTATCGGTGAGCTCGGCTTCCGTTAGGCTTTTCCCAGAGATGCTACTGCCCTTTCTGGAATAGGACACTGGTCCGGTGAGTAAGTTTTCCCCCTCATCGCGGAATAACTCTTCTACCTCCCCCACCGTGTCCTGGTCAACCTCTTCAGCCTCCTCCTTTGTCTCTTGGTGTGCCTCCACCCAGGCCCTAAGGCTAGTCTGGAGCTCCCCCTTCCTGGCACCATGTTTGAAAAAGACCCCCATTTGTTGGCAGAACATTCTCAATTGGGGCACGGAATAGACTTCCAGGTTTTCCACCGCAAACTCCATTGTGAGTCTGGCAAACCTGGATACACACCAGAGATTTCAAAGGTGCAAGGGCAACCTTAAGCCAACTCCACCCACCACCAGGAATAAATTTAGAAAAAACAAAAAGACTAATTGGGAGGGCCGCAAGGAGAAAACTCCTGGTGTAGGTTGGGTGTATTACGTCAAATTACTAGTAAGTAGCTGCAACCAAGTCCGCAATCCCACCGCTAGGCACCAATATGTTGGAATTAGGTAGCCTGGCCTAGGGCAAGACTAACATTCAGAGGCACAGTGTAAAGGTTGCAGACCACCCAAAAGTAATTCCACGCAATAGCACTCAAAAAGAAAACACTACACCAAAATTATATGAAAATACGTATTGCTTTATATAAAAATAATATGCTCTTTGTTGTCAAATATAAATAGCTCACATATAGATAGTTCAAAACATTTCAAGTCACCTTTAAGATCAGCAGTTACACTTTTTAAATTTCTAGCAGATTATCACGTTGTCTTTAAAACAGTTGTTGTATTCTTGAACTCCTATCACCCTTTTGCATTAAGATAACTGTACCTTAGAATCAACTAGGCTAGATATACTCCGCTAGAGTCTTGGGAGAGAACTACACCTCACTATAAGCAAGAGCAAATATCATTACAGTATTAACATTTAAACTGCTAAGCAATTAGTCAGCCAGTTTCAACATTACAGTTCATTTGTCATTAAACCAGTTTCAAAGAGAATCACAATGCAGTTTCTTACAGTTGAACTAAGACGGTTCAATTAGGTAATGACTGTACTCAGCTTACTTAAATCAGGCCAGAGCCTCACTCTCATTTACATGAAACACATTTAGCTTCTCTACTACTTCTCTGAGTACCCTTGGTTTAGATTCACCTTCATCAGCATTTAATTAAGCCCCCACAGTAGTGGAATGGGAATATCTTGTAGTACACTATACTCAAAATATCCAGTCACTGAAGGTTTCCTTAAGTCAATTACCAGCGTCACTCTCCCCCTTTCAGAACTCCTCCTTACTTGTTTTTACCAGGCGGATGTGCAGACAGTCCGGTTTCAGGGGACAAGATCGATCTGGCGTGAGGGGCTGAGGGAAAACAAGGCTAGGGAAGCTCCCACTCCTCAGCTGACTCCTCAGCGTGAGCCTGCTCCTTCGCGCTACTTTCGCGCTAAAATACCTTCCAGGCAGACCCCAACCCTCTTCACCGCTGCCAGGCCTCCTCGCTCTCCCTCCCTGCTCAGGCCGACTCTTCCACACGGCGCCCAAGCAGGAGGAAGCGACCTGACAGGCGGCGAGCTGAGGAACCCTCCGGCGCCTTCCCTCAGCGCAGCGCGAAGGAAACACTCCTCCGGTGCGCATGCGCGGGAGCGCTCTCGCCGAGGCCGCCTCCCACGGGATCTGCTCCGAGGAGAGACGCTGCTCGCTGGGGCCTGCTCACTTCACGGCCCCTCCTTCCGGGGATATCTTCACAGACGGGGCGTGCGCAGTAACGCCTCTGGTTCCTTTCAGGACAGGCGACGCGTCTCCAGCGCGATCAATGCCCCTGGGGTCCCACTCACAAAGGGAAGCCTCTCTAAGCTTCCCAGGCTCAGTGGATCCCGGGGGGGGTGCTGGCCCAGAGCGCGATCGATGAAAACCCGGTCACAGTTCACCTCACACCTTCTTCTCAGCTGGCAGAGGGGATGGCCACACACCACAGGACCAGTCACTGGTAGGGGATGCTATCAGTTGTTTAATGAATGAATTCCCTTCCTTCACCAAAATGAAGAGGAGAGAAAAAGGGGGGGGGCTCCTTCAGAATAAAGCCAGGTTGTACTCTCTCAGCACCAACCCCCTATTCCTCCTTACTGGGCAGACTAGGGGCACGGGGGAACTCTCAGCTCAGCTCCCAGGACTACTAAAGTTAACCCCTTAATCTATCTGCCCAGGATCAGCAGGATGAGCTAACTTGGCTAGGACAACAGGACCAAGGAGGGGGAAAACCTTGACAGAGGGCTACTCTTGTAGAGGGAACCACCCTTCAGAACCCTACCCCCACTAGACCTCAGCCTTCACTCTAGCTGCTCCTCACTGACAGACAAAATGGCTGTCCAGCATTCCGCCTTATATAGGCTGCCCTCTCAGTGGTCCAGAATGGACCAGAAGGTTCTGGAATGCCCTATGTTAGGCTATGGCCAAGTTCTGTTGGTGACAGTTGGGGCAGTTGGTGGCCACCATTTCAGGTGGTGCCAACTTTCCTGTCAGAACAGGCCTCTGGGCCTAAGGTAAAAGACTATGAGGGGGAGAAAGAACACCTATCCCCCTGGCCAACACCTACAAAAAGTCAGTAGACACAAAAATTAATAAGGGTTTGAGGGGCAAAAAGGGGACAAAATAAATAAAAATTAGGAGGGACTTCGCCAAAAAGCCAGACAGGTCTAACACGCGTCCCCCCCAGCTGAAAGTGGGGAGAACTACCCAACCCCTTGGGAGTCCTCATCACTAAGGCGGAAATACCTGGAGAGACCGTCTGCATTGGCGTGGTCCACTCCAGGCCGATGTTCCACCCGGAAGTCCATTCCCTGTAGGGAGATGGACCACCTCAACAACTTGGGATTTTCCCCCTTCATCTGCATCAGCCAACGAAGGGGTCGGTGGTCAGTCTGAACCAGGAAGTGCGAGCCAAAGAGGTATGGCCGCAGCTTCTTCAGAGCCCACACCACCGCAAAAGCTTCCCTCTCAATGGCACTCCACTTCTGTTCCCGGGGAAGCAGCCTCCTGGATAAGAAGACTACAGGTTGATCCAGGCCCTCTTCATTGAGTTGCGATAACACTGCCCCAATGCCATGTTCTGATGCATCCGTTTGGACAATGAACTCCTTGGAGAAGTCTGGGGCCCTCAGGACCGGTGCCGCACACATTGCCTGTTTCAACTTTTCAAAGGCTTGCTGACAAGCCTTTGTCCAAACTACCCGTCGAGGTTGTTTCTTGGAGGTGAGCTCTGTGAGGGGCGCTACAATAGTGCCATACCCCTTCACAAAGCGACGGTAGTATCCTGTGAGGCCCAGGAAAGCTCGGACCTCAGTCTGTGTCTTGGGGGGTTCCCAGGCCATGATTGCCTCAATCTTCGCCTGCAGGGGCTGCACAGTCCCCCTACCCACCAAGTGTCCAAGGTACACAACCGACCCCTGCCCAATCTGGCATTTGCTGGCTTTGATGGTCAATCCAGCTAGTCTCAGGGCCTGGAGAACGGCCTGCAAATGCTGCAGATGGTCCTCCCAACTGCTACTGAAGACAGCAATGTCATCCAAGTAAGCAGCAGAGAAACTCTCCATTCCAGAGAGGACCTGGTTCACCAGCCGCTGAAATGTGGCAGGGGCGTTCTTGAGCCCAAAGGGCATCACACAGAACTGGTAGTGTCCCTCAGGCGTGGAGAAGGCTGACCTTTCCCTTGCTCCATCTGTCAAGGAGATCTGCCAGTACCCTGAAGTGAGGTCAAAGGTACTCAGATATTGGGCAGCTCCTAGCCGGTCAATCAATTCATCCGCCCTAGGGATCGGATGAGCATCAGTCCTTGTCACTGAATTCAGTCCTCGGTAATCCACACAGAACCTCAGTTCAGGTGTGGTGCCTGGTGGTGCAGCTTTTGGCACGAGCACCACCGGACTGGACCAAGGGCTGTTGGAAGGTTCAATTACTCCCAGCTCTAGCATCTTGGCAACTTCTCCATGTATGCTAGCCTTCACCTTGTCAGACAGCCGGTAGGTCTTGGACTTCACTGGTGGGCTGTCTCCTGTGTCCACATCATGGGTACACAGGTGGGTCCTTCCCGGGACAAGGGAGAACAACGAAGAGTACTGCTCCAGTATCTGGCGGCAGTCCTCCCGTTGCTCAGGAGTTAGAGTAGGAGAGAGATTCACTCCCTCCACTGACCCATCCTTCTCTTGGGACGAAAAGAGATCTGGGAGAGGTTCGCTTTCCGCTTCCTCTTCCCCGTCAGTCACCATCATCAACATGACTTCGGGCCTCTCATGGTGGGGCTTGAGTCGGTTGGCATGCAGCACCCGTAGGGGCTGTCGAGGGGTCTTAAGGTCCACCAGGTATGTGGCCTTACCCTTCTTTTCCAACACCTCAAAGGGGCCTGTCCAGCGATCCTGGAGGGCGCTAAGCTCTCCAGGCTCCATCACCCACACTTTCTGTCCAGGCTCCAGTTCCACCTGGTGAGCATTGTGGTCGTACCACTCCTTCATGACTGCCTGGCTGGCCTCCAAGTTGTCAGAAGCTTGCTTCCACAACTTCGCCATTTGGCTCCTGAAGGCCAGCATGTAGCTCACCACATCCTGGGGGGGTTTCCTGGGAGATTTCTCCCAACCATCCTTCACCAGGCTGAGAGGACCGCGTACAGGGTGCCCATACAGAAGCTCGAAGGGGCTGAAGCCCACTCCCTTCTGGGGCACTTCCCTGTAGGAAAAGAGTAAACAGGGTAGGAGGACATCCCATTTCCTCCGCAGGCTCTCGGGCAGACTTCTGATCATGCCCTTCAAGGTCTTATTGAACCTCTCAACCAGTCCATTCGACTGGGGGTGATAAGGAGTGGTGAACCGGTAGGTCACTCCACACTCCTTCCACATTGCCCGCATGTAAGCTGACAGGAAGTTGGTCCCCCTGTCGGACACAACTTCCTTGGGAAATCCCACTCGGGTAAAGATTCCCATTAGGGCTCTTGCCACTACAGGTGCAGTGACTGTCCTCAGAGGTATTGCCTCTGGGTACCGTGTGGCATGATCCACCAGTACCAGGATAAACCTGTGACCAGCTGCTGTTGGTGGATCCAAAGGCCCTACAATGTCGATGCCCACCCTCTCAAAGGGGGTGCTAACGACTGGAAGTGGTTCCAGGGGAGCTTTTAGCTTCACCCCTGTTTTCCCACTGGCCTGGCAGGTTACACATGTCCTACAGTATGTGTTGGACGCCGCTTTCATCTGAGGCCAGTAAAAGTGGAGAACAAGCCGTGCAAAGGTCTTGTCCTGGCCTAAGTGTCCTGCCAGGGGTATGGCATGAGCGAATTCCAAAAGAAAGGCTCGGTACTGTTGCGGGACTACCAAGGCCCTCGATGAACCAGGCGAGGGTACCTTGGGTTCACTGTAGAGGAGTCCATCCTCCCAGTAAATATGGTAATGTCCCGTAACATCACCTGCTGCTTGGGCTTCAGCCTGTCGCCTCAGTCCCTCAAGGGTGGGGCACTCCCTCTGCCCCTTACAGAATTCCTCTCTGGTAGGACCTCCCTCCACATGCCACTCCGCAGGGATGGGTAAATCCTCCAGAGAGTCTACTTCCCCCTCCACGGACTCCTGGTCCACCACCGCAGGTGGCCGATCTGTCTCATGGGGTGTGGAAGCCGGAGCAGGCTTTCTCTGTCTCCGGGTCTGTCCCTTCTTAGCAGCGGGTTGGGCCATTGTTCCAGGCTCCAACCCAGGCGAACTCCCTCTCCGGGCAGTCGCAGACCGTGTGCTGACACAGGCCCAGTCAGGTGTACCCAGCATCGCAGAATGCGTCCGGTATTCCACCTCTCTCCAAGTGTTGTGTTCCATGTCATTCCCCAACAGACAATCGACTGGCACGGCAGGGCTTACGGCAACTCGAAGTGAACCTGCAACCCCCTCCCACTCAAAGGGAACCTCAGCCACTGGATAGTGGCCCATTCTGCCGTCAGCCATCGCGGCGGGGTGGAGTACATTAGGAACAACCTGCTCTGGGGACACCAGCTGACTTCTCACCATAGTCATGCTGGCTCCTGTATCCCTCAGAGCCTCCCCTCTCTGGCCATTGATGGTAACCCATTGCCCATACTTTGTAGTATTTGGGGGCACCTGGATCTTTGGCACCATCTCCCGCTCTCCCAGGGACACTAAGGTGACACCCGCCCACTCACCCCCCTTATCTAAGGGCAACTCCTCCCCGAGCGCTACACTAGCTACTCCCGGTGACTTTCCTCCGGTGGGAGGGGGTGGTCTCTTTGGGCATCTGACATCTCCCTTATAATGTCCAACGCCACCGCATTCAAAACAGTGGAGAACCCTGGGCTGCTGGCTCTGGCCAGGATGAGGGTTCCGGGGCGGGTTTGCCCTAGGGGTGAAACCTGCTCCCTTCCCTTGGAAGTTATTTTGAGGACCTTTAGAGAACTCTTTCTTTTTCTCCCCCCCCTCCTTCTTCTGGGGGGCGCCCTGTCCAGCTTTTTGAGATTCCCCTCCAGTCCCCTTGGAGGACACCCGGGTACTTGTCCAGATGTCCGCCTCCTCTGCAAGCTTCCGGGGATTGGTCAGCTTGCTGTCTACCAGGTGTTGGCGCAGCTCGGGAAAACATTTCTCGAGGAGGTGTTCTCTCAAAAACAGATCGTACAGCCCCTCATAATCTTTTACCTCACTGCCCTTGACCCACGTCAGTGTGGCTCACTGGTTAGAGCAGGCAGACCCTGAAGCAGAGGTCAGACCCGGGACCAGGGTTCGATTCCCGACGCGGCAGGGTGTTGAGCTCAAATGTCCACGGACTCGATAATTCTCGCTTCGGTGCCTGACCTAATCATGGGTTCACACTATGCAACTCTGGGCATTAAGCTTGCTTAATCTCCACAACGGCCCCCCTGCGGCGGGATGCCTGGCTTTCACCTTGGGGATGCCCTGTAGGGGCTATCTCACAGGGAAAAACCAGGACGGGTTCCCAAGGCAAGCGCGGAGATACCCCTTCGGGGGTCGATTCTGGCGCTATATAAGAAATGCAATAATAATAATAACCCTCTAAGGCCTTTCTGGCGTAATCAAGGAAGTCCACCCAGTTCTGAGTGCCCATCTTGTGGCTCCCCCTGAACTTCTGTCGGTACCTTTCTGGGGTGAGCCCGAACTTCCTCAATAACGCCAGCTTCATGGTGGGGTAGTTTGTCTGTTCCTCCGGATCCAGGGCCAGCAAGGTGTCCCGACCAGCAGGAGGCATGTACTTGTACAAACTACCCCCCCAGTGCTTCTCCTGCACTCCATGAACCTTCAGAGAAACCTCATAAGCGGCCAGCCACTTAGCTACATCGTCCCCCTGACTGAAGCTCGCTATCAGGTCCTTTGGGATATAGGGTTTGGTCTCCCTGGCTGACTCTTTCGGTTCGCTGCCACCATTCCTAACAGGAGAGGACCCCCGTCGCAGACTTTGGAGCTCCAGTTCCTTCAGTCTAAACTCGTGGACCATCCTCCTCTCCTCTTTCTCCTGCTCCAACTTAGCCAACTCCCACTTTAGCTGTCTTTTCTCCCTCCTATCGGTGAGCTCGGCTTCCGTTAGGCTTTTCCCAGAGATGCTACTGCCCTTTCTGGAATAGGACACTGGTCCGGTGAGTAAGTTTTCCCCCTCATCGCGGAATAACTCTTCTACCTCCCCCACCGTGTCCTGGTCAACCTCTTCAGCCTCCTCCTTTGTCTCTTGGTGTGCCTCCACCCAGGCCCTAAGGCTAGTCTGGAGCTCCCCCTTCCTGGCACCATGTTTGAAAAAGACCCCCATTTGTTGGCAGAACATTCTCAATTGGGGCACGGAATAGACTTCCAGGTTTTCCACCGCAAACTCCATTGTGAGTCTGGCAAACCTGGATACACACCAGAGATTTCAAAGGGGCAAGGGCAACCTTAAGCCAACTCCACCCACCACCAGGAATAAATTTAGAAAAAACAAAAAGACTAATTGGGAGGGCCGCAAGGAGAAAACTCCTGGTGCAGGTTGGGTGTATTACGTCAAATTACTAGTAAGTAGCTGCAACCAAGTCCGCAATCCCACCGCTAGGCACCAATATGTTGGAATTAGGTAGCCTGGCCTAGGGCAAGACTAACATTCAGAGGCACAGTGTAAAGGTTGCAGACCACCCAAAAGTAATTCCACGCAATAGCACTCAAAAAGAAAACACTACACCAAAATTATATGAAAATACGTATTGCTTTATATAAAAATAATATGCTCTTTGTTGTCAAATATAAATAGCTCACATATAGATAGTTCAAAACATTTCAAGTCACCTTTAAGATCAGCAGTTACACTTTTTAAATTTCTAGCAGATTATCACGTTGTCTTTAAAACAGTTGTTGTATTCTTGAACTCCTATCACCCTTTTGCATTAAGATAACTGTACCTTAGAATCAACTAGGCTAGATATACTCTGCTAGAGTCTTGGGAGAGAACTACACCTCACTATAAGCAAGAGCAAATATCATTACAGTATTAACATTTAAACTGCTAAGCAATTAGTCAGCCAGTTTCAACATTACAGTTCATTTGTCATTAAACCAGTTTCAAAGAGAATCACAATGCAGTTTCTTACAGTTGAACTAAGACGGTTCAATTAGGTAATGACTGTACTCAGCTTACTTAAATCAGGCCAGAGCCTCACTCTCATTTACATGAAACACATTTAGCTTCTCTACTACTTCTCTGAGTACCCTTGGTTTAGATTCACCTTCATCAGCATTTAATTAAGCCCCCACAGTAGTGGAATGGGAATATCTTGTAGTACACTATACTCAAAATATCCAGTCACTGAAGGTTTCCTTAAGTCAATTACCAGCGTCACTCTCCCCCTTTCAGAACTCCTCCTTACTTGTTTTTACCAGGCGGATGTGCAGACAGTCCGGTTTCAGGGGACAAGATCGATCTGGCGTGAGGGGCTGAGGGAAAACAAGGCTAGGGAAGCTCCCACTCCTCAGCTGACTCCTCAGCGTGAGCCTGCTCCTTCGCGCTACTTTCGCGCTAAAATACCTTCCAGGCAGACCCCAACCCTCTTCACCGCTGCCAGGCCTCCTCGCTCTCCCTCCCTGCTCAGGCCGACTCTTCCACACGGCGCCCAAGCAGGAGGAAGCGACCTGACAGGCGGCGAGCTGAGGAACCCTCCGGCGCCTTCCCTCAGCGCAGCGCGAAGGAAACACTCCTCCGGTGTGCATGCGCGGGAGCGCTCTCGCCGAGGCCGCCTCCCACGGGATCTGCTCCGAGGAGAGACGCTGCTCGCTGGGGCCTGCTCACTTCACGGCCCCTCCTTCCGGGGATATCTTCACAGACGGGGCGTGCGCAGTAACGCCTCTGGTTCCTTTCAGGACAGGCGACGCGTCTCCAGCGCGATCAATGCCCCTGGGGTCCCGCTCACAAAGGGAAGCCTCTCTAAGCTTCCCAGGCTCAGTGGATCCCGGGGGGGGTGCTGGCCCAGAGCGCGATCGATGAAAACCCGGTCACAGTTCACCTCACACCTTCTTCTCAGCTGGCAGAGGGGATGGCCACACACCACAGGACCAGTCACTGGTAGGGGATGCAATCAGTTGTTTAATGAATGAATTCCCTTCCTTCACCAAAACGAAGAGGAGAGAAAAAGGGGGGGGGCTCCTTCAGAATAAAGCCAGGTTGTACTCTCTCAGCACCAACCCCCTATTCCTCCTTACTGCGCAGACTAGGGGCACGGGGGAACTCTCAGCTCAGCTCCCAGGACTACTAAAGTTAACCCCTTAATCTATCTGCCCAGGATCAGCAGGATGAGCTAACTTGGCTAGGACAACAGGACCAAGGAGGGGGAAAACCTTGACAGAGGGCTACTCTTGTAGAGGGAACCACCCTTCAGAACCCTACCCCCACTAGACCTCAGCCTTCACTCTAGCTGCTCCTCACTGACAGACAAAATGGCTGTCCAGCATTCCGCCTTATATAGGCTGCCCTCTCAGTGGTCCAGAATGGACCAGAAGGTTCTGGAATGCCCTATGTTAGGCTATGGCCAAGTTCTGTTGGTGACAGTTGGGGCAGTTGGTGGCCACCATTTTAGGTGGTGCCAACTTTCCTGTCAGAACAGGCCTCTGGGCCTAAGGTAAAAGACTATGAGGGGGAGAAAGAACACCTATCCCCCTGGCCAACACCTACAAAAAGTCAGTAGACACAAAAATTAATAAGGGTTTGAGGGGCAAAAAGGGGACAAAATAAATAAAAATTAGGAGGGACTTCGCCAAAAAGCCAGACAGGTCTAACAGCAGTCAAATATCCAGACATAAAGTTGGCAACTCTGTCTGAGACAACCTCCTTCGGAAAACCCACTCTTGAGAAAACTCCCAGGAGGGCTCTTGCCACAACAGGTGCGGTTGTGGTCCTTAGGGAAATAGCTTCTGGGTATCTGGTGGCATGATCCACTACCACCAGAATAAACCTGTGCCCAGAGGCTGTTTGGGGATTCATTGGTCCAACAAAGTTAATCCCTACTCTTTCAAAGGGAACCCCCACCACAGGTAGTGGTATTAGGGGGGGGCCTTTGTGGTGGCACCTGATTTGCCACTGGCTTGGCAGGTGACACAAGAGCGACAAACCTCCTTGGTGTCTTCTGACATGTGGGGCCAGTGAAAGTGACAAGCCTGTCCCAAGTCTTGTTTTGGC
This sequence comes from Lissotriton vulgaris, assembly GCF_964263255.1. Taxonomy (NCBI): domain Eukaryota; kingdom Metazoa; phylum Chordata; class Amphibia; order Caudata; family Salamandridae; genus Lissotriton; species Lissotriton vulgaris. The sequence goes on along the minus strand of NC_141695.1, from coordinate 618,076,324 downwards.
CAAGATGTCCTGCTAAGGGAATATCATGGGCTAGTGTGAGAAGGAAGCCCCTGAATGCCAAAGTAATGACCAACCTCCTGGAAGCACCAGGCTTGGGGCCTCTAGCCTCTGAATACAGGAGCCCATCATCCCAACAGACTTTGTGGATCCCACTAGCATTCCCAGCAGCCTCAGCAGCAGCTTGCTGTCTTAGGGGTTCAAGAGAAGGGCAGTCTAACTGCGTCTGCCTCAGATCTGCCCTGGAGGGTCCCCCTGTCCCAAGAAACTCAACCTGATCAGGCTCAAGCTCTTCTAGGACAGTTTCCTTCTGGGTCTCACAATCAGCTTCCTGTGAAGGCTGACTCTCTTCCTGAGGCAAGGGGGAAGGCACTGCCTTACCCCTACTGCTTCTCCTCCTGGTAGACAACTGGTCCATTATTTCAGGATCCAGGGCCTGTTCAGTGTTGCAATTTTTGACCTGTGACCTGGTCACAGGAAGGACATGTGCTGATATACCTAACATCTCTGCATGAGTCCTATACTCCACTTCAGACCAGACTGAAGATTCTAGGTCATTGCCAAGCAAACATTCTACAGGGAGGTATGAACTAACAACAACTCTTTTGAGGCCAGTTACCCCTCCCCAGGAGAAATTAATAATTGCCATACTATGGGTGGTAGTGACATTGCTTGCATTGGTCACTAGGTAATTGTCACCTAGTATTATCTGTCCAGGGTCCACAAAGCTGGGTGTCACCATTGTGACACTAGCACATGTGTCCCTGTAGGCCTGAGACACTTTGCTATTAATCAAAGGAGTCTGTCTGTACTTGCCCAAGTTACTGGGGCTCACAGTAGAGGACATAGCCTTGTCCACATCACAGACAAGAACAGCTTGAGTTGGTATTCTGACTAGGCCAGAATCCATCTCAGTTCCCAGGGTTCACCCTACTACACCCTTCTGTTGAGAACCACCACTATTAGCTGTACTAGGGGGAACAGTTGCCTTAGGGGCAATGAGGGCTGGAGCTGCCTCCTTCTTAGCGCATTCACTGGTCCAGTGAGTATTTACCTTACATACTTTGCACCATGGTTTCTTAGGACATTCTTTCTTTTTTTGCAGGTTGGGAAACCCCACTATTAGAAGCTTTTTGGGGACCTTGAGAAGACTTCTGTTCTTTTGCTTTCTCCCCAGCCTTTCGGTCTTGCTTCTTCTGATCACCACCTTGGTTCTGTACCTTCTGCTTCACCCTGGTTCTGACCCATTTGCCTGCCTTCTTTCCCGATTCTTGGGGAGAGATCAGATCAGAGTCAACCAGGTGCTGATGCAGTAACTAGTTCTGACAGTTGTTAAGAACTTGTTCTCTCATGATCAAATTATACAATCCTGTATAGCCATTAACCTTACTGCCCAGTAACCAGCCATCCAGAGGGTTGTATGACATTACAACGTATGCTAATACATCGCATACCATTACATCGCGGTTTTTACAACGCAAGTTGTTACAACGACTTGCGTTGGAGGGCACTAGACTTAGGAGTAGTATAATTTACTATTCCAACTCCAGTCTACATACAGTAGGGAAGGTGTTGGATAGTAAATTATACTATTCCTTGTCCTAGAGTGCCATCCAGCGCAAGTCGTTGTAACGACTCGCGTTCTAAAAACCACGATGTAATGGCATCGCGATGTAACGACCGTGTTGTAAACAACGCTTCCCCTTCCAGAGCCTTAGTAGCACAATCTACAAAGTCAGTCCTGTCCTGAGTCTGTGTCTTCTGGGTATCTCTGAACAGCAACCTGTACTGCTCAGTGGTTAAGCCAAACCCATCTATCAGAGCACTCTTCAGGACATAGTAGTTGTCAGCATCCTGTTCACTTACTGTCAGGAGCTTATCTCTGCCTTTATCTGAAAAGGAGAGCCACAAGATTGCTGCCCACTGACTTTGGGGTACCTGCTGTACTTTGCAAGCCCTCTCCAAAGCAGTTATCCATTTGTGGATGTCATCCCCAATTGGATAGGGTGGGACAATCTTGTTCAGGTTTCTATGGTCATGATACCCTTCCCTACCTCTAGGGATATTGCTGCCACCAGTGGGCTCTAACCCACTTAACATTTTCTCTCTTTCAAAAGCCAGGGTGTCTTTTGCAAGGGCAACTTCTTGCCTCTTGATCCTAAGATTAACTTCCTTCATCCTAGCTTTGTGCTCTCTCCTCTGAGGGGAAGTCATCCTCCTCACAGCAGAGCCACTGGACCCTACTGAGGAATCAGAATGAACAGAACCACTGGACAGTGATCTGTTCCTTCTGTTTCCACGGTTAGACCTATTTGGAAGGTTAGAGGGGGCCTACCGTGGCTCTCTCCACCTCCAGATAGTCCTGTGTTACCCAGGCCAGGTTCATCTACTGCATCCTGGTCATCATCCTCATCAGAGACCAATGGATATTCTCCAATTGGATTTTCCTCTGTTGATGGATGGCCCCCCTCTCCATTTCCATGGTTACCTGGGTCTGATGCATTCTCTACATCATGAGCCACTAAGATATCTACCAGGTGGGTAAAGGTTGGACTCTGTCCTTTTGTCAACTTTCTGGCTGCACACAGGCTTCTCAACTCATGAAAAGTGAATGAGTCATACTTAGAAGGCACCCTCTGGGTTTCTTGAAGAGGTCCACTAGGGCCTGCTTCCAAGGACATTTTCTAGTGAGGTGTGGTGTATGCACCTTCCTACACTAAATGGTTTCCTACTAGAACCTCTCTGGGAGTTGTAGTCAGGATGTGTTAGGCCCTTACCACCTACAACTGCTAAGTTCAGTAGAACTTATGTATTATAAGAACTTGATTTATATGTACCTATAGTTACCTTGATGGGATCTTTCAAATGATATCTCAAAATTATATGGTAAAACAACAGGAAGCTCTTATCCCATCCGCTGCACACCAATGTGTGAAGTTAGCCTGGCATATGATGTCCACTATTCTGGTGGGCACTGTAGGAGAGTAGGGTCTGCAATCCTATGATCACCCCAGATTTTTGCTTTTTGCTTCACTGGTTTACGACTTTCCCTGGCTGTGGGCCTGCTAATCAGACCCACAGCCTAGCTGTTCTCTCTCTAAATTGACGCACATGTACCTTAGGTGCATTTACCAATTGGTACTGGGCCACCTTATCAGTCCCTGTACAGTATACCTTAGGTATCCAGGGCATAGGTGTACCCAGGGCCTACCAGGGGCTGCAGCATGTATTATGCCACCCCTGGCTGGCCATCCAAATCTGACACAACTGGCTGCACGACAGCTGGGGCAAGGTGGTGTAAGCACCCTTTGCTTTAGATATAGTATTCCTATATCTAACCCTAAAATGGACACATGTATTCCTATCAGTCACTCCTATGACAGGCCTTATCAATCCTGAAGGCAGAGTGCTTGGAATTATGTGAGATGGTGCTCTGGCATGAGCTGAGCCCTTTTGCAGCTTGCGGAACCAAGTCCTAATAGCTGTTCCATGATAACGCGTACCATATACTCTTAAGTGCATTATAATCCTCGCGGTTATTTGCCAACTTTGGTATCGCTTTATCAAAACATGTCGAGTAAGGTGTCATACGAATTGGAATACTAACCCCTCGCCAATTCTGGTGATGGGGTTAGCATTCCACCCTTCTAGAGGGACACGACATGTATGTAACTGTGAACCCCGGTTAAAGCTAACTCGAGCCTCAGCATCACAAAATGGATGCTGCCACCACAGACACAAGTCTGACCTCCTGCTGCTGGGAGTCCTTCCAGCGAGGAGAGCTTGGACAAAGGGGTTTCCTGTCAGGGGCGGTGCTAGCACCATCCCAGACAGGGTTTTGTGTATCCCAGGTAGGCAGGGTTGTGAGGAAGGTGACTGCAAGTGGCACCCCGGTGCTCACTGTGCATATGCCGGCTTAAACCAGTTCCAGGGGCACACCAGCCCCCGAGCTGGGGAAAGTCCGGACAAGGGAGAGGGGTGTAATCACCCCTTTCCTGGTCCCACCCATGGGCAGGACCTAGTCGCGTGCCAGCCCCTTTCTTTAGAATAAAGGTAGGAGCGGGCCCCCTTCCCAAATTAGATAATTCTGAATCTTGAACTACTTTCCACGAAAGGAACTCTTGATACCTTCTGAAGACTCTCCCTTGTGGCTAAGGAGTAGCCACCCTGCACCCGCAGGCACCATCTAAGCATTGGGGTTTGCTGTAAGTCCATCCTCCGGATCAAGTCTGCCCAGCTCGACGAGACCCGGATTCCCTGGCATCTCTGACCTCTACCTGCATCATCAGCCCAGCTGAGATTCGTGGGTGTGACGAGACCTGAGCGACCGGCCATCTTCAAAACTGCACGACGCTTAACCAGCACGACCGCCGAGGGATCCTCGAGTGAGTGCTTTGGGATTTGAGAAGGCCTAACACTGAGCAGCTCCAGCACCGAAGTCCAGCCCCCCAGCATCCACGAGATCTGCGTGGGGCCCTTCTGCTCTTTGCTGCTCACCGCGTTGTCCGGTCACTTGCCTGCTGGCTAGTGGCCCTCCTGACGTGACGACGTACCATGACGATTTCACCGCTGGTCTGGTTGCTCCAGGCTGGCCCTGGCTCCCTTCCAAAAGAGGAGCACCCCGGACCGAATCACTGACAGAATTTCGATTTCACAAAAATCGACCTACTATAACATCGAGTCTCAAATATCGATATCACTAATATCGACACCCTATACTTAACATGAAAACGACAATAATATCGAGCAAACTATATCTATGAACAAAAATATCGTCTACAGAAATATCGTCAACATTATTTTCGAATACCATAATATCGACACTCAATACTACATATAGCACACTACAATAATATTGAATACTAAAATTTCGATAGCACTATTTTCGTCAATATCAAAATATCGATAGCTAAATAATACTCAATTTTTTATATATAACACCAATAAATCTATTCTCTTAGTAATACACACATTTCAAAAGACTTCACTAATGTATTTTCAATTTATTAAGTAACATTTACTGTAAAAAATTGTGTTTTCGCAAACTGACGATATTTGTATATAAACTCTTTGTAAACATACTTTTTTAATACTTAGTACTCATTTTACATATTCTATATTTATTACAAGAGTTTTTTATTACATAAATATATCATTTCAGTTCCTCAACATAAACTATATAAGAAGATATATCTTAAATGTTTAAGTTAAAAAAAATTCAAACTAACCAATAGTAACTCGTCTTTACATATCTGACCAATCAGATAGCAAACTTAATTACACATAGACTATATAAACCAGTCACAAACAGCCATACAAGTTGCAGGAAATATTCTTCGTGACCACATACTGCCAATTTTGGGAGCACCATCTATATTCTTCTCTGCAAGAAAATTCGTCCTGAAACTACAAGTAAGTAATCATATAGCTCTGTTAATAAATTCTAATGTTTTTTTGCTATTACTTATAGACCAAGATTTGTAACCTAATTTGTTGTTTCTTTATGTACTTTGCCTTTAAACAGACTCTACAAACAAATCAAGTTATACTTCAACTTTAAGATACTGGACACTTTAAATTTAAAAAAGGTATCTACATATGTTTAGTATTTGCTTAACGTTATTTGACAATTATTGTCCTAATTTCAAACTCTCTACTTTGTTTCTTAGCCTGTAACTCTTAATACATATTGTGAAGCCAGAATGTTTTGGGGAAAAAACGTTACAATGCTGTGTAAAAAATGTTTTCTTCCTGTTCTTAAATATGTTTCTTTTGCTTTTACTCATAATACATGTGTCATCCCAGGTTCTTTTCAGCAAATAAGTAACAATGCTTTATAACAAATGTGTATTGTTTATAGAACATATAAACGCATTGGTAATTTTCATAAACTTTCTCTCTAAACAGAACTCAAAGGTACAGAAAAGAGATAATTCACATCAAAGACCAAACATTCTGCTACTACTATAATTCTCTTGGTAAGTTCATAAATAAAACATAACAAGTCTTTATAAACTCTATAGAATGTACTAGAACTAAAAATGACTCTTTTTATGCTTCTGTTAGTATAATCTTGGAAATGTCTCTTTTAAAATCCAAATAAACAAAACTATTTTTAGAGACGTTATAAACTACAAAAAATGTTACCAAAATACAAATTGTAACTTTTCCTATAACATACTTAAATATTTTTCAACAGACCGTGGCAATTGAACCACAACATCGAACTGAACAAGCATCTACTTTCGATAAATAGAACATTACTGCTGGTAAGTAAATTACTAGAAGAGTACTAGCTTTATTTAAAATCTTTTATACATTTCTGATTTTATTAATATTTGTATATTAACTTTTCTAGATACCAGAACTCAAGAATGACGGATGATGCAACATTTATTACATCTCAGAAAGGCAAATTTTTGTTATGCTATATGGGCTACATTTATACTCAGGAGAAACAAAAAGACCTTAAAGTGAATTGGAAGTGTACAAAATATTACTCCAATAAATGCTATGGCCGTGCTACAACAAGGGAAACTAGTGTTATTAATACCACTGAACATAATCACTCACCAAACATCTCGGAAATAGAAGTGAGATCCACTCTTGAGAATATCAAAGAATTAAGTACCAGATCAGAACTACCTACCAACGTAATTCTGAAAGAATTACTACCTAAAGTTCCCAAAGAAGCAAGAGGTCAGCTACCATCTATTGCTTCCATTAAAAGAACAATAGCAAGAACAAAAAAAGCAAGTAGACCCAATATACCAACTCCTAGAACTTTTGAAGAAGTCATAATTCCGCCAGAGCTTGTAATCACTCATAATGACGAGCCATTTATTTTTTATGATAATCATAGCAAGGACAAAAGAATAATCATGTTTGCAACTAATAACAATATTAAAAAATTAACTGAAAGTGCTACTTGGATGATGGATGGAACTTTTTCTATATGCCCAAAACCTTTCTACCAGTTATACACAATTCATGGGCAATACCATAATACCTGTATCCCCTTCATATATTGTTTATTACCGAACAAACAAGCCACAACTTACTCAGAAATCTTACAAAAAATAAAAGAACAAACTTCTGACTACTTCCCAATGAAAATCATCATAGACTTCGAACAAGCTATGATTAATTCTATTTTGAAAACTTACCCACACACATCCATTCAAGGATGTTATTTTCATTTCAATCAATGTCTCTGGAGACATTTACAAAAATCTGCCCTTAGTGTTGAGTATGCAACAAATATAACTTTTGCATGCCAAATCAAACATCTCATTGCTCTGGCATATGTACCAGTAACTGATGTGGCCGAACATTACAATCTGTTAATTGAAAGTCCTTTCTACACCCAAAATGAGCAAAGACTCGCCCCACTTTTAGATTACTTTGAGGACAACTGGGTAGGAAGACTACATAGGTCAGGCCACAGACGCCAGCCAAAATTTGCAATTCCCTGGTGGAATGTATATCTACCAACGCTCAACCAAGAGGCAAAAACGAACAATGCTGTTGAAGGTTGACACAATGCCTTCCTCTCTTCTACTGGACGTACAACACCCACATTACACAAGCTAGTCACAGCTATACAAAAAGAACAAAGCTTTCAGGAACTACGTATGCAGCAATCTGTCATACAACTGAAACCAAAACTCTCTAGACAAACTGCTCAAATGTATCTATATCTTCAACAGCAAGTCCAACTATATCCTACAACAAGAGGACTGGAATATCTAAAAATGATAGCCAAAACATTGAACTAATTGCAATAAGTAAATCAATTGATAAAGATCAAACAATATCCTTAATCTAATAAAACACATATTTTAATATAATAAAAAAAAATTATTTAGTCTAATTTATTTTTTAACACTATTATAAAAAGACTAAATAAATATATTATTATATCACAATATTTGTTTTTAAATACTGTTTCCATCCAAACAAAATAACATAAATTAATAACTTACCTTTAAATAGAACATCATAAAGATTAATCCTTTACCGACAATACAATGTGTAAATGTCAAAGACTTAATCCAACAAATCATTAATTATGTTTCAAATAACTCTGCTAAAACTATCCATCATCCAAATAAAACGACTATTTAAATGCCATTTAAAATGACGACTGTTATCTTAAACTGTGAAAAATATTTCAGAGAACTCAAAATATAAAGGAAGAATGTAAATCATCTCCGTTCTAACAACTGAAACACACTTCCTTTCCCTAAAAAAATAATAATCGGAAACGGAAATAGCTGTTTCAAAATACGAGAAAAAAAAAAGCTAAACAATCCCACCGACATAACACTAACGAGTATCCCATAATATATAAACATAACATTCCTATTTTTTTTTATTTTAATTAAATTATACCACATACTCATTAACTCCAACTATTTTAAATGGCTCAAAAACTCGTGAACGAAAATACGTATTGAGTCCACTCCATTATATGTAAATAGTCATACTTTAATTACCAACCCCAAAATAACAAATTACTACCTTTATTTTTAAGTTACAATACTTTAAAAAGATAAAAGTAGAATCGTACCTACTCAAAAGTGAACCTGCTTCCAACCGCGACTTTCCCTTTCCCAAAATAACGCAAAAAGACAAAGAGTGGTTACAAAATAAAAGAACCAAATTATATGTAACTGTGAAAAGTACTACTATAAATGTCCATTATTGTTATATATATGGTTCGAAATTATGTGTAATGTACAAAAAATTGTATAGTATATTGTGAATAGAAAATCTTTTTGCCTGTATATTAATTATATTTTACATACTTTTAATATTTATTACATTAAGTATGAAAATATAGAAATATTTAATTTAATATGTATTAAAATTATTATAAAACTAAATGTGTAATATTGTATTTGTTTATCAGATTTAATTGTTTACAATATGACTAATATGTGAAAATTGTTAATATTAAAACGTATTTATTAATAATAATAATTATACATAACAATATTGTATTGTTAAAAGAATCATTGAGGATGATGTACATGTTCTAATTAAGATCTTTATATTATATTATACATTTAAAAGTGTTCATATGTTAATATCATCATCTGTATATCACTATATGTATTAAAATTTAGTGACTTATGTTTTTCATTACACATGTTTAATGTTTTATTAAGAAACAATAATTTTATTATGTATGTATAATATCATACATTGCATTATGTGAACTAACCATTTTTTCTCTACAAATTAAAAGTACTTGTCAAGAAAACTACTCTAAAATGTGATTATTAAAAGAACATTGTCCTCCTTTTTTTTATATTTATACCAAACATAGCTTGATAAAATGTATATGTGATCGTATTTTTCAAGTGTTGAATAAAAAAATTTATTGTAAAGAAAACTGGTGTCATTATTTTGTATTACCTATGACAAAATCATTTTTATGTCTTTTTGCAAATGTATTATAACTGTAATGTTCTATCTATTTCTATATACCACATGTAATTAGAGTACATACTATACACTGAACTTATAACAATTATTATTCATACACCCATATACATATAATATCAATATTTGAAAGACACATAATTAATTTTTTTAATATTCCGACTCCAATCACCATTTACTTTAGGTAATTGCTTCTCAAAAAACGTTAATAATTTACTATTACAACTGCAATCACTATTTAATTAGGGTAAGTGCAGGACACAGAACATGTTGAATTTACTATTCCAACTCCAATTAACAATTAATTTAAGTAACTGCAGGACATTAATTCATAATAAATTACTATAGTAAATAAAATGTAAAAAAATAATTAATGTAATATAATTAAATGTAATTTCATTTAATAAATTTAATTTAAATTGAATCTTAATTTATGTTTTCCCTGTACCCCTATAACTAAAAACTGAACCAGAATCCCAAAATACCCCTTTACCCACAAACTAAAAACTAACCCTAAAAGCTAAAAATACCCCTTTACCCACAAACTAAAAACTGACCCTGAAACCTAAAAATACCCCTTTACCCACAAACTAAAAACTGACCCTGAAACCTAAAAATACCCCTTTACCCACAAACTAAAAACTGACCCTGAAACCTAAAAATACCCCTTTACCCACAAACTAAAAACTGACCCTGAAACCTAAAAATACCCCTTTACCCACAAACTAAAAACTGACCCTGTAACCTAAAAATACCCCTTTACCCACAAACTAAAAACTGACCCTGAAACCTCACAAAACCCCTTTACCCACAAACCAAAAACTGACCCTGAAACCTTACAAACCCCCTTTACCCACAAACGAAAAACTGACCCTGAAACCTAAAAATACCCCTTTACCCACAAACTAAAAACTGACCCTGAAACCTTACAAAACCCCTTCACCCACAAACTAAAAACTGACCCTGAAACCTAAAAATACCCCTTTACCCACAAACCAAAAACTGACCCTGAAACCTTACAAAACCCCTTCACCCACAAACTAAAAACTGACCCAGAAACTTAAAAATACCCCTTTACCCACAAACTAAAAACTGACCCTGAAACCTTACAAAACACCTTCACCCACAAACTAAAAACTAACCCTGAAACCTAAAAATACCCCTTTACCCACAAACTAAAAACTGCCCCTGAAACCTAAAAATACCCCTTTACCCACAAACTAAAAACTGACCCTGAAACCTTACAAAACCCCTTCACCCACAAACTAAAAACTGACCCTGAACACTTAAAATACCCCTTCGCACACAAACAAAAAACTGACCCTGAACGCAAAAAATTTACCTTTGAAAACACTACCCACCCTTATCCACTATAAACTCGACATCCCACTCCTAAAATTATGATACATTTCTTTAGTAAATATCTACTAAAATATATATTTATAATACTTTTTACTACATACACAAAATACCTAAATTTAAAACAAAAACATAATTGTGTTCAAAATTTCGGATTTAAATAATATGTATATAAAATTTCGAAATGAAAAAATAAATAAATACAATGCGAAATTTTTTATTCTATGATTACAGTATACTTTGTTTATACACTACCCACCCTTATCCCCTTGAAACTATACATCCCACTCCTAAAATAATTAGACAAATATTTATAGAAAATATATAAAATATTATATATACAATTCTTTTTCGTACATACACAAAAGCAAACTTAAAAAATGTGTACTATATTCGATAACAATCGATATCGTTTCGCATAATTGTAAATTTTTTTTGCTATTTTAGAAATTTCGAAATTTATAAGAAAATGCGAAATATTTATTTATATAATTACCCTATATTTTTTAAAACACTACCCACCCTTATCCCCTATAAACTCTACATCCCGCTCCTAAAATTATTTCACAAATATTATTAAAAAATAATTTAATTATTTTATATTTATAATACTTTTTAGTACATACACAAAAATTAATAAAATTTTTTAATATACTCCCTAAATTTCGATCAAATTTCGACTACTACAAATATTTTTGTAAATTATCGAAATTTTGAAATTTAAATGAAAATTCGAAATTTTAAATTGTAAAATTACACTATACTTTTTTAAAACACTACCCACCCTTATCCCCTATAAACTCTACATCCCGCTCCTAACATTAATATACAATTATTTAGTAAAAATTAAAATATAAATATAGATTTACACAATTTTTTAAAATATATCCAAAAGCAAACTACAATTAATTTAACAATACTCCATAAATTTATATAAAAATTCGCATTTTACAAAAATTTGAATTAAATTTCGAAAATGTATAATTTTACTTCAAATGCGAAATTTATTATTCCATAATTACACTATACTTTTTTAATACACTACCCACCCTTATCCCCTATAAACTCTACATCCCGCTCCTACACTTATAACTAAAATTATTTAAATTATATGTGTAAATTACCTTATATATAAACAACATTTAACTATATCATTACTTAACATACTTTAAAACATCACTTTTACATATCGATATTTTTGCCAATCGATATTTTCAGCTTCGATATTACTGATTTCGAAATTCATGTCTTCGATATTGTTGACACACACATAAATCGATATTTTCTACGACGATATTTTGGTTGTCGATATTTCTTAACATCGATATTTAGGACTCGATAATATGGTACTTCGACATTAACAACTCGATATTTTGACTGTCTACCCCCCGGACCCTCCTGGTCCACTCCAGACGCCATCTTGACTCCACCGCGTGGGCTTGCCTTTGCCAAGGTTGTTGCCCCAATCCTGGGTCCAGCATCCCCGACAGCAGACACCTTCGTGGGACAGCTCGCACCTCCAGCCTGGTCGCCGACAACGCCTCCTGGTCCGAGGGACAGCAGAGTCCAGCGTCTCCCACTCACCTGGTCGAGGTGACTTCATCCGGTGCCATCCTGGTGCCCACACAATCACTGGGTAGTGATTAACACCTTGGCTGCTAGGTGTTTTCCCCTCCTATGCTGACTTGTCGTCAGGTCCATTGATCATGACGAGCTGAGCTCGTCATCAGCACAGCTCAACCGTGCATCATGACGAGCTAAGCTCGTCATGAGCATGGAAAGGGTTAAGAACTGAGTCCCCTCTGCTTTCAGGTCATCTCCATCACCGATCCAGGCTTGGATCACACCGAACTTCTTCACTGGTCGCCTGCCAGCATCTTCTTCTTTCAGGCTCCATAGACTATAACGAGGATTCCCGACGTCTTTTGAACCCTATGCAGCCGCAGCCCCTGGGCTAGGTAACCCGAGCATTTCGGTGCTCCAACGTAGGTTCACTATCTAAGTGTCCAGATCCTTTTTCGTTTTTAGTCTACCTAGTCGGATTCGTCCGGAAATAGTGACTTTAGAAATTCTAGCCTCCATAGACTTTGTCCCGCATCCCGCGTGAGAGTGCACACTCTGCACCCGATCTCCCTAGGCCTCCTGCCCCTAACCTTAGGGTTCAGTAGTGTAGTCCTAGCGATCCTGAAGCCTCTGGATCTTGTTACTTACCTGCTAGTATTTCGCATTCCACTTTTAGAGTATATGGTTTTTCGTGCCCCTCGGGCATTTGTGTAAATTGTGCAACTTGAAGTATTTTCTTAAGAGTTTTGTATTGTGCTTAGCTCCCTGACTCATAAAGAGCTCAGGGTAGACTTGTTATAAATAAATATCCTTTATTTTCATAACAACTTGTGTGGTGTCCTTTCACTTGGTGTTCAAGGGGTATATGTGATGGTATAACAGCTGGCTTAACACGCCCTCTAGAGTTTAGCCTAAAGACTGCTCTTGTCCATGCTACTAGGATAGCTGGTCTATAAGGTTGACTTACAACCAATCATCAATAAGGGTCGTTTGGTATGATACACAGTGATCAATAGAATAGTGAGCACTATATATCAGGCCAACTTCTCACAGGCACCATGCACCAGTCTAATCGACCCTTATTGATGGTGTTTGAAAAGTCACTCTCATAGACAAGCTATCCTAGTAGTAGCATGGGCCAGCAGTCCTAGGCTAAGACTTCAGAGAGCATGTGAAGCAAGCTGTTTTACCAATTATAATCCCTTGAATACCAAATGAAAGGACACCACACAAGGTATATATCAAATATATATGTATTTATTCTAAACACAACCCCTCTGCACTCTTTATGAGGTCGGAAGTAAAAGTACATTACAAGCTACTCAATTAGCATACGATAAGTTGCACAAATACAGTTATGCCCTAGGGGCTTCACAAACCATATACTAAATAAGTGGTATAAGAACCATGTGACAGTTAGACAGCAGATCTAGGGCTTGTAGAATCGCTGGGACTACACTAAACAACCAAAGGTTAAGAAGTAGGAGGCCCATGGGAGACGCGTGCAGTGTCTAAACACAGTCGCGAGTTACCATTGGCTTATAATGGAGAACGAAGAAGTTACAAAGTTAATGTTTAAGGACACTTCCTGATGGACTATGGTAAAACCCCTTTAGACTAGGATACTTCGAGAGTCAAGACCCACGGGAGCACCGGAGTACTCGTGTTACTTCACCCAGTTAAGCTGGGTGCATGGTGCCTTTTGGTGTCAGGTTTCGTCGTCGTTTTCTATGGAGATCTGCAAAGACGTGCTGCAGGAGACCAGAGGAAATGTGTCCGGGTGGATCCAAGGGTGGATCGATGATGTGAAGAACCTGAAAGCAGAGGGGACAGAGTCTGGATCACTAGCCAGTGACCAGAAAGGAACCAGGTGATGTCGCTTGCTGGAAGGTGAAGCAGGTGAGCTGGTCTCTTTCAGCCACAAGGTCCTGGAGGCATTGACGATGACCAGGAGCTGGATACAAGCTGTCCCAAGATGGATCTAATTGACTGCTGAGTTGGTTTCCGGATTGGACCCAACAAGCCTTGGCGACCACAACCCACGCAGGATGTCAAGATTGGCTCTGTTGCAGACCAGCAAGGTCTGTGGCGCTTCTCCTTTGAAGGGAATCTGGAGCAAGCCTGTAGCAACCAGGAAAGCAGTTCAGTTAAAAAGGAAAGTCTTCAGGGGGCTCACTAGCCAACGGGCAAGGAACTGGGAAGACGCGTCAAGCTGGATGCAAGAGCAGGCCCCACGGGGCACTCGTCGTGTGTGGAGGGCTGAGCTTCGGTGCAAATGGTGCTCGGGTCTGGGGCTTCTCGTACCCCAATGCACAACTGTGAGGGTACCTCGGTCGTCAAACAGTTAGCAAAATGCAGATGTCCAGGGTGTCCGGTCCCACGTCTCTCGTGTCCGCCACGGGTCTCAGCTTTGCTGTGGATGTGGGTCGGAGTTGGAAAAGTCTGAGAGTTCAGTTCCTGTGTCGCTGAGTCTTCGGGTTCCGGCGGGAGCGTCGACAAAGCAGACTGGCAAGTTACTGGTGGTGCCTGTTTGCCCAGGGTGGTCACTCCTTGACCACAAGGGAGATGTCTTGCATCTTCTAGTCAGCATAAATTGTTGAAGGTCCAAGAGTTCTGTAACAAAGTTTCTTTCCAGGATAATCTAAAGTCCTGGGGACACAGCTCCTATACTTATATTAAGCTAAGGGGCTGGATTACCTGCCTAGGTCCCTCCTATGGGTGGACCTGAGAAGGGGGTGGTTGCACCCCTTTCCCTTTGTCCAGGTTCGCGCCAGAGCTGGGGCTGGATTTCCCCAGCAACTGGTTTGAACTGGGCTATGCATGGAGCACTTTGTGTGCCCCAGGCAATGTCCAGATACATTCACTGAATGCAGCCCTCCCTGCCCCAATACACATAACCCCTGTCTGGGGAGTTGCTGGCACCTCCCTGGACAGGAAACCAATTGTCCAGGCCACCCTTGTCGGAGTTTCCCCCAGCACCAGGTGGTCAGACTCGTGTTTGTGGCAGCAGCATCCATTTTGTGATGCTGAGGCTCTGTTGAACTTTAACCGGGTAAAGCAGTAACATACATGTCTTTTCCCTCTAGAAGGGTGGAATGCTACCACCACCGCCAGAATTGGCGGGGGGTAGTATTCCAAAGTGTTTGACACCTTACACGACATGTTTTGATAAAGCCGAACCAATGTTAGCATTAACCGCGAGGATTATAATGCACTTAAGAGTATATGGTATGGCTATATCATAGACCAGCTATAAGGAGATGGTTCCGAAAGCTGCAGAGGGGCTCAGCTCAAGCTAGGTCACCCTCTAACATAAAACCAAGCACTTTGCCTCCAGGATTGTCGAGGCCTACCATAGGAGTGACTTATAGGTGTATATGTGTCTATATGTAAAGGTAGATATAGGTATACTATATATCTAAGTAACCCACCTAACCCAAGCTGAGTGATCAGCCTGTGATGTCAGTTTGGAGGGCCAGCCAGGGGTGACATAATACATGCTGCAGCCCCTGGGAGGCCTTGGATGCACCTATCCCCTGGGTACCTATGGTACACTATACAGGGGCTCACATAGGTGACCCAATACCCAATCTGGTATGTACCTAAAGTGGTGCACAGACAAAATATCGACTCCAAAATATCGACTGGACATAATATCGAGTTTTAAATATAGACTGGACAAAATATCGACTGGACATAATATCGACTACAAAAATATAGTTTTTCAGGTAAGTTAAGTAATATCGACTGTATAAAATATAGATAGCAAAAATATCGAATTTTTAATAATATATAATATTTTATAGTGTATTTTTATGTAATAATATGTGTGAAAAGTGTGTATTAATGTTATAAAATATTTTATTAAATGAATTTTGTTTTTTTAATAATTGCGTAATGTAATTCTGTAGCGGGTTGTGGGTTTATAGGGGAATAGGGTGGGAAGTAATTTAATAATAATTAATTAATTAAGATATGTTTGTAAATATTTATAATTAATAGTTAATTGATAATTAATTAATAATAATTAGTTAATTAATTAATATAATTTTGTACATATTTTGTATTAGTAATTAATTGGTAATTAATTAATTGTAATTAGTTAATTACATTAATTAGAGTACATTTTAATATATATAATTTTGTGTTATTGTTAAGTAATTAATTGGGAAAAAATAATATTAATTATTAAAATAATTACAGCTAATGTGCTAATATATTTACTTTATTGTTATTGTTAATTAATAATTATTTGGTAATTAAATAATATTGATAAATTTTGGGTAAAGGAGTATTTTTAGGGTTCAGGGTCAGTTTTCAGTTTTTGGGTAAAGGGGCATTTTTAGGGTTCAGGGTCAGTTTTTAGTTTTTGGGTAAAGGGGCATTTTTAGGGTTCAGGGTCAGTTTTCAGTTTTTGGGTAAAGGGGCATTTTTAGGGTTCAGGGTCAGTTTTTAGTTTTTGGGTAAAGGGGCATTTTTAGGGTTCAGGGTCAGTTTTCAGTTTTTGGGTAAAGGGGCATTTTTAGGGTTCAAGGTCAGTTTTCAGTTTTTGGGTAAAGGGGCATTTTTAGGGTTCAGGGTCAGTTTTCAGTTTTTGGGTAAAGGGGCATTTTTAGGGTTCAAGGTCAGTTTTCAGTTTTTGGGTAAAGGGGCATTTTTAGGGTTCAGGGTCAGTTTTCCGTTTTTGGGTAAAGGGGCATTTTTAGGGTTCAGGGTCAGTTTTTAGTTTTTGGGTAAAGGGGTATTTTTAGGGTTCAGGGTCAGTTTTGGGTTTTTGGGTAAAGGTGTATATTTTAGGGTTCAGGGTCAACAAATAAGATTGTAAAAAATGATTTTTATTATTTTCATTTATTATTTAATTATTATAATTTAATTTAAGTATTTTTAAGTATATTTTAGTAATTAAAATTTAATATTAATTTAATTTAACACTGTTTTTAATAAAGTCGATATTTTTTACATCTATATTATTGTTAACGATATTTTGTACTCGATATTTTTGTACTTACCTGTTTGTAGATACAAACTCGATATTTTGTCCTCGATATTTTGGCAAGTCGATATTTTGTCCCTCGATATTATTTCAGTGATCCACCTAAAGTACATGGTATCAATTTGGAGAGAGAACAGCTGGGCTGTGGGTCTGATTAGCAGGCCCACAGCCACATTAAAGTCGAAAAACCAGAGAATCGCAGCAAAAAGTGGGGGTGACCATAGGAAGCAGACCCTACTCTCCTACACTCTGGCCTTCCAGGGATTAAACTTCTGTTTGACTACACCGATTTTCATCACTTTTGTTTTTTTAACAATCAGTTCAAGGCCATTCTGTTGTATATAGGCCAATAGGAGTATGTCTCACAAGAATCATCTCATCGGCATACTGGAGGTAACTAATTTGCACTCCCCCCATCCTAGGAACATGCCCATTAACACCATCCAAATGCTGAGAAAGATCTTATAAAAATAAATTAAATAAGCAGGAGTCAAGGACACAGCCCTGCTTTAGGCCATTATATGTTCTAATCTTCATTGATAAGGAATTACCCTCCCCAAACTTAACTTGAACCCAAGTGTCAGTATACAGAAGTATAATAGCTTTCAACAATTTCTTTGATACTCCCAGATCGGACAATTTTTTCCATAACAAATTTTGTGGCACAAAGTCGAAGGCTGCCTTAAGATCAATAAAAGCAATGTATACATTTTGTTTATTTAAGATAGCCTTCTCCGCAAGCAAGGTTAGAGCCAACAAATTTGTAATAGTGGATTGACCTTTCTGGAAATCTGTCTGATTAAATGGAATAATACTCTCCTTCATAGCCCAATCTTCCAATTCTATTAGGAGACAAGAAGCAAACACCTTTGCATCGACATAAGTCAACGAGATTAGTCGATAATTAGAGGGTTTTGACATCGGGCGCTTTCATAAATAGGTTGCACTATGCTACCTTGCCATGATTCTGGGACAACCCCCAGGGTCAAAACTTCCCTAAATAAATTATGTTGAATGCCGGCCCACAGATCACTATTAGCACGAAACAGGGCATTAGGTAGCCCATTAGGTCCCGGTGCTTCATTTGCTCGAAGCCCACATAACAGAGGCAATACTTGATTTCAACTTGGAATTTCTAAATCAAAATTTGGATCTAGACTAGAATCAATAACGTGATCAGTGGAGCTCAAATCGAGACACTCATCATTCCCCGCATTGGTTATTGATATATTATTTACCTCACCTAAAGCAAACCTGTCTAGGTGTTTTCCCATCCGAACTGATAAACCATACAAATTTGCTATAAACATTACCCAACTGAGTTCTGGTACATTTACAGAAAAAGCCCTACAGCCTCCCCTTTCGAGCTTATTAATAACCGCCCACATTTTTTTGCATTATTTTGCTTAGTGGTAATAGTAAACTATTCTATAGCCCAGTTTGATATTTAATTTTTGCTTTCCATATTTCTTGTTTGTAGGTTTTCTTAAGTTCCTTCAGATTTTCTTTATACACTAGATAGGTCTGACAAAATATACAGGCGTATGCCTCACGGACAGCTCAATTAAGTACTTTATTTAACTTTATTAGTTTAGGGGAAAAACATATTTTTTGTATATTCAGATTGGTGTTTATTTTCCTAGTCTTTCCAATCAGTTGAGTAGGTCACTGCAGCATAGGTCCTAAGACTCTCATTACTGCATGATTGCATGTCCTGAACGACTGTGAGAGCGGAGAGCTGCGTGCTGCGGGAGAGGAACTGGAGCAGCGTGTGGCGTTGCAAGTGAGCGAAGGAGATCGTACCGGACCTAAGCAGGATCACCGGCGGCTGGAGCCGCTGAAAAGCTAACGCGAAGTAGGAGCCCCTGTCTCCATACCAAGGCGGCCGTCGCCGCTGGTGGAAGCGGAGCGGCAGGGCCTGCCGAAAATCGGACGCGGCAGGAGCCACCATCAACTCAACACCAAGGCGGCTGTTGCCGCGGGTAATAACAGGGCTGCAGGAGCAGCCGAGGGTCAAGCACGGCAGAAGCCGCCATCGTCGGGACATCGGGGCAGCCGCTGCCGCGGGTGATAGTGAAGAGGCAGGAGCTGCAGAAAAATAAAAACGCGGCAGGAGCCGCCATTAACAAATCATCAAAGTTGCCGCTGCCGGCCGTTCCCTCCTCGGCACACTGTTTTTCAGCCAGTCCTGGGTTTGTGGATTCTCCAAACAAGGTGAGACACACCCTGAAACGGGAGAAGGAGGACGGGGGATAAAAACGGCGGCGGCAGCTGAAAGGCGGGTGATCTCCAGCTTTAGCCTCCACTGACAGCAGTCATGCCTAACCAGTCCAAGCCCAAAGCGCCAAAGCGCCAAAACAGTAGCAGGGAAGTGAGAAGACTGAAAAGGCAGAAAGAAGCCCCCATTGTTCCCCACCGAAACCAAAGGTGATGTAGTAGGTCTCTGGTGCAGGTAGGAGTCCGGTCCTGGTTTTGGAGAGAGCGAGAGAACCGCAGACAGAGCTGCTGCTGCTGCTGAGAGGGCGTAGAGGGGAGTAAAGCCTGACTTTTGACCTAGTACCTCGCGATTGCTTATAGAGGGTACTGTCTGACCTGGGAATGCCCCCGTATCTGTTGTCACTATTAATAAAGCTCCATACCAAAAACTTCACGCAGGTGCGGTGGGGCAAACAGGGCCAAAAGACCGCCCGAATACCAGTTAAACGGGGTGTCCGCCAGGGGTGCGTCCTTGCCCCCACTCTGTTTTCATTGTATGTCAACAGAGTGGTGGAGCATCTTTTAAAACATCCTGCAGATGCTCCTACCCTGGCGGGCAGGAAAATACCCACCCTATTATTTGCAGACGATACCCTTCTGAATTCTAAAACACTGGTTGGGCTACAGAGTCTTCTTGATAGCTTTCAGTCCTTCTGTGATTCTCGGGGTTTAAAAATTAATGCTGAGAAGACCAAATATTTAGTCTTGAATCCCCAGAGAAAGCATGGTCGGCCACCCTTACAAAATATGGTGCCTCTGGAAAGGGTCAAGGTCTTTGATTATTTAGGGATTCGCCTGTCCGATAGCATGAAGTGGAATTGTCACCTCCAAAAGATGCTATTAACCCACAAAAGGGTGGTGGGGGTCCTACTCAAAGAACAGCGCTCATCTACTCTCAAACCTATTGCACCAGTGCTAGACATCTACAAGGCGAGAGGTGTTAGCGTGGCGCTCTATGGAGCAGAGCTTTGGGGAGCACAGAACATGGACCTATTGACTCGCTCGGAGAATACGTTTCTGAAGGAGCTGATGGGTCTCTCGTACAATACCCCAACTATACCCTTGCCCCTAGACATGGGATGTCGCTCTATTAAAGACCAGGCTAGATTACGACCCCCTTCTTCTTTGGGCTCGCCTATGGAGAGTTCCTGAACTCGACATCTATGCAGAAGGGCTAAAGGAGGTTTTGTCGCTGTCAGGCTGGTGTAAAATAGGATGGCTAAGGGATGTCAAGCACCTCCTTGGAGAACTGGGATTGGGTGAAGCTTGGTATTCTATGTCTGCACCCCCGAAGGCTGTCCTAAAAAAGGTTTATTGGCAGTGGGTATCGGACAAAAGGAACACTAATCTCAATCTGTGTCGAACCTCCAGAGACTTCTTATTGTTAAAGGAAGTAACCCTATATGAACCTTATCTCGGTGCAATTACAAAATCTAGAGATAGAGCTCTATATACCAAATTTTGAATAGGAGTGCTTCCTTTGGGTGAATTGACCGCTCGCTGGAGAATTCCGGCTCAGACTAGTAAGTTTTGTCCCTTCTGTGCCTCTAGGACCGAGTCGATCCCCCACTTTTTATACGAATGCCCTGCTTATAAAGCTCCTCGCCTCAGGTGGCTTAAACCCCTGTGCAAAGAGTTGGGTACCAGACATTATAGTGTAGCTTTGCGCCAGGACGCCCCTTTGCTGGGGCAGCTGTGCGCGGTATAAGTGTGAATATCATAACATAACATAACATTTGCGAATATTGAAATCTGACACACGACTCCTATTTGTCTTTGGTATGGCGAAGTTTTTAAGCTGAGCATGGTTAACCCCTTGGACCCGGCTGCGATTCTGCGCCTGTGCGGCCGTTTTAAAGAGTGGGCGGGTTCATGCGGCCCCCAGCCGTCATCAGCACACGCCAACCGTGATGCATGACGGCTGGGGGCCGTCATCAGCATGGAAGGGGTTAATCAGATCAAAAAGGCTCACGTATATTGTTTAATTACTTTTTTACTTTGACTATTTTATGTAATTTATTGTTGCCATTGCATTCTATCCTGTATAACTGTATTCTATGAGAATTGGATCTTTTATCTCTTTTAACATGTTTGCCTATTGCTTATAAAGATATGTTTTATATCGAAATAAAGTCATTTTTTTAACTTTTTGACAGTAGTGAGGACAACATGTGCTACAGTGTTGAAGGCTGGAGGGGACCCTGCAGTAGGAGGGAGGCAAGCAGGCGAAGTGTCTTTTAAAAGTTAATGGACTGCTGCAATTGAAGGAAAGAGAAAAACTGCACTACAGCTTAAAGGTGGAGGGGTAGTTGAAGCAGGAGGGAGTAGAGCAGTAGATACTAGCTTAAGGGTGGAGGAGCAGTAGGAGGGAGAACATGTGTTACAGTTTTGAAGGATGGAATGGAAGCTGCAGCAGGAGGGAGGAGAACAGGTGCAGCACTGTTAACCCCTTCGATGCTGGTGACCAAGCCAGCTCGTCATGGGCGTTACCTGCGCTGCGCGCATGACGAGCTGGTTTTGTCACGTAAGGCTCTATTTTGACATTTCGGCGCACAGGGGGAAAACCCGCTAGCGCGCATGCGGTTAATGAATGAAGGGGCAGGAGGTCGAAAAAGAACAGATGGTGTTGTGTTTAAGAGTGAAGTGCAGCTTCAGCAGAAGGAAAGATAGTAGGTGCATATGAAGAAAAGAGTGGAAAGGCAGTTGCAGCAGGAGGGAGGATAATAAGTACTGTAGTTTTAAGGGTTGAATGCAACTACAATAGGAGGGAGGAGAATAGGTGCTGCATTGTTCTTGGCTAAATGGGCAGGTGCAGGAGTTAGATACATAAAAAAGGGTAGCTGCAGTATAATACTAAAGAGCATGTGCAGTATAGTTCAAGGTACAAAAGACTGGCACAGCAGGAGTGTGTGACTTTAGCACTGCAATGTTTAGTGTTGAAAAGGCTGTTACACGTGGAGTTGAAGGTGGAGGGGCCTAGTTTGCAGAACAAATATATTGGGATAGAAGAAGAGCATGAATAGCCACTTAGAATAAGATAGCAGAGGCATTAGAGCAGAGTGTAGTTAGTTTAAAAGTAGGGTGTAGAGGAGGTACAATAGTGTGAGGTAAAGTAGTATGTGCTAGAGAGACGGCAGAGCATTTATGGGTTATACAGTGAAGGACAATAACATGCAGAAGGTTAATAACAAGTGACAATATCTTAAAGGTAAGCATGAAGTTAGTTTGTATGTTTATATTGTGTAAAGTTTAGTGTGATTGTATGTGTAGGTATGTATAGTTGTAGTTGTCTGTAGTTGTGTGTGTTTTTGTAGTGTTCTGCAGCAGATGAAAGTATAACAGGTGCTGTACAGCTTAAGGGTGGACGTTCTGCTGCAGTGGTACTAGGTAATAATACAGCTACAGCAAAATCCAAGCATGGAAAGGCAGCTTTAGCGTAAGGTCGTAGAACACATGCAGTACTGTTTATGAGTGGAGGCACTGCTGCAATAGGATGGAGCAGAGTAGGTGCTGCATAATGCAAGGATGGAGAAACAGCTGTAACAGTAGGGAGCAAAACAGGTGCAGCACAACTTAAGTTTGGAGGTGCTGTTGCAGTTAGTGAAAAGAGAACAGGTATAGCATGGCTTGAGGTTAGAGGGGCAGTATGATGTAGGAGAGCTAATACTGCAGTTCTAAAGGCTAGAAAGGCATGTGCAGCAGGAGGGCGGTAAACAGGAGTAGTAGATTTTAAGAGTGGAGAGGCTGCTGCAATTGAAGGAAAGAGAAAAACTGCAGTACAGCATAAGAGTGTAGCAACACTTGCAGCAGGAAGGAGTAGAACAGGAGAAACACAGCATAACGGTAAGGAACAGCAGAGGGGCAACATGTGTTCTAGTATTTAAAGATAATGGGGAAGGTGGAGCAGAAAGGAGGATAAGAGGCGCTGTAGTGTTAAAGGTGAAGGAGCAGCAGGTCGAAAACAAACAGATATTGTAGTGTTTGAAAGTGAAGGGACGGCTGCAGTTGGATGAAGGAGAACAGGTGCCTCATAAGAAAAGCATGGCAAGGTAGTTGTAGCAGGAGGGAAGAAAATAGGTGCTGTGGTTGTAAGTGTTGAGGAACAACTACAATAGGAGGGTGGAAAACAGGTGCTACAGTGTTTAACAGTGAATGGACAGATGCAGTAGGGGACAGTAGAAGTGATGGTAGAAAAGTTATATATGGCAAGCAGCAGCAGAATAGTACTGGAGAGCATGTACAGCAGAGTTTAAGGTACAATAGGCAAGCGCAGCAGAGGTGTTTAAAATGTGCACTGTAGCACTACAGTTTTTAGTGTTGGATGGGCTTCTGCACCTGGAGTTGTAGTGGAGGGGCATGAGCCTGCAAAAAAAATATTTAGGGACAGAAGAAGAGCCTGAACAGCCACTTTAAATTGCAGAACAGAGGGATTAGAGTAGAGGGAATCTAGGCGTTAATTAAGTTTGAGCTATTGGCATTGCTAAATATTGGAACACCAACTGCAACAAAAGTCTATAAATTGTAAGTCAAACAAATGTGTATTTTTTTTGTAGCAATCGTGACATGCTACGCTTTAGATGAATATGTTTAAAAGTAAAGTGCGCCAAGGAGGAGCCTAACCAGTGACCAAGATGGCCGCTTAGGGAATCAGCTCTGCCGGTCTCTTTCTCCCTCCCAGACATCCTGCTGCGCATCCAGAGTGACGCCCGCGGGTGAAATCCCGAGCCGCATCTGAGGTCCGGCGGCGAAGTTACTTCGCCGGACAATTTGAGGCCTAGTCTGGAACTGAAGCCAGGGCCTCGAGTGATCTAGGACCCGGCCGCGAGTGTAAAAACAACTGGGCATGAGACCGGGAGGACCCGGTCTGCCCTGATTTCCAAAAAAGGCATCGCATCGCCGATGGACCGAAGGTCGGAAAGCCAGGTTGCTGCAGTGGCGGAAAGGAGGGGGGGACACAGGAGGACGTGCCCCCCAGCCCCACAACACAACGAGTGGAGTGATAACCGACCGCTTGGCCCTGGAGTCACAGAGGTGGAGGGACGGCCTGGCAGTACTCCGAGTGTTACAGACCACGGAGCACCACTGGAATCACAGTGGGATTGTCCGACAGGGGAGCAGTATTGGAGGTCGATGCGAGGAGTGGGAGCCTGGATTGCCACCCTGCCCCCACACTAAGACTGCGTGGGAGTGCCTCTGGGGGGAGTGCGGCGAGCACCTCGCCCATCACGGGAATGGTCCGTTAGTCTAGCGGACTTGCTGCAAATCGCGTCTGTTTGTGGTGGGTGCCCGGTGTCGCTCCCCGCTTGAGGTGAAACTGTGAGAGGAGGGCTGCAACAGGAGGCAGAAGCACTGAGAGAGACGGGCAATGCTTGGCATTATGCAAGGGCGCTGATCGAGGTCTCCCGGACACGTGCTGAAGTGGCAGTAGGGGCCGGAGGGGCTGAGGGGGAGGATATTGAGTGGCGGAACAATGATCCGAGGTGTGATCGACTGAGTGCGAGCCGTTCAGAAGCCGTGCCCAGTCTACACACTACCGGTGTACTCTAAGGGCAGCTACTATCACTGGAGGCTACGCAGTTTGTTGGATGTGCAAAGACCCGAGAGGCAAGGTGGGGCCTGGTGGAGAGTCGGGGGCCGATCTTGTGAACTCACTTGTTAAGCACTGGAGAGAAACAGAGGCTCTCGACGAGAGTTATCGGAGAGGAGAGGTGTGACAAAGATGCCCAAGGTAAGATGGCAACGAAACCGGATCAGGATAGATCCATGCCCCGAATCTCCAAAGGAGCCATGAATGTCCAGTCCAATAAATTGGACCGTTATTCTCTTCCCAAGGGGTTTCCCTGTAGAGCTGAAACGGACGCAGGTGGGAGGAGAAGAGTCTGCACCTGCTCAGTCAGAACCAACATTGTCGGATCTAATGGCGGCCAACAATGGTGTTCAAACGTCTCTGGGCCAGAAGATGGAGGCCCTGGATAATAAGATTGATACCGTCGGGATTGAAGTGGGGCTGATCAGAGCCTATCTCACAAAGGCAAGTGAAAAGGTGAAGTCATTGGAGGTCAAGACAGCCAGTCTCACGGACGATGGGAATCTGTTGCAACAGGAGATGCGGGGACTTAAGGCCTCAAGAGTCCTCAAGGATAGGAAGTTGGATGATTTTGAAGGGAGGGCACGGTGGGATATCGTTCGCATTTTAGGGGTGTCTGAGAAATCAGAGGATCAAATGCCTGACCTGTTTGTTGAAAACCTTGTTCTTAACCACCTCAAACCGAAAGGCCTCAGCAAATTTTTTATGGTCGAATGGGCACATAGGGTGCCGGGGGGCAGACCCAGGCCCGGGGCACCTCCTCGTCCGATGATCGCCAGGGTCTCGAATTTTCGGGACAGAGACGCTATTCTACAGGCGGCTAGACTGGGGCCCCCATTGAGATTTGAAAATGCGACCCTCTCTTTCTTCCCTGACTTTACTCAAATGGTGCAAAAACAGAGACAGGGGTTCTTGCCGGTGAAGAGGAAGTTGCGGGATAAAGGCATGAAATACGCCATGATGTTTTCGGCGCGTCTTCGAGTGGAGCACAATGGGAAGACCTGGTTCTTTGACAATCTGGAGGTGGTGGCAGACTGGTTAGATAGTACACACGCAACTGAGACTGAGAGTCATGACAAATGGGAGGCGGACGAACAATAAATGTTTGAAAATGGTGACTATGCGGGCCTGATCGTAGGCATATTGTAGGAAGGTGGTGGGGCGAGCAAGTAACAACTCCCTGATACCGCCGTGTTGGTAAGATGTCTCGTGAGATTGATCTGGGTAGTGCTGGTGTAGAGGGAGTACGGGGAGGGGGGAGGTGGACACATTCTCGGTACCTCCTCTATTTTCTACTTTTAGTTAGCTGTAGATTAGGTTGGGGGCGACAGGCACACTGCTAGTTGGGGATGAGCGTAAGCTACAGGCAGGGGTGCAGGGTGGGGAGAGGAGGGAGGAAAGTTGTGGGGGGTTTGCAAATTCGAAGGTTTCTCAAGATTGAGATCTCAATATGTGCAACTATATTTGAATTTTGTTTTTTTTGTTTTTTTCATGCATTAGGTGACATAGATAGATATGTTGTATCATTATCATTTCAATGTCTTCTGGTTGACAGGGATTAGGGATCGCCACGCTCAGCTGGAACGTCAATGGTCTCGTCTCGGTGACAAGATAAAAAGGGGGATGGTCAGTCAGCTGATCAAACGACACTCCCTGGATTTAGTGCCACTTCAGGAGACACATCTGATAGGTAACCGTTGCATGGCGATGCATAGTCGGGGTATAGGTTGGTGGCCCATGCCGGATTTACCACGGAAACTAGGGGGGTGGGTATCGTGGTTAGGAACTCCTCCCCACTGACCATACAGTCCACTTGGGAGGACAAACGAGGCAGGTACATTGGCATTTCGGGGTTGTGGGAGAGGAGGACCATTACCTTTCTGTCCGTATATGTCCCGCCGGCCCTACAGACCGATACCTTTAGAGACCTGTGCAATTTCTTTTAACTTTGCCCTTGGGGTTGTTGATTGTAGGGGGAGATTTCAACGCTGTGATGAACGGTGAGATGGATAGGTACCCTGCCCGACCCTGCCGCCGTCTCGGCAGTGGATGTCGGATTTTGTGAAAACCACTGGGCTGGTGGATGTGTGGCGATTTTGGAATCCATGGGAAAACACATTACACACATACTTCTGCTGCACATCATTCCCTCTCAAGGATAGACTATGTCTTGGTACCAACCTCACAGGTGGCAGGGATTCGAGAGGTGTGACACCTGGGTAGGGGGATCTCGGATTACTCGCCGATCTCGCTCAGTGTAGTGGTGGGACAGAGAGATGTGGGTAGGATTGCCCCCATAAACGCATGGCATTTAAGAGACCCGGCCATTAAAAAAGAGATCAAGCACAGTACGGAAAGATATTTCCAGAATAATGTGGGAACGGTGGAGTCGGTGTGCTCCCTGTGGGAGGCGTACAAGACCGTGATCCGGGGGGGGTATTGTCTTTGATGTAGGAAAAGAAGAAAAAGGGTCAGGCAGGGGTGGACAGAGTGGAGGCAGAGCTGTTGCTCTTGGAGGGAGAGGAGCTGAGGAGTGGCACCCCAGATGGGGCACACCGTCTGCAGCTCCTCCGGGATGAGTAAAGCAACCTGGCGAGAGTTAGGGCCAAAGAGAGGCACACCGACACTCAAAGTAGAATTTACGAACACAGCGATAAGGCTCACAAGCTGATCGCGTGGTTGGAGAGAGGGGAGTGGGCATCACAGTTAGTACCAGAGTTGCAGACAGTTAACATGGGTAGGATAACAGATCCGCAGCAGATTGCAGATGTGTTCTCGACTCATTATATCGCAGTGTACACGGCTGCAGATACATATACAGAGGTCGAGAACGCGGATATGTTACAGGATATTCAGATGCCCACTCTCTCGGAGGAGGACAGGGCGTTTTTAGACTCTCCCTTCACGAACGATGAGGTCGCACAGGCTATTAGAGGGGTGCATTCCGGGAAGGCCACGGGCCCGAACGGAATCCCCATAGAACCGTATAAATTAAATGCGAACAAATTAGCTCCGTTTCTCCGTGGCTTGTTCGTTGAGAGCAAGGAAAAGGGTCAGCTCTCACATGATCAGCGCGTAGCCAATATAGTGGTTATTCACAAAGATGGTAAACCCAAGACAGAGTGTTCATCCTATCGGCCTATCTCAAACTGCTGGCGACAAGATTGGTGGGGGTTATTACAACTTTGGTCCACCTGAATCCGTCTGGCTTTATGCCCCGCCGCAACACTGCTCTCAACTTACGGAGGTTGCACAGGATTCTGGCTGGCGCGTCGCAAATACACGAGCCGGCGGCTCTGGTGTCACTGGACGCTACCATGGCCTTCGACAGAATCGAGTGGCCTTATTTATTTGCAGTCTTAAGAAAGGTGGGTATCGGACAGGAGTATATCGATTGGGTCCGCCTTTTATATACGGATCCCCTCGCCAGGGTTGTGGTAAATCGGCCGATTTCCCTTTAGGAAGGCGCATATGGCAGGGATGTCCTCTTTCCCCATTGTTGTTTGCGTTGACACTTGAGCCGCTGGCTGCGTGGGTACGATGGGACAGGACGATCGGGGGGCTGCGGTGGACGACCGACTGGGAGGATAAAATCTCGCTGTACGCAGATGACATCCTGCTCTATCTTACCACTCCCAGGGAATCCCTGATAAGCTTTCTGGATGTCCTGGCCATATTCGGGAGATACTCTGGCTTCGCCATTAATTGGGCGAAGCCGATATTGTTTGTGGTTAGCGATGAATCCCCGGCCATCCCGAGCTCCTGCCCGTTGCGGGTGGAGTGAGTCGGTTGGTTTTCGGTATTTGGGAATATATGTGACCTTTGACCCGAAGCTACCACATGACATGTTTAGTGCTGTGATCATCTGGGGTCCCCGTTGGTTAGATTCCGGCGAGATGGAAAGAGTTGCCTCTTTCCCTGTTGGGTCGTGCTGTCTTGTTCAAAATGATGGCCCTTCCCCGTTTCTTGTACGCGCTCCAGAATGCAATGGATCCGGTAACCCCCTCATATTTTAAAGAAATTGAGTCCCACTAGCTGCTGCTCCTATGGGAGGGTAGACCGCGTATTGCATTCTCCAAGCTCACTTTACCCTGGTATTTATTTATTTATTTATTTATGTATTTATTTATTTATTTATCAACAGTTTTCTATAGCGCGAACTAGACCCTTGGGTATCAGAGCGCTTAACATCACGTGGCATAGTACAAACATCAATGTAGTTAGATAATAAAAGAGGATAAGGAACATGACTGCTACAACGTTCCAAGATAAGAATAATACTGTTCTGAGGCAGTAGTTGAAAAATTTCTCACCTCCCCTGGATTGTCTCTTGCCTTCCGTCCAGTGTTCTCTTATAGAGTGTCATATTCTATAAATATCTCGCTTTGTTATCTAATATATCCCCACTGTCTGGTTACAATGGCAATTTGCCTCCTATGGGAGGAATTTGCTCATGAGAAAGATCTTAATTTCTTTCCTAAATGATGTAGTGTTCGAAATATTTCTGATGTTCGCAGGGAGAGAATTCCAGATTCTAGGGGCTGCACCTGAGAACGCTCTCTCATAGGTTTTTTTCTTCTTGAAAATAGGTGGTCTAAGCAGCAGAAAATTGGCACTCCGGGTAGGTCTGTTTCTTCCTGATATTTCTATTTTCTTGGCAAGATATCAGGGAGTGTTGTGATGAATCGCTTTATGGGTGATACATGGCAATTTTAGCTGTATCCTGTCTTCGTAAGGTAGCCAGTTTAGAGCTTTCAAGTGGGGGGATATGTGGTCAAATTTCCTCGACCCTGTGATAAGTCTTGCTGCTGCATTGAGGCATGCTTTTAGAGGAGCTATGGAAATTTTTGGGAGGCCTGCTAGTGTTGTGCACCCATATTCAATTCTTTAGATAACCAGGGATTGCACAGCTAGTTTTAGGTCATTCTCCGATAGAAATGACTTAATTTTTCTTAAATAGTTCAGGTGGAAGCGTTCGTTTTTTGCCATTATTTTAATGTGGGTTTTCATATCAAGTTGTTCATCCAGTGTGATTCCTAGTGATTTCGCTGACTCAACTAGAGTCGGGGTGCAGTTTAGTGCTGTGATCATTTTGGACCATTCCTTTGCTACTGCTTGTTTCTTTTGTGGTGCTATGAGTAAGAATTCGGTTTTATTTGCGTTTAGCTTGAGATGATTGTTAGTTAGCCAATTTAGCGTCATTTTGAGGGCCTCATTCATGATGGTTGTGTCTTCCATTGATGCAATCTTGATGTAAAGTTGCGTGTCGTCTGCGTACATATGGTAAGATATTTTGGAATTTCGCAGGATTTCTGTGAGGGGTTCGATATATAGATTAAACAAAGATGGAGATAGAGTTGATCCTTGGGGAACTCCAATTGAGTTATGGCAAGAAGGAGAAAGAGGTTGATTTACTATGAATTTCTGAGTTCTATTCTGTAAGAATGATTTGAACCAATCCAATACAGTGCCGGAAATTCCCATCCTGTCGTGCAGTCTGTTTAGAAGTTTTTCATGGTTGTATGTATCAAACGCTGATGACAAGTCCAGGAGGATGAGTAGACAAGCTTGGTTGTGATCTAAAGCTTGAAGTGCATCATCGACTATGTGGAGGATTGCTGTTTCCGTGCTGTGGCCAGCTCTGAATCCCGATTGGCAGTCATCCAGTAGAGAGAAGTTGTCGATATGTTGGCTTAACTGATTTTGTACACATCTCTCTATTAATTTGGCAAGAAGAGGGATATTGGTCACTGGGCGATAGTTATTTGGATCTGCCGGGTCTGCTGTGGGTTTTTTGAGGATCAGGACTACTTGACCTGTCTTAAGACAATCTGGGAGGAGCCCCTGGGAGAGTGAGGCGTTTATAATTTCCGTCCATATTGGAATCATAATATGGCTGATTTTTTCCAGGCATTTTGATGGTAGAGGGTCGTTAAAGTGATTGTTAGGTTTAGTGGCCACGAGCGTTTTAGTGATCTCAATCTGGTTTAAAAGTTTGAAAGTGTCCCAGTGTGCCTTGTTTTTAGTCTTATTGTTCGCATAGTTTGTTGCAGATTGTGATGCAGGAGTGTTGTCACTGGGTTTATATGCAGCGATCCTGAGTTCTTTTTCCAGATCTTTGGCTTTGTTAGAGAAAAAGGTTGAGAACTCTTCACAACTGGTTGTGTTTTGGTAACTTCTTGGGCCGATTTTGCCAGCTTATTTGATTGTAATTTTATAATCTCAAACAGTTTCCGAGGTCTGTTTTTGGCGTTGTCCAGTTCGGATTTGATAAATTCCTTTTTCGAGTTGATGATCTTTTTGTTATATTCCTTTCTGATCTTTCTGAGGGATTTCAGCTCAGGGGATGATGGGTGTTGTCTCCATTTTCTTTCTGCACGTCTCAATTTTTGCCTATCTTCGTTCAATATTCCATTAAACCAAGGGTTTTTAATCTTTTCCGTGACTCTTTTTAATTTGAGTGGTAAGGTGGAGTTGACTATTTGTGATATTGTGGTCGTGTAATGGTTCGTTAGATCCGTCACATTCTGCGTGTTGTCTGGTAGGATTAGATCTCTTTTGCAGCTTTCCAATAGAAGATCTATATTCGAGTCTCTGGTTTCTCTTATCCATCTCTTCCTTTTGCTCGATTGAGTGGTTTTTATCTTCTCCTGAGATGCTATTAGTAAGGTTATGGCGTGGTGATCTGACCAGTCGCATGGTTCTATTGAGAGGATTGAGATTATGTTATTCTTAGAGATGATCCAGTCTAATGTTGCTCCTTTTTCATGAGTAGGTTGTAGACAGGCTTGTGATAAGTTTAGCTCAGTCAGAAAGTCTTTAAAGACGTTGACCTGTTTGTCGTTGTTGTCATCCCAGTGAAGATTGAAATCTCCTAGAAATATATTATTACTGTCATTGATGGAGTTGGCAGTGATGATTTCCATTAGTTGGTCAATGAAGTTCATATTATTACCTGGAGGGTGATATAAGGCATGTAGGTTGCAAATCTGTTTTATATCTGATCTTACGTGGAGCCCAAGGTATTCGCATGATTCAAGAGGGTCTGATTGAAAATGGCCAATTTCTAAGTTTGATCTGTGGATACAGGCAATACCACCTCCTGACTTTTTTTGTCTGTCAAGTCTTGTTATGTTATAGTGCGGTGGCACCAACAGGTCTAGGACTGGGGACGAGGATTCAGACAGCCATATTTCAGTAAGGATTGTTACATCTATTTCCTGATTGATAATGATATCCGCTATGTCCGAAGCATGTTTCGTTGCTGATCTGCAGTTGATCAATAGGCATTTTAATGATTTTTCAGTTCTATCTGTAAACTTGTAAGACGTGTCAGTGGTTAGATGGATTTGTTGTAAATTGTTTAGATTGGGTTTCCTTCCATTTCTCGTGGAAGTTCTGTTTGCGTTTATCGATACTCTTTTGATTTCTTGAGCTTTGGTGGGGTCCAGCTGCTCGTACTCCCTGAGTATTGCTAGTATCTCTACTTCCGACAAAGAGTTTTGAATCCTATTTGGTCTGTTTTGTCTGTCTGACAATGGCATCACTCTCTTCTTGTTTTTGTCTTTGGTTGTATTTAGTAGCTGTTTGATGTGTTCTACTTCCGTGTGAGGGTTTTCTGTAGTATCGCGTAGTCAGTCTATACCTTTGAAGGTGTTTGATACTTCCTGCGCCATGGTACTGATTTGTGTTTGAATCTCGAGAATTTTTTCCATGAGCTTAGTTGACGTAATGTGATTATTCCTTCGTATGATTCGATCTTCCCATTTTCTGTTCTTGCGTTTCCGTTCAGACCCCTGTCTCATTTTCTTCTTATTTCTCTCCTTAGGTCGGTTTTCTCCTCTGACCTTAATTGCTGGGTTGGCTGTTCTGTCTCGGTTTGGCGATCCACTGTTGTTGGAGTTGTTTGTATTTCGCGTTCTCTCTTCTTCGTTCCTGGTCAATGTACTTTCAGTTCCGCATAAGGCTCCTGGATGAATGTCCTGTTCCCGTAGGTCTCTTGTTAGTTTACGTAGTTAGCTTAATCGTCTACTGGCTTGTTGCTGAGCAGATTACCAGGGTTTTTCAGGGTATAATAGGGATTTTAACCACTTTGGTTATCCCCAGACCCTGGGAGCTCACGCTTGCAGCTCCTACCTGGTGGCCATCTTGACATCTCCCATTGGTGGCATTGGCCTGCCCGACCTCCAGAAATATTACTGGGCCTCCCAGTTGGCGGCGATTAATCATGCGGTTTACGGATCGCCCCTGGACCCTGGGTACGCAATGGAGAGGGGACAGATGTCGGGCGGGGACTATACAAGGGCCCTTTACGCCAGAATGGGCCGGTTTCCCCTTGTTGGGCCGGCGGCG
Organism: Lissotriton vulgaris; assembly: GCF_964263255.1. Classification (NCBI taxonomy): domain Eukaryota; kingdom Metazoa; phylum Chordata; class Amphibia; order Caudata; family Salamandridae; genus Lissotriton; species Lissotriton vulgaris. Next base: position 618,042,767 of record NC_141695.1, on the reverse strand, counting down.
CATTCGGTCCAGGTGTGGCATTCGGCTAATCGATATCTCAAGTGGGATGGGAAAGTTACATTGGCTGTCCCGTTGTTTAGTTCGGAAGGGCTGGGTAGCCTGTGGAAAACGAAGGGCTTTGACGGATGGGATCTTATTGGGATCTCGCGGGTAGCCCGACAGGAGAGTGACCAGCTGCAGGAGAGCGAGCGATTCCGGTATCTTCAAGTTAGGCATGCCCTACTGGCAAATATACCTCGAGGTACCACGCCCCTAGAGGCTTCCCCATTAGAGGATCGTGTGTTAAACGGTCATCTTCCAATTAAAACCATTTCCTTGATCTATAAAAAACTGATTAATCACACCGAGGATCCACTGGTAAAAATTAGAGTGCAATGGGGTGCTGACGGCCTAGTATTAGATGATGAAGATTGGAGGGAGGCGGTGTCATCCCTGAAAGTAGTAGCTATTCAAATGAGACTGCGATTGGGGCAATTAAAAATCCTACACCGGATCTATGTCACAGGGCCTAGACTGGTGCGAATGGGTCTGGCAGAGGATGGGCAGTGTCGGCGAGGATGCGGAGAGATTGGAACATTTATGCATGTTTTATGGCATTGCACTGAAATACAGCGATACTGGGCCAATATCCATGATAAGTTTCGAGAGGTGTTGGGAGTGGAAGTGCTGCTAGAGACCCGACGCTGCATTCTGAATGTTTGGGGACCTACTGATCTAACGGCCCATGGGAAGCAGTGGGTGACTCTGGCATGCATGATCGCTAAACGTAATTTTGAGCAGATGTGGGGTGCAAGCCAAGCGCCTCAGATGGGGAAATGGATGGAAAATCTGGATTGGTGCATGTTTAGGGAAAGATCGGTGTATGTGGCCAGGGGTCGACCAGGGAAATGGGGAAAAATCTGGGGCGCTTGGAATAGATACAGAGGAGATATATATGTAGTTCGCCAACTGTACTTACGGAGGAAGTGGTGTTGGAAGTATATTCTTGTGTATTGGAAATATGTATGATTAATGTAACGACATGATGGTCACCTGATGCTTTTATGTTGAATTTGTTAATAAAAATCTTTAGAAAAAAAAAGTAAAGTGCGCCATACTGCGATTGCTACAATAGTTAATTGTGCATGTGTTAACAAATGATATGTGCACTGATGGCTGGTGGTGTGTGTGCCTAGTGGAAGCGTGCACTGCCGGCTGGTGGGGTGTGTGCGTAGTGGAAACATGCACTGACGTCTGGAGGTGTGTGTGCGCCTGGGGAAAGCATGCACTGACGGCTGGTGGTGTGTGTGTGCGCTTGGTAAAAGCTTGCACTGACGTCTGGTGGTGTGTGCCTGGTGGAAGCGTGTAGTGACGTCTGATGGTGTTTATGCCTGGTAAAAGCGTGCACTGATGGCTGGTGGTGTTTGTGCATAGTGAAAACGTGCACTGACAACTGGTGGTTAGTATGTCTGGTGCTAGCGTGCAGTGACAGATAGTTGTGTGTTTCTGGTGAAAGTGTGCACTGACGGCTGGAGGAGTGTGCCTGCTGAAAATGTGCACTACCTACAGCAGTAGTCAACACCCAACACCTACATCACCCCTCATTCCCCACCGCGTACAGCACTGCTCAACTCCAACGCCTACAGTACCGTTTAACCCCCAACGCCTACATCACAATTTAATTCCCATCACATACAGCACCACTCAATCTCCAACACATACAGCACCACTCAATCCCACCGCATACAGCACCACTCAACTCGCAACGCCTACATCACTACTTAACCCACAATGCCTGCATCACCACTCAACCCACAACGTCTACAGCACCTCTCAATCTCCACCGCGTACAGCAGCACTCAACTTGCAATGCCTACATCACCACTAAAACTGCAACGCCTACAGCACCACTCAATCACCACCATGTACAAACATCACTCAACTCACAACGCCTACATCACCACTCAACCCGCAACGCCTACAGTGCCACTCAAATTCCACCGTGTACAGCACTACTCAACCTGCAACACCTACGTCACCACTCAAGCTGCAACGCCTACATCACTACTGAAATGCGCTGTGCGTTTATTTATTTTTTATATTACTTTGTTGAATGTAGTTATGCTAATGTTATTTTTTCTTTTGTTTAATATGTACTGGAGCTGTAAAGACGGGCGCGCGTGTTTTAAGCAAGGTAAGAATGTTTTTTAACAGGAGTTGATAAGGGTTGGGCAAATAATTGAGCTATTTAAGACTGACAGCATGTTTGAGATAAGCATGAGGTTAGTATGTGTGTGTCATTTTATGTAATAATAGGTTTAATTTTATATGTGTTTTTGTATGGTTGTGTTTGTGTATGTTTTTGTACTTGTGTGTGTGGCTATATGTGTGTGTGATGTGTGCATGGTTGTGTGTATAATTGCGTGTTTTTGTGTGTGTTTGTAGGTGTTCATGTATGTAGTTTTGTATGTGGTTATGTGTGCTTATGTGTGTGTATTGGATGTGTGTGTAGTTGTGGATGTGATTGTATGCAAAGAGAAAGGTAGTTGTGATTTTAATTATGCATCTGTTTGTGTGTGTATATGTTTATAAGTGTTTGTTAGCACAAAAAATAAAAGTTTGGTAAAGTGGTTTGTGAAAACTGAGTATTTAATTATATAGCGAATGTGCTGTGCGTTTGATTTTTTTCTACTTTTTTGAATCTACTCATGCTGATGTTATGAATCTTTTGTTTAATGCCTACCGGAGCTGTGAAGATTGACACGTCTGTTGTCAGCAAGGTAAGACTGCTTTTTATCTGTGTTTTTTTTTGTATACTTATACATATATATATGAGACTCACATCAACGCTGAATGACCATGACAGGGGTCGTTTCTTAAGTGCACAATATGTGATTTGTTTGTAATTTATTAATAATTTAATATTTCAAATCAATTTTATCAATGCATCTAAAGATTGAAACGCATTTTGTTAAATGGACGGTTGCGTTTTAAGCGTTTTGATGTTGTTTGGATAGACATATATCCATTACAAAATGGCCCTCGTATTATGTATCGAGTGTTAGTCCTTCTATTGTGTCTACCTCCCTATGTGAGGTTAAAAACATGGCGTTTCAATTTTTCCGGTGACATAGTCAAAGGCACCCTCGCCCAAACGCGTCTGTTGTTTGTTTTGTGGTCACTGTGAGCTGAATAAACGAGCTGCAACTGCCCCGGGTGTGCAGTACTTCTTTTGTGTATTTGAAATACCTGGGAGGAAGTGGAGCGCCTTATATATATATATATATATATATATATATATATGTACTAGCAGCCCGTCCAGACGTTGTTCGGGTATGAATTGCTGCCGGCCAGTAGTATATTGTTTTGTAGGATTTCGTTTTGATAGCAATTCTTATCTGTGACATGCCTGTGATACGCTCTGATTCACAGTGCACTGCTGATGCACTTAAGAGTGCGCGTTCAGTAGTTTGTGAACTCGAGTTTCCCTACTTTATTTTTCCTTGCAATATTATGTAGCGCAAACTCGACAACATGGCATGAACACAATTTACATTACAGAAGAACACATTCATTTGTGGTAGGCACGGGGAGACAAAGCGATTTGCCTGGAATCACAGGATGTTGAGCTGATACCGAGATTCTAACGTAGCTCCCCAGCTCTAAAGTTTGCAATTGTAGAACTTGTGGCGGGAGGTGTGTCTAAAAGTGTATGTCGGTGCTGGCCATCAATGAGAGAGACCTGTGCATTTTTCAAATGGGTGGTGAAAAAATATGAGTATGTTGCTGGAGATGTGGGCAGCCGTGCCACCAATGTACTTACCGGGGTGGGGTAAACACCCATTATTCCGCAACTTTCTTTCCGCATACCATCACTCCGTATACTTTCATTACGAAAGTACCATGACTCCGCAATGCCATTATAACGCATGGCATTACATTTTATATGCTTCTTTTTTAATGTTTGGATAAGGTAAGTATGGGTATAGGGGTATATGTTTTGGGGTACTGAGGTATATGTTTTGGGGTGTTAGGGTATTTTAAGGGTTCAGATATAGTTTTTGGTTATGGGGTACAGGGCTAGTTATAGGGTTTAGGGATAGATATGGGTTTTGGGGTACAGGGGTATTTTTAGGGTTCAGGGCTAGGTTTGGGTTTTGGGGTATAGGGGTATTTTTAGGGTTATGAGGTAGGTTTGGGTTTTGGGGTACAGGGGTGTTTTAAGGGTTCAGGGCTAGGTTTGGGTTTTGGGGTACAGGGGTATTTTTAGGGTTCAGGGGTAGGTTTAGGTTTTGGGGTACAGGGGTATTTTAGGGTTCAGGGGTAGGCTTGGGTTTTGGGGTACAGGGTTATTTTTAGGGTTCAGGGGTAGGTTTGAGCTTTGGGGTACAGGGGTATTTTTAGGGTTCAGGGCTAGGTTTGGGTTTTTGGGTACAGGGGCATTTTTAGGGTTCAGGGGTAGGTTTGGGTTTTGAGGTACAGGGGTATTTATTGGGTTCAGGGCTAGGTTTGGGTTTTGGGGTACAGGGGTATTTTTAGGGTTTAGGGATAGGTTTGGGTTTTGGGGTACAGGGTATATTTATAGGGTTAAGATGGGTTAGTGTTTAAGGGTGTTGGGGTATTTTAAGGAGTAAGGGTGGGTTATGATTATGGGGTGCAGGGGTATTTAAAGGGAGCAGGGTGGGATTAGTTTTTAGGGTGTAAAGGGTAATTAAATAAAATAATAAATATAAATAATACAAATAATGAAATTTAAAAGAATAAGGGCCAGATGTATCAAGATACCCTTTTGCGAATCTCAAATAGCGATTTTTAAGGAATCGCTATTTGAGAATTGCAAAATGGTATGTATGTAGAAATTCGCAAATTTTTAGCGATTTCCTAAAATTAAGGAATAATTTCCCATTCATTTCTATGGGCCAGGAGGCCCATAGGAAGGAATGGGAAATTATTCTCAATTTGTGATTCGCAATTTGCTAATCGCAAATTGAGAATAATTTCAAGGGTGCAAAGGTGTCTTAAGGACACCCTGCTGCACCCCTGAAATTGACATGTGTGCGCATATGGCGTACATACATGAGCGTCACATTCCAACTTTACAAATTGCAAAAAGGGCATTTGTAAAAGAATTCGCAAATTACCACTAACTACAAGTTGGTGGTAATTTGCGATTTCTTAGTGTGAATTCGAAAAACTTTCTTGTTTCTTACATACCATTTAAGGAATCGCAAATTTTGCGATTCCTTAATTTTGCGATGCGATTTTTTCATACATCGCATTTCCCGTTTTTTTGTCGCAAATGCTGCTATTTTGCGATTTGCAGCGTTTGCGACAAAAAAAACGCTTGATACATCTGCCCCTAAATGTTTTCATTAAATTTAAAAAATGTGTGTATATATATATATATATATATATATATATATATATATTATCCAACAAATTGCTCCTTCTGACAACCCCTCGCCTTCAGCTGGGGTGGCTCGTTTCCGGCTGAACCACCGGCTTACAATATCCTTTTCCAAACGGCGTTCCTTAGCGAGCACTCGGGCGTCGTTAAACAAAAACACAGTCCACGTACCAGTCCACAGAAGTTGGATTTATTACTTCATAAATCAACGTGACGCGTTTCGCACTCCACGGAGCGCTTGATCACACATATATATATATATAAATACACATATATACAAACATATATTTGATGTTTTAATAATGTACTTTTACAATGTATATGACTTTACCACACATAATGGCATGCTTGATAAAGTCATATGCGTTGTAAAAGTTTAGGAAATGATGTCTTGGCGGAGTAATAGTCCTGCGTTATAAAAATTGCGGAGTGATGGTATGCAGGATGTTGGTTTGCAGAAATATCATCACATATTCCCGGGGAAGGGATAGTCCCTTTCTTGCTATTTCCGTGGAGGCAAGCCTTGTGTCCGGATGTGCGTGGCGCGAGGCCTGTGTGCAACAGAAGTTGAAAATCTCCAGTGTGCGCTTCAGGCGTCACCCGAAGTTAAGGCGAGATTACATTTCCTGCACAATGGCCCCTGTTTGCGCTCCTTTCGGCCCTTGGGAATAGCGCCATGCCTGACCTCCATACAGTAAAGCAGGTGGACGTCACTGGGAGCACGGGGCAAGCACACCCGGAGCTGGAATGTACAGAACCTGGGAAGAAAAAACAATGAAATATTGGGCACAACGCTCGCTTTTTTTTTCGTAATCCCACGCCCCGCACACGTCCACGCCCCCAGCACACGCCCACAGCACACGATATGAGACATGGCATGAAGGGCGGAACGTACCACACGGCCCCAGCATTTGTCACGCCCCCAGCACACGCCCACAGCACAACGCAGACACGCCCACAAAGGACTACTTTGCTGGCACGGTTCTTTTACCTTTTAAATGTATATGGTGGGCGTTTGCATAGCCTATGTCCTTCTGCTGCAACTGCCCTTTCCAACGCTGTATTAGGTGTTGTGATTGGTGCTGTGGTTCCTGAGATTACCCGCCTCAAAGGTTTGGGCTCTCTCTTTATTATATATATAAATATATATATATATATATATATATATATATATATATATATATATATATATATATATATATATATATATATATATATATATATATTCACTGAAAAAGCATAGGTTTGACACCAGTTATAGTTAGCTGGAAATTTTACTGATATAAAACCATTGAAATTCCCACGTTATAGTTAGTTGGACTCACTATAACTTTTGCGCGCCTGCAATGCACTGCTGATGACGTCACATATTACATCACTCATGACATTGTCAGTGACATCACTCATGACATCACTGATGACACCATCCAGTGAATGTGTGTCTTTCTGAAAAATAAATATGTTTTATATATGTATATGTAAAGTCGATGGAAGACTAAATGTTTAAATAAGTGTCTAAATGGATGTTTTTCTTTTAAAAAATTGATTGGTTAACTGGCTTATTAAGTGTATTTTAGTGAATACATATATTACCGAGTAATGTTTAAATATTTAAATATATGTATCAGTGTTTCACTTTGTGTATAAGTGGCTGCATGGGTTGGTGAGTAGCTACATGTGTGTGTATATGGGTTATTAGATGTCTTTTTTTAGTATCAGTATGAGTGTCTGTATGGTTTGGTGGGGATATTACTTAGCACATAGATGCATCAATGACTTGCTCACTGTTTGTATGTGTTTTGAAGACAGCATATGTGCAGGACTGTATGGGTGGATGAGTGTGTATATGTCTGTGTTAGTGAGTGAATGACTGTTTTACTAGTGTCTTTATCAGTAACTACATATGTTTTAATCTAGTATATGTGAGTATTGATGTATATAAGTGAGTATATAAGAGTATATGTGAGAGTGAGAGATTGTAAGAGTTCCTGTTTAAATAAGTATGTGTTTCTATAAGTGATTGTTTAAGAGAGTAAGTATGTGTAAGTTTCCTTAGAAGTAAGGTGGTAGTGTGTGTATAGCTGTATATGCAAATAAATGGATTTTCAATAGTTTATTTGCATGTGTTAGTATGTGTGTGAGTAACTTTTGGATGACTGTCGGTGTGTAACAGGATGTATAGGTGTATCACTACATATGATGAGTGAGTATATGTATGAGTGACTATATAGAACTGTTGGTGAATGAGTGGATGTGCATAGAGATGGTGGAATTACTGAATTGGTTGTTGTAACTGGTGGCCCCCAGCTCTGGGCACTGCCCCCAAGCCAACAGACCACGCACGCAACCTGGGCTTCATCCTGGACTCCTCCCTCTCGATGACCAGACATGTCAACGCCGTCTCCTCATCATGCTTTCACACAATTTGCATGCTTTGCAAGATCTTTCAATGGATCCCGACCGAAACCAGGAAGACGGTCACCCAGGCCCTCGTCACCAGCCGACTGGACTACGGAAACACCCTCTACGCCGGAACTACAGCCAAGCTACAGAAAAGACTCCAACGCATCCAGAATGCCACCGCCCGACTCATCCTGGACATCCCCCGACGCAGCCACATCTCCGGCCACCTGAGGGACCTGCACTGGCTCCCCGTCAACAAGAGGATCACGTTCAGGCTCCTCACCCATGCACACAAGTCTCTCCACGACCTGGGCCCCAAGTACCTCAATGACCGCCTGACCTTCTACACGCCCACCCGCCAGTTACGGTCTACCAGCCTCGCCCTCGCCACCATACCACGCATCCGAAGAGCCACCGCCGGAGGCAGATCCTTCTCCCACCTGGCGGCCAAGACATGGAACTCCCTCCCCATCCACCTTCGGCGAACCCAGGACCATCTCGCCTTCAGGAGACAACTCAAGACCTGGCTGTTCGAGCAGTAGCGAACCCCCTTCCCCCAGCGCCTTGAGACCCTTCCGGGTGAGTAGCGCGCTATACAAGTGATATGATTGATTGATTGATTATGGGTATCTCCATTTTTTTGAACATTTCTAGTTTCTATTTTTGAATATGTGTTTCAAGGGTTACATTACACTGAAAGGAGGTCTGTCACTCTGTCACAAGGATGGTGTCATCAGTGATGTCATGAGTGATGTCACTGAACATGTCATGAGTGATGTAATATGTGACGTCATCAGCAGTGCATTGCAGGCTCGCAAGTTATAGTGAGTCCAACTAACTATAACGTGGGAATTTCAATGGTTTTATGTCAGTAAAATTTCCAGCTAACTATAACTGGTGTCAAACCTATGGTTTGTTCAGTGAATTTAATCGGTTTTTTTAAATGCTAATTCCTAACTGTAACTGGTGTGAAGCCTATGGTTTTTTCAGTGAATTTCATAGGTTTTGTAAATGCTAATTCCTAACTATATATAGGGCCTCAAACCTGTTTTTTTCCAGTGAATTTCAAAGGTTTTTTAATAGCAAATTTCTATAGCTATGAAATATAATATTTTTTATAATGAATCCTATATTGTATATTTATGTAATACTATTTTTTTATGTATATTGTTCATGTTTATTTAATTATTATTTTTTTTTGCCCTGGAGCGCTCCCGGTGCGTGTACCGGTGAGCGCACTGGTAAGCGCAGTCTTGCGGCGCGCCCCGGTGCGCGTACCGGTGAGCGTCCCGTTAGCGCTATTGCCGCGATCGAAAACATCATCGCGACGTATCGCGTAGCCGCGTGATGCGTCTTATGACGCACGGCGTAAGCGCAGCCGGAAACGCCTGAGCGCATACGATCGCGCTACGTAAGCGCCCCCGGGCGCGCCCCGGGGCGCGTACCGTAAGCGCGTCGGGTCATGTGACCTGAAAATAACACTTTTCATTGGTTCAGAACTGTTTTTTTTTCCAAATGATGAAAGCCCCCACCTTTTTTCCTCATTCTCACTTTGTACTTTGACTGAGGAAGACCTGTTTGCAGACCTGTTTGTAGTAAGTGAGAAATGGCTACAGTAGCAGCAGCAGCAGGAGCATCTCTACCACAACCACCACCACCACAGTGGTGGTGAAGAAGAAGAAGAGGAGGAGGAGGAGGAGAGGCAGTTCCTGCCTGAAGATAATACCCCCTATAAACCCAAGGAGCACTTTGTGTGGGAGTTTTTTTAAATCCCAAGGGGACTAAAGAAAGTAAATGCTCCAAAAGTCACATGTCTCATCTGTGGCACTGTACTTTCCAGGGGGAACCCTGCAAAAAAGTATTCATTTGGCAACAATACAATGATTCGCCATATGCAACGCAAGCACCCAAACAACTATGCTGCGGCAGAGGTCAGAGAACTGACAAGAAACCCTCCCCAATCTTCTCCCAGCACCTCCAAAAGAAAACAACCCACTCCATCGGGTCCAGAGACAAGGGCGATGGTCCCAAATATCCAATCCCAGTTTGGAGATTATAAAATACTTTGTAAATTTTGCGGGACTACAATTTGCTATGGAGAGCAAAGTATCAAACTGATCAACCGTGCTGGAGACAACCACAACTGCAAAAAGAAACCTTGATTTTTTCCTGATTTTTTTTGCTCCAGTTGAGCCCTTTACAATTCCCTGTTTTTCGTTTGTCCCCATAAAAATTACAAAAAAAATATAAAATTGTTCATAAAAGCCCAAAAAAGTAAAAAAATTTAAAAAAATAAAAATAAAATATGAAACAACAAAAAGAATAAAAAAACAGTTCTTTTTAGAACTACCTCCAATTTATAAAAAAATGCTATATTTTTTAAAAAATCTGTCATTCTTTTTTCCCCATGGTATGCTCCCCGGTACGCTCCCCAGTGCGCGTACCGGGCGCTCCACCCTCGGAAATCGGAAAAAAAAAATTGGGCCCGCGGGGCCCTTTTATGGCCCCCACATCAAACCTAGGGGGTCAGGGGGGTCTACCCTGCCTCTTTTGGTCATTTCCCCCTTTGCTTTTGCCACCTCTTGTGTCTCGATCCTACCGAGACACAAGATGGCAGCCGCTCCGGACTGTTTGGAATGTTGACAGACACCCGAGAGCCAATCAGCTTTCCGCTCGCGAACTCGCGTAGCGCACTGGAGCGCGCCCCGTTGCGCGTACCGGGGCGTGCCTATAGATATATATATATTTTTTGGAACCTAAATTACTCAAAATCCACTGGAGCATATATCTAGAGACATAGCAAAGGCACATCGGGCTACCAGTCCCTACAATTTTGCCAAGTTTGGTGGAAATCCATTCAGCCGTTCGGGCTAAAAGTGAGTCCAACCGCCCTATGGAAATTAACATGGGGAAAACACGTTTTGGGACCCCCCTTTTATCTCGGCCCCCGCTTGATGAATCCCCCCCAAACTTTCCGGGAAGGAGCGTAGCGGAGCTGGCCATTTTCTTGGAGAAATTCAGCCAATTCCGTCCATCAACGCCAAAGTTATTCCCAATAGAATGTTGTGGATTTCCTATGGAAAACGATCCTATCTATAACTACCTACTGGCGACCGCCAGTAGGTAATATATATATATATATATATATATATATATATATATATATATATATATATATATATATATATATATATATATATATGTTGTAAATAGTGATGTAAAACTGAATACTTGTTATGTACTAGAGTGTGCTGAATGCAAGAAAGAGGTAAGATTATTTGATTACTTTTAGAGTGTTTAATGTTTAGAATATTATTAAGTCTAAGATTTTGTATGTTACTGTTTCTGTAATTAGTTGTGTAGTGCTATGCTTACAGTATGTACTATTTTTAATTTGCAATGCTAATGTTAATATTTAAATGCCGATGTTAGGTACTGGTGCTTAGAAGAGAGTGCTGCACTATCAAGAGAAGGTAAGATTTTGGAATAATGTAAGGAATATTTTTGTTTTTAATGTTAATAATTATAAGACTGTGTATACATTGTTTTTGTAATAGTTGAGTACTGTTTATGTTGTGTGTTTTTATATTATGGAATCTGCTAATAAATGTTTCTTTATAGTAGCTGTCTGACCTACTGGAGTGGAGAAAATAGTGGAGCACATTAAAAGAAGGTAATATTTTATAATAATATTACGAGTTTGTTATGTATGTGATAATTAATAATTATATTGTATGCTTCTAATTTGTTGTGTAGTTTTATACTTAGTGTATTTACTTTGTTGAATGTGCTAATGCTAAACGAGTCTTTTATGTGTAGAATGTTATTGATTGCTAATATTGTATGCGTAATTGTTTTTGTAATCTGCTGTGTTGTGTTATACTCCGTGTATATAATGTGTCAAAGTGGCTAATATGTTATTTGTGCAATAACAGTGATACCTATTAACTAAGGGGAGAGAGTGCTGCGCAGTTAAGAAAAGGTAAGATTTTATAACAAGCTGAAGAGTATTGTATGTGTTGAAGTGTACAAAATACTATTTTTGTATAGTTTTTGTAATGTGACGTGTAGTGTTATAGTTGTCGAATCTGCTAATGAATGTATTTTTTTTATAATGGTGGTCTCACCTACTAGAATGGGAAAGACAGTGCTACGTATAAAATAAAAAGGTAAAATATTTTAATAACACCAGTGTTTTATGTGTAAAATGTAATTAATTGTTAATAATGTATGTGTAATTTTTTTTGAGCTGCTGTGTAGTGTTATACTTCGTGTATATAATTTGTTGAATGTGCTAATGCAAATGTTAATTTTCACAGCGGTCCCACCCACCGAACCTTAGAAGACCTTGCTGTATGCGAAGATGGAGGTAAGATTGTTTGGTAAGTCTTATAGTGTTGTAAGTTGAAAATAGTATTAAGTTTAATATTTTAGTGTTTTGTGATCTTTCGTGTACTTTTATGCTTAGAGTATTTTGTTTTTGTAATCTGCTGTGTCGTATTATACTTTGTGTATATAATTTGTCAAAGTGGCTAATGACTGTTATTTGTGCAATAACAGTGATACCTATTGGCTAAGGGAAGAGAGTGCTGCGCAGTTAAGAAAAGGTAAGATTTTATAACAAGCTGAAGAGTATTGTATGTGTTGAAGTGTACAAAATACTATTTTTGTATAATTTTTGTAATGTGCCTTGTAGTGTTATAGTTGTCGAATCTGCTTATGAATGTTTATTTTTTTTATAATGGTGGTCTCACCTGCTGGAACGGGAAAGACAGTGCAGCGCATAAAAAAGGTACGATTTTATAATAATAACAGTATAATGTCAGTATTTGTTAATATCGTATGCATAATTGTTTTTCTAATCTGCTGTATAATGTAAAACTTGGTGTATTTACTTTGTTGAATGTGCTAATGTCAATTTTGTAATTGCCGTCCCACATACTAGACGTTGGAAGACAATGCTGCATGCGAAGAAGCAGGTAAGATTGTTTCATAAGTTTCATAGTGTTTAATGTTGAAAATAGTATTATGTTTCATAATTTTGTTTTTTTGTGATCTTTCGTGCACTTTTATGCTTATAGTATTTAGAAATGCTAATATTATTTTGTTATGCCGATGTGAGTCACCGGAGGTTAGAAGAGAGTTCTGCACATATAAGAGAAGGTACAATTTTATTATAAGGTACAGAATAGGTTTAATGTTAAGAATTTTTTATTGTGTATTATATTGTTTTTGTTGTACCTGTGTACTGTTTATATTATGTGTATGTAAGTTGTCGAATCTGCTAATGAATTATTTTTTATGACGGCGGTCTCACCTACCGGAGCGGGAAAGACAGTACTGCGCATGGACTAAAAAGGTAAAATATATTAATAATAACAGTATTTTATGTTTGGAATGTCATTATTTGTAAATATTGTATGCGTAATTATTTTTCTAATCTGCTGTGTAGTGTTATACTTTGTATATTTAATGTGTCGAATCTGCTATTGAGTGTTATTTGTTTAATGACAGAGGGAAGAGAGTGCTGCGCAGCTAAGAAAATGTACGATTTTATAAGGAGATTAAGAGTATTGTATGTCTTGAACTGTACATAATACTAATCAATACTTAATTGTTTTTTTAATCTGCCGTGTTGTGTTATAGTCTGTGTATTTAAATTGTCGAATCTGCTAATGAATGTTATGTTTGTATTATCGGTCCCACTTCTCGGAGCTTAAAAGAAAATGCTGCGCATTGAGGAAAAGGTTAAGAGTTTGTAATAAACATAGAGTGTTTGATGTGTTGAATGTTAATATTTGTTCATATTGTGTATTTTATTGTCTTTCTGACCTGCTGTCTACGGTTATATTTTTTTGTGAATGAAAGTTGTCGAATCTGCTAATGACTGCTATTTTGGTAATGGCGTCATACCGAACGGAGCAGAAAAGAGAATGCCACGCATGTCTTGAAGTGAAGAAGAGATTAATGCACATTAATGAAAAGGTAAATGTTTTTAAAAATTATTTAGAGTATTTAATAAGTACAATGTTAAGATTTGTTATTATTACATATTTTATTGTTTTTCTACCCTGCTGTGTGATGTTATATTTTTGTGTTCTAAATGTGTGGAATCTGCTAATAAATGTTATATTTGTATTAACGGTCTTAGTTCTAGGAACTTAGAAGAAAAAGTTGTGCATTAACGAAAATGTAAGAGTGTAATAAACTAAAGAGTGTTTGATGTGTTGAATGTGAATATTTGGTAATATGGTGTATTGTATTGTTTTTCTGTTATGCTGCGCACTGTTATATTTTTTGTGTATGAAAGTTGTCGAATGTGGCAGTGACTTATTTTTGTAATGTCATCATACACAAAGAAGAGAATGCCACGCAGTAAACAAAAGGTAAGGTTTTATAATAAGATAAAGTGTATGTTATGTGTCGGATAATACAAATCAATAATACTGTATACTTTAGTGTTTTACTAATGTGTTGTGTAGTGTTATAGTTTGTGTATTATACTTGTTGAATCTCCTAATGTCTGTTATTTAGTGATAGCGGCCTGATGTACCGAAGTAGAGAAGAGAATGATGCGCATTAAGTAAAAGGTTACAGTTTAAAATATATTTATGAGTGTTTAATGTCTAAAATGTTAATACTTGGTAATATTAAGTATTGTATGTTTTTTGTATCCTAATGTGTAATGTTATGTTATTTGTGTTCTAAACTTGTCGAATCTGCTAATGAATGTTAAGTTTGTATTAGCGTTTACAGTTCACGAAGCTTAAAAGAAAATGCTGCACCTTGATGTCTGTTGCATGATGTTTTTAAATGACTGATGCCTGATAAATGTAGATGTCTGATGTGCTTGTGGATGTCTAATGGCTGTGAGTGTTTGATGCCTGATGCATGTGTATGTTTGATGCTTGATGTAAGACGCCTTATGCTTGTAGATGCATAATGTCTTATGCATAGCGCTGCCACAGCCCCCAGAACTACCAACTACTCCCTACCGCCATCTCGGCGAGGACGGAGGCCAAGCCCCTTTCTGAGGCCACGCCCCCTGATGCCGCCCTACAAATAGCGCTGAGTACAAGCGCCGCGCATTGAGATAGACTCGAGCTCTTGAGGCGGAAGCCGAGAGCGTTTTTTAACCAATTTAAAAAATGTATTCTTGTAATTACTGTCACTTTACTTTGTTGCACTAGGCACTCACCTGTACCTGCTTGCTGTCGCGCAGTGGATTTAGCGCTGCCACAGCCCCCAGAACTACCAACTTCTCCCTACCGCCATCGCGGCGAGGACGGAGGCCACGCCCCTTTCTGAGGCCACACCCCCCAATGGCGCTCCTGCACCCCTATAAATAATGTGCATCTTTCGGACGCGCAGCGGACGAGCGCAGTGGGCGTGCCGTCTGCGCGCCAAAGGCGTGCCTGTCTGCGCCCGTCCGCGCCAGGCCGGGCACTAGGGCACGCCACGCTGGCATCTCATCTCATACTCATCTCAATCTCTCAGAGAGCTACAACATCTTGCCCCCCCGCTGTCTCCTAACACCTACCGCCGTATACTCCCAGCTGGCCTTACGCGCCCCGCTCTACACCCTCCATGTCAACCCGTCCAGGAACGCTACGTCCATCAGGGTGTCATATTTGAACACCCGCTCTCTAGTAAAGCACTATGAAGATATTTTCATCCTGTTGACTGACAGCAGCCCCGACATACTCCTGCTCACGGAAACATGGTTAACGTCAGAGTCCCTCCCAGATATCCTGGCGGCCCTCCCCCCTGACTATTACATTCTCCATGCCGATCGCCCCAGCGACCGGCCCGGGGGTGGGGTGGCAGCCATCATATCCAAGCGCCTGAACTCACTCTCCTCTCTCTCCCTCCCACTTCCTGAGGTGGATAACTTACTTATCAGCGTGGAAACTGGCACCGGTGCCCTTACCTTCCTCCTCCTATACCAGCCTCCACATCCTATGCCATCCTTTCCTACCATCTTGAGCGAAAAACTGTCCAACCTACTTACGCAGCACTCCAGTTTCGCCCTCTACGGCGACCTAAACTATTGGTTCGATGACACTAACACCGGTCCCCATGCTATAGAGCTCTTTGAGACTCTTAACAGTTTGAACCTCAACCAACAGGTCACCCAACCCACCCACACTAAGGGCCACATCCTGGACCAGATCTGGACCTGCAATCTGGCTCTGTCCCAGCCACCTATATCCCCCTGTGTCTGGTCAGACCACTACTTAGTAGACACCACCATCACTGTCGTCGGCCGGACCCCTGCTCCTCTGATGGCTGGTGGCTCCTCACGAAAATGGAGTACATACGACTCCCAGGGCTTCCTCACAACCCTGGCCGACACCCGTCCAGTCTTCAACCCCTCTGATAACGTCGAAGGAATAGAACACGACATCGGATCCTGGCTGAAGTCGGCCAGCGACCTCTTTGCCCCCCTGATCAAATTCCCCCGCACTAGGCATCACAACTCCCACAGGTGGTTCTCTGATGACCTTAAGCAACACAAATTAAAAACGTGCCAGCTGGAACGTATCTGGAGACGCGATTATTCCAACTCAGCCAGGCAGTCTTACATGACTGCGCGCAGAGAATACAAAACTGCCATCACCCTAGCCAAAACGAAACACTTTTCCAACAGGATCTCGTCAGCGGCCAACAAATCTAAGGAGGTGTTCAAAGTCATGAACAAGCTTACCACTGACGACAGAACCCTCCCAGCCCAGACCCCTACTCAAGAGGCATGTGACACCCTCAACCTCTTTTTTGTGGAAAAGATTACAAAAATCAAAAATTCTATACCTCCCCTACCCCAGCCATACCCATCGGACACTTCTTCCGACAATACCTCTACCTTTTCTACTTTCCCCGCCCTGAACCCCATCTCATTAGCAGAACTCACCACTCGCGTGAAATCTGACTCCCCTAATGACAGCTGTCCGCCATCTGTCTTGCGGAGTATCTGCCTCAATCTACCTGATTGTATTCTACCCCTGCTGAATGGTTCACTCAGCAGTGGCATCGTACCTAGCTCTCTCAAGGAGGCCATCCTTGTGCCCCTCCTCAAGAAACCTGGCGCCGACCCCCTGGAACCATCGAATTACCGCCCCATCTCCCTCCTTCCCTACTTTTCGAAATTAATGGAGGCCCATGTCACCCGATGTCTGTCAAATTATATCGAATCCTCTTGTCACCTTGAGCCCAATCAAGCCGGCTTCAGACCTGCCCACTCTACTGAGGCCGTCATCTTGGCAGTCCTGGACACCCTCAGGAGCAATGCGGGGTCTCCCCAAGCCCTCGTGCTCCTGGATCTGTCGGCCGCGTTCGACACGGTGGACCACAACATCCTTCTCCACCGTGTCAACAGGCAGGCATCCAGGGTTCTGCTCTTAAGTGGGTTGAGTCCTTCCTAACAGGCCCCTACACTGCAACAAAAACCCCCACGACCTGTGGAGTCCCCCAGGGCTCCTCCCTCTCACCGCTCCTGTTCAACCTATACCTCCAGCCCTTGATCTACTCTCTCCAGAAATGGGACATCATTGTCTACAAATACGCCGATGATTTACAGATTGTCCTCCAGCTCAATTCACCCCATGCCATTAAAACATTTCACGCAGTTATGATCCACATCCAACATTGGATGAACCAGAACCAACTGAAGCTAAACCCCGGGAAAACCAAGCTCCTCCTTCCTGGACTCAGCCATTCTCATTGGGGCCCGCAGTTCTGGCCCTCGGAGCTCGGCCCCCCACCAGTCCCGGTGAAATCAGTGAAGAGTCTGGGAGTGATTATCGACACCGAACTGTACCTCAAAGCCCAAGTGGGTGCAGTAATCTCATCTTGTATTTACCAGCTCCGGAAGATTCGCAAAGTTTGCCACCTACTTCCGCTCGCCGCACTTACCCAAGTTGTCATCTCACTTGTGCTTTCCCGTCTGGACTTCTCCAACTCCCTCTACTACGGTCTCCCACAATCCCTGCTACACCGCCTTCAGGTAGTTCAGAACCAAGCGGCCCGACTCATTCACAAAACCCCCAGATGGCAATCGGCCAAACCTTTACTTCACAGACTGCACTGGCTCCCAATAGGCCAAAGGGCAGCTTTCAAAGTGGCCTGCCTCACATTTAAGGCCCTCCACTGTCCCGGCCCGCGTTTCTCAAATCTTTAATTACTCCTCAACATCCAACACGCAACCTCCGATCAGCCCACCGTCATCTACTAGTCACCCCCAAAGCTAAAACCAAGAAATTCTCCCACCTGGCTCCAGGGCTTTGGAATCTCCTCCCTCTCTCCATCAAATCCACCCCTTCTCTCCTGAACTTTAGGAAATCGCTTAAAACCCACCTCTTCCCTCCCCTTGGTTAAAACCACGCCACTCACGCTTTTTTCCCTCACTCATTCTGTCTTAAAGCGCCAGGAAGCCTTTGGTGTCAGCGCGCTCTATAAATTGCACTTAAGATAAGATAAGATAAGATGATGCTTTTGGATGTTTAATGCCTGATAACTGATGCTTGTGGATGTGCGATGTTTAATTTTCGTGGATGTCTACTGCCTGATATTTGATGTTTGATGTGTGATGTTTGTGGATGTCTGACTTCTGGTGTTTGTGGATATCTGATGACTCATGCCCGTTTCCTTATACTTGTGGATGCATGATGTCTGATGCTTAATGTTTGTAGCTATGTGGTGCTTGATATTTGATGATTGTGGATATATGATGTATAATTCTTGTGAATATTTGATGGCTGATATGTAATGTCTGATGTGTGATGCATGATGATTGTAAATGACTGATGCCTGATAAATGTAGATGGCTGATGTGCTTGTGGATGTCTAATGGTTGTGAGTGTTTGATGCCTGATGCATGTGTATGTTTGATGCTTGATGTAAGACGCCTTATGCTTGTAGATGCATAATGTCTGATGCATGATGCTTTTGGATGTTTAATGCCTGATAACTGATGCTTGTGGATGTGCGATGTTTAATTTTCGTGGATGTCTACTGCCTTATATTTGATGTTTGATGTGTGATGTTTGTGGATGTCTGACTTCTGGTGTTTGTGGATATCTGATGACTCATGTCTGACGCCTTATACTTGTGGATGCATGATGTCTGATGCTTAATGTTTGTAGCTATGTGGTGCTTGATATTTGATGATTGTGGATATATGATGTATAATTCTTGTGAATATTTGATGGCTGATATGTAATGTCTGATGTGTGATGCATGATGATTGTAAATGACTGATACCTAATAAATGTAGATGTCTGATGTGTGTTGGCTGATGTTAGTGGGTGCATGATTTCTGATGCTTTGAAATGTTTGCTGCCTGTTACCTGATGCTTGATGCTTATAATTGTTTGATGCATGAGGCCTATTGTGTAATGTTTGTTACTTTCGATGTCTGATGCATGATGTCTGAAGTTTGATGCTTGTAACTGTCTAATGCTTGTGGATGTCTTATGATTGTGAATGTTTGATGCCTTATACTTGTGGATGTCTGATGCTTGTTGTATGACGCCTTATGCTTGTGGATGCATAATGTCTGATGCCTGATGCATTTAGATGTCTGGTGGCTGATAACTGATGCTTGTGAATGTGTGATGTATAATTCTTGTGAATGTTTGATAGCTGATATGTAATGTCTGATGTCTGATGCATGATGCTTGTAAATAACTGATGCTTGATAAATGTAGATGTCTGATGTGTGTTGGCTGATAGTGGGTGCGTGATTTCTGATGCTTTGAAATGTTTGCTGCTTGTTACTTGATACTTGTAAATGTTTGATGCATGAGGCCTATTGTTTAATGTTTGTCACTTGTTATGTCTGATGCCTGATGTCTGAAGTTTGATGCTTGTAACTGTCTAATGCTCGTGGATGTCTAATAGTTGTGAAAGTTTGATGCCTGATGCTTGTGGATGTCTGATGCTTGATGAAAGATGCCTTATGCTTGTGGATGCATAATGTTTGATGCGTGATGCTTTTGGATGTCTGGTGCCTCATAACTGATGCCTGTGGATGTGTGATTTTTAATTTTCGTGGATGTCTACTGCCTGATATTTGATGTTTGATGTGTGATGCTTGTGGGTGTCTGACTTCTGGTGTTTGTGGATATCTGATGACTTATGTTTGACGCCTTAAACTTGTGGATGCGTGATGTCTGACGCTGAATGTTTGTAGATATGTGGTGCATGATATTTTATACTTGTGGATATATGATGTATAGTTCTTGTGAATGTTTGATGGCTGATGTGTAATGTCTGATGTCAGATGCATGATGCTTGTAAATGACTGATGTTTGATAAATGTAAATGTGTAATGTGTGTTAACTGATGTTAGTGGGTGCGTGATTCATGATGCTTTAAAATGTTTGCTGCAGCAATAATAAAAGCAATAGTGAAGGTAACTGTGTTAGCCCTCAAGATGTGACTCAGTGCGGCGACGTTTTCAGCCCTGAAACCAGCCCTGAACCCAGCCAGTTAAATCTGACTAGCAATGATAAGCAAATCAACCATGTAGAGCAAGGCGAGGGCGCCAGAGGGCCCAAAGCGGAATGGCTGCCTAATTAGACAGCTCCGCCGGGCAGATCTAAGTCCTGCTGTAAGTCAGCGCTAAACCGGCAAATTATGTGAAACCGACACGAGAATTAAGCATCGGAACGCACAGAGCTAGGGGTGTATACACTGCACCAAAGCGGTGGAAATGTTTTGGAGATTTTGGTGACTGTGGACGCTTATCGGCAACATGGCGCTGCTGATCGTACCAGAAGCAGCCTTTGAAAGCTCCAGTGATCTTGGCAAATGGCGCACTCAGCTTAAACCAGCAACCAGACCTGCGGTGAGTGGGATGAGCGCGAACTAGATCTAAAAGGACATCTCGGGAGATTCGGACCCGAGCAGACTGGTGGAGGCGATTTGGCGGCAAGGGAGCTAAAATGGCGGCGCCAGGTACTTGTTGACGCTATCAGGCCGAGTGGGTGCAGCTACATACGTTGTGAGAGCGTCGCTGCAGTATTCTCCACGATGCTACACCACTGGAAGCGCGTAAAAATAATTGCGCACTACTGAGATGCATTATGCCAAACCCGGTACAAAAGGGGGTGGTGATGGACGGAGCATCTGAATCAATCAAACACTCACACCCAGTCAAAAGATCTGGGTTTAATCCATCACCGTTCTTTAGCCCACTCTGCCACCCCAGTTCAGACATGGCTATATGCAAATCAGTCTGACCCTGTGCCTCATGGGAACAGTCCAGCCCGAACTGCCAAGCCATGTCTTCCCTGGACCGGAAACAAGCTTCTGAGGACCGGTTTCTGGCATTCCAGCCGTCTTCAGCCTGGCTTGCTTGAATCCAGTGGCACAGTGAGCAAGGGACTCACGTCTGAGCATACCCTGCCACACTTATGGCGGCCAAAAGCGGTACAAAAGGGGGTGGTGATGGACGGAGCATCTGAATCAATCAAACACTCACACCAGTCAAAAGATCTGGGTTTAATCCATCACCGTTCTTTAGCCCACTCTGCCACCCCAGATTAGACATCGCTATATGCAAATCAGTCTGACCCTGCGCCCCTTTTTACTCACTGGAGCTGTTACTGTTACTGCCTGTTTTTTCTGGCAGACCAATGGTACGCTATTAGATGTAGCTGCTTCAGGGACAATCAACCACCCTTTATGTAGCTTTGGTGCTTCCTTACTAACTTCAGAGCCCTTATCCACAGCCCTAGGTCTTGCTGCCATGGCAATGTGGGTATCCAGAAGACCACCTAACCTTTCCACTTCTGCAGATATCTGATCAAGTTTTACCACTAGGGGTTTAATAATATTTTCTATCTTGGCATCAATGATACTAGCTAGAAGGTCAAATTGCTGGGCATCAATTTTGACTGTGCCCTGCCTATCCCCTAGCTCTGCAGCACTTGCGGTCCTTTTAGGTGGTATTTCAACTTTTTTGTTATTGTGGGTATTACGAATTCCCCCATGTTTAACTTGTACCTTCCTACATGCCCTCAGTGCTCTAGTGGCCGGCGAGCGCTGCACTGGCGTATCGAAGGGTACATCCGGTATGTCTGGGTTAGGGGTTAATTGGGCTATACTCCACTGTTGGTAAAAAATCAGGGTTACCATGCTCCCAGCTGTCATCTAGTGGTAAAGGTTGGATGGCTGGTGATGTAGACTGTGTGGTGTGGGGGGTATAGCAGGGGGGCTACCCCTACTTAGAGATAAACGCCGTTCGTTATTGTTTTTATTGACCACTTTCACCAAATAGTTATCTAGCGTAGCTAGCACTGGCGAGGTGATAACCACTTTATGTTAAGACATTGTTAGCCCTAGCGATTGTTACTGATAGGTTAAAAGAAAATAAACTACTAAGAGTAAATTAAAGCTATCACGAATTTCGAATTTCAACACACAATCCTGTAACTTGGGAGACCAGTTACTGGCAGTACATACACAATGGTTCTTATGTCTCACTTTATGGGTTTAGGTAGCCAGGATCCATAGCCCAGCCCAGCCACGGACTGCCACAGACTGTCTCGCCCTTGTCCCGGGCTGTGCCCGCGCGCGTCCCGTGGGGTGTGAGAGGTTCCGGTTTTTTGTAGCGTCTCCGGGCGCAGGTGGTGTCGTCGGAAGTGCGACGCGAGTCCCGGGGCACCTGGGAGGTGTAGTTTTGTGGCCCTCACTGCGCCCGTCATCCACACAGCAGGGAGAGAGCAATGTTCGCCAGAGCCGTTGCCCTCACGGCTGGATGCACACACCAGGACCTCCGGTTAGTCCCCCCACGGAGCTCTCGAGGCTCCGGGGATTTGTAGCGCCTCCGGTCGCAGGTGGTGGCGTCGGAAGTGCGACGCGAGTCCCGGGGCACCTGGGAGGTGTAGTTTCGTGGCCCTCACTGCGCCCGTCGTCCACACAGCCGGGAGACATTGCCCTCACGGCTGGATGCACACACCAGGACCTATGGTTAGTCCGTGTCATTCGTGTCACTGCATGCAGGCCAGGGCCCAGAATACCACAGGCTGCTCAAAGTTATAATATCAAAAGGTGCAATGTCTGAACCTATTGACAGACTAATCTGTGAAAGAGCATAATCTTGTACAACAAGGTTGGCAGGAGTCTGCCTTACAGGAACCACAAACAAGCGTTCAAGAAGTGGTCCAGTTAGTGGTGGGCGCAGTTATGAAAACCATGAGTGAATTGATTGGAACATCAATTGCTGTGTCATTTGGTAGACTTACTGTCAGTCTCCCTGTCCTGATGATGGGGCACATGCTTTTCAGACAAAGCCTCTCCTGCTGCGCAGCTAACTTAGTTAAGGAAGTTCTCAAGAAAAAAGGAAATGTGTTCCTGAGATGTCTCAGGGCCACGACTTTGATTTACCATCACCATTCCCTGTAGGCACATCTCTCCGGGAAAACCCACATAAGAGAACCAGGGTTACAGCCATGATCAAAATCACCTCATTTGGGGCTGTTTCTTTATCTGTACATTTTGTGAATACACTCTCAGATGATGTTGATGTGGGCACTGATACTCATCCAAAAGATGAGTGCTCCTGACAAAGATGCAGTAATGCAGGATATCCTAAGGCACCCATTTTTTGACCTCCCTAAATTGTACATCCAAGTTCAGGGGAGTGGACTCCATCCCCAGCTGTTTCTGATTTTATTGACCAATAGATTAGATTCCCAATGGGAAAATCTGATGGAAATAAATTCTGGCCCAGATTTATCAAGTCTTTGCACTGTCCTTGAGTAATACAAGATGACGCAAAAACAACCCGAAGGCCTCAGTAATATTTATGAAGCCATGCAAGGGGCAATTTGCACCACCTTGTGTGGCTTTGTAAATAAATGTAACACAACACAGCATTTACATTTGAAACTGGCATGCGATCCATGGTTGGAGCATTGGCGTACCCATGCATCCACCCATGGATTTTGGCACATTCCCAGATTTACTAAAGCTATTAAACCTGGGAATGCATCAAAATGCTACGCCTTACCCAGTGAGGCGTAACAAGGAGAAATATCTTTCTCCTCATTATTTCCTCTTTCCACGTGTGCTGTGTCCCGCTGCACACATATAAAGAGGAAAAGGCCTCTAAGAAGTGCTTTTGTGGAGGAAGGTGTAATAAAAACTTTTTTTAAATAGACACTTACCATGCTGATGGGTCCCGCATCTCTGCTCCTGCTCTTCTCCGTCAGACTCCAGGATCAGAAAGCTCAGCCAGGCTTCCCTGACCCATCACAACACTGCAATGCAGCATTGTGCTTGGTAAGGCTTCCCTGACCAGTCACAATGCTTCAATGCAGCATTATGATTGGTCTTTGCGTCCTGGTTCAATGCTCAGCCAGGGAATGGGGGCCGGGGCATGTTCTCCACGCAGGCTGTAATGCAGCCTGCGTGGAGAACACGGAAAGTGGGCATGACTGTTTGACCAATCTCAGATGGCCGGCCAAACAGTCATGTGAACTTAGTGTGCAAAACACTCCTGCCCTGCCCTGCTTCAAGATCCCAGGATGCTGCAGACACTTCAGGGGGACAGAATCTAAGAACATTCCACTGCTTTTTAGATAGCTGTGCCTCATCCCATGATGTTTTCCAAACCAAAAAGGTATTTGGTGAACCAAGAGATTCAAGAATTGCTTTTAAAAGGAGTAGTAAACCGGTTTCTTGGAATTCTCCAAGTTTTCTAGGTAACTTCTTAGTCTAGAAATGGGATGAATGTTTCTGTCCTTTTGTCTGGTAATCAATCTGAAATTGATGAATGGGTTAATAATATACAGCCACTACAAAATGTAAGGTGTTCATTGTTTGAAGGACACCCTTCTTCATAGGGCTTGGATGGTAAAGATAGATTTAAAAAATGTGTATCGTTCGGTTCTAGTTAATCACACTTTCAGACATTTCCATCTTTTTATTTGGGGGGTGGTGGGAGGTTTTAGTTCATGCCACTTTTGCTCAACTTCATTGTGTTTCACAAAACTTCTGAAGACTGTGGTGCTGATCTTGAGATCTCAGGATGTTTGTTTAGTTCTGTACATTACATGTTGGTGATAGTTATAACAAGGCTTTGTTGAAGGATCAGACAAAGTCGGCTGTGTGTCCTTGTTGCAGGAGTTAGGATTTGCAATAAATCATAAGAAATCGGTGTACGTCCCGACTCCGGGGATTCTGTTTGTAGGGTTTGTCATAGTGGCCGTAAGGGCATCCCTTTTATTTCCAAATGCGAAAATCAAGGTGATAAAGAAGGAGATTTGTTTTGTTTTGATAGTGGGCAGGTTTTCACTGCACTGGGTAGCCAGGATTATAAGTCTTTTGTCGCATCCATTCAGGATATTTTTCCAGCCCACATATATTACCAAGCTTTTTTATTACTTTATTTTTATTGATTATCAAAAACAGAGACAAATCTTTCATCCGTTACAGTCGTCCTTGGTAGCTTCATCCTATACACAGTGTTATCACGCAAATATCACATTGTAATAAAAGAAGGTATCGTGCAATGTCTAAGCTCAATATTGTGATCAATACGGTGCACATTTTACACTTTTCAACATGCCGATCAAATATCTAAATGTCCCCTCAATGTCTATAGATGCAGCAGACTCTGGCCACTAAGCCGATGCCGTCCTTATCCCAATGGAACAAACAGTTGCTGACGTGGTGTGAATGAGGCGATTGTAGGCCCAGCAGTACAATATAAAGCCTAATATGATTTGTCAGTGTGAAAGCCAAATGACCTATCCTATACCTGTGGGTACTAGCCCCGAGTTGGACTGAGAAGCGATGGAGTTGCGTAGGGTGTCAATATACACCTTATAGGAGCCCCAGATCTTGGGGCGGGCTGTGCTCGGTAATATGCTGGAGTAGATCTCGCTATTTGTACTGCAGTGCGCTAAACTGTTCAACCAGCCTTGCGACGTAGGAGAAACTTTGCTGCCCCAGTGTAATGCTATCTCTCATTTTGCTAAAAAAGGCCAAGGGAGAGTTTCTGGACTGCTTTAGGAAAGTTAACCATGTAGCCCAAAAGCACCACTTCCGGAACAGGAACCAGTTTGAGCCCAAGAATGTTCCCTAATGTTATGTGCACCACTTCCCAGTATGGGCGTATGCAGGTGCAAGTCCAGGTCAGATGGGCAAAATCAGCGTGCTGAGCGCCCCATTTCTAGCATGTGTGTGGCCTATTGGGCTAAATTTTATGCATTTTTGCCGGTGTCATGTAAATTCTTCGCAGAAACTTATAGTGTAATAATTTATGGCGACTTTTCAATGAGATGTCCTTTGTGCCTCTACAACAGACGGCCCACTGGTCGTCCGTAATTGGATGACCCAGATCAGCCTCCCACTCCGCACAAAGCCTGTCGTCTATGATAGGGACCTGTGCAATGCATAGTTTATAAAGTTTGGCAACTATGCGTACTCCACTCTTATTCTCAATGAGGAGAGATAATGGTGCAAATGAGACAGGCTCCAACGGAAAGCCAACGATCGTGGCTGGTAATTCTGAGTATAATATCTTAAGAACAAATTTGTTCATGAATGTGGCCTCTTGAAAGCGAGTGTCCTCAGTGGCCGAAAAGATGTGTGCGCCAGGGTACAAGTCGCCTATCGTGTAAATGTCAAACGTAGTGTGCGTTGCACAAGTTTCTCACCTGTTATGGGGAGCTAATGGGCATTCGGAAGCAGAAGGGCCGATGAATATATAACTGAAGTGCCGGTATAGCGATGGAGCCGGCTCTACGCCCAGCTGGTGGTCGAAACCGTTTGTATGTCAACTGGATTCCTGGGTTCGCCCTTGGGCAAAACTGCAGCTAGCCGCTCAGGGAGGACAAAATCAGCCTCTGGGCGCAGAAATGGGATCCTTGCGTCTGGGTGGTACCAAGCAAAGGTGTAACTACACTGTGCCACTAAGTAGTATAAATAAAAGTCTGGCACTCAAAATCCGTCCCTATCATACAGTAAAGTGAGTATCCTCCATCGAACACACGGCTGCCCGCCACCTCATACCAGCCGGGTTAGACGGGATTGTAGTATTAAAAAGAAACTATGCTTGAGGGGTATTGGGATATTATTAAAAATATATAAAAATTTAGGTAGGACCATCATCTTAATTATAGTGATTCTGCCTGCCATGGACAGATGGATACGTAACCATTTCTCCACCTGAGTCTCCAGCTTCTCAACTGCTTGTCCATAATTAAGGCATGTAATCTGGACCTGGTCCAAGTGTACATGGATACCCAGATACTTGTTGGAATCCGAGCATCATTCCAAGGGAAACCTACAATCCCATGGGGACGTACTTGTGGTTAAGGGAAAAATAATTGATTTTTGCCAATTAATACCTAACCCCGAATGCTGTCCAAAGCGAAGGATTTCCCGGATGAGCGGAGCTAGGTTCAGGTGTGGCTCTCTGACATAGAGGATGGTATTATCGGCGTATAATTAAACCAAAAAGGGGCCTGTATTAAATTGTAGTCCTCTGTGGAGATGTTCGTTTCTGAAAGTGCTGTATTAAGGGGTCACTGGCAAGGATGAAGAAATATATTACCAAGCTTCACATGCCTGTAAGCACATCACCTTGAATATTATGTTAGAGTCAGACACCAGCAGGCTTGGATGGGCTGCCTGGTGTGTAGATATTTTAACAGGAGGCAAGGGGTCCTTTGATGAAACACAGCATAATATAAATTACTTAGAGCTGCTTGGTCATTTGCAGTAAAATGCTTGGTGCAGGACTGAAAGGAAAACGCGACCAGGTAAGATGATGGAAGTTCCTTTTAATGCGTCCAGTGTACAGCTCTCCCGGCAGCAACTGCCGTACGGGCATTCCCACATTCCATGCCCCGAATCATAACAACAATCACAGTACCACGCGCGATTCCGCAGACTCTCATGTGACAAGTAAAAATCCTAACACATCCCCTTCCCTTCATTTAAAACATTAAAGTACAACTTCCCTCCCCTCCCCTTGCATAAAATGTGAAAACAAAAGAACTAGAATAATAAAATAAACATTAAAAAAAAAAATATATATATATATATAGTCATTCAATATGTAACAAAATCACAATATTTGATAGTAGTAGTCATTCATTATGTAACAAAATCACGATATTTGACAAGAGCAGATCTAAACCTTGAAGAACTCTGCTGAGGAACAATAATATTATCCATTGTAGACATACTTGGATTGATAGTGACAGTGGGAAGAATTGAAACTTGGGAACCAACTCCAAATTTGTCTTTTACAAATTCAACCTTAGACCTGGGTACAACTGAAATACAAAACTTATTCCAAATCTTCCCATGTTCAAGCACTACAACATGATCTTTTACCTCTTTGGCACGGACATGGGGAGAAAATCGAGCATGACCTTTGCGCATAAGGATAGGTTTTTTAATTCTCACACAGTCACCTTGACACACTGGAGATGTTCTGATGCTATTATGTGCATATTTGGCCTGAGCTGCAGCCCTAACATCAGCCACTCTCCCAATTTCGCTTACATCAACTTCCTTTCTTAACATCCAATCCTTATTAAGTTTAGAACCTGCTACTCTTCCCCCAAGCAAAGTGAATGGTGATACGCCTGTACTAGCATGAGGGGTAACTCTCATAGCCCACAGCATGTCAGAAATTACTTGTTTCCAATGAAAACCATTGATGGAAGCTAATTGTAATTGATCCTTAATTACACGATTCAGACGCTCAACCAAACCATTGCTACATGGATGATAGAGGGAGGTGAGAATATGTTTGATTCCATGCATCTTAAAAAAATCTTGCATTTCTGCAGAAACCAATTGAGTACCATTGTCAGATACTAATTCCTCTGGAAATCCTTCTCGCAGAAAAACATTCTTGAAAAAATTGATCACTGTAGCAGAATTGATTCCTTCAACAAATCTGACTTCTGGCCATTTTGACATGTAATCAATCAAAACTAACTCATATTTAGGAGTACTACCTAAATCATTGAATGGACCAGCAACATCAAACGCTAATTTATTCCAAGGTGATTCTTTCACTGAAATGGGGTTGATGGCAGAAGGACAAGTAACCTTGGTTTTGTCACTCAAAACACAAGCTCCACAATCTCGAACACAATGTTCAATAGCCCTATCAACACCCGGTCACCAAAAATCTTCTCGTACTCTCCATTTCACAGCACAAATGCCCAAATGACCAACATGAGCCAGATCCAAAACTGCTTTACATAGTAATTTCGGAACAACCAATAAGCCACCCCTGCGTAAAATTCCATCCACCAAAGACAATTCATCACTAATTCTCTTGAAGGGAACCAATTCCGAAGTTAGAGTTTTGCCGTTTGGCCAACCTTGAGTTAAGAAATCAATCACTCTACACAGGTCAACATCCTCAGAAATTGCAAGCTTCCAATCAGCTTCAGATAAAGCAGCACCAGTATCGGTCACAGAAATAACAGCACACACCATCTCCAGATGATCACATTCCTGTTCCAAAACATCATGAGAAAGAGGCAACCTAGACAAACAGTCGGCCACACTATTCTTTACACCAGGTACATACTCCAAATGATAATTAAACTCAGCGAGTCTGTATTGCCATTTTGCAATATGAGGTGTAGCTCTGCCGCCACCTTTAGTTGTAAAAGGGTCCACCAAGGGTGTGTGATCGGTTTTGAGAATAATATGATTACCCCACAAAAAATTCCTGAAATATTGTACACCCCACCCTAAACCTAATGCTTCCTTTTCAATCGTCGAATAAGTTCCTTCAGCACCACGGAGAGTTCTGGAAGCTAAAGCAATGACCTCTTCCCTATTATCAGATATTTTCTGCATCAAAACCCCCCCTAGCCACATATTGCTGGCATCAGTGATAACAATACATTGATCATTAATGTTGAACAACTTGAGAGGACATGCCTGTACAATCGCTTCTTTCAATGAGTTAAAATCATTAGCACATTGCTCAGACCAAACATACTTCACATTTTCTTTTAGCAAATTGCACAAACAAGAGAAGTTTGGAAAAATGCTGCGTAATATTCGACTATCCCTAAGAAAGAACACAGTTGGTCTTTGTTTAGGGGTTCAGGTGCATTTTGGATAGCATCAAGAAGTTTCATTTTAGGTTCCACCCCCTTAGCTGAAATGTGATAACCCAAATAATCTACTCCATCTCTAAGAAATTTGTATTTATCTTTTCTTAAAGTTAAACCACTAGATTTTACAATATCTAAAACTGTTTTAACTCTTTCGTTGTATTCTTGTACAGTCTTTGCATGTATGAGAATGTCGTCCTGAAAAAACACGACTCCTGCAGTGTCTTTAAAGAGATGGCCCATGAGACGTTGGAACACTGCAGAAGCCGACGCTAAACCGAATGGCATTCGTAAATAATTAAACGCACCCTCCGGAGTCACAAATGAAGTGAGGTGCCTAGAATCCTTACACAACTCGATTTGGTGGTATGCTGAAAATATGTCAAGGGAAGAAAAATACCTTGCACCTTCCAGAGTAGACAACATCTCATTAATGTTGGGCAAAGGCTGTCGATCAATCCATATGCAGGAATTCAAATCGCGCAAATCCACACACATCCTAAGCGATTTATCAGCCTTGCGTGCCAAAACTATGGTAGACAACCATTCAGACCCCTCGATTGGTTCGATCACACCCAAAACACGTAATCTCTCAAGCTCACATTTCTATTCACTACGCATACTTAGTGGTACTTTATGTACCTTGTGTGCAATTGCTTTAGCTCCCTCCTTTAAAACAATGCGATGTTGGAAGCCTTTGAGTTTCCCAAGTTTATCGTTGAAAACATTGGGATAACTGTGAACCCAATCATTCTCAACTGATTTACTCACAGAATGTACTGGCCCAACCTATGGAAGGGTAGCATAATACTGTTTTGCCTCCCACCTAGATAAAACCATGTCAATATGATTGGGATCAAGAATGATTCCGAGCTCACCTTGTTCATGCCATCCTAATAAATTAGCACCTTTTTTCACAACATAAATTGTACATGACGTGCAATCACCCTTGAACTCCAGCTTACTTTTGAATTTGCCTAAGACTTCTACTCTTTTTCCCCCATAAGCAAACATTTTAATGGATGATTTTGTCAAAGAAATTCCACCTAGAGTGTCAAAATCCTTGACATTAATGAGAGTAAAAGGAGAACCCGAATCTGCGAGAAATTTGATGCCAATATCATTTAGATTGATAGTGCACATAGGAGATTTTCTCCTTTGAGCTTCATCTAGAGATGCAAATTCTACAATACCATCAGCCTCCATAGAAGAAGTGGATAACATCAACAATTCATAACAGGTGTCATCATCATTACACATCACATTATGATCATCTATGTTTTTTACTGTATATGATGGCCTCCTCTGTACCATAGTGGCTTTGCACATACATGCTAGATGCCCCTTCTTTCCGCATTTGAAACAAGATTGGTTAATGGCAAAACAGAATTAAAAATTTCCCAGGTGGAGGAGGAGCTTCGCCGGCGACCAAGATGGCCGCGTAAGCTCGGAGCTCCGAAGACCCTCCGATCCTCCGCAATAATCCTGCGACCTATCCTGTCCCACGATTGTGGGAATCGATTGCTAAGCCGGTCCTGATGCGGCGCCCGCTTTCGGAATGAAAATCTGACATTCCTGGACTCAGTTAGCTCGACGGACCCCGGAGGCTCCGCCCGCGTCACTGGCGACCGTAGAAGGGTACAGCGGTGTCTCCACATGGTACCTCCCTGCCTACGCTTCGTCTTCCCGATGGGTGCTTCTGATCCTTGAGCGCCTTGCTGTGCGGTCTCCACACAGGACTTTGGAGTTACCGTCGTGTGCATTGTGCATACTGTACTAGACTCTTTCACCCCTGGAGTCCCCCCCGTCCCGAGAGTGCCAACATGGCGGGCAAGGGTGGTCCGGACATAGGAAAGTCCCAGCGGATCAGCAGGAAACCATCCCAGTCCCAGTCCACTATTCCGGAGCGATTCTCCCAGTCTAAAGGATCACCGGTGCTGGCGGGTCGTACTAAAGACTCGAGAAGGGATGAATCACCGGACGACTCCGAGATAACACTTCGAGACGTCATGGGGGCGATAACGGGGGTGAAGACGGAGATGCACACTCTCCGCGAGGAACTGTCCAGCAAGGTTGACTCCCTGAAGATTGAGTTAAACCTCATCAGGACTGACCTCGGGAAAACTAATGACCGGGTGAAATCGCTGGATCTCAAGACTTCCAGCCTGGTCACCGATGTGTCCGATGTACAGACGGAGGTGCGCGACCTGAAAATGGCTAATGGATTGCTAGCGCGTCGACTGGACGAGTTCGAGGGTCGCGCGCGGCGCCAAAACGTACGCATCACCGGAGTACCGGAATAGGCCGAGGAGGACTCGACTGAGCTTTTTGTGGAAGAACTGGTGGTTAAGAACTTGGCACCGGGGGGCCTGAGTAAGTTCTTTTCGGTGGAAAGGGCCCACAGGATCCCGGGTGGGCCGCCGAAATCGGGCGCCTCCCCTCGCCCCATCATCGCGAGGCTGTTCAACTACAGGGACAGAGACGCTATCCTGCAGGCATCGAGGACCGCGGGCCCTCTCCGCTTCCAGAACTCTGATGTGAACTTCTTCCCGGATTTCACCCAGGCTGTCCAGAAAAAGCGCCAGAGCTTTACGGGGGTGAAACGGAGACTGAGGGAAATGGGCCTGCGTTACTCCATGCTTTATCCTGCCAAGCTCCGCATCGAGCGTGACCACCGGACCTTCTTCTTTGACTTCCCAGATGAGGTGGGACACTGGCTTGATACCCTGCCCCAGGATCGACGTGAACCGGCCGACCAGACGGAGGAGACCACCGAGGGCGCGGAAGCACAGGAATAATTGTTTGGTGACTTGACTTTCCGAGAGCTGGGCCGCCGTACGGGGCTTCAGCTATTGACATTGCTGCTGTAGGTTTGACTCGTCTTGTACTTAATATGGGGGATGACGGGGGGGATAGGATGCTTCCTTTCTCCTCTGTGGGCTTCTTGTAGATTAGTTAAGGGGCGACAGGCACACTGCTAGTTGGGGTGGATTATAGTCTAATGCAGGGGTGCAGGGTGGTGGGTAGTTGGGGTGTGTTTTTTCAACTTCTTTCCTTGTTTTACTCTCTGTTCTGGCTGAGGAACCACTGGACTGATATGTTAACGCTGTGGGCGCCATTGTGGGTGGGGGTGGGGGTGCGGCATGTCCTTGATGATGGGGGGTAAATCTCTTAATTTGTTGAGCTGGAATGTGAACGGGTTGGGGGACCGTATTAAGAGGGGTGTCGTGTTGCAAATGCTCAAGCGCTGCTCGCCTGATGTGGTTTTTCTACAAGAGACCCACTTGGTGGGTCATGCCTGTAAAGCATTGAATAGACGTGGATACAAAATGGTGGCACACTCGGGGTTCTCCTCGGGTTCCAGAGGGGTGGGCATCATGGTGCGCACGTCCCTCCCGTTGGAGGTGGAGTCTGTACTAGCTGATGAAAGAGGCAGATACGTGGCTGTGGTGGGCAAATGGGAGGGCCGCACGCTAGTTTTGGTTTCGGTTTATGTTCCCCCGGGGCTGCAGGAGACTACTTACAGGGACCTGGGTGGCGCCATTTTAGGTCTCCCCGAGGGATTATTGCTGGTGGGAGGCGATTTCAACTCTGTAGTCTCGGGGGACTTGGATCGTTTTCCTTCCAGGGATCTCCGCCCTTCCCAGTCCTGGCTGCCTGATTTTCTGAGTTCCATGGGGATGATTGATTGCTGGCGATTGTTACACCCCACCCAGCGGCAGTACACTTTCCTTTCGGGCGCCCACGGTAGCCTTTCTAGAATAGACTATGTCCTCACCCCGGCGGCCCAGGCACAGTCTGTGTCCACCGCGCGTCTCTTAGCTAGGGGCATTTCGGATCATTCCCCGGTTTGGGTCTCCTTTGACTTCCAGATTCCCGTGTCTTCGCGAGTGGCTCCCATCAACCCGTGGTACTTCCGCGATCCGAAGACCAGGGCACTCCTGACTAAAGCTATGGACCGGTACTTCGCCGAGAATACTGGCTCCGTTGACTCCGCCGTCTCCCTTTGGGAGGCCTTTAAAACTGTGCTCCGGGGTGAGGCCTTCTCCCTGATTGCGGAAGCCCGCCGTCGCCGGGATGAGGAAGTGGTGCAGCTGGAGTCTGATCTCGCTGACCTGAGTTCCCAACTGGAGCTGGGCCCGTCTCCCGACCTACTTCACGCTCTCTCCCTCAAACAGTCCGAACTGCGGGCGACTGCCACTGACGCGGCAAAAGCCTTGAGCAGGGAACAGCAGGGCAGAATATATGACTCGGGTGACAAGGCGGGCAAACTCTTGGCGTGGCTGGATAGACGGGAGCTGGCGTCCCGGGTGGTCCCAGAACTGGTGGGTGAAGGTGGCTTGTCCCTGACAGACCCGGCGGCCATAGTTGGGTCCTTCGCTGAATACTTCGAGGGGGTCTATACCTCCGCGAATCCTCTCCCGGAGTCTGCTTCGGCCTCCTTTCTGGAGGACATCGACCTTCCCTGCCTCTCGGATCTCGAACGAGACGACATGGACCTGGACCTGTCTGTGGACGAGGTAGCCTTGGCGATCCGTTCGCTGCGCTCTGGCAAAGCACCGGGACCCAACGGTATCCCGGTCGAGCTTTATAAACTCAAGGCCGACGCGCTTGCTGCGCCATTGTTGAATATGTTCCTTGAAGCCCGCGAGACGGGAGAACTCCCCCTCGACCAACGACTCGCCACCATTGTGGTGATCCACAAGGAGGGTAAACCGCGTGACTTGTGCAGGTCCTATAGACCCATCTCACTCCTGAATGCCGAACCTAAGATCCTGGCCAAACTGTTAGCCAACCGGCTAGTGGGAGTGATCTCGGACCTGGTTCACCCGGACCAATCCGGCTTCATACCGCACCGGAACACGGCACTCAACTTGAGGCGGTTTCACGCGGTCATGGCACGTGCTCACTTGCTTCGTGAGCCCGCAGTTCTCGCCTCTCTTGACGCCACTATGGCTTTCGACTCGCTGGAGTGGAACTACTTGTGGGCAGTCCTAGCCAAACTGGGGTTTGGGCCTGCTTACATCGGCTGGGTCCGACTGCTGTATTCCGCACCGCTGGCTAATGTGGCCGTCAATGGTCGGCTGTCGGCCTCCTTTGCGCTGCACAGGGGCACCAGACAGGGTTGTCCGCTCTCGCCGCTCCTGTTTGCCCTGGCACTGGAACCCCTGGCGGCTTGGATCAGGACACACCCTGATGTCTCCGGGATAACGTGGTCCCCTGGCTTTGAGGACCGAGTGTCGCTTTATGCGGACGACATCCTCTTGTATCTCACCTCTCCCTGCCGCTCGCTCATTGTGGTTTTTGACCTGCTAGGGACCTTCGGGGCCCATTCTGGCTTGGTGATTAACTGGTCTAAATCCTCTTTGTACACGTTGTGTGGAGACACTCCGCGCCTCCCCCGAGGGTGCTCAATACAGATAGCCCAGCAGGGCTTTCGGTACCTGGGCATTTATGTGTCGCGAGATCCCTGAGCCCGTTACTCACACAACCTACTACCACCACTGGCGCGGTTACGCAGGGACGTCGAGGGATGGAAGAAGTTACCGATCTCCCTAATGGGCAGAGCCGCGTTGTTCAAAATGATGGCGCTGCCTCGCTTCCTCTACGCTTTGCAGAACACCCAGGATCCGGTCCCGGCCAAATACTTTGGAGAGATCGAATCCCTGCAGCGAGCGCTGTTATGGGATGGAAGACCACGAATCTCGTTGCTCAAGTTGACCATACCGTGCTACGATGGGGGTATCGCCCTGCCGGATATGCGACGCTACTACTGGGCGTCCCAGCTCGCGGCCATCAATCACGGCCTCTACGGCCCGACGGCCAGTCCGGGCTACGCCATGGATCGGTGGCTCGTGCAAGGCGGTAACTACTATAGAGCATTATACTCCAGGTCCTTGGACCGGAAACTGACGGGCCCCACCAAAACGATGGTGCGTATATGGCGCTTGGTTACTGACACTCTGGGCTGGAAAGACAAGGTTACCATGGCCACCCCTTTGTATGACTCAGACATACTGGGAAAGCTGTGGAATACTAAGGGCTTCGACAGATGGGACACCATTGGAATTTCTAAGGTTGGGGACATGATGGTAAGGGGGAGGATTAAGTCGTTTGACGTGCTACAGTCTGAATTCCAGCTGGCGGCGACGGAATATTTCCGACACGCCCAGCTTAGCCATGCCCTCTCCCCTCACATATCGGGGGAGGAAGCGATCCCTGAGTCATCACCCCTGGAGGATCGGGTGCTGGACGGTCACATGCCAGACAGCGCTATCTCCTTGACGTACAAAAAGCTTATTAATGTGAGAGTGGATTTGCTTGAGCGATTGAGACTGCACTGGGTGAATGATGGTATTGAGATGGACGACGAGGAGTGGCAATCAGCGGTCTCCTCCCCCAGGGAGGTGGCCATATCGGCGCGACTCCGCCTTGTTCAGTTGAAGATACTACACAGGGTGTATGTAACCGGCCCCAGACTCCTACATATGGGACTTTCAACGGATGGCCTGTGTCGGAGAGGTTGTGGTATGCTTGCTACTTTCCTGCACATCATATGGGAATGTCCTGGAGTTGCCCGGTATTGGACACGAGTGCACGAGGTGATGGAAGAAGTGACTGGGGTGGCCCTACCGGCTGAGGCCCGGCGATGCCTTCTCAATGTTTGGTGTCCGAATGACTACAGTGTAGCCCAGACCCGTTGGGTCACCTTGGGCAACATGGTGGCCAAGAGGGACATCGCCCAGAAATGGGGTGCGCCTGCTCCCCCCTCGCTCAGTTTATGGGAAACTAGTATGGACTGGTGCATGCTGCGTGAGAAGACGGTGTATGTGGCCAGGGGCAAGCCTAAAATGTGGAGGTCTGTGTGGGGAGCCTGGAACTCCTATAGAGGTGATATTTGCGACCCCCCAGTAGAGATTGACCCTGATGTCCAGCTTTCCCCATAGGACCCCTTACCCGCAGTTCCAGATAGGTTATCCTGGTGTGCTACCCCCCACATGCCTCACTGTTGTCACTGTTATTGTGTGCTGTCTTGGGTGTACGGCCCTCGACCCCCTCCCGCTACACAAGTCCACTGCTTCTGTACCGTCCTCAGCCTTCCTTTCTCCTCTTTGACTCTCTTTCGTGCCTCGTGCACACCTCTTTCTCCTAGCCTTTTTTGAGGCTTTCTTATTCTTGGTTTATTTATTATCAAGTTCAATGCTATTGAAATTAAACCTGATTGCTTCTGCGAACAGTATTGTACACGATTTTACTTGCTACCATGATGCTGCCTGGCCTCCGGGATGTATGGCTGAATAGCAGTGTACTTTTTCTACAAATAAAGGTTTTCAAAAAAAAAAAAAAAAAAAATTCCCAGGTGTGATCTGCTGCCACAACGATAGCATGACAATCCTTGTGCATCGTTTCTTGTTCTCTTGGCCGATGTAGGGGAAATTCGAGAAACGTTTGTGTTAACAACTTTGGATGGTTTAGCAGAAGGCTTGGTAGTGACTAAATTGACCTCAGTTGATGAAGAAGATGAAGCAGTAGTTGATATTGGTGTACTTAATTCATTCATACGAAACTGAGAATGTTCAACAGTCGTCGCTAATGTCAAAGAAGTTTCTAAATCTGGATCATCAGAGGACAGAAGTCTTTCTCGAACTTTTCTGTCACACGTGCGTTCGATAAACTGATCACGAATAATTTCATCAAGTTGTACACCTGCAGTGCCCTTTTTTTTAAGAAGTAAAAGTATCGCCATCAATTGCTTCAATGTAAGCCTCAAAGGTAGTTTTCCATTGTTTCCATATCATAGGAGGAGGACCAGGTGATTGCAAAAAAGGAGGTGGTGTCGCTACTTTTTCCATTTGCGTGGGTGAGTTGCTGCCCCAAAATGAAAAGTAGTTAACTATACTCCTCGCTGTTAACTTCAAACAGTGACAATGTCATTCACAAAAAATATATTTTAGTGTCTTATAATTGCCTGTTAGCCATGCAATCTATTTATTTCATGTAAAAATGCCATTCTCTTTAATAAAAACGTTTGCTGACTTAATTTTAATGTCTTATAATTGCCTGTTAGCCATACACGCTGTTAATTTCATGTAAAAATGGCACTCTCTTTCATAAAAACTTTTGAAGACTTGTCTTCGCCTTAAACGCACTTGAATGAGCGCTTCGTGCCTAGGTGTTGTCAGAGAAGCACCATGGCAACCCACGTCTGCGTGACAACGCTGGGCTGGGGTGGTGACGCTAGCGTCGGGAACCATGTGACGACGTTAAGCTGGCTCGCGCACTGGCGCGAAGTTCGAAAGGCGTTGCAGGCTCACGCAGGCAGCAAAAAAAAAACAACAAATGAAATAAATCCTCACCCAAAGGAACTCACAACGTATAGATTGATGTTGTGGCAATCAGCACATCCGTAGGCACAGACGAAGCAGCAGGACTCCACACAACGCGTCGGCACAGGCGAAACCGCAGGACTCCACTCAACAGTTGTCTCGCCGTGAAAGGATCGCGACTACGACGTTCAGCAACACCTATGGAAGTAGCAGACACCAGACCGTCCCGTCGCCAGTGAAAGGAAGACGTGACCAGGTAAGATGATGGAAGTTCCTTTTAATGCGTCCAGTGTACAGCTCTCCCGGCAGCAAGTGCCGTCCGGGCATTCCCACATTCCATGCCCCGAATCATAACAACAATCACAGTACCACGCGCGAGTCCGCAGACTCTCACGTGACAGCAAGTGAAAATCCTAACAAGGACATGGTAAGTTGTTGCATGTTATTGCTGGTCTCTGTGTTTTCTGAAGGAAAGGCTTCAACAATTAATGATTACAGGCCCACTTCAACAGGCCACATTCTTGTCAATGGTGAGCCAGTATGGAAACATATCCTAGTTTGTAGGCCCTTACACTCTACTACTATGAAGGTACCCCTAAGACATAATTTTCATCTCTGACATTCAGTTGGTCTTTGGCTGTGTTCTATTTTGGTCAGATAATAGGCTGCTTTCCCTAAAACAACTCTCAGCAAAAATAACAATGTTGTTATGTCTATATTCGAAGAGTGTATGATGCCATGGCCCTTGATGCGGATAACAAATTGTTTTCTCTTTTTCGTCCCATGAGTTCACATTTTGTTTTCCAGACAAACTAAGACGTTGTCTTAGTTTTGTCAAAAATTAAAATCTGTATTTTAACCATCTTTTACTCGTTGTCCAAAGTTATGTGGTGTAGTGTGTGAAACGTTATGAAGATCAGATGTCTGCATACATTTCTTCTTGTTTGTCTGCGTTTAATAACGTTGTATCCTGATATAAAGATATGCTGTGGACTATAATGTGTTTATTCTTGTTTATTGTTTACTCTGCCTTGTGCCGAGTCTCAAGGAATTTGCCATTGAGTTGTAGACCATGCTGTGATTTGAATTCTGGTTCCATGCTTTCAGTGGCCTTTACGGAAATTGGTGGCTGGTGGTGCATGTGTTAAGTCAGGGTCTGGAGGGTTTTTATTGTACCAGATAAAACAACTCTTACCTTTATTCACCTGGTATCTGGAGAGTATCTTTTAACGTTACTTGTGCACTACACTCAGGAAACCTTACATGTCAGCCCCCTTGTACTCTAGCCAGACGGGTTAGATGGCTTATGAATGATTCAGAAATCACTCATCGTCTGCTCACCGGGAGACCTTAAGTTTGTAGCTGCTACTGGGGCATTTTTGTGGACTGTTGCCGGGCGCGACCCCCGCTCCTTGGGCGTGCCGCTGAATCCATCTACACCGCTTCGGGACTGCGAGGCCAGGACAGGACACACCTGCAGCCTCTTCCTGCAGCGGCTACGCCCCCTTGCCTGGTTCACGAATAACTTTTTGCAGCACCCGCTTCGCGGGTGCCACTCATCGTCTGCTCACCGGGAAACCTTCAGTTTGTAGCTGCTGCTGGGGCATTTTTGTGGTCTGTTGCGGGCGCGGCCCCGGCTTCTCGGGCGTGCCGCTGAATCCATCTACACCGCTGCGGGACTGCGAGGCCAGGACAGGACACACCTGCAGCCTCTTCCCGCAGCGGCTACGCCCACTTGCCTTGGGGGTATAAAAGTAGCCCACTAACTCTGCGACGCGGGACGGAGCTCGGGGCGAAGCCCGGGCAAAGGGCGGGCCCTCTGTGGCCCTCAGAGGCCAGAGGAGGCTAGGCTGGGCCCGAAACCCTGCTCATTTCTTCACGGATACCCG
Organism: Lissotriton vulgaris; assembly: GCF_964263255.1. NCBI lineage: Eukaryota > Metazoa > Chordata > Amphibia > Caudata > Salamandridae > Lissotriton > Lissotriton vulgaris. The sequence continues at coordinate 618,002,653 of NC_141695.1, read as the reverse complement.
CTGGAACTGGAAGAATTAACATCTTGTATAGACTTGCACATTTCTATCATTCTGGTCTTTTGTGAGTGCCTATTACACCGCCACTGCAGAAATAACTTATATCTTGCCCACCTAAACTAATCACCTTCGTTTTGAATAATGACGCGTGAAACTAGAAGCAAGGCTGCAGCTGGTGGGGCAAAGCTGACAGGAACCCTTGATGACTTTATAGTACGCACTAATACACTGATAGACTAGGGAATTGTGCTCATGGAGAGAAGGGTCTCCCAGGATCTAGCGTTAGCAAAGAGGTCTTCTATGGGCCACATTGCTGAGGTTCATAGCCCGGTTAATGCGATAGGTAACCCTACCCCTTTGCAGACACACGTAGAGGTCCACAACCATACTAATACCCAGCCCGCACTTCGGGACTCCATCCCCGGTGATTCCCAGGACCTGCCACCATCAGGAAATATCCTGATTACTACACTAATAGATTTCCAAGTGGAAAGTACCAATAATGAGCTGCGAGGGAAAAGGGAGGGAGCAATTCCTAAAAATAGACATACCAAAAATAACACCACCTCTAAGAAGACAAAATTGGTAACTGTGAAAAAACCGGGAGCCCAAACTAGCAAAGAATTAGTGAGGGAAACTTCTAGGGCGGACTCAGGGAAAGAAGAGGTTGGTTCTAGAATATTGCCTCTGACTACGATGATTCCACTCTAGATGACACTTTGGCTGATATTTTTTCTAACAGCCCTACACCCAATAGTACAGGCATTAGTGTTGATAGGGAAGATCCTTTTAAATCTACACTAAAGACCATCATTAAATCCCTATTGTCTCCCCTGGAAAACAAGCTTCTGGCAATAGAATCCAAACTTAATGTGTTACACAAGGACATAGAAGCCTTGCGTATGACCCAGGTTAATAAAGTAGGTCATTCAAATCTACCTGCCAATAAACCATGAACAATAGACAAACCATCTACTGAAGTAAAAAAAAAACTCCCAAAACACCATTGCCAAACCCTTGCCCGCCGGCAATAAGTAATAAATGTGTTAAACCCACTTCGAACACTGAGGCTATCACGAATAAACCAGTTACATTAACTATCCCCACCCACAGTCCTGACAAAGTCCACCAAGATGGGATTGAAAAACGCCGAGGGATCAATCTACCACCTGAAGCATGCCCATACGTGGTAATACTAACTGGGGTCCCTGAATTGGTTCCCCAAGCCACGGAACCATTTTGGGCTCTTAAAAACAAAGTGCTTCATTGGCTAAATTCTAACCATCCCCTCCCAACAACAGTAACTAGCAACATCTTGATGGTACAGAGGGTTCCCTGGGTGGGAAAAACTAGAAAGAGTATACAAGGAGACTGTGTGGTGGTAACCTTTGAAGATCCAAGAAATGTGGATCATATTTGTCTGGGGGCAAAGAGAAATAATGGAGTATCAATTGTGGCAAGACCACTCTCTTTTTTCTATATGCCAGCTCAGCCAGCGGAAAACAGATGGAGCTGAATGAGGGGCTCTAATTATCCCAGGGGAGGGTGGGGGCAAGAAATGTTTGGGGACCCAAGCCAAAATACTTGGGGAGAGGGGGTAAATGATGGCTGGACTTCAATACACCAAAGGGCGGGGAGAATATATTATAACAACTGACAGCAACATGCAGAATGGATAGGCCCACAATATGTCCCCTTTACCATCCCCTGCTATAATCGGTTTAGTGAATTAGAGGCTGTGGATTGACGTACTGAACACATAGAGGCCGTACAGTCCCCCTTATCTGTATCCACCCTTAGTAAGCCTATGGATTGTAGTGGAAACCAGTCACTCCCTGATTTGATTATAAGGACGGAATGTGAATTGCCTAATAATAGTAGCGTCAGGCTATTAACCGCTCTGGATAAAGGTTCCGGGCAACCGGCCTGTCTAATTGGCAGTTGGAACATAGCGGGTATTGCATCTAAACTGGAGTGTCATACTTGGACAGAGTTTGTAAATAGTTTCGATATATTATGTTTCCAGGAAACTTGATCCAAAGAACCCATTACTCTTAATGGATATGTCTTTTCCTCTCTACCCGCTCTGGCATCTCCATCAGGAAGAACGAAGGGAGGGCTTTTGGTTTTGATTTCTGTTAAACTCCCTATCATGGTGAAAAAACATGTGCTAGTTAGCGCCCATTCACAGATTCTATGGCTGAAACAGGATAAAGGCAGAAACTTTCTCTTAATTAATTTTTATAGCAATGTTTTCGACAGTTCACGGCATCTGGTGGTTGCTGCCCTAGTGAGTGCACTTGAAGAAATTACTATGTGTTCTAATGTTGCTTTTGAAATGATATGGGTAGGCGACTTTAATTTGGTGGTTTGTCCTCTCTCTGATCGAAGGGTATGTGGGATTGTTGACTTGAATAGGGATGTCGATATCGATTTCCCACACAATCAATATGGGGATGCACTAAATAACCTGTTAGCTGCCTACGATATGGTAATTTTGTCCTCTGCTAAAGATACCTCTGGTGCCAACATTCCTACCTATACAGGACGGAACTCAAGTTCCATAATTGATTACATCTGCATGTCCTCCCACCTCATTTCCTGGTGTAGGGTTGTGGACTCCTCCCTGCATAGCGACCATAACTGTGTAGCTATTGAGGTGACCTTTTGGAAGACAAATTCAGCCCTTAATAATGGTGTTATTGTTAACATTGAACCACACAGAACTAATGGATTTAGAATTAGATGGAAGGGGGACAAGCAGAAACGATGTCTACTGCTATCATTAGGAACTGTCTTTCAGATATCACTGCCATCCTGGACAGTGATGTGGACAATAGTAAGACTGTAGCCACTTTCATTACTATTAATGCTCTTACTGAGAAAGTAATGACCAAAACTGGCAAGGGGAAAACTGACCGACAGAGGGGGTGGTTTGACCATGCCTGCACCCTCGCACTGAAAAAATTGAAGGAGGCACTCACTGTAAAACCGAGAGTAACGAGTGTGGTAAAACAACTTAGATTTATCAACCAGGGGGAAGTTAAGCGTAAAAAGAAGGAACTGCAGCTGGAAGCCTGGGATAACTTGGCTCTGGCCGCAGAAACTTCCAATAATACGCTATTCTGGACCACAGTGAATGGTTTGTTCCTTAAGGACGACAAAACCCCCGAATTGACTTCTAATATTGATTCTGACTCCTGGGTCGCCCATTTTTCAGGTATTTTTGACTCGGACGGTGGGGCTAAGGTCCGTGATGGCACATGGCCGATTGTTCCACTAAATATTACCCTAACGAAAGTTGAGGATAGCATCAATGCCAGTAAAGGGGGCAAAGCACAGGGCCCTGATGGGGTACCTATCGACGTATATAAATTTATCCCTGAACTCTGGGGTCCTTTGTTAACCAAAGTTTTTAATTCTGCAGTCTGTTATGGGTCCCTCCCACATGGGAGGAATCCATCATTGTCCCAATTTACAAGAAAGGTGACGGGGAGGTGAAGATTTATCGCCCTATCTCGCTATTAGACTCTTCTGTAAAAATTATGAGTCGAGTCCTACTTACAAGATTGGAAGAATGGGCCACCTCAAATAATATTCTTGTAGATTGCCAATACAGTTTCAGGAAGGGGAGGGGTACCATTGAACAATGCCTCAATCTTGAACTCTTGATAGGGAAGTATACCCAGGCAAAGTCAGGCTCTCTCCATCTCTGCTTCGCGGATTTGAGTAGCGCCTTCGACTTGGTGGACCATGGCATTCTCTGGGCCAAACTGTTAGAACTGGGAGCGCCTGAGGGCATTGTCTATTTCCTAGCACGTGTCTATGCCAATCTACGTACGAGTGTCCGTTATGGCCCAAGTGGGGAACGTACACCCAAATTTAGGGTAGGGCGGGGTATTAGGCAGGGGTGCATCCTCGCCCCATTCCTTTTTACTCTTTTTATCAATGAAGTTGATAAAGTTCTTTAAACTATTGCTGCAGATGCCCCTAAAGTCAATAATATCGACGTCCCGGTATTATTATACGCGGATGACGCGGTGCTGCTGTCAAGGACTCCCCTGGGTTTGCAACGACTTATGGACAGGTTTTCTCTTTTTATTGGTAAACGTAAACTGGTCATTAACAAATCCAAAACTTATGTTATGGAATGTGGTAAAGGCAGGGGGAAACATCACCCATATTTTATTGATGGCCAGAAGGTCCAACTTGTAGATAACTTTTGCTACCTGGGTATTACGTTTTCTAAAAATAAAGGCTGGGGTTGTGAGCTCAATAACGTTAGGGCCAAAATGGCGAAAAGCGCGCATGGGGTATGCAAATTTGCAACTAAATTGGGAGATAGGTGGATCGAAGACATGCTTAAGATCTATGAGGCGAGATCCCTATCGATTGCAATTTATGGAGCTGGGATATGGGGTTCTGCATCTGTAAGTAGTCTCCAGGTGGAGGAAAACTGTTTCTTTTAAAAAAAATTGTGCTTACCTAAATCATCTTCTAATGACTTAGTCCACAAGGAACTAGGTATCCCCCATCTGTCTGATTTAATCGCTTTAAGACCTCTAATGTTATGGCGTGCTGTGTGGGCGAAGGAAGAAACGTCCTTAAACAGAGCTATTATAGGGGACTGTCTTTCCCTTGACAGACATCTTAAGATCCCCTGGATTAAATATGTAATTAACACCTTTAAGGAGATCATTGATGTCAAGGGAGACAGCCTAGCAGCCTCCGACTTGTCTAAAACTGAACTGAAGAATGCGTTTTTAATGTTTAAGTCTGAACAGCGGCGATGTAATGGAGCTAATTTATCCACTTGTTCCTACTATGTCAAATACAATGAAAGTGCTGGTTTTCAACCTTATCTAAGGCATGTTAATAGGGCGTCCCACCGGTTTGTTTTGACTCGGATGAGGCTGGGGATTGTGCACCATTTGGTGGCTTTCCCTTCCCTGTACAAGCACCCAGAGGGCGCATGCCCATGTGATAATAGCTCCGCACAAAGCACTACGCACTTTGTTCTGATATGTAAGTTATATGAAAATCTTCGTATCGACTTTTTAAAACCTGTTTTTGTTAAGTTTGGTGTTAGGACAGTTCATGATGCCTTGAAATTGCTTTTTAATTTAAATCATGATGATATCTGCTTTTTTACTGCTACTTTTCTTCTGAAAGCGATTAGGGCCAGGAAAAGTATGTTTTTTTAACTTACATGGACTATTGCTTTTTTTCTGATGAATGTACTTCGCTTGTATTTGTTGTGCTTTTATGGACATTGTTTTTATGTTCCGAAATAAAGCTTTATGAACTGAACTGAACGGATTCAGAAATCGATGTTTCTGCCCATTCTGCTGGAGGGCTGGTGGAGTGGGAGGTCATGGTGTCTAAGGTATGTCCATCATCAGGTCGCCAGTACTATATGATGAAGGCAGCAGGCTGGTCTTGTAAATCTACCTTTAGAATATTTTATTTTAAGACTAACTGATGTTTCTTTTGAGACTCCGTGTTTTGTAATACAATGTAAATTCTCCTTCGTTATTGTTACAGGGGGTGCAAATTCTGTTAAACACATGGTGGAGAAGATTATCCTTCCAATCCGCTTCCTCAACTAGTCTATATTCTATTGTTGCAGTTTGCGCTTTCGCCAGACATGTGGCCGCCTATTCCTGACCTGTTCTTCTTTAGGATGTTGTTGGTTCCTGTGGAGATGTATTCCAGTGCTTTGTCTCTGGAGGGTGTTAATTTCTTTGTTACTTTACTGCCGGTTTCAAGTTGGGGATCTCGGAGGCAAAGAACAGTAAATTCTGACTGAACCGTCAGTATTTATAGCACAGCTGATTGTGTCAGAGGACTGATTGTGATGTCATGGCCTTGAAGAGCATTGCGTGTTACTGTTGAACGTTTTGGAGCTGTTTAGAAGCCATGTTGAAATGTGTTTTTCTTCTAATGTTCTTTGTTTCTAGACATTTTAGTAGATAAATTAAGTAATAATCTTCACCTCCGTGTCTGTAATAGAATTTAAACCTCCTAGCTCAGTAGTGTGGGAGATTTCACTTTCCTCTGGACATTTGGCATCAGTCCAATAGATTAATACAATCTTGGCACTCTGCTTCCAAAGAATGCATCTTACCTTCAACCACCAACCCCCCCCCTGCTTTGGTACTAAACCATTCTGCCCAATTTAATGTATTTCCAGTAAAGCGCTATGAGACTTGGAGGAGGAAAATGCACATTCTTGATATACTGGCAAAAATTTGATGACCACATCTCATAATTCAGATGTACTCACCCAGCTAAGTGAAGGAGTTTTTCAGCTAACACTGCCTAGGGAATATTGCCTAAAGTTATCTATCAATTACGTAAGTGTTCATAACATGTAGTGACATGGGCTGATGCCTTGGTCAAAGTGAGTTGAGGCCTTGCACAAGTTGAGGATGCCCACTAGTCAGACAGACCAGCACTTATTTCTACAAATCTATAATGTTTCAAGGCTGTACACAGGTCACATAACCTGAACTACAGCTGATGAAGAAAGGGTACTGTTGTAATTACCTTTCCTTTTCTGTATATGTATATATGTATATGTATATATATATATATATATATATATATATATATATATATATATATCGCCATGGAACTTTTTCACAGGTACGCCTTAAACCTCGACAAACTTTGCTGCTCCCAGGTCCAGTATTTTCAAACAGTTCTCTTTCCTCTGATGGTTTTAAGTCGGAATTCACTTCCTGTGATGACAAACAGCGTTGTGGGACCTGTGGTGCAGATAGTTACCCTCCAGTGGGCGGTGTAATTGACAAGCTGTTTAAGGCTTTAACACGATCCCAGGAAAAGTTCCCCTGTATATATATATATATATATATATATATATATATATATATATATATATATATATATATATATATATATATATATATATATATATATATATATATACATACATACATACATATATATATACATACATACATACATACATATATATATATATATATATATATATATATATATATATATATATATATATATATATATATATATATATATAATATTCACTGAAAAAAACGTAGGTTTCAGGGGCGTTGTAGTCAGTTGGGCATTTCACTCATACCAAACCATAGAAATACCCCCGTTATAGTTAGTTCAACTAACTATAACTTGCGCGCCCTCAATGTACTGCTGATGACGTCACATATTACATCACTCATGACATGGTCAGTGACATCACTCATGAAATCACTAATGACAGATAATGTGTTTTTCTGAAAATTAAATATGTTTTATATTTGTATATCTCAAGGTTGATGGAAGAATACATTAGTACATAAGATTTTTCTGGTAAAATTGATTGTATAACTGACTGATTAAGTGTATCCTAGTGAATACATGGGTTAGTGAGGAATGTTTAAATATGTAAATATCTGTAACATTCTCGCACTTTGTGTATAAGTGACTGCATGGGTTGGGGGAGTGGCCGAGCCGACCAAGATGGCGGACGTACTCCTCTAGAGCTCTGCATGGCCGACAACGCAAAGTGATCACTGGATAGTAATATTGCCCTGGGAATGCTAAAAAAACGGCTCCGGAACCACCGCGGACCACAGGCAGGCCCGTGATGCCTCGAAACTTGCTCCATGGACGATGACACCGTTCTGATGATCCCGATGCTTGCTTAAAATGGCGGCGCCCGATGAGTCCTTACGGTCGGAGGAGACAAGGAGGAAGACTCCAAATCCTGTCAATGGCCCCAGGATCTGCTGAGACGGGGTAATGGGTCTAAGAAGTTGGCATTCGCGTGGTGATCATCTCGCTCTGGGGCCCTGTAAATGCCAACCTATTCAGTAATTCCAAGATCTACATACACATCCACTCATTCACCAACAGTCCTATACAGTCACTCATACATGTACTCACTCATCATATGTACTCATACACCTATACATCCTGTTACACACCACCATTCAATCACAGAAATAGTAGATAACTCTGGTGCTCTTCGGCATTCACAACTAAATATTCTGCGTGTCTTTCAAGACTATTACTCTGAAAGGGTCGCGCACACAGCCACCGGTAACAGGATTGTCAGCCAGCCCCTCAGACCACACAGCGTGACTGCCAAACGCGTTTCGAGGATGTGCTCCTCTTGTTCACTGGCTCATTCCAATCATATAGCGAAAAGCGAAGTTGAGTGGAAACAGCCTTTATTAAGTACTCAGACCCGCCCCTGTGGGCGTTAACAGAACAGGGCATGCTGGTCTTTGTAGTATCGCCCATCTTTAGGTGGCTGTGTGCGCGACCCTTTCATGCGCGACATCCTCTGCATGGGCAATCTTGGTTTGAATTACTTAGCGGCTGGCCTAGCCGCGAGGATGTCCTGCTGCAAATTGGTGGCTCCATGGCGCTAAGACATGACAAGCGCCGCTTGGAATGAAGGGGGCCTAACTGCCGGTTTCCTAAAGACAGGGTTGCAAGCTGCCCTTTCAGCCCCCACGCCCACTGGGGTAAGACATTGTTTGTGAACATTCCAAATGCGAGAGCGATACCCAACCGGGTTTTGCATGGAACTTCGGACCTAACAACGATGGGCGATACTACAAAGAGCAGCATGCCCTGTTCTGTTAACGCCCACAGGGGCGGGTCTGAGTACTTAACCTCTTCGCCGCTAATGACAAGGGTAACTCGTCATGGACTTTCCATTGATTTCAATGGAAAACAAATGAGCAGAAGAATAATGCCTTAGCAGCCAAGTGGTTAATAAAGGCTGTTTCCACTCAACTTCCTTTTTCACTATATGATTGGAATGAGCCAGTGAACAAGAGGAGCACATCCTCGAAACGCGTTTGGCAGTCACGCTGTGTGGTCTGAGGGGCTGGCTGACAATCCTGTTACCGGTGGCTGTGTGCGCAACCCTTTCATGCGCGACATCCTCTGCATGGGCAATCTTGGTTTGAATTACTTAGCGGCTGGCCTAGCCGCGAGGATGTCCTGCTGCAAATTGGTGGCTCCATGGCGCTAAGACATGACAAGCGCCGCTTGGAATGAAGGGGGGCCTAACTGCCGGTTTCCTAAAGACAGGGTTGCAAGCTGCCCTTTCAGCCCCCATGCCCACTGGGGTAAGACATTGTTTGTGAACATTCCAAATGCGAGAGCGATACCCAACCGGGTTTTGTATGGAACTTTGGACCTAACAACGATGGGCGATACTACAAAGACCAGCATGCCCTGTTCTGTTAACGCCCACAGGGGCGGGTCTGAGTACTTAATAAAGGCTGTTTCCACTCAACTTCGCTTTTCGCTATATGATTGGAATGAGCCAGTGGACAAGAGGAGCACATCCTCGAAACGCGTTTGGCAGTCACACTGTGTGGTCTGAGGGGCTGGCTGACAATCCTGTTACCGGTGGCTGTGTGCGCAACCCTTTCGTGCACGGCATCCTCTGCATGGGCAACCTTGGTTTGAATATATATATATATATATATATATATATATATATATATATATATATATATATATATATGTATATATATGTATGTATATATATATATATGTATATATATATATATGGCTCCAATCGCCGAGTCACCAACCACCGCAGCACCTGAACGAAGAGTGCGTCGTCAAACAAGGACTGACTCGACCACGTCCTTAATTTATTCGACAATCCTCTACATAAAAGCACAGGAAAACGACGCCATGTTCTGCTTTTCAAAAATTTATTACACAAGTCGGCTGCTGGGACGCGTTTCGCCTGTTCACCAGGCTTGTTCACCTCAGTGGAAATAAAGTTTGCCATATCTAAAGCCCATCAACGCTATGTCACGTGAATGAAACTACAACAGCATTGCTATGGAAAACAGACTCGTAGTTTTAACGAGTTGTGAATTCAAATGCGGCTTTACATTCCTCGTGAAATGCATTTTGGTCAACATTTTCAATATAAATTCATTTTTGCCAACCAATTTGATTATTAAAAATTATCTTATCTTAAATGTATTTCGATTCGAACAATATTTCAATAAAGTGACATAGTGCCATACAATTCATCATCTAAAGCCTATTTTGAGCAAGTGCTCGTATAGACCATTACACTGCATTTTGTTAATTTTGTGCCGCTGAATGTTTACGTATATAGCCCAAGTGGGCATTTCCATTAAGCAACATACATTTCATATCTATCATTCTTTTCTGGACTTTAAACATTTAAACTAATGTGACCCTTAAAGTAAAAAGAATAATAAAATTGTATTAAAAACTACTGCAAACATCGGAGAGTTTTTTTTACTGCTGAATAATTACAAATTATTTACCGGCCAGTCCCGGTCGGGGAAGAGCCCTTACTACATAGAAGTGGTCCCAGCTGCAGTCACATGGCATACAGCAGGAATTGGCAGGCAAGGTCGTTTTTCAGGATGTCATTCGCAACGCAGAGCAGTTTGAACATTTTCCAGACCCACTCGGGTTTTAACTTTGAAGTATTATTTTACTCTGGGAGCAGCTCACTGCAGCAAGATTTATTGAACTACTAGCGCCAGCAGGCCCCGGTTGCGCCAACGACCACTGGAGCAGGTGCAAATCATTGAAAAACTCTGAAAGCTCCACACAGAGTTTGCTGAAGCCTCTGAAGAAATGCTCAGGGCAGCATGAAACGCGTCAGGCTTGTAAATAGCATGGACTCTGTTCTCATCTTTCTACGCTGTTTTCCTGAAAATAAAAACGAAATTCCATAACCTACCTGAATGCTGGCTCTTTAAAGTGGGACATAAAGGTATCTATCAATTACATAATTGTCTATAACATGTAGTGAGATGGGCTGATACCTTGGTCAAAGTGAGAAGAGGCCTTGCACAAGTTCAGACAGAACAGCACTAATTTCTACATTTTGTTTAATGATTCTAGGCTGTACACAGGTCTCATAACCTAAAATACATCTGATAAAGAATGGCTACTGTTACAATTGCGATTCTCCTATTAACATGAAGTATGGGAAGGGGTCCCAGTAAACATGAAAAATAATTAACAAGGAAAGTATAAACAATCAAAGAGACCAATCATAAAGACACATTGTTTTATTCACAATGTGCTAGTATCATGTATATACGTCACTTTAAACATACATTGATCAGTGACTGTTTTATAGTGCCCCAAAGGCACTATAAAACAGTCAATGTGTCTTTATGATTGGTCTCTTTGATTGTTTATACTTTCCTTGTTAATTATTTTTCATGTTTACTGGGACCCCTTCCCATACTTCAATTGACAACCCAGGTCCCCGTAACTTCATCTGGGTACAACCCCCCTATTTATAGTCTCCTATTAACATGACCAGAGAATCTGGATTTCATTAAAGACACAGAAGCTAACATTATGCATAATCCTTTAATGTAGTCTCACAAGCAGCTGCTTACATCATATAGACTAAAGAGGAGTGCCACCTAACACGATCTTTAATTCTGGATTGCACTGCCCTTGACACCTGGGAAAAAATATCCTGGCTAGTATACATAAGGACTTCATCAAACAATACAAATCCTAGTTCTCGCGGCAATACTTGTTTATTGATCTGTAAACATCACTGGTTAAGTATTCATCACCCCAGGGAATCTCATAATCTAGAGAATATCAAGATGTCTCAGTCTAGTATACATAAGGAACCTTAGCCGGGATATGGACCGTAGCAGTTTCTTTTTGGACCCTCCTTCTATGGGTGACATTTCTAGGAAAGAGCTCAAAAAACTGTGTCTGAGCCACTTTAGAGCCATTCGACGCGCAACAGAACTGGCAAAACCTACAAATTCTCAAATTATTGCTGTCCAGACCCATTTGGGTATACAACCATATTTGACTTTTTATTTAAACAATTATGAAAAGTATCTCCTCACTAGGTTTCGTTTTAATATCTTTTTCAGGCTAGTCACTTTTCCTAACACTCAAGACTGGTCTCATACACTTATTCCCTGCCCCTGTGATGACTCTTCGTCCCAATCGACAATGCATATTTTATTTTTCTGCAAATATTATTGTTTCCCTAGAAAGGTCTGGATTTTGCCTCTTCTTAAATTAACAGGTCTCAGATCATGTAAACCCGCATACCTGTCCTTGCAATCCTTGGAGTCAAGCTTTATTGCAAAGTCCATAGCTAACTTTTTAAAAACCTGTATTAAATATCGACGCAACTATGAGTAATCAACATTTTTTAGTTAATGTTAATATGTGTTCTTTTTTGTTTTGTTTACCTTTTATATATCATGACTGATTTACTCTGTAAAAGTCTTTTAAATGTATAAAAAATGTTAACTGCTATTGTACTTTTTATGGTTGCAAAAACAAATGGCAATCAAATAAAAGCTTATGAAACTAATGAAACATCATAGAAAGAAAGAACTAGAATGCAGTGACAACATAACAACAATATAAGGAATGAGCAACAATAGAGCTGCCTTTTTTTAAATACGACGAAGCAAAAGGAGAGAGTTGGTAAGTTCGAGGTGCAACTTAGACTAGAGAGCGGTGAAAAAAGGGGAATTCAGAAGAAGGAAACAAAGAGAAGTCCAGGAGGCGATCCGTTAGGTTGAGTTATCTGAAAAGAAGAATGAAAATTAAAAGGTTGAAAGAACCTTTGCATCAAAGATAAAATGCATATTGTAAACATGAACAAGACCAAGAATCAACAGTATATGAATGCAAATAGTCAACAACATAAGAATAGATACTCCGTCCAAGGGAGGGACGGTTGAGATAATGTTAGCATCCGTGTCTTTAATGAAATCCAGATTCTCTGGTCATGTTAATAGGAGAATCACAATTTAATTCCAAGACAGGAGGCTACATTATGCATGTTGGTAGCCTTGAAGAACAACATCGTGCATATGTTCATTAGGTTTACAATAATGACGAGCAAAAGTGGAGGCACTGGACCAATCAGCAGCTTTAAGGATATCATCTAACTTACCACAAGACCAAAAGGACTTTCTAGCCATAGCACTCCTGAGAGAGTGGGCTTGAAACTTAGAAAGATCAATGCCAGCGAAGCTCATAGCCAACTTGACCCATCTGGCGATAGAGCAGGAAGAGATTGGTTTAAAAGGTTTAACAAAAGAAACGAGAAGTTGATTGGCATCATGAGCGCTAAGGTCTTTCATCCTGGAATCGTATTCTTTCATACAATCAACAACACAAATGTTTTTTGCAATAGTCGAAACAAGGGTAAAAGATAGAATCTGACATGGTTTTAGTTCTCCTAAGGATTTCAAACTTAACACCATACATGTCATAACATCTATTAGAAATATCTAGAGATTTAACATCAGATACCCTACGACAAGAAATCAAACATTAGAGAGTAGCAAGTTTAATGGAAAGACATTTCCTGTTAAGAAGAGAATTATCAGGCCATGAGCAAAAAAGGTCTAAGATAAGTTTAACATCCCACAAGGATTGGTATTTGGGTCTAGGAGGTCTCCTTAGTCCAATACTCTTTAAAACTCTACAAATAATAACGTTCTTACCTATAGCCTTACCGTTGATGAGAGAATGCCCAGCATAGATAGCTGATCTTTAAGAATTAATGGATCTATAGGAGAGGCCATTCTCGAATAATTCAACGAGGAAATTAACTATGTTGACGATAGGAGTAGCAAGTTTAATGGAAAGACATTTCCTGTTAAGAAGAGAATTATCAGGCCATGAGCAAAAAAGGTCTAGGATAAGTTTAACATCCCACAAGGATTGGTATTTGGGTCTAGGAGGTCTTCTTAGTCTAATACTCTTTAAAACTCTACAATTAATAACGTTCTTACCTATAGCCTTACCGTTGATGAGAGAATGCCCAGCATAGATAGCTGATCTTTAAGAATTAATGGATCTATAGGAGAGGCCATTCTCGAATAATTCAACGAGGAAATTAACTATATTGACGATAGGAGCCTCCACGGGATCCAAGTTCCTCTCCATGCACCAACGAAACTATTTTTTCCACATGTTATTGTACCTGTAGTGAGTACCTGGTGCCCAGGATTCTCTGAGGAGAGTGAGAGCTGATGACGAAAGTCCAGGCAACTCGTTAGATTGCCTGACACATTCCAAGCAAGTAGGTTGAAATTCCCTGAAAGTATCAGGTGGTGATCTTTGCCGTTTGCATTGGAAAGCAGGCCTTTCGTTGCCGGAATTAGAAAGGGGATGTGGCACGACAGTTCCAAGGTCGTCGGGAACCACGCTTGAGAGGGCCAGAAGGGAGTTATTAGGATCAGGGAGCACTGGTCTTGTCTCAATTTCTGAAGAACCCTCTGGATCATGGCAAAGAGGGGAAAGGCTTAAGGCTGAAGATGACACCAGGGCTGGAGAAAGGTGTTCACTGCAAGACCGCCTGGATCCGGCATACAGCTGAAATATTTCGGCAGTTGGAAGGTCAATCTGCTCGCAAATAGGTCCACATCGAACGGGCCCCAAAAAAGAAACAGGGATTTGAAAACGTTCTCATTGAGTTTCCAATCGCTGAAGTCTAAAAGGAATCTTGAATTCCAATCTGCGGAAAGATTCAATTTCCCGGGGAGATATTCTGCCTTCAGGGAGATTTTGTGTTCTAAACAAAACATCCAGAGCCTCTTGGCTAAATTGGAGAGGTCTGCTGATTTGGTCACGCCAAGGTGGTTGATCTTGGAGACTGCAGAGATGTTGTCCATTTTCAGACGACAGATCTGCCCTGAAGAGTGTTTGAAACTCATTAGTACGTAAAGACCGGCAGTCCGTTCTAAAAAGTTTATATGGTGGGAGGACTCCACTTGGGACTAGAAACCACCCGTGTCTTGGTCGAGGAATGGGCGCCCCAACTGTGAAGGCTGGCGTCTGATTCCAAGATGAAATCCGGGGTCTGGCCGAAGATGGCTCTTCCATTCCATGCATCCAAATTGTCCAGCCACCATGAGAGTTCCGACCTGGCTTGTTGATCTAAGGTTACAATGTCTCTGTACCAAAGACCAGATCTGAGGGCTTTGGCTTTCACTCTCTGGAGGGCATGATAGTTGAGGGGTCCCGGAAAGACGGCTTGAATGGAGGAAGAGAGTAAGCGCAAAAGTCTGACCAATTCTCAAAGAGTAAGAGATTGCTGTTTTAGAACAAACCTGATCTCTTTCCGAATCTTGGCAATCTTCTTGTTGGGAAGAAGAAGGAGACATTTTGAGGTGTCTACGGTGAACCAGAGGAACTCTAGAGATTTGGAGGAGGTAAGAATGGATTTTTCCCGGTTTATAATGAAACCTAGACTCTCTATGAGGTTCATGGCAGTCTTGAGATCTTCCAAGAGTTGAGAGTGAAATTGGGACATAATGAGGATATCGTCTAGATAGATAATTAGGCGAATTCCCCTTTCTCTCTAGAGAGAGACGATAGATCTCATGATCTTGGTGAAACACCAGGGGGCGGACGACGAAGAGGTGATTGTCCAGATGAATTGAAGGAAGGGCTGGTGTTCTTCTGCCTTAGGGATGGTAAAATAGGCGTCTTTTAGATCCAATTTGACCTGCCAGTCTCCCTGAAGAAGAATGTCTCTGAGGAGGTGAATGCCCTCCATTTTGAAGTGTCTGTACACTAGGTATTTGTTTACTTCTCTTAGGTTTATAACTGGTCTCCACCCTTTTTCCTTCTTTTGAACCAAGAAGAGTGTACTGACGAACCTCTTTAGGGACCATGACACTTCAATAATAGCGCCTTTTTGGAGCATAGAGGAGATTTCCTCCATGACAATCTCCTGATGTTCCACCGAAAAAGTCAAAGGCTTATTTATTTATTTGGTGTGTTTTGATATCGCGCACAGCTACCCCAACGGGGTGTCCCGGCGCTCCTTTGTGACTACATACAGCCTGATGAGATGAAATTAGGCGGAGGTCGATCAACAGAACAAGTAAGTTTTGAGGATTCTTCGGAAAGGTTGCTCATCCTTGATCAACCGAATGGCATTAGGGAGTTTATTCCAAAGGGCCGCAGTCAACCCCGGGAAAGTTTTCCCACCTGAGCGGATTTTCCTGAATCTAGGGACTGTAAGGAGGTTTTTTGATGAAGAGCGTAAAGTCCTGATATTAGTATAAGGAATCAGGCAGGTGGACAGGTAGGCAGAGCCTTTGCCTTGCAAGGCCCGATGAGCTAGTACCAAAGCTTTGAATTCTGCCCTTTTGTGCAGGGGTAGCCAGTGGAGATTGCGACGATGGGGAGTAATATGCTCACGAAGAGGAATACCTGCAACTAGACGCACCGCCGCATTCTTGACCGTCTGAAGGCGATGACAGAGCCCTACAGACAGTCCAGTGTAGAGGCCATTGGCGTAGTCTAGATGCGAAGTAATCAACGCCTGCACAACAGTCTTCCTGGTATTACTGGGTAGAAAATGAATGAACTTTTTTATCATTCTAATCTTGGCTAGGCAAGCGGCAGAGACTGTATAGACTTGCTGATGAAAAGTGAGGTTGGAGTCCCATTTAACTCCAAGATTCTTCACAGAGTCTTTAGGAAGGGGAGGAACACTTAGATCGAGGGGCCACCAGATATTAGGGTCAAGAGGAGAAGGCTGACGGAAAAAGAGAACCTCCGTTTTACCAGCATTCAGCCTAAGAAAATTATTGTCCATCCAGTGGGCAATTGTACGGAGGCATTTTTTTAAGGGGTCAAAAGTAGAAGGGTGGATGTTATCAAATGAAAACAGAAGCTGGATATCATCAGCATAAGAAGTGACCTTTATGCCAGTTAAGGAGATGATATCAAAAAGAGGAGAAAAGTAAACATTAAACAAAAGAGGGCTCAGCGAGGAGACCTGAGGGACTCCCCACCAAAGCGGGCGGCTTTCAGAGGTAAAAGGGGGGGGGTAAACACTGCCTGGGACCGATTGGACAAAAAAGAAGAGATCCAACTCAAGGCCGTGCCCCGGATGCCCTTCGAGTGGAGGCGTTCAAGGAGGAGGGGGTGGGAAACGGTGTTGAATGCTGCCGACAAATCCAGCAGCACCAACACCGCTCTTGATCCCTCATCCAACCTCCATCTGACTGCATCTGACATCTCGATTAGGGCCGACTCCGTGCTATATCCTGGCCTAAAGCCATGCTGAGTGTTGTGAAAGGCACCTGAGTGTTCAAGAAAGCCTGCTAGTTGTTGTTGAGCAAGTCTTTCGAGTACTTTGGCCGGGGCAGGAAGTAAAGAAATTGGCCTGTAATTAGCAGGCTCATTCGGGTCAGCATTAGCCTTCTTAATTATTGGGACCAAGCTTGCTTGTTTCCAAGTGTCTGGGAAGAGTCCCTGCTGCAGGGAGTCATTCCAGATTCTGTTAAGTGAGGGATTAAGAATAGGAGCTAAAGACCTGTATTGTTTAGCAGGCCATGGGTCCAACGGCGAGCCAGATTTGGTTTTCAACTGTTCTGCAAGAGATTGTTCCAGAGTAATCTCTGTAAAGCCAGAAAACAGGGATTCAGGACAAAGGGGAGAGACGGGAATAGGACTCTTATTTCCTGAGGTAATACTAGGAAAAGAGTCATAGATGGTGGCTATTTTGTTTTAAAAAAAGGCTGAGAGATTATCACAAAGAGCCTGTGATACAACTGGAGGGCGCTTCAGTGCCAGGGGGTCTGTAAAAGATCTCACTATCTCGAATATTTCCCTAGATGAACCTTGGGAGCAGTTAATTTTTTCTTCTAGGAATGCTCTTTTGTGTTCGATGATTTTCTTCCTATAGTTTTTTAAGGCAACTTTGTAAAGGATTTTACAGTCAGGTGAGAAAGAGATTCTCCAACGTCTCTCGAGACGTTTACATTCTGATTTGAGAATTCGAAGATCATTTGAGCACCATGGGGCCGAAGGGGCAGAGCTTGTGTGTGTACGTTTGATAGGGGAGATCTACAAAGTCTATTTTGAAACCCTGAACTGTCTCGAGAACCCACGGGTCTTGAGTCAAAGATTTCCAGACATGGTAAAAGAGTTTGAGTCTTCCACCGACCTTTGGAGGGGAGGAAGAGAGAGAAAGGCTTACTTGGAGGGTTGCTTTTGAAAGTTTCACGGGAGGAGAAACCTCTGTTACGGGAACCTTTTCCTCTCTGTGGGTAGAACTGGCGGTTGGAAACGTAGAAACCTGAAGCCTGAAGCTCCTCTGCCTCTCGAGGATGAGAAGGGCCGGTAGTATCCCCGGCCGGAAGAATGGCCCCTTCTCCCAGCCTGTCCAAAAACTCTGCTATTGAAGATACGCCTCATGTTACTCTGGGCCTTATCCAAGGCAGTAAAGGTTGAAACGTACTTCCCAATAGATTTTATCATGTCCTCTCCGAAGAGGAGGCCTCTGGGGTTTTGAGAAGGTTCCTTTTCGGCCAGGTCGCCGAGTTTTGGATTTATTTTGTTGAGGATGGTATTCCTCCTTTCAATATTGAGTTAAGAGTTAGCATTACCGAGTAGGACAATTGCCCTTTGGCTCCAGCTTCTAATCAGTTTGGTATTGAGAGGTGAGTTAGAGACATAAGAGTCTTCGGCCAAGTCCGGGATCTTGGTAAGGGGGCCGAGAATGTCGAGTAGACGATCTTGGCAGTTTTTAAGCGCTCTCTCAAGGCCCTTCCTAGGATCTTTGCCCAGTTTAAACAAAAAATGTATAAGGTCAGGGTCGAGATTAGGGGTCTGACAGACCTTGTCTCCAATAGAGGGTCTCGGGCATTCATACCTGAGGGTGTTACGAGTTTCTCTCTCAAGAGAGTTCCTGATACATCTGGTGAACTTGGAGACGTGATCTTGGGGGAACCATTTTGAACTATTGGGGTGGGAGATGTTGAGGGGGGAAAACATTTCACCACCCAGGGGGTCGTGGATAGCATCCTTTGTGGAGGGGGAAGAGTCAAGCTCAAACTGGTTGTTAAAGTCGAGATCATTAAAGTCTATATCATCCAAATCAAGAACGAACTCATCATATGGATTGTTGAAGACTTCGTCTTTATCAGAATCGGTACCTGCATCGTCATGGCCACTATTAAGATTTGTGTCTCTAGGGACACCCGTCAAGATTGTGCCGCCACGGACACCCATCCTATTTTTGTCACGAGGGACACCTGTATCTTTTGAGGCACGGGGGCCTCCCAGCAAGTATGAGGTGCTAGGACATCCCATGTCATTAGAGGTTCCTCGACCTCCCGTAGTGCCTTCGCAGTGTTTGGATTTTTTACTACTCTTGGAATGTGCGAGTTGAGGATCACGAGGAGGGGTGTCATCATGATCATAAGGAAGGGGTCTCTTAGATGACATAACCTCCTTAAGCATGTCCAACATGCAGGACCTCATCTCTTTTTGCAAGAAGATTTTGAAAGAGTCATTAGTATGATTAGGGGAACTGACGATGGTGTCGTCTGATTCCATGTCAGACATGACGGGAATCACAGTGGAGGACAAAAGGTGAGAAGGTAAGTGGGAATTAAAATCCTACTAAAATATTTATATAACTATTTAACTATTTAATAAAATAATAAAAAATTGGTAAATATTATACGAATTTAAACTGTTATTAAAATAAATAATATGTTTTTTTTTTAATTTTATTGAAATATAATTATTTAAACTAATTAAATTCTAAATCTCGACCCTCTTTTTTTATATATATATAGGTGGAAAAACTGGGCAAATAATTGGGGATGGGTAGGAATCTCCCAATTCAGACAAGGCTAACCCATGGGGAACAGATGATAATAAAATCGAGTAAATATGTAGGTCATACCTGTCAAGAGACAATACAGATTCAATGTAGATATTAGAAACAATGACAAGGAACCAAAATGAACTGATATAGGTACAAGAAAAGCATTTAGCACAATGTAAATAAAGAGCAAGTAAGAGCAACTTATCTGCTTGTGAGCCGCATTTAAAAGAGGCAGCTCTGTTGTTGCTCATGCCTTATATTGTTGTTATGTTGTCACTGCATTCTAGTTCTTTCTAGTTCTCTCTTTCTATGATGTAAGCGGCTGCTTGTGAGACTGCATTAAAGGATTAATGCACAATGTAGCCTCCTGTCTTGTAATGAAATTTCCTTTTCCTGTAAATATATATATATATATATATATATATATATATATATATATATATATATATATATATATATATATATATATATATATATATATATATATACATATATATACATATATTTATTTATATAGCCGCCAAGACCAGGATCATAATGTTTTTTCAAATTGTAAATAAAGTTATATGATACAATCCAGTAAATTATCACGACAAATCCCGGAAAACATACAATGCATCACATATAATAATATATTTTAGTATTAAATCTTTTTATTAAACAAAATTCTCTCAGGCAATGCAGAAAGCACACAATACACCAGGTATGTGCAATAATGGCTGAATATAAGTCAGAAACATCCGAGAAAGGTATATCATATAGCTTACAAGGCAGAATGAGTCTCTGTGCCGTATCAAAAGTTAACTGAAGAAGATGCTGAAGTATTGCCACCAAGAGAGAAAGCAAACCCCCCAAACCTCCCCAACCCCGTCCCGGAACCTGCCCTCCTCCCCACTTGCCCACCCGCCGCCCTCATTCCAAGTCCCGTTCCTCACTCCTCACACACATCCTGTTACACAATCGAAGTTCCATCATCTAGCTGGGATAGCCGCAGCAGCCTTAGGTAGCGGGGACAAGTCACTTCCCTGAATTCTGTGGCCAACAATGACAGAAAGGGCTGCCACAATTCCGCATATTTGGCCCCCTCTCCTGCTTTCACTAGGGACAATTTTTACCATTTCCAAGACCGACCAGAGCCTGCCCAGCCAGTCCTGCAAAGTGGGTACATGTGTTGTGTGCCACAGGGCCAGTATAGTCTGCACGGCAGAGCACAGTGCTACTGCGATCAGCCTCCCTCTTTTAGCTTTAAGGGGAAAAGTAATGGCTTTGGGAAGTCCCAAAAGGACATAGGCCGGGAATCGCGGAATCTCTGTGTCAAAGTGTGCATCTATCTCATCCAGAACTATCTTCCAGTATCCCTGAACATGAGTGCAGTCCCACAACAGGTGTGTCAGTGTGCCTGTCTCTACGCAGCCTCTCCAGCAGGTCGCAGCGCGGGAGGGATCCATCTCATGCAGTCGCTCAGGTGTTCAATACCAATACGACACCAGCTTGGTAAAAGTGGATGTCAGGCCCATGTGGTAAGCAGAGTGTTGCGCTCGGTAGCAGATGTCCTCCCACTCCTTATTACTCAGGTTAATAATATATTTTATGATGAAAATTAAGGCGGGCGAAAATAAATTCATTGCAATGCATGATAGAGGGGCAGTTCAAATACATAGTTCATCCTCTATGTACATCTATATACATCTATACAGCTATATACATATGTACGATTGAGGACAACCTAAGAGGCTGTCAGATTTACAGGCTCTTATTTGCGTATTTGCGCACCACAATTCAAATGCAAACATTGGTATTTGGAAGTGCTGTAAACACAAACAAAGGTGCGAAATACCCGAATAGCATTCTAAGACCATCAGTAAGTCGCCAAACATAACCTTCTGCCAAGTGGCCTAATAGTTTCGTATATGGTTTCAATTGAGCAAATACCCAATCAAAAGTGCGAAAATGCAGCATTATATTACGAAACCAGAGATGACATGATGGGTGTCCTCGGCCAAGTGGCCCAACATATTCATATATGTCGAAAAGGTACATCAAGTGTGTGTGCCCCTGTTCCACCCATACTCACAATGGATATTGTGCCCACGATTCGAGGAAATGCAATGGCCCAAGGACCAATTTTACCAAATGTGCATAGTGTAATGTGAATAAATAAATAAGTAAACAAGGCAGAGGTACATAAGTGAAATGTAATGTGAATAAAGACCATAATTGTTGAATGCAATACCAGATTCCAATTGTGGAAAGGAGGGACCAGCCGGTCCCAATCCACCTAGAGCTATTCGGGGCACAAATACTCTGTGATCTGCCCCCAAGTGGTGACTCATCAACCAACACTAAGGAAATAGATTTTCCCCTAGTGCCCAATGGAACCTACCATCAAACACTAAGGAGCTGAACTCCAACTTGTGCCAGTAAGCTACCATGGATAACTGGAGGATGTGAAGTGCGAACACCTAATTAACCTCAATCCCAAATAAATAAATAATAACTAATGTATATACACATATGCAGCAGCAGAGACAACTAGATGGCTAGGGGTAAATATACAAATCAGATGGAGTGAATATCAGGCTACACCCCTATGTGTGTGGCTAATTCCTCTTCCCTATTCATTCCGAACAGGGCCCTTGTATTCAGGTCAATGATGTACCTAGACTCAAGAATACGTAGTTGCTTCTCTCGGTAACCCCCTCTGATGTTTTTCATGACACAGTCCAGCCCTATGTAGCTTAAGAGCTGGTTGTTGCTGATATATATATATATATATATATGCAGGCAAAGCACGAAGACTGAAATCTGGAGCCCCAGACCCAGAAAACGACACGAGTCCCAAAGTCAAGGCAAGTTCTTTTTATTTTCTTAAGGCAGAGGCAGCATACGAGACTGACGCGTTTCGGGCAGTTGCCCTTGTTCACAGTCACAGATTACCCTACATGCCTGGTTTTTTAAATTGCTAGTGCACACCATGTGATAGTAAAAAACATAGAAGAGTTACTATTACGGTTTGTGTTATACATCTTCTGGAGTATGGCTGCTATGTTGTTTTGAATGCCCAAAAATCAATTTGGTAGTTCATTTACACAATGGATAATGTAACACAGGATTATATCTGCATAAATGCATGTTTATGGTCTAAAACAGTCTCTCATATAAAGTGCAAAGTGCTATATTGTGCAAATTATAGATCTTTACATCCTGTGCAAAATAGGCATTTTTAGTTATAAAAGTATAAATACTTAAAAACTTTCCATACAAAATTAATTGTTATATCATAAAAATGTTATATCCTATATACACGTTAAAAGAGACAAGATCTGTAAACATATATACTCTGTGCAAAATCGCAATATAAATACAAGGACCTTAAAGACCAAAAAATACTGTTATCAATCCTGCAGGGACATCTTAAAATGATGGCAACCCTGTTTATCCTAAATGAATTGTAAGGGACATCAAGAAGTGATGGCAGCCCTATTACTCTCCTTGATTAACACCCCGTCTGGTAGATCTCTATGTCAAAATATTCTAAATGTGCTGATAACACCATAGTGCTATGTGTTAAACTCAAGATGGAACATAAACTAATCCATTTCAATTTGAGTGAACCCCAGTGCAAGAAATATATAAAAAAGGGAAGGGAAAAAAGATAGACTGGAATCGACAACGAGGGAAGGAGTAAGGGCCACAGGGAAGGGACGAGGGAGAAGGACAGGGAACTATAACAGCATAACCATAAAGCAAGAGACTACACCAGGTTCATCAATAGGTGTGAAGTTTGACAAATGAAGAAATTTACAAATCAATTACAGAAAGTGGTAGAAATCCTCCGTGGTGTTAAGTCCATTAGGAACCCTGGTATCTAGCTCTAATATCATTCTAGATTCCATCTGGCGCAGAAGTTTGTCTCTGTCTCCCCCTCTTCTTGGTTGTGCAACTGATGTTAATACAAAATAATTCAGGCATTCCAAGTTGTTGTTATGTACTTGTCTGAAATGCCTGGCGACAGGATAAGCATTGTCGTTATTAACAATTGCACGCAAGTGTTGTAATATCCTGCCATGTACTGCTGGTCGGGTACTTCCAATATATCTCAGTCCGCAAGTACAGGTCAGGACATATACCGCATATTCAGTCCTACAGTTATAATTCCCCTTGATTTGTAGGGGAGTTGGACTGAATGGGGTAGAATATGAGCATGTGTTAATCCCGAACTTACATGCCCGACAGCTATTACACTTAAAAAACCCATTTCTGGGTGGTAATCGGGTGGGTTGTGTAGTAAGTTCTGGGAAAGGGTTGGAGACATGACTACGTAAGGAGGGTCCCCTCCTAAACGTAATGATTGGATTGGCTGGAAGATCTCCGGCTAGAACTCCATCTGTCTGCAGAATTGGCCAATTTCTTGTGAGGATAGATCTTATTTATATATATAGACATCCTAAGCCCTACTCTGTTCACCATATATGTGGCTCCTTTGTCCGCCATCATAAGAGCTTGCGACTTTTAGACGATTTCGTATGCGGATGACACACAGGTGATAATCCTATTTGAATCGGATCCCGCTGTAACCAGAGCCAAGTTTTAGACGTGTATGTTGAAAAAATCGGCCTGGATGGGGGATAATTTCCTCAAGCTTAATTCCAACAAAACGGAGATCCTCCTGTTCGGAAAGGCAGAGGAACTGCGGAGGATAGACTGGCGGCCCTCTGAATTGCGGAGCCTCCTTCCCCCACAAAGCAGGTTGGGAACCTGGGAGCTCTGCTGGACAGTAAATTATCATCTTGAAGGCACTCTCGAGCACTTGTTTTGGGACTCTGCGAATGCTAAGAAAAGTATTTCCTTGGATCCCTTTGGACGCAAGAAAGACCCTTATCCAGGCCCTTATTGTGAGCAGGCTGGGTTATGGTAATGCATTGCTTGTAGGAGCAAGGGAAGAGCTTTCTTCCAGGCTCCAGTTACTGCAAAACACTGCAGCAAGAATGGCTTTGAACAAGCGTAGACGTTCCCCTTCTCGACCCTTGCTGCGAGCCTTACGCTGGCTGCCCATCAGAAAGAGAGCAGTGTTTAAACTTCTTACATTTGTGTTCAAGGCAAGGCTAGGCCGAGAGGCCAGTATACCTAAGGAAGAAGGTAATGCCGTATGTCCCGGGTCGCCAGCTTAGGTCAAGTAATCAGAACCTATTAGTGCCGTGCAAGATCAACAAATCAAGAATGGGAGGGCGTGCATTCTCCTATATTGCCCCCTTTCCTTGGAACAGGTTACCGGAAGAGATCCGCCGCTGCACCTCTGTTGGACACTTTAAGAAATGTCTAAAAACCCGGATGTTTTAGGAGTTCTGCAAGGGAGAGGGTCCAGCTAGTGGGCTTTCAAACGCCGTGAAATCCCCCTGGGGATGATTCGTTGCGCTATATAAATGTTAAATAAATGAATAAATTATATATATATATATATATATATATATAATTTATATAAATATATATATAGACATAGATATATTTATATATATATATATATATATATTTTTTTTTTTTTTACTTCCAACCTCTGTGAAGAAGTGCCCTGTAATGCACTCCATTTCCCAAGGGCGAACAGAAGAACAGCGCAACAAAATCCTTAGCGACAAGGTGCTTTATTTGAAATTCTGCAAGCAAACACACATCATGGAGCCATAACAAGCAAAGTGCAAAGGTGCATAACAACCAAAACTGACCTACGCGTTCCGGCCAGAGCCTTCTACTGGGTCACACAGTGATACATAGAGTGTCAATTTAAAGGGAAATCACTACCCTTTCCCCTCCACCAATTAAAAACATACATTTGTTTTAAATGGGACACAACCAGAGTCATTTTACCTTTTTCATTATGATTGTAAAAAAGAAAAATCTGATTGTAGCATTGCTGTTAAACAGATGATGTTTAAATAATCCTTGTAAAGTACACAAAGTTTCAGTGACATTTTGACAAAAATACTGAATTCGGATTTTCAAAATACATCTGGCATGTAGATTGTGCAAAAAGCATATAAAACTGTACAAACCCATTCATAGAGGACCAATTCCATATACACTCCCAAAAGTCTTAGCATTGAATAATTAGCCACAGATATTTAGGGGGAGGCTATTTTCGGGCCTCCATGTCAGTATGAGGGTGCCAGGAACAAGGGACCCAAACCCACCTCCAACAAGAAACAGAACAGACCAATAGTGAACCAAACCCATGTTCCATACACGGGACACTACAGGTATAAATGAAATCAACCGAGTCAGGTACTGTGATGGACCAATATTCAATCCATGATATAAATAGGAATGTAAGGAAAGGAGAGTGGAAAATCCCACATATTACATCGATACTTGATATCCAACGGTGAATACTAAGATGCACCTTAAAAAATGTTACACATAAATTATCTATCTCTCTCTCTCTCTATAGAAATATATTAGCAGCCCGTCCCGACGTTGTCCTGGTATGAATTGCTGCTGGCCAGTAGTATATTGTTTTGTAGGATTTCGTTTTGATAGCATTTCTTATCCGTGGCAGGCCTGTGAAACGCTCCGATTTACAGTGCACTGCTGATGCACTTAAGAGTGCGCGTTCAGTAGTTTGTGAACTCGAGTTTCCCTACTTGATTTTTCCTTGCAATATTATATAGCGCGAACTCGACAACATGGCATGAGCACAATTTACATTACAGAAGAACACATTCATTTGTGGTAGGCACGGGGAGACAAAGCGATTTGCCTGGAATCACAGGATGTTGAGCTGATGCCGAGATTCAAACGTAGCTCCCCAGCTCTAAAGTTCGCAATTCTAGAACTTGTGGCCGGAGGTGTGTATAAAAGTGTATGTCGGTGCTGGCCATCCATGAGAGAGACCTGTGCATTTTTCAAATGGGTGGTGAAAAAATATGAGTATGTTGCTGGAGATGTGGGCTGCCGTGCCACCAATGTACTTACCGGGGGAGGGTAAACACCCATTATTCTGTAACTTTCTTTCCATATATCATCAGTCCGCATACTTTCATTACGAAAGTACCATGACTCCGCATATAAAATGTAATGCCATTATAACGCATGGCATTACATTTTATATGCTTTTTCCACGCATACATTTACAACGAAATTTGTTGTAAATGCATGAATGGTAAAAGCATGTTTTTTTTTAATGTTTGGATAAGGTAAGTATGGGTATAGGGTATATGTTTTGGGGTACTGAGGTATATGTTTTGGGGTGTTTGGGTATTTTAAGGGTTCAGATATAGTTTTGGGTTTTGGGGTACAGGGGTAGTTTTAGGGTTTAGGGATAGATATGGGTTTTGGGGTACAGGGGTATTTTTAGGGTTTAAGGCTAGGTTTGGGTTTTGGGGTATAGGGGTATTTTTAGGGTTCAGGGGTATTTTAAGGATTCAGGGATAGGTTTGGGTTTTGGTGTACAGGGGTATTTTTAGGGTTCAGGGGTAGGTTTGGGTTTTGGGGTATGGGATATTTTAGGGTTATGGGGTAGGTTTGAGTTTTGGGGTACAGGGGTATTTTTAGGGTTCAGGGGTAGGTTTGGGTTTTTGGGTACAGGGGTATTTTAAGGGTTCAGGGCTAAGTTTGGGTTTTGGGGTACAGGGGTATTTTAGGGTTCAGGGGTAGGTTTGGGTTTTGGGGTACAGGGGTATTTTTAGGGTTCAGGGCTAGGTTTGGGTTTTGGAGTACATGGGTATTTTTAGGGATCAGGGATAGCTTTGGGTTTTGGGGTACAGGGTATATTTATAGGGTTAAGATGGGTTAGTGTTTAAGGGTGTTGGAGTATTTTAAGGAGTAAGGGTGGGTTATGATTATGGGGTGCAGGGGTATTTAAAGGGAGCAGGGTGGGATTAGTTGTTAGGGTGTAAAGGGTAATAAAATAAAATAATAAATAAAAATAATATAAATAATGCAATTTAAAAGAATAAGGGCCAGATGTTTCAAGATACCCTTTAGCGAATCTCAATTAGCGATTTTTAAGGAATCGCTATTTGAGAATTGCTAAATGGTATGTATGTAGAAATTCGCTAATTGTTAGCGATTTCTTAAAATTCCTTAGTTGCGATTAGCAAATTGCTAATCGCAATTAAGGAATAATTTCCCATTCATTTCTATGGGCCAGGAGGCCCATAGCAAGGAATGGGAAATTTCTCAATTTGCGATTCGCAATTTGCTAATTGCAAATTGAGAAAAATTTCAAGGGTGTCTTAAGGAGACCCTGCTGCACCCCTGAAAGTGACATGTGAGCGCATATGGCGTACATACATGCCCTAAGGGCATATATGAGCGTCACATGCCGCCTTTACAAATTGCAAAAAGTGCATTTGTAAAAGAATTCGCAAATTACCACGAATTGCAAGTTGGTGGTAATTTGCGATTTCTTAGTGTGAATTCGTAAAACTTTCTTGTTTCTTACATACCATTTAAGAAATCACTTTTTGCGATTCCTTAAATGGTAGCGTAAAAGTAAGGAATCGCCAATTTTGCGATTCCTTAATTTTGCGATGCGATTTTTTCATACATCGCATTTCCCGTTTTTTTTGTCGCAAATGCTGCTATATTGCATTTTGCAGCGTTTGCGACAAAAAAAACGCTTGATACATCTGCCCCTAAATGTTTTAATTAAATTTAAAAAAAATGGTGTATATATATATATATATATATACAGATATATATATATATATATATATATATATATATACATTCACATATATACAAACATATATTTGATGTTTTAATAATGTACTTTTACAGTGTATATGACTTTACCACACATGCATTTGCGTTATAATGGCATGCGTGATAAAGTCATGTGCGTTGTAAAAGTTTTAGATATTATGTTTTTGCGGAGTAATAGTCCTGCGTTATGAAAATTGCGGAGTGATGGTATGCGGGATGTTGGTTTGCGGAATATCATCACATATTCCCGGGGGCGGGATAGTCCCTTTCTTGCTATTTCTGTGGAGGATGGCCTTGCCGGATGTGCGTGGCGCGAGGCCTGTGCGCATCAAAAGTGGAAAATCTCCAGTGTGTGCTTCAGGCGTCACGGAAGTTAAGGCAAGATTACATTTCCTGCACAATGGCCCCTATTTGCGCTCCTTCCGGCCCTTGGGAATAGCGCCATGCCTGACCTCCATACAGTAAAGCAGGTGGATGTCACTGGGAGCGCGGAGCAAGCACACCCGGAGCTGGAATGTACAGAACCTGGGAAGAAAAAACAATGAAATATTGGGCACAACGCTCGCTTTTTTTTCCGTAATCCCGCGCCCCGCACACGCCCACTCCCCCAGCACACGCCCACAGCACACGATATGAGACATGGCATGAAGGGCGGAATGTACCACACGCCCCCAGCGTATGTCACGCCCCAGTACGCGCCCACAGCACAACGCAGACACGCCCACAAGGGACTACTTTGCTGGCACGGTTCTTTTACCTTATAAATGTATATGGTGGGCGTCTGCATAGCCTATGTCCTTCTGCTGCAACTGCCCTTTCCAACGCTGTATTGGGTGTTGTGATTGGTGCTGTGGTTCCTGAGATTACCCGCCTCAAAGGTTTGGGCTCTCTCTTTATTATATTAGTATATATATATATATATATATACATTATTGTTGGGAACACCATTGATGTACAATAAATCTTCTTTCCTTCTACGATTCTTGTATTTCTTTGAAGAGACACCATTTTAGCCACCTTTGGGTATGACTTATACAAAAAGGAACGCACAATCACTAACCTCTTCACAAGCAAGGTGCTTTCTAATAGTATTTTTTGCATCACAGTTCAAAGTAAGTCAATCGGGGGTCCTTTCGTATTTCCAATTCATTATTTTATTTCATAAATCCATTGTTTCATTTGAAAAACATCCAGCCAACACGATTCATCCAATATGGACATCATCAAGGCTGTAGCCGTGTGCTTTCTTTCCCAATGCAACTCAGTCCCTGGCCTGTTCGATAATTCCAGCCGGTTCGACAGCTGGAATTATCGAACCGGCTGTGGACTAAGAAGCACCGGGACGAACGGTTGTAATATAACAGCAACATATCAGTTCGTGAGGCAGCCAGAACCTGCAGAAGGGAAATGTCTAGAGTGGTTTTGTGGTCCCTTGCATTGTGAGCAGAATTTTCAATTCACAGTTAGGTATGTACAAATAAAAACACAGAGGCTCAAGGCTTAAAACAATTTGTAAAAATAAAACAGTCTGAGGGACAACTGCGACAGAGAACAAGCCAAAAAGATAGTAGAAGCCTACTCCTCTACCCCTCATCCCCTTGGCAGCTGCCCTCATACCTTATGTGTTCAACAGAAAAAGAGGTTTCAGAATTACTACTGAGAGAGGGGCTTAGCCTCTGCTCATATGTTAGTTGCCTTGAGTATAGCATTTCATTGAGCAGAAGTTGTGTGTTTCTACTGCAAGCGATTGCTTTTGCACTTTTTGCCTTGTGGAAACGCTTAAGCTCAATACAGCAGGACTGAGTTGAGCCAATGAACAAGGATAGGGGCCTGAGCCACCTATGTGACAACCATATGTTAAGGTCAATATGCATTGAAGGGTGGATTTCTATTAAAGAGTAGTAAAGCCTACAGAAAGGTCCTAGTTAGCCAGGGTTTAGTTTTTTGTGTTAGAGTTGGTTACGCCATGACAAACCTTTGGGATAGAAGATTTGCTCTTTGATTTGCAATGTGAAAATTATTGTGAAGCTCTCTGAGGAGAGATCATATTTAGCTTTATGTAATTTTGTGTACATTTGTAATTTTATAACTGCATGCTTGATAATTACCTTGTGAGAATGCTAACACTCTGGATCTAAAAGAGACACGTTAGTGATAGATTCCTTACCTTAGAATATCCCCAGGCGTCAGACTGGATCCGGAAATGTTTGCATAGCAGTACCCTTGTGCATCGGTAGGCGTCGTCTGCGGCTCCGCGTCCGTCGTCGACGTCGTGGGTGCTGTGATGACGTCGTCGGAGTACTTGGACGCCTCCTCTGCTGACGTCAGTTCTTTTTTCCGCGCCAGCAAACGCAGATCTGGAAAAAGCAGTAATTTAGTCACTTTTTGACTAGACTTTTTGATCCCTTTTTGATCATTTTTCTTGAGTCTTGCGACTCTGGACGGTGCCGATAAGGATGCCAGGTTTCAAGCCTTGTGAGAATTGCGACCGACTGATGTCGGTCACCGACCCTCAACGTTGGCGTCTCCACTGTCTCGGCGTCGACCACGATGACAAGACCTGCCCCGACTGCCGGGCCTTGACTTCGAAAGCTAGGCAGGAGTGGTCCCCCAAGCGACTCGAACTCCGGGAGTCCGCCCCGTGCCGCGAGAGGTCCCGGTCCCACAGGAGGTCGAGGGACAGGTCGCGGGGTCGGAGCCATCACAGCTCCGAGAGTCGACATCACTCCTCCGGGTCGAAGTCGTCGTCAGGTATGCACAAGAAGTCGAAGAGGCGTCATCGCTCTTATGACTCCCCCCGACGCTTGCGCGACGCGACCAGGGGTTCGGGTGACACCGCCCACGCGGCTCCGTCGGAGTCGCTGGCGTCGCGGCCTGTTCCACACCCTCCGGTTCCTGGGCAGGACGCGACGCCGGGGGAGATCGAGCGTTTCCTCATGGCCATGAAGTCCCTCTCTTCCCTGACGGGTTCCGCGGTGCCTTTGGGCCCAGCGGACCCGTCTGGGGCCCCTAGCAGGTCGGGGGCTTTGGCCCCGACGCCGTCGGGTGCTTCGGCCCGACGCCGCCGCATTCGGGCAGGGCGCCGCAGGGCCCCACTGGATCCGCTTCGGGATCCGGGTCGTCGCCAGTTGACCCAACAACCTCACCGGCGCCGGTCCCTCAGATGTCACCTCCGGCGCCATCCTCGGGCACGCCCTCGCCGATGCCTCCCCCGCTCCGGTTCCGGCGTCGGAACGGCGCAGTTGGGCGCCGCTTTCGACGCCGCTTGGGGAGTTTAGCTTCTATGAACCGGCCCCATCGTTTGACAACCCTGATTATCAGGAGATGGGTGAAGAGGAGTATTGGGAGGGGTCTGAGGACCCTCTGACCCGAGAGTGTCAGTCTCAAGAGGACTGGACAGGTGGACTTGGGGATGCCAGTGGTCTGGACACCTCTCCAGACACTGGCTTTGTCTCGCCTCCTACCATGGCTACGGAGGAGTGGGCAACCTAAAGTGTGGTGTTGATGAGGGTGGCCAAGGCTCTGGGCCTTGAGCTCCCCGTCGCGGCCGTGAGGACTAACCTCCTCGCTGAGGTCCTTAAACCGCAGTCAAGCTCGGGCGAGCCTCTGCTGCCGTTTAATGAGGCCTTGACCGACGTTCTTTTGGGCACTTGGTCCAGCCCCGCTATGGGTTCGCCCGTAGATAGGAACGTGGCCAGACACCACCGCCCGGCCCGGGAGACCCATGTTTCCTGTCTCCCCACCCCACCCCACCCCGAGAGTCTGGTCATCCAGGCGTCCAATTCCCAGACCGCGTTGCCGTCGGCCCCGCCGGACAGGGAATCCAAGAGGTATGAGCAGTATGGTAAGAAGGTATTCTCATCCCTTAGTCTGGGACTGCGGTCTTCCAACACCGCATGCCTCTTGGGCCGCTACACCCACTCTCTGTGGGACACGGTCGCGGAATTGCCCTTGTGGAAGGCCGGGATGCAGCAAAATATTCTATCCGGTGTGGGCTGGATACCACCGACTCACTAGGCAGAGCGATGGCAACGACGGTGGGGATTTATCGCCACGCCTGGTTAAGGTTCGCCAACTTTTCGGCCAATGTCCAAAATACACTGATGGACATGCCGTTTGATGGCCGTCGCCTTTTTGGCGACAAGGCAGACCATGCGCTTGAGCGCTTTAAGGACTCCAGGGCTACGGCCAAGTCCTTGGGCATCTCAGCCCCGCACCAGCAAACGGGTGCCTTTCGCTCCTTTTGTGGCCAAGGAAGGGGCGCCCCCACACGTGCTGCCAGCCACGCACCGCAGACTACCATCCAACGCGGTGGCGGTCGTGGAAATTGCCGTGGTGGCGGTCGGGGACAACGGCGAGGCCAGTCCACACCCTCCCCCGCAGGATCCGCCTCAAAACCCTCCTAGTCTGTGCTTTTCGACCCATGTGACGCCAGTGTGGGGCAGGGTTCGCCATCACCACTCCCACTGGCGCACTGTCACATCGGACAGGTGGGTGCTGCAAATCGTCCGAAGGGGCTACTCCCTCCCCTTCGAGACAACCCCTCAAGCCATGCCACCGCAACACCACCACGTTTCGGGGGATCATTTGCGGCTTCTGCAGGAGGAAGTTCCGGCCCTCTTGGCCAAGGTGGCCATCGAGCGCGTTCCTGGGCCAGAAGCAGGATGTGGTTGCTACTCTCACTACTTTCTGGTACCCAAGAAGGGCAAAGGGGGCCTACGCCCTATCTTGGACCTACGGAACGTCAACGGCTTCCTCCGGAAGGAGAAGTTAAAAATACTGACTCTGGCTCAGGTCTTAGCTGCCCTGGACCCAGGAGACTGGATGGTAGCGTTGGACTTGCAGGACGCTTATTTCCACATCCCCGTCCTGCCGGCCCACCGGCGCTATCTGCATTTCACGGTAGGCCACGAGCACTTTCAGTTTACCGTGCTCCCCTTCGGCCTTACCAGCGCCCCACGAGTGTTCACGAAAGTGATGGCGGTGGTCGCAGCTCATCTGCGCAGTTTAGGGGTTTCAGTCTTCCCCTACCTTGACGACTGGTTGTTGAAGGCAGGCTCGCCCCAGACAGTCGTCAGCCACCTCCAGATGACGGCAGACCTCTTGCACTAGCTGGGGTTCTCCATCAATGTGCCGAAGTCACATCTGTGCCCCTCTCAGAAGCTCTTTTTCATCGGAGCGGTTCTCGACTCGGCGCAGTTTTGGGTTTACCCACCTGAACAGCGGGTTCAGGATATACAGGCTCTGATTCCAATCTTTCAGCCTTTATTCAGAGTTTCGGTCAGGTTGACACTGCGGCTGCTGGGGCTGGTGGCTTCCTGCATCCTTCTGGTGCATCACACCCGTTGGCGGATGCGAGCTCTGCAGTGGGCCCAGCATCAGGGCAACCTGTCTGACCATGTCCTGATCTCGGAGGGCACTGCGAAACAGCTGCAGTGGTGGCTCACGGACCGCGATTGGGTCAGCGGTAGATCCCTCTCCCTTTGCCAACCGGAGCACGTAGTCGTGACGGACCCGTCCCTCCAGGGCTTGGGAGGCCACATGGGAGAGGCGGAGATCAGAGGCCTCTGGTCTCTGGCGGAGTCCCGGCTCCATATCAACCTTTTGGAGCTGCCGGCGATTCGTCTAGCACTAAAGGCATTCCTCCCCTGTCCGGGAGAGTGTACTGCAGGTGTTCACGGACAACACCACCGCCATGTGGTACTGCAACAAACAGGGCGGGGTGGGGTCGTGGACCCTCTGCCAGGAGGCTCTGCGCCTTTGGCAGTGACTGGAACATCAGGCTGTGACCCTGGTGGTTCAACACCTGGCAGGTTCTCTGAACGCCAGGGCGGACGAACTCAGCCGCCGGTGCATGATGGATCACGAATGGCGTCTGAACTCGGATGTGGCGCAAGGCCTCTTTCAGCAGTGGGGAGAGCCTTGGTTAGATCTATTCACCACCGAAGAGAACGCGCAATGTCATCAGTTCTGCGCGTTGGAATTTCCAAGGCCGCACTCGCTCGGAGACGCTTTTCGTCGCGGGTGGAGTTGCGTTCTGTTGTACGCCTTTCCGCCTATACCTCTTCTGCCCAGAGTGCTGAAGAAGATCAGGCGCGACCAGGCACAAGTCATCCTTGTGGCTCCGGACTGGGCACGAAGGTACTGGTATCCCGAGCTACTCAGTATGTCAGTCGATCCCCGGTTCATCTGCCTCTTCAGGAGGACCTTCTGTCGCAGCAGCAGGGGACGGTCCTCCACCCGAACCTGTCCAGTCTCCACCTCCATTCTTGGAGATTGAGCGGCGACAGTTGAGGCCATTTGACTTGCCTCCTGAGGTCTGTAACATAATTCTGGGAGCCAGGCGTCCCTCCACAAAGTCGGTATACGCCTGCAGGTGGAACAGATTTGTGGCATGGTGCAGAGCAAAGGCTGTGGATCCTCTCTCTGCCCCTCTTTCTGAGGTTCTTCTCTTCCTTCTTTCTCATGCCCAGCAGGGCTCTGCTCTGGGCACTACCAAGGGCTACCTTTCTGCCCTTTCAGCCTTTCTGAGGCTGCCTGATCAACCATCTTTGTTCAAGTCCCCTGTTGTTATTCGATTCCTGAAGGGCATCACACACACGTTTCCACCTATGTCAATGTCAATGTCAATGTCAGAAGTTCTTATATAGCGCAACTTTTCACTGTGAGGTCTCAAGGCGCTTGCAGCATAAGAGAACTGAAAAGGGAAGACAGAAGAGAAAAGAGGCTTACACCACACAGAGGGTCCTGCTTGGGAAAAGCCAAGTCTTCAGTGCCTTACGGAATTTCTGGTGCTCCACGATGGAAAGGAGGTGAGCGGGCAGTTTATTCCAGAGTGTCAGGGCGAGGTAGGAAAAAGAGCGTTGGCCATATCTAGAGGAGTGCACACGAGGTTGAGTCAGCAGAGACTTATTGCTAGACCTTAAGGGCCTTTTCGGAACATACCAATTAAGGTTTTTTTGGAGGTAGCGAGGCCCTTTGTGATAGAGTGCATTGTGGGCAAGGCTCAAGATCTTAAATTGGCTTCTTTGCCGAATGGGAAGCCAGTGCAACTTTTCCAAACACTGCGAAGAAGCAGTTCTAGGCGGCATGTCCAGCACTAGTCTGGCGGCAGTATTCTGCAAAATCTGTAGCTTCGCCAGTAGGTCTCCATTCAAGCCATGGCACAGGGCGTTACCATAATCCAAATGACTAATGATAAGGCCCTGCACCAAGGGTTTTCTGGCCTCAATGGGGAGCCACCTGAAGATCTTTCTGAGGCGGCGCATTATTCCATAGCAGGTACCAGTGACCCTGGCTACATGATTTTTCATAGACAGAGTGCTGTCAATATTAATTCCCAAGTTGCGGACCGCCGACTTGGGAGTAGGACATATACCCAATTCAGCGGGCCACCACTCCCAGGTCCAGCACCTCTCTGCCTTGCCAAACAGAATACTTTCTGTCTTGCCCGCATTTAGTTGGAGCTTATTTCCCCGCATCCAGCTGCTGATCTCAACCATACAGTTTTTAAAACGAGTGTAGGTGTCGGTGGCGTCTACACCGCACGTGATCAGCAGCTGGGTGTCATCAGCATATGACACAGTTTCAAAGCCAAATGATTTAATAATTTTAGCCAAGGGAGTCAGGTATAGGTTGAAGAGCAAAGGGCTCAAAATCGACCCTTGAGGTACACCCACAGTCACATGGCGACTGCCGGAGACCAATGAGTCGCCTCGAACGGTGGTAAGGCGGCCGGTAAGATATTCCTCATTCCACCCCAGGGCCCTCCCTCTGACACCTATCTCCCACAGCCGATGTTTCAAAATGCCGTGGGAAATGGTGTCAAAAGCCACGGAAAGGTCCAGGAGGATGAGGACAGCCGAGTTCATCACCTTGCCCACCTTCTTTCCGCCTCCGCATCCCTCAAAGGAGGAAGAGCGTCTCCACCGTCTGGACCCAAAACTTGCGCTTTCATTCTATTTGGATAGCACACGACAGTTCCAGGAGGATGACCAACTCTTTGTTGGTTACGTGGGCGCTAAGAAGGGACGAGCGGTGCACAAACAGACCATCTCTCGGTGGATCGTGTTGTGCATCCAAGCGTGCTACTCCTTGGCTAAAAAGGAACCTCCAGCTGGGCTGAGGGCCCATTCCACTCGGGCCACGGCGAGTACTACTGCCCTGGGCTGGGGAGTCCCCTTGCAGGACATATGTCAGGCGGATCACTGACAAAATTTCGACCTCCAAAATATCGACCTACAGAAATATCGAGTCTAAAATATCGAGGGCAAGAATATTGACATCCTATCTACAACATGGTAAGTACAAAAATATCGAAAAAATAATATAGATGTTAAAAAT
This sequence comes from Lissotriton vulgaris, assembly GCF_964263255.1. Lineage (NCBI taxonomy): Eukaryota > Metazoa > Chordata > Amphibia > Caudata > Salamandridae > Lissotriton > Lissotriton vulgaris. The sequence continues at coordinate 617,965,956 of NC_141695.1, read as the reverse complement.
ATTGATGTTAAAAATATTGTTTTTTTTTCTTTTAAAATATAATTGTAAAATACATTAAATAACACTAATACATATAATATACATAGTTATAAGTATCTAATAATGTTTAAAATTAATAAATAATACATATATAATAATAATACATTAATTAAATATATACTGTAAATATATAATATATATGTTCTGAACAATATGTTGTAATAATTATTTTACTAACTTATAAATTATTAAAATAAATTCTAATTTACAAATACATTTTCAAACATAAAACAATAACATAAATAAAATGTACAAAACATAAAAAAATAAATATACTTTTAATATTTTTACAATTAATTATATAATATGTTGGATAGCGTAGGGGTAAAAATTACTATTCCCACTCCAGAGAGTGCAACAGTAGGGAAAGCGTTAGATAGCGTAGGGATAAAAATTACTATTCCCACTCCAAATAGTGCAACAGTAGGGAAAGCGTTGGATAGCGTAGGAGTAAAAATTACTATTCCCACTCCAGAGAGTGCAACAGTAGGGAAAGCGTTGGATAGCGTAGAGGTAAAAATTACTATTCCCACTCCAGAGAGTGCAACAGTAGGGAAAGCGTTGGATAGCGTAGGAGTATAAATTACTATTCCCACTCCACAGAGTGCAACAGTAGGGAAAGCGTTGGATAGCGTAGGAGTAAAAATTACTATTCCCACTCCAGAGAGTGCAACAGTAGGGAAAGCGTTGGATAGCGTAGGGGTGAAAATTACTATTCCCACTCCAGAGAGTGCAACAGTAGGGAAAGCGTTGGATAGCGTAAGAGTAAAAATTACTATTCCCACTCCAGAGAGTGCATTAGTAGGGAAAGCGTTGGATAGCGTAGGAGTAAAATTTACTATTCCCACTCCAGAGAGTGCAACAGTAGGGAAAGCGTTGGATAGCTTAGGAGTAAAAATTACTATTCCCACTCCCGAGAGTGCAACAGTAGGGAAAGCTTTAGATAGCGTAGAGATAAAAATTACTATTCCCACTCCAAAGAGTGCAACAGTAGGGAAAGCGTTGGATAGCCTAGGAGTAAAAATTACTATTCCCACTCCAGAGAGTGAATCAGTAGGGAAAGCGTTGGATAGCGTAGGAGTAAAAATTACTGTTCCCACTCCAGAGAGTGCAACAGTAGGGAAAGCGTTGGATAGCGTAGGGGTAACAATTACTATTCCCACTCCAGAGAGTGCAACAGTAGGGAAAGCGTTGGATAGCGTAGCAGTACAAATTTACTATTCCCACTCCGGAGAATGCATCAGTAGGAAAAGCGTTGGATAGCGTAGGAGTAAAAATAACTATTCCCACTCCAGAGAGTGCAACAGTAGGGAAAGCGTTGGATAGCGTAGGAGTAAAAATTACTATTCCTACTCCAGAGAGTGCAACAGTAGGGAAAGCGTTGGATAGCGTAGGGGTAACAATTACTATTCCCACTCCAGAGAGTGCAACAGTAGGGAAAGTGTTGGATAGCGTTGGAGTAAAACTTACTATTCCCACTCCAGAGAGTGCATCAGTAGGGAAAGAGTTGGATAGCGTAGGAGTAAAAATTACTATTCCCACTCCAGAGAGTGCAACAGTAGGGAAAGCGTTGGATAGTGTAGAGGTAAAAATTACTATTCCAACTCCAGAGAGTGCAACAGTAGGGAAAGCGTTGGATAGCGTAGGAGTATAAATTGCTCTTCCCACTCCAGAGAGTGCAACAGTAGGGAAAGCGTTGGATAGCGTAGGAGTAAAAATTACTATTCCCACTCCAGAGAGTGCAATAGTAGGGTAAGTGTTGGATAGCGTAGGGGTAAAAATTACTATTCCCACTCCAGAGGGTACAACATTAGGGAAAGTGTTGGATAGCGTAGGGTTAACAATTACTATTCCAACTCCAGAGATTGCAACAGTAGGGAAAATGTTGGATAGCGTAGGGGTTAAAATAACATACTTATAAATAAAAGCTTTTTATTTAAAAAATGGTATAAAGTATTAAAAAAAATTAAACCATATACAATACCTAGACATAATTATAAAAAACATGATTACCTAAATATATTTAACCAAAAATAAATATTAAAAAATACAATTTTCTAATATTTAATTACCAATTAATAATTATGTAACAATTATAATATTTACAAAATAATCATTTAAAATAAATTATTACTTAATTACATTTACATTACTTCCCACCATATTCCCCTATAAACCCACTACCCACAACAGAACACATTTATCTATTTATGAATTAATTAAAATTATTTACCAATCAATTAAACTTAATTACCAATCAATTAAACTTATTTACCAATTATTTAAAATTAATTTATAATTCCTACTAATTAATTATACATAAATAAATAACTTCCCACCCTATTCCCCTATAAAACCACAACCCGCTACAGAACATATATATCAATTAATCAATTATTTATAATGAGATAACCATTAATTAAATTTATTTACCAATTATTTAACATTATTTAATAATATCTACTAATTATTTTTAAATTTAACATAATTAAATTACTACCCACCCTATTCCCCTATAAACCCACAACCCGCTATAGAACATATTTATCAATTAATCAATTGATTAAAATTATATTCCAATTAATTAAAAATAATTACCAATTAATTACAATTTATTAATCAATCCTACTAATTAATAATCAATTTAACATAATTAGATTACTTCCCACCCTATTCCCCTATAAACCCACAACCCGCTCCGGTACTAAAACATATAATTTACTTATAAATACATTTATTAATATATATATGTAATACACATATAATATTAATTATTTTAATTACTTAAGTAAAACATATAACACATACATAATAAAAAACAACAGAAATAATACAAATATCAATATTAGTGTAATCGAAATTAGTAACATCGATATATATGCTATCGATATTACTAACTTCGATATTACTTACATCGATATTAAGTATATCGATATTACTTACCTTAGGGTCGATATTCTGTCCAACGATATTCTTGTCTTCGATATTCTGCACCTTCAAAATTACTGACACGATATTTTGGTACATCGATATTTCATACTCGATATTTTGCCTGTGTACCATGTCAGGCAGCTACGTGGGCCTCGCTGCACACGTTCACGAGACACTACTGCCTGGACAGCCAAGTCCGGAGGGATGGCTTCTTTGGCCGTTCCGTCCTCCAGGACTTTCTGGTGTGATTATTGGTTCGCAGACCCACCACCGGGGTTGGTATTGCTGGGGTATCTATTCTAAGGTAAGGAATCTATCACTAACGTGTCTCTTTCAGATGCACAAGTTACTACTTGTGTAACGACATATCTGTAAGAGACATTAGTTAGTGATAGATTCCTTACCGACCCACCCATCCTCCCCGTTCTGCGAACCGATATCTAGGGTTAAGGTCATCCCCTTTCAGGGCCCTAGTTTCAATGGCACCAGTGTTGGTTTTTAGCATAGCTCTGCGTTTCTGGCGCGGGAAAGCTGTGTCTAAGAACTGACGTCAGCACGCGGAGGCGGCGTCTAAGTCCTCTGACAATGTAATCACGGCGCCCACAACACCGACGACGGACACAGAGCCGCAGACGACGCCTAACGACGCGCAAGGCTACTGCTACGCAAAAATTTCCGGATCCAGTCTGACGCCTGGGGATATTCTAAGGTAAGGAATCTATCACTAACTAATGTCTCTTACAGATATATCATTACACAAGTAGTAACTTGTGCTTATGGTGACACACCAGTGATAAAAATATAAGTCTGATTGGTTCACTGGTAAAAGCTGTGTCCCATGACATAGGTCGTATCTATTTATTATTAAAAGTCATGATAAAGGCATTAGGTGTGGCTTATTTGTTGTGATGCAGCGCAATTACCAGCTTGGGTTACTTTAAAACACCATACTCACCTGGGCCCATAAAACACGCATACATAAGCTGATAATCACCGCTGGTGATCAGGACTTATATATACCTTGTGATAAAATTTACCTTTACACCATTTCTTACCAAACCTTAGTTCTCAATTTCCTCTGATCAATAGAGCAGGTTGTTAGCAGAATAGGTGGAAATGACATTTACCTTTATTAAATTGAATGACCACAGACTCGAGAGAGTTTTAAAAGCTTTATCTATGCAAACTTTTTGTGAGTCAAGTACCAATACATGTCAAACACCAACTTTTAAGGAGAAAATTATAAAAGTAAAACATAAAGACTTAATAAAATCTCATGACGTTGGTACATGGGAAGCGTGGAAAAGGAAATGGTACAAGGACATACCACACAGATTTATATTTACCTATAATGTTGTGAGGACCAGCCCCTTGGCCAAGAAGCTGGGAAAGGGACTCCCAAGTAGTCAGGAGCCAACAGTTCAGGACCGGTTCAGATCAGGGCAGGTGACCTCTTCTAAGTGCAACGCCAGCGTTGCACCCCTCTCTGGTACTACTCTCCTCGATTCTTCCCCCTTCTGGATGGACAGATTCTTCTCCCTCAGCGATCTCTCTGCTTCTCCTCTCTTTCCGTCTCTCCTTTCTCGATTCTTCTGTCAGAGTGCTCGAGCAGTGTCTCTGACCTCCGTGCCGTCTTCTGCTGCAGTGATGGGTCGGTGACAGGTCAGTGACAAGTCTAACAACTAACTGACTGAGACTACATTACTTATACTATTCTAAGTGTATGTACCACCCCCCAATGTTTCAATTTTGTGAATCCTCTACTTCTGAATGGACAATGGGATGGGGAAAGGTCATCACACCATACTAATGTAAGGGCACTCTTTTGGTACATTGTTCAATATTCCCACCCCTTAATTTCACTTTCCCATGCTTGTTTCCCAACCACATTTCATATTAATTTCATATACAATGTATACAAATTTTGACTTCTTCTCCTTCCCCTCTCCAGGTCAAGAGGTGGTGTTCCCAGGCGCTTCTCTAGTAAAGTGTCCTTGGCTGGCTTTCAATGTCACAGCACAGAGTTTGACAGAGTCCAGTGCACTTGTTCATAATCAGGCAAGATGGAGATTTCAGTCACCCTCCGGCCCCAAATATGAACTAATAACAAAGAAAAACATGTTAGAATACGAAAATAAATGTATACCACTTATTCCTACTCTAATCCCTTTAATTTATTTGAACTATTGCATTAACAATTTAATAAGACGTGCAAGGTTTAGTTTACGTGTTGCAATTGCATTTAGCATGTGAGGTTCAAGCAGCCATCTTAAATACTACTGCGCAGCTGCAAAGATTTCCTTTAAAAGACATCATACTACGTAGATGCAGTAGACGCATGCGCGGAACATTTCCGCGTTTTCGGCAGACATATTAAGCCACTCGGATAACTTGTTAGTAAAGCACATTGAAAAGCTTCTCCTAGATGATGTAAAATGTAGTGTAATGCAATTATTATTATCCACTAAACATGTTGGTTACTTATTACATGTTAATCGAGAGGATTGCATCCGAGCAAGTTTCTTACGTACGAAACCTTGCTCCATCATTTGTGAAAAGCATTTGCTAAAACCGATAGCCCATTAACACTGGAATGTTATCACAGTGTGTTACAGGTTGTAGACTAGTATTTTGTCACATGAAATGTCACATGTAGTAGGCAAGTGTTTCTGTTTTGGTCAACCCTCTGACAAGCCCTGGAAGTAGAAGATTTCCCCTGCGATAATCCTTGTTTGGAGGGGTCATATATTGTTTTACCAACTGTAATTTTGTAGATATTTGTAATATTATTCCTGTATGCATGATGGTTGCCAGCTATTGGACACTTCATTAGGCCTGTTCCAGTTACTACCAAGGCAATGGTAAAAGCTATAGGCCTTATTGGTTCCTTGAGGAAAATTACATCAGATTCCATATCTTTGATCTATTTATTATGAAACGTTATGACAAAGCCAGTGCATCTGACTTATACATTGTGGAGGGCATTTATTAAAGGCAATAGGCTTTTAAGGGTGACTGCTAAAGTAGGAAAGTATTTTGTTAGATGCACTCTTACACATTATGGTAGAAGGCAAGGGATTGGTGTGGTGGCCCGCTTGGACAGACCTATCAGAAAGATTTATAGAATGATAATTTTTGTTTGGACCTCATAGGAGGGATTGTATATTGTTTTGATAACTGTAATTTTGTAATGCTTGTAATGTTATTACAGTGTGTCTGATGGTTGTCTTGTGTTAAAGCTTATGCTCAGTATAGTAACTTATGGTGCTTATGGTGGCAATCCCATGATAAAAGTTATAGTTCTGATTGGTTCATTGGGAAAAGTTATTTCAGATGCCATAGATCTAGTTTGTTCGTTATTAAGAGCTAAGGCAAAGGCAGGAGAACCCATTAACTATACATTGCATGTGTTAAAGCCAATTGGGTTGTACAGGTCAATTGTTATTGTACCATGTTAAACACTCAGACATGCACTGTGTTATATGAAATCTCACAGATTAGCTTTGCAGGCTAGGATTTTGGTGTTGATTGTCCCTTTTGATAAACACGGTGAGGAGAAAATCTGCCCTGTACTAATACTTGCTAGAAACTTTTCAGAAAGCCTGACCTGCTGAGTTGTGTTCCAGGATCTTGTAATAAAAAAAATCATTATATGCACATAAATGTACATATAGAAACATACATACAAATAGAGAGCTTATGGTCGCCCTCTATTGCCATTGGGCTGCTTGAGTGTCATTTACACTTTGGTTCTATCCATAACAGCACACCCCATGGGACAATGGGTCTGCTAATTTGAGTCACTGACTCTCTTGCTATGCGAGTGATGGCAATTGCTTGATAACAAGTGCCCATATGCCTGAAAATGAGTGGATTTCATAGCAAGGGCTGGTGGCCCAGTCCCTTACTTCTTATTTTTTCCTTTTCTAGGATTTTCATTCTCCTCTTTTTATTTATTTTTTTACAGCACACTATTGACCTAAGACACTGCTAACTGGCTGCTTGCTTGACGCACATTTCATCTGCAATTTCATCTTCAGTGTAGCTAACAGTGGTGGCCAGCATGGCTCGCAGGTGGTGGGATGGGGACGAGGGTTGGAGTTGGTAAAATAAAAGAAATTTACCTTGCCGCCCCGACCCGCGTCACTGCTCCTGCTCTCCTCGTCTCCAGGTCCTACTGGCCAATCACAATGCTGCAATGCAGCGTTGTGATTGGTCTGGGCGTCCTGGTGCGACACTTAGCAATGGAATGGGGGCCTCGGTATCTTCTCCATGCAGGCTGTATTGCAGCCTACATGGACAACATGGAAAGTGTGCATGACTGTTTTGAGCAGCCCAAGAGGGCCCGCCAAACAGTCATGTGCACTTAGGAGTGGACAAACCACTCCTCCCCTTCCCTACTATGAGTGCACGGCAGCCCTGCCCACCCGCAAAGCAGCACAAGCATAAAATGATAATAGCTTAAAGTTAATATCATTTTATGTTTCAAATTCACTGCTTAAAAGCTGTGGGGCGACGCTCCTCCGCCATAGCAGAGGAGCTGCTACTGGTACCTAACCTGGCAACCATCATGAAATGGTATTGTCCATAGTGTCTCATTGTTTCACCATTCCTAGATGGTCAATATATTGGTTCTAAACAGAGCTGCCATGTAGGCACTATTAAACAAAGATATACTAGATACAATATTGTTGCAAGACAGTAACTAGTTGCTTTGGTTAATTTTATTTTGTAGCATTGAGGAAATTTGGTCCCGACTCCATTTTGTGTTGCACCGCCATTTTGTGTTGCCCTCACTCTGGCAGCGCAGCGAACAGAGAACTCTTTCCCTTCGTACAGCCACGTATCAACTAACAGCTCTATCCTTGAGGTGTAGTCAAGTCCAGGAATCAGTCCGACTCACTAATCCTTATCCAAACTGTCTGTTGGCCTTCAGTATTCTTGTCCCGACTCACTAATCCTTGTTTCAAACCATCTGTTGGTTTTCATTGTCCTTCTTCCCGCCTTATCCTACCTTGCAAATTAGCCTTTTCTGCAATACACAAACATGTCTACCACTGTTGATTAACTCAGCGACACCATTATTTGAATCACCTGTGGGCTTAGTCAAAACATGACCTAGGGGGTGGATAATTTAATCATGTGACGTCTTGTTTTTCCCAGAAAAACATATCTTTTCATTGGTTTACATTGTGCGCATTGGGAGTGTTCTCATGCAGGTGTAAACGAATATAAAAGACTTTGAGCCCCGGAGTAAAGGGGCAAGAGAACATACCATTGGTGTACTTCTAGGATCACTGTGCATAGCTGCAGCTAATAAATCCTGTTGTTTACGCTTAACAGAGTGTCCCGTGTCTCTGTACAACAAAGCAGGTGAACTCTGAGATTTAGGCGTGCCCTGCGCCGCTAGGCCCTTAAAGGCCTGGTTCTTCAATTGGCGCCCAACATGGGGTGGTGTCAAAGGTCGTGGTCAAGCCCGGGGGTCGTGAGGAGCTACGTGAGGGAATTCTGGAGGAAGCACACCACATAAGTGACCCCTGCATGTCAAAAGTGGACCGAAGGTCTTTACAGAGCGGCTTCTCCTTTCCGACGGCTGCTGATGACTGCTACCCTGACCACCGCCCTGCTTTGGTTCGTGTTTGGTGATAACTGGCATTTCGAGATGATAGACGGGCCTCTGTTGGTGTGACAGAACAATTTGGTTAAGTAATTGTGGCTAGCTCCCACAACCTTGTTTTTGATTGTGCTTTGATTCGATTGTTGCAATAATCGAAGCCGAGGGGTGAGTACATTTGTACTGTGTTGATTAACCCCTTGATGTTAGTAAGATTCCAGTGAAATAATGATGCCTGGTTTCAGTAAGTTCAAGAGATGGTGTTGTTGTTGTTGCTTAAGAGATTCCCGATTAGAAGACAGTTGCCCAGTGCCTTCAGTAGGGACTCCAAAATATGAAGTTTATTCCAAACATGGAACTGGTCCTATTATCTTTGTCGACCTTTGGGAAAAATACACTAAGAATGATGGTATTTTACAATGGCCGAAGGGTGGTAGTTTTGAGCCATGTGTGTTGGATAATTTAGAGGAAAGATTATTTAAGAGAAAAGCCCGGCCGGCAATGTTTGACTCATTTCACATTTGGCGAAAGGAATCAAAACAGAAAGAAATTAAACAAGCAAAAAGAGACAGAAAGGAAAAAAAAATGTCTGTTATACAGGCTGCCCAGAAATTTAAAGACAATGAAACTGATCGTGCAATTGAGGTTTCAGATAGACAACATCGTATGACAGTAGATAAATGTTATCCAGCTTTGCCTACTTCTCCATCATTAGATGAGGAGAATGAAAAAGATCCCTTAATGTCCCTTATGTTGTCTGCTCCACCGCCTTATGTACCAGCCTTGGTTCCTCCACCAGTACCTGCTATATTACCTGTTATACCTCCACCTCCACTTCTGCCTGTGCCTCAACATATGATCCCAGCTACTCCTGTGGGTCCTGTAGTCCCTGTGATACCTCCCGCGTCGACACATGTCTCCACCTCTACTCCTTTGTCACAAGCTTCAAACTCACAAACGGTTCGGAGAAAGGAGAGTAGATTTTTTTCAGCCTTTTCCCCTATAATAGACCAAGTTCGTAATTCCCCTATCATGAAAAGAACTCTTCGAAGTCATAGTCATCTTGACCTCCATGAGGAAACAATACTTCAATCTCAGGCTCGAAAATGGATGACAAATGGTAATATGTATGGGTCATCTGATATTCAAGATTCAGCTATGCAATGATCTACACCCACTCAGCATTATGTGTTTGATCTCATGTGTGAGATATTGATTCAAATGTGGGAGAGTGAAATTCAAAGTGGCCCACCTAGGGGATTAATAGAATTAAGAAGAGAAGTAGCGTCTGGAGCAGTGATAGGACAAGATTATAAAGATGCGATATCGAATTTAGTAACATATAGAAATCTTCTATCTTGTAAAAACTCAGGGGCAGAAGGAATTGTTACAACAGACAAATTATACCCTATGCGAGAAGTTCAACCAGTATGGCGTGATGCTGTAGGAGGAGATAACCAGTGGCTGCTCATTTTCAACAAGTTTGGGTACATGTTCCATGGAAAAGATCAGAGGTTATTGCATTAAAGCAAGCATTGCCTGATCCACGTAAAAATCTGGCAGGATATTATAAAGAATTAACGCAAACGTTGTCCTTTTGCACTCTAACATTATCTGATATAGACATGTTGATGGGTCAAGTAGTCCCATCTGAAATATGGAATAAGATTCGTAAGGAGGATCATGTTGTAGAGCTAGGTGGTAATTGGGCTGCCATTGCACAAGCAGACCAAAGACAAGTGGGTGGAGCTAAACCAGAACAAGTGATTACAGAATTACCCGACAAAATAATAACACTAATGAAGACTCTGATGCCAGCACAAGCAGTTAATTGGGACAAATTGTCTGCCTGTAAACAAAAGAAGGATGAGTCAGTGTCTGACTTCTTTACGCGTTTCGAGGAATCATTTGTTGATCATAGCGGGCAAGATATGGCTACGCCTGGTGGCCAAAGATTGTTTGTAGATAAGTTTGTCTCCAATTTATTGCCGGAATTATCTACGAGACTCAAAATGTCCGAAAGTGCGTGGCCTGTGAAAACGCCTTCGGGAATTTTGACGATGGTTCAATACTATGAGAATAGGGATTTAGAGGAGAAAGAGAAGACAGAAAAGAAAAATAAAGATCTCAAAACGAAGGTTCTTTTACAACAAGCTTATACTCCTCGTTCTACTCAGTGTCCGTATCAGTCACATCCCCAATTTCAGAGGTTATTACAGAAACCTGAACCCTTTGTTCCAAGGTCTCCATTGGGTCCTAATCAATGTGCTTATTGTAAGGAGAAAGGTCACTTTAAAAATAATTATATGGTTTTGTTACATCGTACTGGTGATATGTCTGGGTCATGTAGCCGAGGTGGCTATCAGTCAACACCTAGGGGTAGGGGACAAGGTAGGTCATCTTATGATCAGCATCAGCGTTCTTTTTCCCCTCAAACTTCCATGAATTATTTTCACCAACAAAATACTCAATCTGCTAATTACTATAATGATAATTATTATAACGAGAATGAGAGTCAAGATTTTCATACTAGCTAGGACAGCCATAGACAAAGTGAGGGACTCATATCAGTTCCAGTGGATCAGAATGGGCCTTATGTTGAGGTAGTTACGTTAGGTGTTTCAGAACCATTTCTATTGGACACTGGTGCAACAAAGAGTTCTATCATCCACTCTAAACTCCCTGGGGCACCTTTGTCTGGCTTAACAAATATTTCCGTAGGATTTTCTGGTGCCCCAGTCAAAAACCCAATTTCTCAACTTTTGCCCATCTCGATAGGTCCTTATGAACTAGAGGCTCCATTTATTTTAACAACTGGTTGTGGTGAAAATCTGTTGGGTCTGGATTTATTAAAAAAGATTGTATGCAACCCTACATTGTTCTCCTTCTGGTGTACACCTCACTTTAGGTAGAGAATTGTATCTGTCTAAAGACAAACTTCCCCCTGAATTGCATTCTCTTCCTACCACTCTTTGGGCTACAGGTCCTAATGATGTTGGCCTTTTGAAAATCCCACCTTACGTTGTTACCCTCAAACCCAATATTAAGTTACCACGCATTCCCCAGTACAAAGTTTCCAGTGATGGTGAAAAAGCTCTTATGGCTATTATTTATGATTTGGTTCAGAAAGGTGTAATTGAAGAGACTAGAGGAAATATATGCAATAGTCCTGTTATACCTATTCTTAAACGTACTGATCCTTCCCAACCTCCCTTTTATCGCTTTGTGATCGATCTCCGGGAGGTCAACTGGATTGTTTACCCCAATTTCCTGTTGTCCCAGATATCACTGCCCTATTGACAACGGTACCTGCTTCTGCTACTTGGTTTTCTGTTGTTGATTTGAAAAACGCATTCTTCAGTGTTCCCATTGCCGAAGAAAGTAGAGATATTTTTGGCTTCTCTTTGGGAGGCCGACGTTTCTGATTTGAACATGCTCCTCAAGGCTATTGTGAGAGTCCCTCCATTTATAGTCAAGCTTTAAAGACACAGCTCGATACTCTCACTCTACCTTCAGGTGCCACCTTATCCAATATGTAGATGATCTATTGATTTCTGCTGATTCTGAGCATATTTGTAAACAGGCTACTATTACATTGTTACGACACTTGGCTAATTTTGACCACAAGGTTTCACTCTCTAAGATGCAATATTGCTGCCAAAAAGTCACTTACCTGGGTCATCTCTTGTCAAAGGAAGGAAGACAATTAACACCAGAACGTATCCAAGTAATTGCTCAAATGTCTGTACCAAATACCCAAAAAGAGGTACGTGCCTTCTTGGGCATTACTTCTTATTGTAGACAATGGATACCGAATTTTTCTCTGTTGGCAAAACCTTTGTTAGCACACACTCTTAAAGATACACCTCAACCTCTCCCTTGGACTGCAGAATGTCAGTGAAGTTTTAATGATTTACATACTGCCCTGTGTTCTGCTCCTGTACTAGGTACTCCTGATTACAGTAAGCCTTTTACACTTTATGTCCATGAGAGAGAAGGTTTTGCATTGTCAGTTTTAACACACCAATTTGGGGATAAACAACGCCCATGTGCCTATTTTTCAGCCACACTAGACCCAGTGGCCAAGGCATTACCCAGTTGTTTGAGAGCTACAGCAGCAACAGCAGTTTCCATTTTCCAGTCTGCTGGGTTGGTGTTAAATAATACTCTTATTGTCATGGTACCACATGCAGTAGATATACTCCTAAATAGGACAAAGACCCAGCATCTTACTAGTGCCCGTTTGTCTGGGTACGAATTGACACTTTTTGCTAGTTATGTGCATATAAAACGATGCAATGCCCTAAACCCAGCCACACTGTTACCAATTCCAGTAGAAGCAAATACTCAAGAACGACATGATTATTTCTTATGTACAGATGAGGAGACAAAAGGTGGAATTGATCTAAAAGATACTCCACTCTCGAATCCAGACGTAACCTTATGGGTTGATGGCTCTTGTTTTAAGCTCCCAAATGGTGAGATGACCTCAGCCTATGCAGTTACGACTTTGTATACAATTGTAGAAACTGCACGTATTAAACAGAATTCAGCTCAGGCAGCTGAATTAATAGCTCTTACTAGAGCTTGTGTATTGGCTAAAGGAAAAAGAGTGAATGTGTTCACCGATAGTAAATATGCGTTTGGAGTGGCCCATAGTTTTGGTCGTTTATGGAGGGAGAGAGGATTTCTTACCTCCCATGGTGCTAAAATACACATGGCGATTTGGTGAATGGCCTTCTGAAATCACTTACCTTGCCTACTCAGATAGCAATTATCAAGTGTAGTGCACATAAGAAGATTACTGATGATGTAGGTCAAGGAAATGCATTGGCAGATCAGACAGCGAAAGAAACAGCTAGGCGTATTACAAGCCGCATGTATGTTGCAGGCCCTACTAGATGGATCAGACAAGGAGGGATGTGTGAGGACACAATAGAAAGTGTGTAAATGATTCAGGAAGAAGCTACAGAGAAAGAGTTAAGTGAGTGGAGAAAGACTAAAGGAATGTTAGACGCAACAGGATGTTGGCTAGAATTATCTGAATATCAGCGTTGGCTATTACCAGATGCCTATCTGCTTCCGGTTGTTACCATGGCACATGGTCCAGCCCACATCAGTGCTAAAGGAATATGTAAACTTCTGGCTCCTGTATGGCAGAATGAGGGTATTCCGAAATGTGCAGACAACCTAGTTAGGCACTGTATTGTTTGTTTGATGTATAACCCAGGAAAAGGAACACCGACCCCAGCAGGTAATTTTGCTCCTCCAACATATCCTTTTGAAGTGTTGCAAATAGACTACATTCACACAGTGGAGAAGTGTGGCTCACTGGTTAGAGGAGGCAGACCTGGAAGCAGAGGTCAGCCTGGGGCCAGGGTTCAATTCCCGGCTCGGTGGGGTCTTGAGTCCTAAAATGTCCATGGATTCGACAATTCTCGCTCCGGTGCCTACTCGATTCACGGGTTCACACTCTGCGACTCTGGGCAATAGCTTGCTTAATCTCCACATTGGCCCCTCGCGGCGGGATGCCTGGCTTTCACCTTGCGGATACCCTGCCGGAGTTATCTCACAGGGGAATACCAGGACGGGTTCCCTAAGCAAGCGCTTAGAAACCGCTCAGTGATTTGCGCTATATAAATTCCTGTACATTTACATGGAACGATGCAACAATTTCAAGTATGTCCTTGTGGTAGTGTGTGCCTTTTCTAGATGGCTAGAGGCCTACCCCCTAAAGGATAATCTATCTACAGCCAAAATCCTTTTGAAGGAGTTTTTCCCGAGGTTCGGCTTGCCTCGAATCCTTTGGAGCGATAATGGAAGTGAATTTATAGGTCAGATAATGCAGAAAGTATGTGCAGGTCTTGGAATAAGACAGAAATTTCATGCAGCAAATCACCCTCAGTCAGCAGGCTTAGTGGAATGCTATAATGGTACTCTTAAACTCAAACTAGCAAAAATACAGTCCAGCACGGGTCTTGCTTGGCCCGATGCTTTACCCTTAGCACTATTGTCCACTTGAACAACTGTTCATTCCCGTATGGGAATGAACAACTGTTCATTCCCGTATGGGACTCAGTCCCTACGAGGGTGTTTGGACGCCCAGCAAATGTTTGGGGAGACCCAAGACCAAAGAAATATTCTGAGGTAGAGTACCCATTTGAAATTGATTATTTACATGACCTCACCACTAAATTACTTGTTCTTCACCAACAGGTACAAGACGTCTTGCCTCAGGCTTCAACTGATCCTGGACATGGGATACATCCGGGGGACTGGGTGTGTGTGAAAAATGTTCAGCGATCAAAGAATTTGGAACCTCGCTGGAGAAGGCCTTGCCAGGTCTTACTCACCACACGTACAGCTGTAAAGGTGGTTGGCAAAAAGAACTGGATCCATGGTGTGCATTGCAAAAAGGTACGCTTGCCGTTACCTTATGACCAGTGGGTCCGCGAAGGTATTGGTGATTTTGAAAGTGAAAGAATTCCCCGATTTGTACCTTTTAGCGATGCACACCTGTATTGGACTCAGTCTGAAAAAGAAGATGATGATGTTTTGCAAGAAGCTGTCCCACCACATCTGAGGTTAAGCACGACTAATCCTGAGACACTTTTTCAGAAACAAACTGTGCCGAACAAAACTAGATACAAATTGAGATCTAAAGTAACTAAGGACAATTAAGAAACTTCTGCTTTTTGTAACGTTGACCATCTAATTAGGTTGCAGGGTCGTGGTAAGAGTCTTAGTTAGTGACCCGAGTTGTTGCAATAGGCCTGCGGGACTTGCAGTGTCGGCTGATAATCACGACCAAGTGAAAAAGGAAGACTGCCACGAGCAACACCTAGAAGATGGATTCTGCTATGTTAAAGAAAAATGATGAAAATATAATGAAAAAATATTGCAAATTATTATATACCAAATGTAGTATAACCTTGTGTATTTTAATCTCTTTATGTATTATATTAGCGTGTGTGGGTTGGATTGTTCACATTGTACGGCACAAACATATATCTACCTCCCAGCCCATACCTTTTCGCACTACTGCTTCCCCACACCAATTTCGTACACTACCAGAGCATGAGCAAATTAGGAGAATGGAGTATTTCAACAATTCCTTTATTCAATTGTTACACCAGCATCAATTGGTGATCAATACCACCGATTGCTGGGTATATGGACTTTTACCCCATAATACAGATAAAGGAATGCCATATTTAGTTCTACCCTTCTCCCTAAAAGGATCCGATTGGGCTTACACCTCTATATTTGCCAATGCCTATGAGAACCAACATCGACATCCTGTTGGTCCATATAGGGATGGAGTTGACGTTCGTCATGACGCACTAATAAAAGGAATAGTGGCTATGTCAAAACATTATAACAAATTTAATGAATTCCCTACTGACGAACGACAAGCATACATTGATTGGAATGTGACACATTACGTTACTAGTCTTACCGACAGAGCCAAAAGGAAAAGATCCCCACCTATATATACTGTACCCCATCGAGGTCACCTATGTCTCCAAGGAAATGGTCAAAGTCCTAAGGCCCAATTAGGAAAAAGCACTTGTAACATCACATATACCTATGCATCTCAAACTTCTCCACCACTGGTAGCGTCCCAAGGAACATATTTCGTTTGCCATGACAGAGCCTATACATGGCTACCAGCCGATTTCTCAGGAACTTGTTTTATAGCTTTTCTCCTCCCTCCAACATATACCGCCCCTTCAGGACATCAAAGAAATAAGTACAAGAGAGATGTCTTTAATCAAAAAGACACAGCAGGACAAGAAGGAGGTGACTTCCTTAAAGGATTCCTCCCATTTTGGGGCCCTATGGCCAATAGTAGAAACATCAGGCATCTCATTCGAGTAGTTGAAGCAACAATTAATGAAACTGTCGGAGCACTGGGTAATATCACCGCCGAGCTTCACTCGGATCGCCTTATGACATTACAAAACAGAATGGTGTTAGACATCATTCATGCAGATCGCGGTGGAGTCTGTAAATTGATCGGATCTAGTTGTTGCGTTTACATACCTGATAACACACCTACAGTATACCAGGCCATCTCTAAATTACACCACATTTCTGAGTCCATCCACCAGGACGAAGGAAGTTGGTCTCTGATGGGATGGTTTTGGGGATTACTGTCCACATGGGGATGGAAGATACTGACGTTCATTGGAATGATTTTGGCCATTGTCTTTTCATGTTGCCTCTGCCTGCAATGTGGTCTCGCCATCTGTGGCTTTTGTGTCACCATGTGTGTGCCAAGACCTATTCCGCAGAAAACAGAAAACATACAAATGATGTTGCAACAACAGCTTAAAGACATTATGGCCATCGAAATAGACTCAGATTAACGTGAGTTCATATAGTGCCTGCGTAATGGCAAAAGGAGGGTCTGAAGAAATTTGGTTCCGACTCCATTTTGTGTTGCACCGCCATTTTGTGTTGCCCTCACTCCGGCAGCACAGCGAACAGAGAACTCTTGCCCTTCGTACTGCCACGTATCAACTAACACCTCTATCCTTGAGGTGTAGTCAATTCCAGGAATCAGTCCGACTCACTAATCCTTATCCAAACTGTCTGTTGGCCTTTAGTATTCTTGTCCCGACTCACTAATCCTTGTTTCAAACCATCTGTTGGTTTTCATTGTCCTTCTTCCCGCCTTATCCTACTGTGCAAATTAGCCTTTTCTGCAATACACAAACATGTCTACCACTGTTGATTAACTCAGGGACACCATTATTTGAATCACCTGTGGGCTTAGTCAAAACATGACCTAGGGGGTGGATAATTTAATCATGTGACGTCTTGTTTTTCCCAGAAAAACATATCTTTTCATTGGTTTAAATTGTGCGCATTGGGAGTGTTCTCACGCAGGTGTAAAAGAATATAAAAGACTGTGAGCCCCGGAGTAAAGGGGCAGTCTCCTGAGAACATACCATTGGTGTACTTCTAGGATCACTGTGCATTGCTGCAGCTAATAAATCCTGTTGGCTACGCTTAAAAGAGTGTCCCGTGTCTCTACAACAAAGCAGGTGAACTCGGAGCTTTAGGCGTGCCCTGCGCCGCTGGCCCTTAAAGGCCTGGTTCTTCAGCATCCTGCATTTGTTAACCTCTTGGATGCTAATGACAAGGGTAACTCATCATGATGCACTGATTGACCTGTGCTGATGACAAGGATAACTCGTCACGTATAGTGGGATTTAGCAAAGTTCAGCACAGGAGGGGGAAAACCCCTTAGCATCCAAGTGGTTAATGTAATGTATTTGACACCTCCTGTTCAGCCAGTGTTTGTTCTGTGTGCTCATAGAATGTTGGTGTCATGATGTGCCTCAGAATGTTGGGAGACTGTAGGTGAAGGGACAGTTAAGCATGGGCTGAGCAGCAGGCAGGCTGCTCCTGGTGGAGCTCCTCTTCACATCTCCTCTACCTGTTGTCTGGAACTATTCAACCTGTTACCTGCTTGAAAAAAACATCTTTAACTACAACCTTCATGCG
Source organism: Lissotriton vulgaris (assembly GCF_964263255.1). Lineage (NCBI taxonomy): Eukaryota > Metazoa > Chordata > Amphibia > Caudata > Salamandridae > Lissotriton > Lissotriton vulgaris. The sequence goes on along the minus strand of NC_141695.1, from coordinate 617,947,856 downwards.
TGGACCTACTTAATACATTTATTTGGCAACGAGGATGGTGACTGCCTACGTGCTACGAGCAGATCTCAGGGACCTGGCAAACAAAAGAGGACCTGGAGATGGCACAACCTACAGAAACTACAGTGGCAACAACCACAATTTTCAGGAGAGGAGGTATCCACAAGAAGGTAATAACTGCGAACAAGAAACATGCGTTTTCTACATAGTACAAAGAGATGACTTCAAGGAAGAAACAAGTTCTACTCAGAAAAGAAATGAAGTCAACAAGATTCAAGAAAAGATTAAGCACTTTGCCTCCCAGCCTCACCAGTGTCATCACCATCTGACAGCCCTAGGCGGAGGCGTGCTGTTTTCTTTTGGTTTATTTATTTGAGACATTTAATTAAAAAAGCAGTGATTCTGTCATCAAACATGTCAATTTGCATCCTGTAAATTCTTTTGACCCTGTTGTCATTCAAAATCATCATGGAGCTTCAACAAACATCATGGATGGGAACTATGGCCTGTGACACAGCACTAACGCACCTTGTCTACAATACAGTGCTTACTGCTTTCTATTGTTCTCACTAAGGGGCTCCTGTGTCTGGGTGACATGCAGCTGTTTATACATGAAGAAATATCATCAGTGAGGTATCGGACAAGATTTTCACACGTCATTTTATTTTTTCTCATGAAGAGAATTACCTCGAAATGTTGCCTTCATGCTGACTTCCAATTGGTCTGTCACTGTGGGATGTATTATGACTGACTTTTGGCTGACATGAAGCAAATGTATTGTGTTCCCTTCAGTGTACTCTTTTTGTCACGATGGCCGTGTGCAAACTGTTATTTAGGGCCGTTTGTAGAAGACAAACTTCATGGCGAGTTTTTTGATATTTTGCGGTCTCCTCATCTACTGCTTTGTTTTGCCTCAACTGTGGCTGTTAAACCATCTTTTTGAGACAGTTTAAAAGCGCGTGTGCATCTTACCTCAGAATTGATGCTGTGCGAGTCACCTCTATGATCTTCGGTGACGTGGCATTCTATATCCGCATTGGACGTTTGACAATATTTGGCGCTCTAACATGCTGCCATGGTGAGGAAACCATGCAGTGTTATCGCAAGGATGCTGACTGAGAAGGCGCTGTGAGCCTTCCATATTCCAGGATTCCCACTGCAGGTTATGCCCATTCAGTAGAGGCAGCATCCTAGCTTAGGTCACCGACATCGTCTCTTTGAGGTGAGAGAAGATGTGTACTTTCAACGTGGCCCATTTGTAGTATTCCTCTCTTATTCAGCCACCGCCTCCTACACTCTCTCTCATTTTCCTGCTATGCACCGCGTCGTGCATGATGATGACAGACGGCCAGCGGAAGTATGTCTCTCATCATGCCTTTCATCGGTTTAAAGCACTTTGCATGCAAATGTAAGGAGTACTGTCAAGAGCTCTTGGCCGCCATGCAACTTAGCGTTCTCGCACCACATTGGCCCGCTGCATTTGGAACACACTTTTGTTATTACTTTTCCATTTTTGAAGCCTATTTTATTCTTTGCTACATGCCTTGCTTTTAAAAGGTATGTTGATGACCTACTTATTTGGATGCTGTGATAGCTATTCTCGACCGGCAGGATAAAATATACATATATTTTCCTATGGCGTGTGACAGTTCTTCTGGCCGGCAGTGCACATTTCTACACAGCTCCTTGGGACAATATTGTGACAGCATATGGCACCTTACGTTATGTGTCAAAACAACAGACTTCTTTTGTCACTCATTCCAATGGTGTTTATGCATTTTAAAGTGAATGTCGTTCATATGACTTGAGCTAAGAGGAACTTACACAAACGTGTGTGTACAATTTTACACTTTACTCTTCCCTACACAGGGATGGGAATGGGTTCTTGCCCCATATGATTACAATACACTTGCCTACATGGGCTCCATACGGTTTTCACCCTTGCACAGGGCACCGTTGCATGGGTTACTGTCCCATTTACATTTACATCACAACCCTCACACAGGGTGCGTCTTATGAGTTATAATCCTACTTTGCACTGCATTTTGCCTCTACACTGGGCTTGTCCCTACACAGGCTACTATGTCATGGGTCTCAGTCCCATTCCTCACCCTTTTGTCTTGGGGTAGAGGACGGCCATGGGTTTCAGTCCCATTGACTGTTATTTTCTTGCTATGTATTCTTTTTATGTTACATTGTTGATTTGAATACACAACGCTATTAATTATATCTTATTTGATTTGTCTATTTGAAAATGGGGGAGGGTTAGTGATATTGTTTGTATTTACTTCGCTTCTTCTGCTCTGTTTTCTCACATGTTCAGATTTCCTCTTGATGTCGCTTTCTTTTCATCTTTGGAATCTGGACTCTACACTTTTGCTGTTATTCTTCCTTGGTCTTCTGTCTTTCCTTTTCTGCAGTGTTCTTCTTGCTCTTCCTTGTTCAGGAGGAGTTCTTTCCTTCTCTTCTTCGTGTGTTTGGGTGTAGTCTTCTGTTCAGTTCCTGTCGTGCCTTGTCCTTCCTTTCTTGCTTGACTGCCTGGCCTGTGGGTGCGTTTGGGGGTAGTCTTTGGTGCGTCTACGTCTTTTTGCGAACTCATTGTTTCTTACGTCTTCTTATTGTTTTCTGCTCTTTTGTAATTCATTGTTGGAGAGTATGGGTCTTTTCCATTTTTGTATTCTTTCCCATTGTTTCCTCCTCGTCTTCTCCCACCTATCTCTTCACTCTGCTTTGCTCGCTCTTTTCCTTGATGTTTATTCTGGTTCAGCGTTGTTCTTCCTATGCATTCTTTACTTGGTTTACTCTTGTTACATTTTTATTCATATATGTAGGACTTGTGCTTCTGTTGTAAGGAAAGGGAATATGTAGTATCCTGCGTTTGTTAATGTAATATATTGTACACCTCCTGCTCATCCAGTCTCTGTTCTGTGTGCTCATAGAATGTTGGTGTCATGATGTGCCTCAGAAATGTTGGGAGACTGGAGGTGAAGGGACAGTTGAGTAGGGGCTGAGCAGCAGGTAGGCTGCTTCTGGTGGGGCTCCTCTTCACATCTCATCTACCTGTTGTATAGTACTATTCAACATGTTACCTGCTTGAATAAAACATTGTTAACTACAACCTTCCTACGTGCACCTCCTTACTACATACTTTTATTTATTTTCTCTACTTTTGGTTAAATGAAAGAAGGCATGAGTTTCGGAGGAGTGACAGAGTGCACGTATGATGCCATATTGAGTACCTAAACCCATCAACAACAGAAGAGACACTTTCATTTATAAAATTGGCACTGCCAATGTTTGTTCTTATATACGGTATAATAGGGTATTATTGTTTTCTAAGAAGAAAACAATGAAAACAGCACAATATAATAGCTATCAGGCCTAGAAATAAAGGGGATGACAGACAACCCGGGCCTCATGTTATGAACAGTCAGTCAGTCAAAAACAACTTTATTTGGTTTATCACAACCATAAAGCATAGAGTAAAAAACATATAACAAGCACCAATAGAAAACGTCATATTTCAATAAAACTTTTAAAACATTACCAAATCTAAAAATCCCTATGCGGATCCACCCCTTGCATATATTCATTATCTACTTTCAATAGGAGGGTGTCCACTTGGGTCATAAATTTTACACCACGACAAATTAAAATATTGGAAGTGCCTCTCATTCAGCTTATTACCGCCTGCTTGCACGTACGAATTTGTAAGTCCTTAAAAGGTGCCATTAACAGCTTCCTTCGTTCTATTTTTAAATGATCACAAACGCACATCAAATGGCATATTGATTCATTACGATATCCACACAGACGGCAATTTTCAGTTAGTTCTTTTCTTTTCCAGGTAGGGACTAAATCATTCCTATTATAGTCACCCAATCTTTATGCAGTAAACCTCTTCTTTAAAGATAGCCGAAAATGAGCCACTAAGTAGGGTTGCAGTTTTAATGTAGTATACGAATTTATTACCGCCCATGCGTGGCGTCCTTTGGAAAGTCTTCTTGCCGATGTCATGAACAAGACCGGCACCAAAAGCAGTCTCCATGAGGTGGTCAATGCAGTTATTGTGGGCAGTTCAAAATGATGTTCGACGTGGTCTTAAACAGTTTTTCATTTGCAGCAACTTAAATCTTGTCAGGTTAAGTCTTATTTCTCATTGAAGGTAATAAAATCTGAAACGACAAATGGAAACAGGTTATACATGGTCTACAAGGTGTAATGCTGCGGGGTGTAAATGGGGTCTTTAATGAAATGTTTTCAAGAGCAGATAATTATACGTGAGGAAATAATGCACAAAATGACACGGCTGATGTTTCAGCTGATGTCTATTTCCGGAATCTAGTCATGCAAGGACCATCTTGGCTGTGGCATACCTCTGTAACTCAACATGCATCAACAAGAATGAAACCTACCTTTTAAGAGCCACTCTCTTTCCGTCTCGGGCAACTATGTCTCAAGATCCTGAAAATGGGGTGGTTTAGACCCTAAAGTCGGTACGTTTGGAGAGATTTCCCTCAAGAGCGGTGGCAAGGGCTAGAAGCTGCAAGTTTAGACACCCAAAATATAGCTACAACAGCAAATCAGTTTCAACCTCAGCCACAAAACCCACATTGCCATTTCCAGAGTTCTGCCAGAGGTAGAGGGAATCAAACAGCCTTCCAGAGCTTGAAGGAAGAAACACACCTCTCCGGCCCCCCAAAAACTGACAGTCATTTCACATTCTGACCCCAGCACTCCAGAAAGAGCGATGATGGTAGGCTTTCCCCTAGGATGGCGGGGGCAAGCAAGAGACAAATGTGAGCTATACATTGTGCAGACAGAATATGGACTCAAAATTTGCAGTTCTTCACTCATCATTCTACCGATGACGTTTAGATCTTTTCTCCTGGGGTACCTGGGGCCTCATTTATGAAAAGTGACGCATCGCTGCGAGAAAACAGCGATGCGTCACTTTTCATTGCGACCCCAATGATGCGTCATATTTACAATATGACGCATCATTGCGCAAGGAATTACAGATACGTCAATATTTCTGACGTATCTGTAAGCGCAAAAGTGACGCATTGCTGGAGTGTGTCACAAAAGTGACGCAACTCCAGCAATGGGTCCTTTCACATGGGGAAAGCCCCATGTGAAAGGGCTTGCGTCAGTCTTACGCCTGCTGTGAGGCAGGCGCAAGATTTTGACGCAACAGCGTCCTAAAAGTGACGCAGTGAAATCTCATAGATTTCACTCCGTCACTATTACGAGGCTTTTTGCGGGGGAACGCCCCCTCTGCATACATTATTCCTGACGCAGGTATAATGTAGCGCATGGGTTTACAAAGTGACGCATCTGCTTAGATGCGTCACTTTGTAAATAGTGAGCAACAGGATGCATGTTTTACGCCGCCGATGCGTCACAAAAAGTGACGCACCGGCGGCGTAAAAGTGACGCATGGTCTCATAAATGAGACCCCGGGTATGGGGCATCCAAATTATAATAAAAATCTGAGCGGTCTCCAGTGTCCTGACACGTTAGGAGAGCAAAAATAAATTCTGCTACTTTATAAGCAAGGTGATATACAACTGGCCCTCTAGATTGGTACATAGTAGTAATTACTGAACCGTGTAGTTAGAAATACCTCAATTTAATTCATCTCTGGCCATTCCAAATACAGGTGTGTTATTAATTTTCTGGAGTGATTGCATTTGGCACTACCAATAACTATAATACCGCTATGAAAGTGATCGACCTCCGAAGCAACCCTCAAAACACCATGGATTTTGTTTTTGTACTCTTTATGGGCATGTATGGGATAGCAAAGAAACATCAGTGCAACGCACAGAGAAGAGGATGTTCCATCTATGATTACAGTCCATGAGCATGACTGCTGAGAGCACAATGAGGACATATCACTTTGACAGGGGTACCATAAACTGCATTGTGTACTTCACTGCGGATGGACCCATCCTCAGCATCCAGGACAGTAGCACCATCATTGCTGAAGCACCCTCTGTTTGGCAGTTTTGTGGTCCATGCACAGCTCACTGCCAGCTCTGTCTCCATCCTCTTGAAACACGTCATGGATGGGCTTTCGCAGCAAGTACACAACCACAGCTTCTTCCCAAGGGACCATCAACCTGTAAATATTGGTAAGACAGGATCATATGCTAAAGCCTGTTTCCTAGATGTGATCAGTTCTCTAGACTGCGAACATATCTAGCTGTGTGGTACCAGCAAAACCTGATCATTCGACACACCATGACCATGAAGATGGTGTGTGATGCTGATGTTCTATACTGTTTGTACATGTACTTGTGTGTGTGACTTACAGAAACTGAATGTGATCCATACATGGTCCAGAATAGCTGCATTCCACCCGTGTTGAAAAAGGACAGAGGACAGGGTATGCTGAACAATACAAGGTCACAAAACATATCAAAACAGACATATACACTGGATTACATCCCCATTGCCCTATAAGTGGGAGGAGGGGGCACCCATCCATGTTTGACTGCGGGTATATCAGTACTTTACATTGGTGTGTTTCGCTTCCTTTTGTGAATCGTGCTCACTTTGAAGTTCTGGCTGCTCGTCCTACTTCAATAACCGGTCAAACAACCAGAGCAGCACGGTAATAATGCTCACTCGTGACAAGGAACGTCACTGAATGGGCGTTTGCTCAATCTGAGGCTGGAGTCAAATATGTAAATAGCAGCTGTTCCGCCATGCGAGGCATGCCTGAGAAGGAGCACATGAGGGGCATCTTGTGTGCAATGTTTAACAAAAAGAGTTCCATTAGACGGTGAAAACTAACCCCAGTGTAGAGGCAAACATTCTTGAGATCCAACTTAAAGAACATGATAATGCTCTGATGACAAAATGTTATTCAGATTATTTTCAATAAATGCAAACATACAAAGATACAAAATACACATCTTACTTATTACACTCTATAATGCAACCCAACCCATGCAACGCATCCCTGCCACCCTATACTCCAGCAGTCACCATGAAATACATCCCAATCACATCACCTCTTGCTCTCCCCCACACAACTGAATAAACATCCCAACCGTCCTGCACCCTCACTACTTCCAAAACACCCTTTGATACGTATACTAGTCACATGTTCTGTTTACGTCCTAAGCATCTTATCATACATTTCTGTAGTAGGGGATCTCTGTGTATAGTCATAATCTAGTGAATAGTCCCGCTCATGTGCGGGGACCCCTGAGCAATCAAAAATAATCTATTAAGCTGTCTTCTTTGCAGTACTGCATAGACACTTAAGAGAGAATTAAAGACAAATAATGCAGCCTATATATGCAAGGCTACACTGTCCAGTACTTCAACTTGAAATGCAAGGATATTCCAAAAATATCCCACTTTAGACCTGCCTTCCAGGTTTAACCATGGAAGACACTTCCTCTCTTCACCAAATCCTTGGAATGATAGAGAGGAAGGACAGGACAGACAAGTCCCCATAGGCTGCCATTATGTTGCTTAAAAAGGGATACCGTGCCTTTAAGGAAACTTTCCAGAACTCTCCTTGTATCCCAGAATGCACAGCAACTCCCTCAACTTTCAGTTCTTTTTTCCGGCTCCTACTAGCAGGACCCTGGAGCATTGAGCTCTCCCTTTTTTGGGTTTATTTCAAATTTGTGCACTTTTAAAGTGTTAGAGTGTGTTCACTCGACATGTTTTTGCATTGTCTACATCTGACTGGAGTTTCTCTGCTGCTTTGGCTGTTCCTTTTATCAAATATGCCTGCATTATTTGATAAATGTCCTGAGTGCTCCAGGAAAAAGGCAAAATCGGATCCTCACAGGGTTTGCATCCTGTTCCTGCCTTCTTCTCATGTTCCTGAGGGGTGTGACATCTGTCTGCAGTTTCCTAAAAGAACCCTCAAGGACAGGGAGAAGACCAGGCTCCAAGGCTTGGAGCTGAGAAGGCAGCAAGGATAAGGTGGGTCTGGGCATGAAGGGGCTCCTTCCTCTGCCCGTGCGTCGGCCTCTGGGGGGCTCCCCAGTAAAGAAAAGGCAAGAAATCGCAACCGGTCTCCGTCGACGTCGATAGCCTCGGCGTCGAAGGGAATGACCACAGTCTGTTCTCATTCTCCCCGGGGCTCCGGGTCGAAGCGACGTCGATGCTCGATGTCGAGGGGACTGAGGTAGAGATCGAGGTCGACGTCGAGGACTGGTTCGCCGTCGAGCTATCATCGATGTCGAGAGGGATCAAGATGCCGGCGCTCGCCGTCGAGGCGACACCGCCGGTCACAGTCGACGTCGACACGTAAGTCTGCGACGTCGAGACGAAGATCAGCGTCGAGACGGAGGTCTTCGACGCCGAGGATATCACCCACGTCGAGGAGACGATCGACGTCGAGACACCGCTCGTCGTCGTTGAGGAGATGGCCTTCAACGTCGAGACGACGTTCGCTGGCGTCAAGGAGACTTTCGTCGACGTCAAGGAGACGTTTATTGACGTCGAAGGGACGCTCAGCGTCGAGGAGGAAGACTAGACGTTCTAGGACTAGGACGGAGTCCCCAGCTTCAGCGAGCACACGGTTGCGGCGGCGCCGTCGCTCGCCCACGAGGGAGAGGGCCTCTAGATCGCCCCGCTCTGGTCAGAAGGAGAAGAAAAGAAGAGTGGGACGGTCTCCGGGCTCGGAGTACTCTCAAGTCTACTCGCCCACCAAACCGAGGTCGCCTACGCCGCCTCCTTTACCCATGGGTCCTCCTCCACAGACCCCGACTACTCCTCCACAACCTCCTACGCCTCCACTACCTCCGGTTCCTCCTCACCGTCCTCCTCCACCGACTCCGCCGAGGTCTACCTCGCTGCCTCATTTGCCGACGCCGCCTACGGGGCTTCCACAGCCTAGGCTCCTGGTTTGGCCTCCACAGCGCCCTCCTTTACGGCCTACAGACCGCCCAAAACCGCGGAGATCGAGGTCTCGCTCACGGCGAGAGATAGGTCCAGGAGTCGCCATCGCTCCTCTACGAGGTCCAGACGACGCCATAGGAGAGACAGATCTAGATCCCACCACACGGACTCGTCCAGTGCCAGGGATTACTCTCCGACCCTGTCGGACTCCCCTCGGATGAGGCTGTCCCCGATAGACGATATTGTCTCCTTCCAGGAAGTGTTGCTGCGAGGAGCGGCTAAGTTGGGCATCACGATCACTACGCCCACACCCTTGACTTCCGTCATTTTCGAGACCCTTCACAAGAAACAATTATCTCATCCATTGTTACCGTTGGTACCAGGGCTATTGGAACCCGCCATGGAGCTCTTCCTCACCCCTGCGGTTACTAAAGCAGCGCCTTCCAGGCTGCAAAAGAAGTATCGGGCCCCTGACACTGATCCTGCGTTCCTTTGCTTGGACCCTGCGCCAGATTCGGTGATTGTGACGGCAGCGAGGAAGCAGCACGCAACCACCCCATCATCGACAGTGCCTCCTGAAGGAGAGCTGCTGGACAGATTCGGCAGGCAGGAAGGTTTTCGGGACGGCAGCCACGTCTATGAAGGCCGCGAGTGCCGCGGCCTTGTTGTGGCATTATGATCGGTCCCTCTGGGAGTCCCTAACACGGTTCATGGAACCTCTTCCACGGGAGGATGGGGAAGATTTCCAAGAAATCCTTAATGAAGGACTGATGGTCTCCAACCAGGTGATCAGTTCTGCTGCGGATTCCTCCCTCCTGGCAGCGCACGAATACTGCCATGGGGTCAACCTGAGGCGCAGCGCCTGGCTGCACCTGACGTCCTTGAAGCCCGAGGCGCAGCAGAGGGTGGCCAATCTACCCTTCTCTGGTGAGACCTTGTTTGGTAAACACGCAGACAAGGAGATGGCCCGTATGAAGGCGGAGGCGGAGACCTTGACGGCTGTCGGATTGGAGAAGCGAAGGAACAGAAGAAGACCTTCCGCTCGTTCCAGAGACGGTACAGGGCACAAGGTAGAGGGCAGGGTCACCAGGCTGGACAACAACAACAGCAGCAACAGCAGCAGTTCCAGCAGCGCCCATTCCAAAAGCGCCAGAGGGGCCGTGGTGGTCAGCAGGCTTCATCCGCGACCAAAGGCCCGGCCGGGTCTAGGCCCTGAGCTGTTACTTCCCCTTCATCCGTTACCCACTCCGGTGGGGGGAAGCATTCAATATTATCTGGCAGAGTGGAGAAACATTACTCAGGACAAGTGGGTGTTGAATATTGTTTGCAATGGATACAGTCTTCGTTTCACCAGCCCGCCTCCAGCAATTCCACCGGTCGGCTCACAGTTCTGACTGCGGGAGCTCCAGGCGGAGGCCGATACCCTGTCAAGATAAAGGGCGATAGAAGACGTCCCTTTGTCTCAAAGGTGAAAGGGTCTTTACTCACGCTTCTTCCTAGTACAGAAGAAGGACAAGAACGAGTTCAGGCCTATGATGGATTTGCGACAAGCAAACAAGTGGATTTGCAGGGAAAAGTTTTGCATGCTGTCCTTGCACCAGATCTATCCTCAGCTGCAGAGGGGAGACTGGCTGTGCACGATAGATCTGCGAGATGTGTACTTCCATGAGCCCATTGCATTGAAACATCGGAAGTTCCTGCGCTTCCTAGTTGGCACCAATCATTATCAGTACACCGTACTACCGTTTGGACTGAAGTCTGCACCCAGGACTTTTTCAAAATGCATGGCTGTGGTAGCAGCGCACCTGAGAAAGAACAAGGTGTTTGTCTACCCGTACCTGGACGATTGGTTGATCAAAGCCTCCACCTTCCAGAAAGCACAGTTGCACTTCAACAGGACGGCCGTCCTGCTGAACAGTCTGGGGTTGCACATAAATCTGTCCAAGTCTGTCCCGATTCCTGTTCAGTGCCTACAGTACTTGGGAGCCTCCATCAATACCTTGTCGGCAAGCCTGTCTCCTTTGGAGGAGAGACGCTTCTCCATCCTTCGGAAGGCTCAGGCTCTCATAGCTGCTCCATCTACAACAGTGAGGACAGTGTCTTCTCCACTGGGATCGATGGCCTCTTGTATCTTCCTCACTCCACACGCGTGCCTACACATGAGGCCACTACAGGAATGCTTGGAGGATCAGTGGGACCAGAGGAAAGGGTGTTGGGACGACCGGATTCAGCTGTCTCTTCACGCCCAACAGTCCCTGAGATGGTGGCGCTCAGCAGAGAATCTACTCAGAGGGGTTCCTTTCCACAAGGATATCCCAACTCGGACTATCGTGACGGATGCATCTCTCCTGGGCTGGGCATTCAGACCATCTACAGATCCAAGGACAGTGGTCTCCGGCAGAATCCACGTATCACATCAATTTCTTGGAACTCAAAGCTGTTCACTTGGCAATGAAGGCCTTTCTTCCGTCCTTCCAGACCAGCTCCTTGCTTGTACAGACGGACAATACGACCACAATGTATTACCTCAACAAGCAGGGGGGCTCGAGATCGCGCACACTGTCGCAGGAGGCGCAGACAATCTGGCACTGGCTGCTAGCCAGAGGATTGACGATAACCGCGACTCATCTGCCCGGTGTACAGAATGTTCAGGCGGATGCCCTCAGCAGGCTGCTGCAAGAAAACCACGAGTGGGTCATAAAGGAAGACATCTTCGCCGTGTGGGGCACTCCAGACGTGGATCTGTTCGCCACCGTCGAAAACAGCAAATGCCGTGACTTCGCCTCGAGGTATTACCAACCGGGGACGCTGGAGAACGTGTTATGGATCAACTGGTCGAACAGCTTTCTTTACGCTTTTCCACCCATTCCTCTGATTCCGGCGGTGCTCCTCAAGCTGGCCCAGTCTGGGGCGCGGATGATCCTCATTGCTCCGGAATGGCCCAGGCAGTGGTGGTTCACGGACCTGCTTCATCGCTCGATCCTGCCTCATCGGCGGCTGCCGGGTCGGCCGGACCTTCTCACGAAGTTCGGGGGCAGATGGTGCACCCCAACCTCTCGTCGTTGAGTTGGGCGGCATGGCTCCTGAGATAGTGCAATATGGCCACTTAAATCTTCCTGAGGATTGCATGGACATATTGAAGGAGGCTAAGAGGCCGTTTACTAGGACCTCTTATGCTTATAAATGGAAGAGATTCTGCATCTGGTGCATGTCTAAGAACTATGATCCTACGACCTGCTAAGAGGATGTCATCCTTCCATACCTTCTGCATCTGGCTCAGTCTGGCCTTAATTTCCAAACCATTAAGGTTCATCTGGCTGCATTGACTGCTTACAGAAAATGTCCTTCACAGACGTCCTTCTTCCAGATCCCTGTGATTTTTTGGAAGGATTGAAGAAGGTGTTCCCTCCTGTTCGACTTCCTTCACCGGCATGGGAACTGAATGTGGTGCTGTCCAGACTGATGAAGGAACCTTTTGAGCCTATTCATAAAGCTTCGCTGCAGCACCTGTCTTGGAAGGCGTCGTTCCTCGTGGCCATTACATCGGCCCGCAGGGTGAGTGAGATTCAGGCATTGTGTTGCCAAGAACCTTATACTGTGTTTCATGCTTCTAAGGTTGTTATGAGTTCTCACCCTAAGTTCCTTTCCAAGGTGATTTCTGATTTTTATGTTAATCAGACTATAACTTTACTAACTTTTTTCCAGAATCCTTCTACTCCAGCGGAAAGGTCTCTTCATTCCCTGGATGTTAGAAGGATGTTGAAATTCTATCTGGATAAGACATTCGCAGGTCCGACCAATTGTTTGTCAACTATGGGTCGGTTAGGACTGGTCTGGCTACTTCGAAGCAATCTATCTCTAGGTGGATTGTGTTGTGTATCCAGCTTTGTTATCAGAAAGCGAATAAGACCTTAGGGGGTAAGCCTAAGGCTCATTCCACCAGGGGCAAAGCGGCCACAACAGCTTTGCGTCTTAATGTTCCCATTGCAGAAATCTTCAAGGCTGCCACTTGGAAGTCGGTCCATACCTTTGCTAAACATTACTGTCTGGACTCTGATGCCAGGGCAGATGCTCAGGTCGGACAGGCTTCGCTGCGAAATCTGTTCGCATAATAGTGGTGTTGTCTTTTTCTCCACCGCCGGGTTGCCATTCTACTCACTAGATTATGACCATACACAGAGATCCTCTACTACAGAAGGAGTAGTTTCTTAACTGTAACTCCAGTTCTGTAGTAGGGGTATCTCTGTTATAGTCATAAGTGCCCGCCCTTCTCCCCGGTGGAGAAAGTGATGAAATGATGAATGCTACAGATCTAGCTGATACACCTCCAAAAAGAACTGAAAGTGGAGGGAGTTGCTGTGCATTCTGGAATACCAGAAGATTTTTGGAAAGTTTCCTTAAAGGCACGGTATCCCTATTTTAGCCACATAATGGCAGCCTATGGGTTCTTGTCTGTCCTGTTCTTCCTCTCTATCATTCCAAGGATTTGGTGAAGGGGGGGAGTGTTTTCCATGGTTAAACCTGGCAGACAGGTCTAAAGTGGGATATTTTTGGAATATCCTTGCATTTCTAGTTGAAGTACTGGACAGTGTAGCCTTGCATGTATAGGCTGCATTATTTGTCTTTAATTCTCTCTTAAGTGTCTATGCAGTACTGCAAAGAAGACAGTTTAAGAGATTATTTTTTATTGCTCCGGGGTCCCCGCACATGAGCGGGACTTTTCACTAGATTATGACTATAACAGAGACAGAGATACCCCTACTACAGAACTGGAGTTACAGGTAAGAAACTACTCCATCCTAACCATCCTATCCCTTCCAGACCCCATCATATTCTGTGAAACAGATTGGCAACCTTCCTACCTCTTCCATGACACCAACACACTTCCTGAAACAATCCCAATCATCCTATCTCATCCCGAGACCCAAAGCACCTCATGAAACATCCCAATATGCCACTCACTCTAACCCCAACACACTATAACAAACATCCCAATCGCAGCACCCTATAAAACATTCTGTCCTTGATGCAAAACACCCTTTGAAACATATTGCCAGCATGTTAGCTTTTCCATAAATCCAATGCACCTCTTGACACATATCCAAGTCATCCTGCCCTCTCCTTACTCCCAACATACATTCTGAGCGAATATAGCAATTAAATGTTTTCTTGCCATCACCACCAAACTGGGGTAATACTCCAGCTGGTCAACAGACACAGCCAGATCGTTGTACTGGGACCTGTCTCCAAGGCATGTTGAAGGCATAGCAGATGAAAACAGATCATCCTATTCGGAGTGCTGTCCCATTTAAAACAACGTCTGCTCCTTCCTTTCTAACAAATGTTTGGTGAAACCTTGAAAGGCCCCAGTTTTTGTCCCCTGTTGGAAATTTGGTTACTTGTTGGGGCGGAGGGGACTGAACCCTACTCTAGTAGCCACCACAATTTATCTCAGGGTGAAGTCAGAGGCCAAACCCCAAATTAACCTGTGTTTAACCCTATGCTAGCTTGGCACAAAAGCAGTCAGGCTTAACTTAGAGGCAATGTGTAAAGTATATATGCAGTGCTTCAAACGGTAATAAAGTGAAAACACAACAAAAGAAAACTCTTGCACCAATTTAGGAAAATAGAGTAAAATGTAATACATAATTTGATTCCAAAACATCAAAGATTAAATCTGTAGGACCGGAGGTATGATGTTTATAAGATTTAAGTGAAAATAGTGCAAAAAAGGCACAAAGTTACAACTTTGGTTATTTGGTTGTGCTGGATCGGAATAAAGTCACAAGTTCATGCCGACCACGATGGACTGCATGCTGGATACAATGACCGGGTTAGGCCTGCTGAATTAAGTACCTTAAATCCTGGTTTTTGAACGTTGACTGATCCCCCCTGAGGATACGTTGCACAGTGGCGGTCCCAAGGAGCTGCAAGGCTGTGATGGAAGGTCCTGTGTCGTCGTCAAGGATGCTGTGGACAAGCAGCTTGCGATGCGAAGTCCTGTGTCAAAGATGCATCTTTAATCGACGGTTCCAAAGAAGCTGCAGGGCTGCAATGTGGAGTCCTGCATCATCATCAAAAACACTATTAACAAGTGGCTTGCGATGTGAAGGCCTGCGTCTAGGATGCCTTGAGCAGCAGCAGTTCTGAAGCAGGGCTGCTATGAGATGCGTTGTGCAGCATCAGTTCTACTCACAAGACTACAGCTGGGCTGGCAGAGCACTTTCAGGCCAAATTCCAAGGGTTCAGGACTGGGGTGGCACTACGTGGCAGGCAAAACTCACAACAAGTAGAGTCCTGGTGCTGGGTTCAAGATGGTTGGAACTTTTCTGTCCTTGAGCCTCTGATTAGGAGGCCAGCCAACTAGCCCTTGAAGTCAAACTGGAGGATACTGGGCTCAAGATGCAGGTCCAGTTATTCTTACTTAGGCAGCAGGGCAGCCGGTCAACAGAGTAGGACAAAAGTTCATTTGAGTCTTCCAAAGGTCCAGAGGCATACTGAAGAGATGGGTCTGGGGGTCTGTTATGTATACCTGGTGCCCACTTTGAAGTGTAAGAAGGTTCTGGAGGTTTTTACCCCAGAGGTGTTTAGAATTTCCTTTCTCCCTGCACTGGCTTCAACATGTCCAGGGTCACATGAGACTAGTGTCATACCCTTTGTGAGTGTACTTAGACAGAGCCTTTGTGATGTTCAAGTACGGTAGCTGACAGCTCCTTTCCCTCTTCAAATCAGAGATAGACCACCCTGCCAACACCTTTCTGCCCTTTGTCTGATTGTCTGGGAGTAATAATAGAACACCAACTGCCAGCTATACCTAATCATTGTAGGACTTGGCCTTTTTGGCTAAAGTTCCCTAAACCTTTTGCTTTCCCCCATGACCGTTTTCCTGACACAGAGTTACCAATTTGGATGCTTTGGGTACTTTGCCACGGCTGATCAGTGTCAAAGTACAAGTGTTCCCTATGTAAAATGTAATGGTAATTGGTTGGCCATGATTGGTATGTTTGACTTACTAGTAAAGTTCCTAGTGATGTGCACAGTGTGTACCAGGGCTAGTAATGCAAAGGAGTGCGGAGAAGGGAACTCAGGCCTGCAGTGTAGGGACTGCACACAGTTTGCTAAGTTAGCATGGTGTCCTGACAAGTGCAAACACTAGTCAGGCCTTACTTTCCCTTTTACATACACATTGGGCACCCCTGTGGTAGGTCCCGGGTAATCCCCGGGCAGCGTGCAGTGTAAGTAAAAAGCAGGACATAAACTAAGGTGTGTGTTATGTCCTGAAAGTGAAAAACACTCCATTTTGTTATTCACTGCTGAAAGACCATTCTGCTCATTGGATAGAATGGGGGGAGGCTGGGTAGCGTGTGTTTGGTAGCCTATTTCCTGTATGTTTATAATGGAGAGGTGAAGTTTAGTATGTATGAACTCACATATTCATAACACATCTTTCTATGAAAGTGGTTTTGACACTGTGTGTTTAGACACCATTCTTTTAGAAAGTAGCTGAGTTTTGTGCTTTAAGCATTTTGTGTTTCTCTGCTGAATGTGGATTGACTGTCTGGATCTGTGAGGTGAGAGGAGCTGGGAGAGGTCTTGAACCAGGGAGGGGTTGAGATGGCACCAGGCTGCCCTGCATCTGGAGGAGTAGGGGAAGGAGAAGCCCAGGAGATGAAAACGCCTGGGCTGGTGCTATAAACCAATTGACCCATCTCCTGCTGAGTGATTAAGGATCAAGGCCCCCATTATCAAAGGGAGAAAGGTGACACTGGGAGGGAGTCACCCAGAACTGATTTAGGGAGGGGTCAGGGACCCCTGAGCACAACAAACTTCAAAGACTTTAAGGGGTGTAACTATGAAAGCTGAAACCCCTAAATGTTGGAATGAAACAGAAATGGATTAAGACTGAAAAGGCTTGGACACATTTCGTGGTCAAGAGGAAGCTCAGCTAAGGAAGGGGCAACTGAAGAGACTTCTGGGGAAAGACCAACCCTTACTTCGTGATCTGGGGCTGATCTGCAGTTTCTGTTCTAACCAAGGAAGAGGCTGTTGGGACTGTGCTTGGAGGCGCTGGGTCCCCCTGCTTGACGGAGACTGCACTTTGTGCTGTGTCTTGTAACCCCAAGGGCCTGAGGTGAGCTGGCTCCCTGTTTGGAAACACAGGAACATAAATGTTTCCAGAGAAGTTTCAAGCGACGCGGTGGGCGTGTGTTGTGGCAGCTTAAGACCCTCGGAAGGTGTGCCCTGTGATCTTGGTCACCCGAAGAAGGAGTGAGACTCGGATGCGCTGGGTGCGTTTCGTGGTGTACAGGAGGCACAGGTGAAGAGAGCCTGGCCAACTTGGGCATCGCCGGTCAGGTGAGTCTTGGACGCGCTGGGTGCATGTCGTGGTGCACCGCAGGCATTAGTGAAGAGCGCCTCGTCAGCGTGTGCACCGAAGCTGAAGTGGGACTTGGACACTCAGGGTGTGTGTCGTGATGCACCGCAGGTGCTGGTAAGGAGCGCCTGGTCGCATGTGCACTGGAGGTAGATTGAGTCTCAAATATGCAGGGTGATTGTCGTGGTGCAAGTGAGGCGTTGATGAGCGCCTGGCCAACGTGTGCATTGGAAGTAGAGCAAGTCTCGGACGCGAAAGGTGCGTGCTGGGGTGCATCAAAGGCGTTGGTGAAGAGCGCCTGGTTATCGAGTGCATCAGAGGAGAAATGAGGCTCGGACAAGGTGAGCTTGTCGTGGTGCGGCCGAAGGAGTTGGTGAAGAGCGCCTGGATATTGGGGCACCGGAGTTGGAGTAAGTCTCAGTAAAGCAGTGTGCGTGCTTTGGTGCAACCTGGGACTATGGAGGTGATTGGCTGATCATCATGTGCACCAGAAGAAAGTGAATATGTGCAATGTGGTGTGCGTGTCGTGGTGGCAACTGAGAGCACGGGAAAGAGTGCCTGGTGAGCGTGCACTCGGAGTCGACGTGGATTCCCATCAGCGTTGTGTGTGTGGCTTCACGCCAGAAGAAACCTGGAGGGTGCGGTAGTGAACGTGCACCCAGAGTAAAAGCGGAGAAGCTGAGCTGCCAGGCCGAGCCTCTGAGGCCCGTTTAGAGAGTTCTGCACCGAAGGCCCAGTGTTCCGAAGGAACAGAGGAGAGTGGGGTCGCGCCTCCAGGTAACGTGGATTACTACCTGGGTGGGGTGCGGGCTCGGAGGGACGCTCTCTTGGCCTCTCAGTCCTTCTGACGACGTGAGCCTTTGCTTTAGCTCAGAGTGGGGACTGTACTGACTAAAGGAGTGGCAGAGAAAGAGCTGTATTTTGTGCCATCATCGAACCCTGTGGGGGGTGTCAACTGTTATCGAAGAGGCTGAATTGCCGTAATACACATTGCTAATATTGCTGCTAATGAACTGCTGGACTGTCTTAGGACGCCTGACATTATTGCATAACGAAATACACGATTGTAGCGCTACGCATTGCACTTTTTTTTAATTGCAAAGTACATGCATGTAGTTACGTACTGCATTACTCTTTAATTGCAAAGTACATGATTGTAGCGGCCTGCATTGCATTATTTCTTTATTTGCAAAATACGTGATTGGGGTGGGACGCATTGCATTATTCCTTCATTGCTCAGTACATGAATGTAGCGGTACACATTGCATTATTTCTCCCATTGCAGGTACCGGGGTGTATCGTTACGCATGGTATTATTTCTCTTTTGGCCAACACAGGATTGTATTGTTACGCAGTGCACTATTGTTTGTCCATTGCAACGTGTGTGATTCTAGCATTACGACCAGCGTAACATTTTGAAAGCGGTGGTTAGGATTTGAACCAACCAGCCACCCGGAACGAATATTACCCTTTATTCTATGTTGGCTTATGTTTCGTGTGGTCTGGTTGTATATCTTTTTGTATAAAGTTTATACTAATTTTCATCAAACTCGTGTGGAGTCCATTTGTGGTGTCACTAGGGGGTTGCTGTGCGTGTGGTTGCACATACAGAACACTTGTGCCTAGGAGATAGGCTTAGCTGCTCGTGCCAAGCTACTAAAGGGGTGAGCAGGGCTATCTCAAACGGCGTCCTTACTTTGCCTAACTTTGAGTGGGGAGCCCCGGGTCTCGCACTTGGTGACAGTAGTGCGGGACTGGGACACCGGCTTCCAACAAGCATGTAACGCAGGATATAGACAGCAAGCACAAATGGTTAGGACAAGAAAATGCTAGCTTTATAAAACCAGACAGGGAGATCACCAGATAGTAGTCTGGAAATCCTGATGCACTGCACGAATCACTCAAAGTGATTGTAAACTGAAAATCAGTGTATGATATTGTTACTAATTTATAACATGTGTATCAATATATAACATTATGCTGAAAAACGCTGAGAAACGCTGAAAAGATGACGCAGAGTCTTCTGGTTTTATCTTCAGTCTCTTATTTGTAAATCAAAAGTTCAAGGATATTGTTGCAAATTCACAAAATCCATTCAATGAATGTTCACATGTATTCCAGAGGTATCTTGAATCAAAAATCCCAATGCATTTCGGGCTACAAAATGGCCCTTCTTCAGGGGAATCTAAAGAAACAATATGATACTGTCGGAGAACATTTTTAAAGTAGCAGCATAACACATAGGGTCTTATAGCGGGATGAGGAATCATGGAAATGATCAAAGATATGACACTGGGTAGAAGATAAGCCGAAAATTGAGAAATGTGCGAAAGAGTGGCAGATGCGACATAAAACTAAGGAGAGCAATGAAGTATGTTTCATGGTACATTAGGGAAGAAAGACGTGAAGGCACCAGAAAAGGAACCATGTGGAGCTCGTTTAAAGTCGAGCGAAAAAACTAAGGAGAGCATGAAGGATGTGGCACGGTACATTAGGGAAGAAAAATGTGAAGACACCAGAAAAGGAACCATGTGGAGCTCGTTAAAAGTCGAGCGATAGTGCGGAGAGGAAAGTGCATGCACATGAAAATGAGAATGAAAGGCTTACCGGTGCGAGCGGGACGCTCGAGAGAACATTACTAGTATCTTGGGTCAGTCGCCGTGAGGCGGGCCGATCAAAGAAACTGAATAAAAAGATTGTGTTAAATGAAGACGGGGAGGGCGTGGGTAACCATTACACCAGATGTGGAGATTGGAACTTACCGAGACAGAAACGGATGGCGGAGCCCAAACGAGAATGGAATGAAATAGAATAGGGTGACCTGTAATGTGTAAAGGAAACGAAAATGATGCGCTGTGTAATGGAAATCCTCGTGCGTGAGTAAAGTGGTGATAAAAAGGCTCACCAGTCTGAAGCGAAGGCCAAAAGTCAATGTGCGTGTGAAGTTCCAGAAAGGATGCGAAGGAGGTCTCGAGGGTGTTGCTCTAGTGCAGAGAGGATATGTAGTGTAGTGTAATGAAAACTGAAAGAGGACAGGCTGAAAACGGACAGAAAACGAAAAGCGGCGGCCATGTTAGAGTGGTGAAAATGGTAGGGTGTGAAGGGAGAAAAAAACGGTAATCATCAGTAGATGGTGGTCGAAAGTAGATGAAAATAGAAAAATGGAAAAAAACGAGAGAAAGAAAGTATTAGGTGCTCAGCAGAACAAAAAAGAATAAATTAGATGACTAAAACAAATGTACAGGGATGAAGTACGTACAATACAATAAGTCTGTAATATCAGGGGTGGTCCAGCAATAATATTAACAATCATAATGTTTAGGCAGCAACAATTGAGAAGCAGAATGATATGTAGTCATAATAACAATAGGCAATAGAACAATGATAAAGACATTATAAACAAGGCTGAAAATACAAGGGCTACATATATACACTTAGAAAGTGTACTGACTTATGATTCAGAGAAAAGTGCATCGTGAACAGATGATACATAATAATTCAAAGGAAGCAAGCCAGTATCGAATTTATCGTTAAGACCAAGTGGGGTCAGTGTTTGCAAGAACCATATCCAGTATGTTTCACGTTGTGATAGAAACTTGCTAGTGTCTCAATCTGCACGTTGTTCAATAACCTCAAGAACACCACAATTAAGTTGAAGATGTTGTGTCTAGATGTGCGCCAGTGTTCAGCAATAGGAGAGCTACTCGTGTGAGTTCTAATGCGACTTTTGTGCTCAGTGATGCGTGTACGCAAAGATCTCTCAGTTTTACCTACATACTACATAGAATAAGTCGCAAGGACATTTAATGAAGTAAACAAGATGATGGCTGTTGCATGTGGCGTTAAATTTTAAGTTGATAGGTTTGCCTGACCTGGGGTGATGTATGATTTTACCAGTAATGATGTTGTTACAGTTTGAGCAGTTCATGCAAGTCATCATACCTCTGCATGACAGTGAAGGTTTAGGTGGTTGATTGAGAATCTCTTAAATTACGTGCACACCTGTATGCAAACATAGGAGGTTCAGAGAACATTCCTTTAAAGTCAGGTTCTGATTGAAGCAAAAACCATCTTTCGTGGATGATAGACTTCATTGATTTGGATAACGTTGAGTATGTTGAGACAAAAACCTCTCTTTTGGGAGAGTCATGCTTAGCTGACTTAACAAGTAGATCGGTGCGTTTGAGAACAGAAGCCGTATTAGCTGCTTGTTCAATCACTGTGTTGGGGTAGCCTCTTTCTTTGAATTTCTGCTTGAAAAGTGTCTATGGTCTGCATGCCAGTTTGCTCATTGGAGTTTATCCGTTTAATGCGTAAGAACTGGGAGAATGGTAGGTGACGTTTAAGTGACCATGGATGAAAGCTCTGGTAAGCCAGAGCGTTGTTACGATCAGTCTTTTTTGTGTACAGTGATGTCTCTATGTGGTCATTATATAGTGTGATCAATACATCAAGAAAAGGTATACGAATTGCTTCAGTTTGAAAAGTAAACTGAATTTGTGGGTTGATAGTGTTAAGCTCTTGAATGTCGTTTACTAGTTACAAGTGTGATCCTTACCATATGATAATTATATCATCTATGTATCATTTGAACTCGATTAGATGCTCTGACCATACCGTTCAATACAAGATGTTTTCTTCTTCGAATTTCATCATGAAGATATTGGCATAGCTGGGGGCTCTTGAAAAGCCCATGGAAGTAACGTTGGATTGTAGGAAGAAACAATCCTTCCATTGCAAATAGCTATGAAATAGGCAGTAGTGTAGTATCTCTAAAAGAA
Source organism: Lissotriton vulgaris (assembly GCF_964263255.1). NCBI lineage: Eukaryota > Metazoa > Chordata > Amphibia > Caudata > Salamandridae > Lissotriton > Lissotriton vulgaris. Next base: position 617,925,830 of record NC_141695.1, on the reverse strand, counting down.
ATACTCGATTTGCTCTCACATTTTCCGATTTTAATAGTGCCCATTCAATGGCTTCTATGCCCTCAAGGTGAGGGATGTAGGTGTACAGTGAAACAACGTCCACTGTTCACACCATATCTCAACACCAGGGGGTATGTGGATGCAATTTAAGATGTTCAATCAGTGTGTGGTATCTTGAACATAGGTGGAACTAGATTGAACAATGGGTTGAAGGAATGTATCTAGATAGCGTCCTAGAGTGTCATGTATGGAGCCACATCCTGATACTATTGGCCTCAAGTGAGGATCAGTGAGAGATTTATGAATCTTAGGGAGCATGTACAGCCGGGGTTTGCAAGGATGTTTAGCAAAAAGGTAATCCTTAGTTTTTTGGTTGATCCATTTCATCTCGAAAGCTTTGGTAAGAATATTGTCAAGAACTTTTAGAAATTTGTTGGTAGGATCAGTATGAAGAGGAAGGTATGTGGAGGTATCTTGCAGCATCTCTTCTACTTTTGAGTCGTATTTATCACGGTCCATGACAACTAGAGCGCCACCTTTATCAGCTCTTGTGAAGTGCAAAGAAATGTTCTTTTGTAAAGAACGTAAAGCGTCTTGTTAATTTTTGGGGAGATTTGAGGTGGACTGAGAAATGGTGGGTAGCTTGACTATGTCTTGTTTGACTAAGGTCTCAAAGAGATCTATGGCTTTGTGTGAGATAGGCGATACAAAGGTGCTTTTAGGCTTAAACTCCTGATAATCTGTTGGCTCAGGAGTGTAGGTGGTGGATTCTATGGTCGAGAAGAAGTACCGGAGTCTGAGTTTTCGTGTGAATCTAAAAAGATACACTTGAGAATCTAAGTTTCTAGCTTGATTGGTAGGAACAAAAGAACAACCTTTGCTTAACACTGCCATTTGAGTCTGAGTCAATTGCTTGGATGAGATGTTAACCAGTAGTGTTTCTTTTTTCTGCTTGGTTTTCCCGGATCTGTGACCTCTGCGGGTTTTAGTGGGATGGTTTCTAAAGGTTGTACGTTGGAAGCTGGGCTTGTGGCAAAAAAAGACTTCTGTGTGGTAGACCACCCTCCGCGGGATCGCTGGTTATGATTAGAGAAACTGGTGGGCGGGACATTTGGGTGTCTGTGACTGATGCTACACTTTCTTCAGATGAAGCAGTGCCGTTTTTTTCTGCCAGGTTCTCTTTTGAGCATATATCTCGGCCCATGAGTAAACCTCATCGAGTTTATAGTCGATGGTGTCACAACGGAATTTTCTAATTTTCCTTTTGTGAAGGTCTTTGGCGTAAGTGTCCAAACGAGTGTTAATGTCCTCTAAGGTGGATGACCAAGAGTCTGCTTCCATATGTTGGGTTAGAATGGTTTGTAATTCTTTAATTTCTGACTCAAGACCATTGAGAACGTGAGACAATTCTTCAACTATCAGAAGAATGAGATCGACGATATTGCCACAGACGCCACCGCTTGGACCCACACACAGATCTGCACACTGTTTCACCCCCTGACCAAAGCTCCCTGCCTGTCGCATTTGCACGTGGCGGTGGCTCGTGGATGCTTCCTGCGTAGCCTGAAACTGACCCGGGAGGTGAAGCCCTATGCCCCGGCACTCCCCCTATTGGGCACCCCCAGGATGGGTGGAGTGGCGACGCAGGCTATGTTGGAGGGATGGACGGAAGCTGGTGTAGAAACAATGGGAGATCTTTATGAAGATGGAGCCCTACTTCCTTTTGGAGAGCTGACAGAGAGCACAGGTCTACCGGCCGGACAATTTCTTCTCCACACGTCAATATTGCGCACGTTCACGGACCCCTGGGGAGACATGTCTGAGGAGCTACAAACACATCATCTCATACAGTACCTCCATGTCATGGGTAACGGCTCCCATGTTATTCATTGGCTAGCACAGGCCCTACTGATACACACGCAACGCTTCACACAGTCATTGCGAGACAAATGGGCGGCGTCCCGAGGGAGGGGATGGACGGACAAGGAGTGGGCGATGGTGTTGGCTAGCCCTGTTCATATCCTGTGCAACCCCCGTTTAAAAATTATACAATTTTATATTTTACACCACGCGTAACTCTCGCCAAATAAGATTAACAAATATTTCTCGACCACCACCGCTGAGTGCCCCCGATGTTCCCTGGTAGGCGCGGACCTTTTACATATGCTTTGGGATTGCCCCACTATCCTAACATACTGGAACACGATAATGACCCTACTAACACAAAGCGCTGGTGATGGTCTACCGCACACATGGGAAGCCGGCATCCTAAGGTTGTATAGGAGAACTAAATTGAACAAGTGCCAGCTAGGTTCTGGGACCTAGGACTTATCACTGCCAAGCGCATGCTCACCAAGCGCTGGAAAAAAGCGAACCCCCACACATTAAATACTGGTACACTTCCTTCACTAACTGGGCGAGAGCAGAAAGCACCACACTGCATCGGGAGGAGACGGCGGGCTTGAGTAAGTTCCCAATTGCGCAACTTTGGGACGATACCCTGAGATCTTTCCAACAGGCAAGCTTGAGTTAGGGAATCACTTAGCAGTGGCCATATCTACGCTGGCCCTGGTCGGCAGACACAATGGAGCGCCCCGTTCCCGCCCTGCCGCTGCCTCGCTAGAGATAGCGCACTAGAAACGACGTATCTCTATACAGAGAGACATTGCTGCGGAGATAAGCCACGCCATACACCTGCCACCCACGTGCTTCTAGCGTTAGCACCATGGTACCTGCCGGACACCGCTAGGCCAATCTCCCACCACTCCCCTTGGGCGAGGCTCACACCCCGCGGGGCACCTGACAACCATTATCTTGCTCTTGGACCCAAGCGCTTGCCTTCTCGACCGCACGTTGACACACCTCATGCAGATCTACTAACGCACCCTGTTTTTTTTCCTCATACCATCCCCCCCTTTTTTCTTTATTTTCATTCTCCTCAATCATCGCCCCATGGTGTTGGGGACCCTACCCTTTCTCCCTGTTTAGTCCTGTATAGTTCTTTGCCCCTAACTGTTTAGTTAAGATTTTACGGTGGTTGTCTCCACTGACACGCCTGTTGTAAAACTGTGTATATTGCATTGGTGGATGGTCTACATCTAACACTCAGTACTCTTGCTTACACACCACTACTGGTGATACATCACGCACTGCCTGCCGGGAGGGGCGCAGTGAAGATGCGGAACCACTGGGACATGCCACCTCCCACCGAATCTCACCTCACAACACTCCTAGGCAGCGCCGCTCTGGGTGTAGAATGACATCACACCCATTGCGGCCCCAACAACTACCTATATGACAAATTTACCACACGACCTGGAATACATAATGATTGTTTTGCTATGCGTTATCATGGTATTGTATTGCCGCACTGTTATCATGCAACATATGTGAGTTATTTCCTCTATAAGGCATTGCATATCTGTGCGTTGATTATGTGAACCAACAAACCAATAAAATATATTCAAACAAAAAAAATCAGAAGAATGAGATCGAGGGAGCACTTATTCAGGATGGCGTACCATCTCTCCATCAATTTCTTGTTCATTTTGAAAAGCATAGGTTTAATGGCAAGACGTAAACCTCGTGGGATTCTGCTAAATCTGTGGTATTGAATGAGCGCTGTAGCATGCAGACGCTGATTTATTTCATGTCGCATAAGGTATTCTAGCTGTTTTAATTGTTCCTGGACTGGACCTGAGGTGACATCAAACTTCCTCACCTCTTTTATAAGTCCATACATGTCTGCTGCCTCTGCAGCTGAATAAGCTTTGGTTTGTGCTTTATTCTCAATAAGATGCGCTATATCATAAAAAGATGCCATATTCACAATTAAACAATGTCATTCAGGGGTGGTGCAAATGTGGTTGCGTGGCAGATAATTTTGTAGAAAAGGGAGAAAGGAGCAACGGTCTTGCACTCGATTTGCACAGTAATCTAAAAATTCAATAAAGTTAAACAAATTCAATACAGTCAACAGTCGCGTGCAACAGGAATAGGCCCTGCAAGCCTATGTGGATACAAATAGGGAGATCACCAGATAGTAGTCTGGAAATCCTGATGCACTGCACGAATCACTCAAAGTGAGTGTAAACAGAAATTCAGTGGTTGATATTGTTACTAATTTATAACATGTGTATCAATATATAACATTATGCTGAAAAACGCTGAGAAACGCTGAAAAGACGACGCAGAGTCTTCTGGTTTTATCTTGAGCTTTATAAAACCAGCATTTTCAGAATTGTGACTTAAAATCCAATGTTGACCTTAAAAGGGGCTTTAAATTACAATTTACTAGACAACAAACTCGATGTTCCTACCTGTTAGACTTGACTTTTTCAGTGGGGTTACCCCTAGACTTTTTATTTTTTACCTCCTGCTTCTGATCTATTTGTCGTTGGTATTAGGACTCTGGGCACTTTACCACTGCTATTCAGTGCTAAAGTGCATATGCTCTCCATGTAAATAGTGTTTATGGATTGGTGTTTCCATGAGTGGCTTATTTGATTTACTACAAAGTCCCTAGTACACTGCAGTGTGTGTGTCCAGGGCCTGTAAATCAAATGCTACTAGTGGGCTTGCAGCACTGGTTGTGCCACCCACACAAGTAGCCTTTCAAAGGGGACTCAGACCTGCCACTGCAGTGTCTGCCTGCAGTTTTTAACTGCCATGTTGGCCTGACCAGTGGACCCACTCGCCAGGCCCTAACCTTCTCTTTTCTTACTTGTAAGTCACCCCTCAGGTAGGCTCAAGGTACCCCCATGAGCAGGGTGCAGTGTATGTGAAATGTAGGGCATGTACTGGTGTGTTTTATATGTCCTGATGGTGAAAGACTATGTATTTCGTTTTTTCACTATTGAAAGGCGATCTATCCCATAAGCTAACATAGGAGTTGCTTTGTAACATCTTACATGTATAACCTTCCCTGGGGACAAGTTAGAGAAATGAACTATAGGCTCTCTTTACTCAAAATTGAATAACACATAATTTTAGGAGGATGGTTTTTAAATTGTGCGTTTGAAAATGCAATTTTTAGAAAGTAGACATTTTCTTGTTTAACCATTCTGTGTGCCTATGCTGCTTTGTGTATTGACTTTCTGGCTTTGGAGTGGCTGGGGATGTGCATCCACTGTAGACAGCCACAGGGGGGTTGAGGTGTGGACTGCCTTTCCTGGGTGACTCATAGTTGGGCTTAATAGGCCAGGTCTGCATTGAGGCAATATCTCCTCTGCACAATGCTGTCTCCACCTCGTGTATAGAATCTGGGCCAGAGAGGGTAGAGCTGGTTTGAACTGGGCTCAGAGATCCTTGCTACAAAGAGAAAATGTGGTATAAATATTGGGGCCCTGACCCTAGGAATTTAGATTACTGCTGGACTAAGTAGCCTATTGAGAAGAACAGCTGGAAGAGTTGTGAGGAGAGACTATCACTTCGATGTGTGCTTTGCGGGGTTGGCCTACAGTTACTGCTTCTATTTTCGTCAGGGAAAGGACTGTACTGCGCTTTCTGCATCCTAAGTATCCCCAAGGGCTTGATGTTGAGCTTGCCTCCTGTTGGAAGTTTCAGGGAAATCAAAGACTTCAAAATCTTCTGAGTACCAGCTTCTGGAACTGGATGTTTCAGCTGCCACAGAGGAGAAAAGGTAACCCAATGCCGTCAACGATGCCGCTGCCAGCTCCATGACCTGAAGGCACCGCATGGGGCACCGGTGCACTTCGCGCCGCAACCCTGGTCTCACCAATGTCACTGTATGGCGATGCCACGAGCCACTGTCTGCACGGTGACCTGTGGGCACTGCACTCTGCACCGGCCTGCTTCACACTGCTGCTCTGGTGTACGTGACAAAAACACCGCCTGCACCGTGCCCTGTAGACACCGTTCGTGGAGAACATGGAGCACCATCCCACTTCGCAACGCAGCCCTGGTGTCACCGACAACACCACTCCAAGCTGACATTGATCCTGCTGCCTGCACTGTGGTTTGGGTGCACTGCTCATAGGTTACTTGACGCACTGCCCCATACCACACCACAGCCTTGGCCCACCGATGCCATCGCCATCGACTCCAAATCGTCAACTGATGCTGCTGCTTTTGCTGCGACCTGTGGGCCCAGCATACCACATTGCCCTGTCTCGCACAGCAGCCTTGGGTCTTCCAGTGACAGCGCTTTAGCAACAACAACGACGCTGCTTGCACCGTGACCTGTCAGCACCGCAACTAGCACAGCCCCACTTCGCACCTCAGCCCTGGTCTCACCGATGCCACTGGACGACCGTCATGGAGCTGCTGGGATAAGCCTGACTGCTCGTGCTAAGCTACCAAGGTGGGAGAGCAAGAGCATTTTAGGCGTGTAATCCCCTTATCCTGACTAGAGTGGTGGATTCTGCCAGGCATTGGTGCAAACCATAGCCAACCAGAAACCCCATTTCTAACAATACCTGTTCCCAGTTGAAAGTTATCGGTTATTAAATGTAAGTAGTTAAACCAATGTCATCCTATGGAAGAAGTAGGCCAAGCAGTAGAGAAAAACGAATTTAAGAGTTTTTCACTACCAGGACTTGCAAAACGTAAAGGTATGTGTTCAACTTTTTAAATACACTGCTATATGCTGTTTACAGCCTGCCCTATGAGTGAATCCAATGTATCAAAAAGAAAGGTTCAGGCCTGGTGAAAGGTTTATTTTGCCAGGTCGAAATGGCAGTTTAAAATTGCACACACAGCCTGCAGGACTAAGACATGCTTAAGGACCACTTAAGTGGGTGGCACAATAAGTGTTGAAAGCCAAGTATTAACAGTTAATTTCGAGGACCTGGGTACATGTCGTACCACTTTACTAGGGACTTACAGGTAAATTAAATATGCCATTTGGGTGTAAGCCAATTTGACCCTTTTTAAAGAAAGAGCACAAACACGTTACCACTGGTTAGCAGTGGGAAAGTGTGCAGAGCCTTAAAAGCAAAATAAGACAAGGTCAGAAAATAGGAAGGTGAATGCAAAAAGTTTAGGGATGACCGTGCAAAAAGGGCCAAGTCCAACATCCTCAAATCAGGCTGGCATAAAACCCAGTGGATGGAAAGCTACCTCACGAACGGGTCTTGAGTGACCACAGACGAGGGACTGCTCATTAGCCTGGCCACACCTCTGGGTGGGCACTCAGGCTCTGCAAAGGGGAGAGGGTTTTCCTTGCTTGGAATTCAAGAGGGAGGGGCACTGGGGGATTGTTTACAGCATGGCAAGCAAGAACTGCTGAAAAAGTCAGTAGGGTTGCTCCCAGGAACTTTTACCCACTTTGTTAGGGAGCACCCAGGAGTAACCATCACCCACTAGCTGGTGCCAGGCATAAATGTGGCATCCCAAGGCAGATCCTCAGAACCCTTTCTGGACCTGCTGAACAACTGAAGAGTACTGAAGCTAAGAATTGGTCATGAGAGGAGCCTTACTCCACCTGGCACCCAGGGCGAAGAAGTGAACTCTAAAGGTCAGTTGGATGACCTTCTGTGTGGCTCCAGGTACACAACTAAAGTGCCCACACAACTGGTGGCAACTGGACTTGGAGTAGATTTTGCTGTTGGCGTCTTCCTAACACATTAAGAGTCTCCAAGTGCCATTCCCAGAGCACTGGGGGTCATAGAAGTGTAGTCCAGTGGTTGCTGGAGCACCAGAAGAAAGTTTAAAACCTTTTGAAAACATTTGTCTGACCCAGGCACCATCGCTGCCAGCCTAAAATCATGTCTAAGTCCTGGTCTACCACTACCATTGGCCCGTTGTGCTTTTAGTGCTTTTTTTACTCAAATCTTTAAAAATTCATATTTCTGGTTTCACTTATTGGATTCATTTCAGTGTAATTTTACTTAGTAGTTTTTAGGAATTGCAGTGGGATTTGGACTGTGTTGTGTCTGATTTTGTAACAGTTTTGGTACTTGTAAATGCTTTAAACATTTTGTTTAAGTTAGGTCTGTCTGTTCTGTGCCACAGGTACTAGGGGTTGTGCTCAGGTTTAAAATATTGACACAGTTAAATGAACCTAACAGCTTAGTGACTTAGGGCCCGATGTAGGTAAAAAGGATTTTCCGATTTCAAAATACCGAGGCGGGCCGAATCGGTATTCTGAAATCGGAAAACGAGATGTAGCAAACAAACCGCGAAATAATAGCGAATCGGTCGGCATCGGTAATGTGAATCGGTACGTTCCGATTCGGCACGGACCGAATCGGAAAGTACCGAATCGGCTACCACCGAATCGGAAATAGGCGAATCGGCTACCACCGATTCGGAAATAGCCGAATCGGCTACCCCCGAATCGGAAATAGCCGAGTCGGTAAAATCCGATTCGGCAATTACCGAATCGGAGGTATGAAAACACACCCATGGCCAAAAAGCCCATAGGAATGCATTGAAGATACCGAATCGGTAAAATCCGAATCGGATTATACCGAATCGGATTTTACCGAATCGGTAATATCCGATTCGGTTAAAGCCGATTCGGTAAAAGCCGATTCAGCCAATGAGGTGGCTCCCCCTCCCCCACCCAAACAGGGAGTGGCAACCCTGGCAGGTGCAGCTAATTAAGAACTTTCTGGAGAGCCAGCCTGAGCTGAACACTCACAGTTAGCAGCAGTGGGAGTAGGAGGTAGTGAACTGTTCTGATCAAGATGGCAAACCAGAGTGAGAGCCAGAAGTCCACCCAGAAGAGGAAGCCTAAGTTCAGCAGCGTTGAGCTGCAGGTGTTGGTTGAGGAGGTGGTGAGGGTGCACCGGCAGCTATTCGGAAAGCTGTCCCTCAATGTGCCAGACAGCACCAAGAGGAGGCTCTGGAGCGAAATCGCCAAAAAGGTCAATGCTGTGGGTGTCACCCCCAGGTCCCTGGATGAGCTGAAGAGGCGCTTCTATGACATCCGCAGCCTGACCAAACGGAAGATGGCAGAGATCCAGAGGCAGGCTGGAGTCACAGGTGGAGGCAGGAACCCGGTGCCACCCCTCACAGACCTCGAGGAAATGGTGTCCACCACCATTGAGAGGGAGAGCGTGACCGGAATTGGGACCCTGGACAGCTCAGCCAGAGCCACAGCTACAGGTAAGAAGCATGCGCATCATGACACACCCTACCAGACACCTCCCCATTAGACACAATGCATAGCCAAACCCCAGCACAGTACTGTAACCAACATACAAGAGACAAGCATCATGGTACATGTAGTCAGCAGAAGTTAGCAAAATATGGCAGTGCAGAATCACAAGACAGGAAACAGTGGAACACATTCTAAGGAGATGCAAGGACATGTGGAATGCTTTAATTGTACTGACTGTAATACATCGGCACCCAATTTACAAATGCTTCTTTGTACCTAGGGGCACCATCAGGCGGACAACCACTGACAACAGAGGCAGCAGCACCATCTACAACTGCACTCGCAGGGCCGAGCACGAGTCAGGCTGCCGAGGAGGAGGAGGAGGAAAACACCATAGAGCTGGGTATTGAGGGAGACCTCACAATTGACTTTGATGCACTTCACTCCCCACAAATGCCGAGCACACCCCCCTTGCAGTTCTCCCCAGAGAACTCCCCGACAAGGGACCTCCTTCCACCTACACCAGCTCCTGCCACGATCATGGCTGTGGCTCAAGTACACCCTGTCCTGGGAGCAGGGGCTCAGGCCCCGGCCAGCACCACACCCCCACCAGTGGCACCCCAGCCCACTCAGCAGGCCGGCAGCAGCAGTACCCGGCGCCATGCCATTCCCACCACTGCAGCACCAGCACCGGAGGGCAGTGTCTTCCTGGGCCTCGAAGGCAATATGGTGAAGATCCAAAGGCAGCAGGCGAAATCCATCATGGCCTGCCAACGCCAGCTCCTGCAGCACAACCTGCAGATGGGGGAAATGGTGAAAGGATTTCAGGCCTTTGTGGATTCCAACAAGGAGGTAGCAGCAGGTTTAGGCAGGCTGACCACTGCCATTAGTCAGTTATGTGGCAGACTGGAGGAGCATGAGCTGGTGCGCAGGCGGGATGCCCGGGTGCAGAACCGCTCCATAAGCCGCCTTGCTGCTGCAACGGCACAACTCTGTCAGCGCGGTGCCAACATGGAGTCTAGTCTCACCCAAAATACCGCAGAGATAACAAGGGGAATGGCCCGCATCACGACTGCAATGGAGGCCATGATTATCTCTAACACTGCCGCAAATCCTGCCCTGGACCTGGGGGATGCTGGGGACAGCAGCAGCCGCAGCAGCCCGGCCAGCGCAGCGTCCGAGCCACGCAGGAGCACCAGGCGCTCCGCAGATGCCGCTGGTCATTCTGAAGGGGCTGAGGGACACCCAAGTGGGGCTGCCAAGCGCTCAAAGAAATAGCCTTGCAAGGGCGGGTGAGGCAACCTGGACCTTAGACTTTTGTTTTCTTTGCTATTTCACCTTTTTTTTGTTGCACATCAGTGCAGTAACTGTGTTGCAACAGTATTAAAAATTGCTTTTTCACCACAACCATTTACCTGTCTGTGCATCTGTACTCACTCAGAAATAGTTTTCTGTAATCTCCTCACGTCTGTATCTGCCATCACTTGGCGTACACACCCCAGCTGGCTGTGTCAGTGGCACAGCTTCGTCGTCGTCATGGTCCTCGTAGTCAGACAACTCCACCTCAGTGCCCTTCTTCACCGCAAGGTTGTGTAACATTGCACATACAGCTATGATCTTGCAGCAGGTGATGGGGGTATACTGCCTTGCACCTCCACTCTTGTGCAGGCATCTGAATCTACTTTTCCAGGTGCCAAAGGTCCGTTCGACGACATTCCTTGTGCGTATGTGGGCCCGGTTATACCTCCTTTGGCTGGGTGTGGAGGGGTTGAGGTAGGGGGTGAGTATGAATGAGCGGAGGGCATATGCACTGTCGCCTGGAAGAGAAAGGGGTAACATTACACACATGCATACATGTATTCCACCTAGCTACTTTGTGTTATGGGGGTCTGATGATGTGTCTCACCTAGGAGGTATCCTTCCCCAAATTCGCCAGCCATCAGCCGTGCATAGATGCCGCTCTGTTGGAAAATATAGGAGTCGTGGGTACTCCCTGGAAATTTTGCTACCAGGTCTGTGATGGTGCACTTCGCATTGCAGATCACCTGCACGTTGATGGTGTGTGTAGACTTCCGATTGCGGTATATGTATTCTGTGTCCGCTGGTGGGCAAATCGGAATGTGCGTGCCATCTATGCAGCCAATGATTTGGGGAAATTGTGCCATCTGGTAGAAGTCAGCTTTAGTTTGTAGCAGTTCTGCGTGGGTTGCAGGGAAAGAGATGTATTGGTCCATCCTGTGTATCATGGCGTCAAGGAATGTGTGGAAGAACCTTGACAGGCTGCTCTGGGTCACCCCTCCTGCCGCTGCAACTCCACTTTGATAGCTGCCAGACGCAAGCAGGTGTAGGCTGCATAGCACCTGGACGTGTGCTGGGATGGCGTGTGCCCTTGGGGTGTGGTGGTCCAACAATGGTTTGAGGTCCCTGATGAGCTCAAGTATGGTGTCAGAGTCCAGCCTGTATCTCTGTAGGATCTCTGCCTCTGTGAGCATGAACAGGGTTATCCTCTGTCTGTAGACCTGTTCATTTCTTTGCCATTCCCTCTGTCCTTCCTGCTGTAGCCGTAGCCGCCTCGCAATGACATAAAAAGCTGCCATCATGCAAGTTGCAATGCATTTTGGGGCTGTTTTTATGGGTTGGAGTTGGTTACCACCTGATTGTATTCCATGGTAAATACCGAGTGAATTCTACCGAATTTGAGCCGATTTCGGTGTTTCTGTGCCTCCCTACATCTCCCCATCTGTCGGAATCGGGGAATTTCCCGATCGGTGATTCATACGAATCGGTAGGTTATCCGATTCGGCTCATGTCCGATTCGGTGTATCTACCGATTCGGTACATGGACCGAATCGGCTTCATTCCGATTCGGTGTGTCTACCGATTCGGTACATGGACCGATTCGGATAATTTCCGATTCGGTGTCAGTACCGATTCGGTACATGGACCAATTCGGATAATTTCCGATTCGGTGTCAGTACCGATTCGGTACATGGACCGAATCGGATAAGTTCCGAATCGGTGTCACTACCGATTCGGTACATGGACCGATTCGGTTATTTTCCGATTCGGTGTGTCTACCGAATCGGTACATTGACCGAATCGGTGTTTGCATCCGAATCGGTGTGTTACCGATTCGTTACATATCCGATTTTCGGTATGTACGTATCGGATTCTATTCCATTCGGTACTCATTCCGATTCGGTTTTCACTCCGATTTTGACTTTTTTTTGTTCCCTACATCTCGATGGCTGTATACCGATCGGTAAGGGCCCAAAATCGGTATTTTCGGCCGTTACCGATCGGTAACGACCTACCTACATCTGGCCCCTTATTACTTGTGGTGCACTACTATCTGCCCCAATTAATAATGCTGCCTTGAGTGGCTTCGGAGATATGAGTGGGGCTCCTACCCCGAGTTGCAGGGCGATTAGGAATAGAAGAGTCTCCAAAGTGATACAAGCATCTGTCCTGATGGTATATTCTCGCCTCAACCTTGATGCCAGGAGAAAAACATGTATGTGAATATCTATATTTAGGACGTCTAGCAGGAGAGGTTTAAGGAGAGCACAGATTGCAGACAAGTTTTATTTGTGAAATTTCTTTTTATTGACAGCTGATGTCCACAATGGAATAAAATGGCATGCAATCTGTAGCAAGCGGCCCAAGTGTGCGTTGCTTTCATCTAAGTAAGTGTGTATTCGTTGTATCCCTGGCGAAGATGCCAATTCGTGTAATAGTCCTGGGTCCTAGCTTTGGGCATGTACAGTAGAGTTAGTTCACTCTCGGTTTAGGAAAGATGAAGGGCAATGTACGGCACGATAACATTAGGTATATTACTTTGCTGTTTATATAACAATCTTGTGCAAGTAAATTGCATAACAAGAAGATAAGGAAAGTTATTGAGAAAAGAATGTCGCTCATGTGCCAATGGGTAACAATGTTAAGTCATTGCTGCCCTCCAGTGGCTATTTGTAGGAGGAACAACTCTCGCTTTCTTCAAGTTATTATGATATAAATTTCTTTGAAAACACACCATGACCAGCCGCCTCTACATTAGGAGGATTTTATGACTGAGGCAGTCCACTCTTTACCAGTAACAAAATGAATCAAAAAAACGGAAGGGAGGAAACGTCCAACGGCCAACACGTTGAGATGCAGTGTTCATAGCAATCAATTCCTGCAAATAACTATGGGCTATGCGCATGGGTAAAAGTTGGAGCTTTGCAGCTTAGCCTTCTAGAGATGAAAGAAAGATGCTGATCGAGGGGTGCTCACAACAAATAAAACAAGTACTGACAAAGCCAACTGGCGTTGCCTGCCATCCCTTTGTCTTTGCCAATTCTTGTTTTGTTTTGTCAGGATATTCTCAAAATCTTATTGCTGGTGACATTGCTGGAAAAAACTGTAGATAGAAAGACTAATAGAAGAATATGTTATTACAGACGTAGTTAATTGTGGCAACTACAGTTGAGAACAGAGGTGGGGCTATTGTAGTGTGTGCGCTCTAGTTGCCGAGCGCTCACGTGATGATGCGGCCGACATGTTGTGGACACAGTGCGGAGCCCACGAATCGCGGAGACCTCGCTCCCGGCGCTCCTTGCCCACAGAAGTTAAATAAAGCTTATCTCCCTCCATAACCTGCCTCCGCTTATCCTTTGGGGTAAAACCCCAATCTTACAACTGGCGACGAGGACGGGATCGGGGCAGAGAGACGCCCAGGTTGCGCCCCTTTCCCCGCTACCCACCCAAGACAACCACAAGGCTGGAGAGGGCCACAAAGAGGAGCAAAGTGCAGAAAGGAGCGCAGCAGAGGAGTGAGGCTGAGGTCACCAGCACAGATTCCACACAGGAAGGAGACCAGCCCACAAATTGGAGCAAGGAGCATATGAGGCAGCCAAACAGACGGAGCCCAAGAGTACACCAACCAGGCTGTGAAGGCCCTGTGTGACTGCTGAGACCAGTGCAGAGGAAGTCTCCAAGGCATCCTGGACCCAGCTGGAGAGCAGCATCCACTGTGAGTAGGACAGCCCAGACAAGGGTAAACCAGCAGGGAGGCAAGACACCCAGCAGGGCACTTAAGCACCAGCCACCATACTCCAGGCCACCAGTTCTCCCACCAGGACCCTGGCGGAGCAGACACAGCAAAGCACGGGGGGAATCTGCACCCCAACTGAGCCCCACGCGCCAACACTGACAAGGTGTACCAGGTAGCCCCAGAGGAGAGGGAGAAGCACCAGACAGAAGAGCAGAGAGGTGCGCCCAATCCTCCTCCCTTACGACACCGGTCCCCTTTCTACCCCGGCCAGGTGACCACACAATTAAATGGGAGGACTGGAGAGAATATTTTATTAACTACCTGGAGGCGCTGGAAGATTAAAATGGTGAAGCATTCCCCAGTAAGAGAAGGAAGAGGATACTGCTCCATAACCTAGGCCCGGAAGGCCTTAGAGTGTTCCAGAATCTCGTCCCTACGCCAAGACAAGCAGCAGACGACGATGTATTCCAACACGCAATTGAAGATCTGAATAACCACTATAGACCGGCGGTGTGCACGTCCATAGATAGGTACAACTTCCAACAGAGGAAGCAAGCAGCGGGAGAGTCCATCGATGAGTACGTAGCGACATTAAAGAAACTGGCGATCACATGTAAGTTCAGCGTTCAACATGATGAGTTCATTAAAGATCAGATTGTTATGCACACCACAAACTCAGCGATCCAAAATAAATTGTGGGTCAATGGAGATACATCCCTGAAGGAGGTCATAGCTATGGTGAAGAAAGCTGAACTAGCAAAAAGATGTGCAGAGGCAGCGAAGAAGGAAACCGCCACAAGGCCTATGGTCAACAAAATCACCGAAGCGGACCCGCCGGACAGGGGTAAAGCAGAAACGAGAGACAAGAAAACCCCAGCTAGATGTATGTCCATCACCAGGGAAGAAACCCCCAAGCGACAAATAAGAATGGGTGCTACCGGTGCGGCAGCCAGTCCCACGCAGCTCGTGATAAACGTTGTCCAGCCTTCTGTGCCAAATGCATGTTCTGTAGATTAATAGGGCATTATGAAAAAGTATGTTGTCGCAAGTTGAGGAGTTCGGCAGTCAAGTATGTCGCACAGGAACCGGACAGGGAAGAAGATGAAGTGGAAGAGGAGGACAGTTTGTTGTGCATTGAAGAACAGATACTAGGTATTGACTGTGCCCACTCTGGGAAACCTCAGTGTGACATGACCATAGGGGGTGTACGCATACAAATGGTGGCAGATTCGGGATCACCGTATACCATAGTACAATGCAAGGTATGGGAAGAAGGTTTCAAACAACATATTGGACCTCACCTGGAACCTCCGTATATACGACCTGTCACATTTACAGGAGAACCAATCTCCATGGTGGGGTATCGAGTCTTGAAGTTTGAATTCATGGATCGCAGTGTGAGATGCAAGCTATATGTGGCAGAGAAAGGTCCCTCAGTCCTGGGTTGGGTCGGCCAAGGCGATCTGGGCATACAGTTGGATCCAGGAGGAGCCACACAAGTGTTGATGACCAGTCCAGGGTGACAACCAAACATCACCAGCCTGAAGGAGGATTTTCCCACAGTATTTGGAGGCAAGTTGGGAAAATTGATGAAATTCACCCACAAGATTGAGATCAAAGCAGACGCCAAGCCTGTGTGCCACAAGGTGAGCAACATTACCTTCGCAATCAGGGAGATGGTACAAGAAGAATTACAGAGGCTGGAAGATTATGGGATCATTGAGCCGATAAATAGTGCAGAACGGAAGTGTCATTTTGAAATGGCATCGGTCACTTACCTGGGCCACAAAATCAGTGATCAGGGTGTCACGCCCAAAAAAGCCAACGCCAAGGCCATATGGGATGCCCTGCCGCCGAGGAGCAAGGAAGAAGTGTGCTCGTTCCTAGGGATGGCTGAGTTTTATAGTAAATTTGTGCCACATTTTGCCACCAAGACTCACCACCTACGCCAACTCCTTCGCGACAGAATGTCTTTTGAGTGGACAGAGGACACACAAGGAGAATTTCAGAGGAATAAGGAGGACATCTGTACAGCAGTCCCGTTACAAGGATTTGACCAACAGGCAAGATCAATACTGACCACAGATGCAAGTGAGAAGGGACTAGGAGCTGTCCGAATGCAAGAAACGAGAGAAGGAGAGGTGTCCACCCTCAGCTTTGCGTCTCGGTCCCTGTCGCCCACAGAGCAGAAGTTCAGTGTCGTAGAAAAAGAGATGCCGGCAACAGTCTGGGCCATGGAGAAGTTTCGACAATTCCTCTGGGGCACGATATTCAGGCTCAGGACAGGTCACAAGCCGCTTATCAAAGTACTCACGTCGAGTGGACACGCAAATGCAACCCCCCGCATAGCAGAGATGACGTTGAAATTGTTGGACTACCGGTACGATGTTGAATATATCCCAGGAACACAAAACAAGGTGGCAGATTATTTAAGCAGAGCATCAGCCATGGAGGAAGCACCGACGGGCACTGAAGAAGAGAACATCAGTGTGTCCTCCATGGAGGACCATGAGAAAGTGATAAGTGCACAGGAATGGAAGGCAGCCTATGAGAACGACAATGACCTCAGGGCGGTGAAGAAATTCGTACTCCAGGGATGGCCGAAAAATAGACATTTAAAAGCGGAGCACAGTAAGTTCTTCGAAGTACGTGAGGAGCTATCTGTTGGAGACCAAGGGATCTTCTTGTTAAGAAGAGGCAAAGTAGTTCCTCCCTCAATTTTGGTGCAGTGTCTACTTGCCATCCTACATGAAGGGCACTTGGGCATTGTAAAAACCAAACTGCGAACCAAACAAACGTACTGGTGAACAGCGATGGATGCCCAAATAGAGAGGCACGTAAGGGAGTGCATGCAGTGCCAAAATGCGGATAAATCACAAAGCTTGTTGCGTCCCTCCTTGGGCAAGTTTGCCAACACTGTCAATCCCTGGGAAGAGCTGTCGATAGACATTCTCGGTCCAAGGAATCCCAAAGTATGTAGTTGTACTTGTGGACAGGTATTCCAAATGGCCGGAGATAGACATGCAAGAAGAAATGGACACGGAAAAAGTGCTAGAATTTCTCACACCAATATTCTTAAGGGAAGGATCCATATTAAGTGACAATGGACCCCAATTTACATCAGAAAAGTGGAACGCCTTTATGAACAGGAATGGGATCAAGATCAAGCACATGTCTGTGTATCATCCCACTGGGAATGGATTGGCCGAATGGTTCAATAGAGTCATCATGGGCTCAGTGCAAGCGGCAATAGGAGATGGAAAGAATTGGGAGAAAGAACTGAAAAGCACATTGTCGGCCTGTAGGATCACTCCAACCAGAACAGGATACAGTTGTAGGAAGGTGGATATCTGACTATGGTTACCCCCAAACTTTTTGCCTGGTGTTTAGCTGGTTTTTGACATAGTTAGCCTGGGATCCTGCTATTCAGGGCCCCAGGCTAATTGCTTTCTCCTTAAAATGGACTCCATGTACCTTAGGTGCATACACAATTGGAACTGGTTCACCTTATTGGCCCCTGTAACAGTGTACCCTAGGTACCCAGGGCATAGGTGCATCCAAGGCCTACCAGGGGCTGCAGCATGTATTGTGCCACCCGTGGCCTCCATATTTGACACAACTGGCTGATCACTCAGCTGGGGTAAGTCGGTGTAATCACCCCTTACTTAGGTACAGTATGCCTGTGCCTAACCCTAAACTGGACACATATGTTCCTATCAGCCACTCCTATGGAAGGCCTCATCAATCCTGGAGGCAGAGTGCTTGGAAATATGTGAGATGGTGCTATAGCACGAGCTGAGCCTGTCTGCAGCTGTCGGGAACCACTCCCTAAGCTGTTCCGGGATATTGCCATACCATATACTCTTAAGTGCATTATAATCCTCGCGGTTAAATGCTATCTTTGGTTTGGCTTTATCAAAACATGTCGAGTAAGGTGTCATACGAATTGGAATACTATCCCCTCGACAGTTCTGTCGACAGGGATAGCATTCCACCCTTCTAGAGGGACACGACATGTGTGTAGCCTTAACCCCGGTTAAAGTTAACCAGAGCCTCAGCATCACAAAATGGATGCTGCCACCACAGACACGAGTCTGGCCTCCTGCTGCTGACCGAAACTCGGCAGATGGTGGCCTGGACAAAGGGTTTCCTGCCTTGGGAGGTGCGAGCACCACCCCAGACAGGGTTTTGTGTATTGGGTAGGACAGGGCTGAATAGAATCAGACATGCCCGGGGCACACAAGGTGTCCCCGTGCATAGGCCAGTCCAAACCGGTCCTGGGACTTTCCAGACCCAGGCCTGGGGAGGAGCTGGACAAAGGAAAGGGGGTGTAACCGCCCCCCTTCCTGGTTCCTCCCAGAGGAGGGACCTAGTAGGTGATCCACCCCTCAGATTGGGAATAAGAGTGGGAGCAGTGCCATTGCACAGCAGATCATCCTGAATCAACTTGAAATAAAGAAGAAGACTGGACTTCGACATTCTGCTGCTCACAAGACTGAAGAGAATCTCCCTTGTGGCCTAGGAGTGGCCACCCTGTGAATACAGGCACCAACCAGCAACTCGACGTCTGCTTTGCCGCCACCTCCCGCCGGAGCCCGAGCCCAGAGCCCGACAAGAACCAGACTCCCAGACCTCTCAGAGCCCGATCCACAGTCCCTGCAAAGAAGGGACCCGTGGAGGCACCGAGTGACGTGGGACCGGACCTCTTGGAAGACACTCGAAAAGCTGACTGCGCAGCTTCTGAGGTATCCTCGACGTTGTGCTTTGGGGACTGAGAACCCCCACCATCGAGCAGCCCTTGCACCGAAGATCAGCCCCCCAGCATCTCCACGATCTGCGTTGGGCCCTTTTGCATTGTGCCACTCGACGCGCCATCCCGGCCACTAGCCACGTGGTCAGCGGCCATCTTGGCGACGAAACCGACAAACTACACAGCAGGTCTGGTTGCTCCAGACCTACCCAAGCTCCTGTGAAAAGGAGCACTCGCTCTGACCTTGCTGGTTTGAGTGTTAAGCATCTTTCGATTCCTGCGTGGCTTGCATTAGCCAAGGCCTGTTTGCTCCGATCAGGTTGCCGACACCGCCAACAGCGAGAAGCTTGCGTGAGACAGCTCGTGACCGACTCCTGGACGTCCTCGACCCCCGGTGTCCACGTGGCTGCAGAGAGAAGCTACCCGACAACGCCTGTTTGCACCCAACATCGCCTGGTTCCAATCTGGTTCCACGGTAGTCACTGGCTAGTGACTTTGAACATTGTCCCCTCTGCTTTCAGGTCTTCACATCTTCAGATCCACTCTTGGATCCACCGGAACTCTTCACATCGAGCCGCCTGCAGCATCTTCAGCTCCAAGCACCATCGACCAGCGTGACGAAACCCGACACTACTTCGACCCTGTGCACCCGCTTCCTGTGGGTGAGGTAACTCAGCTCTGCCAGTGTTCCTACACTGGTACACATCTCAAGGGCCTGTGTCTTAAGTTTCAGCGTTCTAGGTCACTCGGAAGGTTCCTAACTATCTAACTTTGTACTTTTTACGCACCATAGACTTTACATTGGAAAGTGAGTGCACTTTGAACACTGCACCCGAGTCCCGCGGGCCTTTCCCGATTTAGTCATTGCTAGTCTCGAATAGCTCCAGCGATTCCCAAGGCCCTAGGCCTGTTCCCTTTCCGTTTGGTATCTCTTATACCACTTTCTTAGTATATGGTTTAGGTGGCCCCTAGGGCTCATCCATATTGTGCAACTTTTGTGCATTTTAAACTGTCTTGTGATTTAACGCTTGTGCTTCTGTGCTCATAAAGAGTCCAGGAGATTTTATAGTTAGTAAATCAATATATATTTTCAATATATATCTGTGTGGTGTCCCTTTCATTTGGTATTCAAGGGGGTTGTGTATGGTATTACAGCTGGCTTCACATGCCTTTCAGAGTTTAGCCTAAGACTGCTTTGTCCACGTTACCACTAGGATAACTGGTCTACAAGGTTGAATTACAACCAATCATCATAAGGATTGCTTGGCATGGTACAAAGAGATCACTAGAATTAGTGAGCATTATATACCAGGCCAACTTCTCACATTGGTGAGCAGCGGATTGGGATCTGAGCTTGCTGTTGTTTTACCATTACAATCTTTGAGATTATCATTTGAAAGATCATACAGGTACCTGCTAGGTACATATAAAACAAGACTAGTATACTTAAGTTCTACTGAACTTAGTTGTTGTAGAGCAAAGGGAGTAGCACACCCTGACTACAACTACTAGATAGGTTTAGTAGGTAAACACCAGTGTAGGTAGATTGCAACACATCCACCCACACTAGAGCAATGTCTGGAGCAGAGGGTTCCACTGGGAACATCCCTGTTGAGAGTGACCCTCCAAGGGCACCATCCAAATTTGCTATTTTTCCTTTAAGGAATTAAGACAGCTTTGTGTCTTAAGGGGTCTGAAGACAGGGCCTTCCCCTACCACAGACCACCTTAGAGAGATCTTGGACCAGTCTGAGACTCTAAAGACCTCTAAGGCAGACCCCACAGGGGATGCTGAAGGAGGCCATCCTTCAGAGGATGACACTGTAGACACCCCTGCCCCTATCATCCTGGTAGATGAGGAAGCCCCCATCACTGGAGCTCCTCAGGTAGATGAGGAGGAAGAGGAAGAGGAAGAAGAGACAGAGGGGGGAAGCAGTGAGTCAGATGATGACAGAAATAGTCAGGTGCTGGTCAGTAGACTGAACCAGGCTAACTTAAGCCTATTTGGGACTGAATCAGGTAACAACCCATTCAGACCCCCAGGTGGACTTAACAAGAAGCCTAGGAGCAGAAGGACTCACTCAGGTGACTCTAACAACTCCCATGCTTCTAGAGGTTCTCATGGTCACTCCAGAAGGGAGATGACTAGCCCTCAGAGAAGGGAACATGAGGCCAAAATGAGAGAGGCTGAATTGAGGATCCAGAGACAAGAATTAGAAGTTGCCCTGGCCCAAGAGAAACTTGCTAGAGCAAGACAGCCTAGAGAGAGTGGGGTAATAGAACCCACTGGTGGCAGCAATATCCACAAGGATAAAGACAGGTCTTTTGATAATAGAAACCTGAGTAAGATTGTGCCCCCCTACAAAGCTGGGGATGATATCCACAAATGGATAACTGCAATGGAGAGAGCCTGCAGAGTACAGCAGATCCCTCAGGAGCAGTGGGCAGCAATCTTGTGACTCTCCTTTGAAGGTAGAGGCAGAGACAGACTCCTCACAGTTAGTGATGGGGATTCTAGAAACTACATGGTCCTGAAGAGTGCTCTGATTGATGGGTTAGGCTTAACCACTGAACAGTACAGGTTAATGTTCAGAGATACCCAGAAGACACAGACTCAGGACTGGTCTGAATTTGTTGAATGTGCCACTAAGGCTCTGGAAGGCTGGTTGCTGGGAAGTAAGGTTACTGACTATACAGGATTGTATAATTTAATTATGAGAGAGCAAATCTTAAGTTATTGTCAAAATCAGCTTCTACATCAGCACCTGGTTGACTCTGATCTGACCTCCCCACAAGAATTGGGTAGGAGGGCAGACAAATGGGTCAGAACCAGGATCAGGCCTAAGAACCAGGGTGGTGACCAAAAGAAAGAGACTACCAAGCCTCAAGAGAAGGGTGGGGATAAAAGTAAGGAAAAGACTTCCCCAGGGCCCCAAAACTCCAAGAATGGGGGTGGGTCCCAAGACACTTCTACAACCCAGAAAAAGCCTTATTGTCATACCTGTAAACAGGTGGGGCATTACAAACAGATAGCTGTTGTCCCAAGAATGGCAATAAAGAGAATATACCTCCAGGTAAGGCTCCAACACCTCCTGTCACTGTTAGCAGTGGTCCCCCAGGTGGTGGGAGCACCCCCAAGAATTTGGGTGGGTTTACTTTGGGAGGACAGGTGGACTCTGGCCAATCCAGGTCCCCTAACTCAGATACTCTTGTCTATGAGACTGGCATGGGGTTCGCCAATTTCACTGCTTGCCCAAACACTTTGAGCAAGTATAGACAGGAGCCCCTCATCAATGGTTTGAAAGTTGAGGCCTTCAGAGACACAGGGGCTAGCATCACCATGGTGGCTGAATGTCTAGTCCCCTCAAGGCAACTTTTACCTGATGCCAAATATCAGGTGACAAACATTGATGGCATAGAAACCAATCATCCCATGGCAGTAGTCAATCTTAGCTGGGGAGGTGTCACTGGCCCAAAGACAGTGGCAGTGTCAGCAAACTTGCCTGTAGATTGCCTACTGGGTAATGATTTGGAAATCTCAGCCTGGGCTGAGGTTGAACAGCAAACCCATTCTAGAATGGTAAATCTCCATGGAAAGGTTAGTGGGGCTGTGATGGCTACAGCCCCAATCCAAGATGTCCTTCCTGAAAAGGTTGGGAGGGCTGAGCAAACCTCAACCCCATCTTTAGCTAACTTCCCTCCTGAAAAGAGTAGCAGGGCTGTGATGGTAACAGCCCATACCCAAACTGAGTCTCCTCCTGAAAAGGTTGGTGGGGCTGTGATGGCCACAGCCCAAACTCAAACTGATACATGGGTAGTGAAGCCTGAAATGATGGATCACTCAACCCAAACAGAGAGCATTGAGGAGGAAGAGAAATCTCCCTCCCACCAGACTTTAGGAAAAGATCAGCCTCCTCAGGGAACTGATCTTACCCCTGATGAAGGAAGTGTCCCAGAGGTTGTTAGGCCTGGTCTGACAGAGCCTCTGATGGCAGTGGACCCTTCTCAGGTGGGACCCAGTCTGGAGCAGGTAACCTGCCCCTCTCTACCTTGCCTTACTCAGCCCAGGGCTGCAGAGGACAAGAAGGACAGTGAGACCCAAAGGACCCCCTGTCAAATAAAGCGCCCCCATCAACAGATTAGGGGCACCGAAACTAGTAGCCCTAGTGAGGTGCAAACTTTAAAAACTCCTGAGGGATCCCCCTTAAAAGTAGTTAGGGACCTCCCCCAGATGGATATTGTTGGGCACAGCCAAACCTGGGACCCAAAGGGCCCAAACCTGAACTGTCCCTCCAGTAAGCCAAACAGAGGGACTCAGCCTCCAGCTTTAGGTAGCCAGAGGTTGACCCTGAGAGCACAGTGCAACTCAGTCAAAGAAAGAAAGGCACACATGGTGGAGAGTGGTTGGAGGAAGCTGAGTCCTACAGAGGCATCTCACTTCAGTACTCCATCCCAACACCAGCCTTTAACTTTGCAAAGACACACCACAGGTAGAGATTCCCTATGGTGGAGACCCTCAGATAGCCTTAGGGTGAGGGATTGCTTAGTGGACCATGAGACAGGGGGTAACCAAGCCAGAGCTGGTACTTCCTTATATGGCCACTTAGGCAATATAGGCTTACCTGGTCAAGGATAGCCTTATCTCCTTTCGTTTGGGGGGGGTTACAGGTCTTCACATCTTCAGATCCACCCTTGGATCCACCGGAACTCTTCACATCGAGCCGCCTGCAGCATCTTCAGCTCCAAGCACCATCGACCAGCGTGACGAAACCCGACACTACTTCGACCCTGTGCACCCGCTTCCTGTGGGTGAGGTAACTCAGCTCCGCCAGTGTTCCTACACTGGTACACATCTCAAGGGCCTGAGTCTTAAGTTTCAGCGTTCTAGGTCACTCGGAAGGTTCCTAACTATCTAACTTTGTACTTTTTACGCACCATAGACTTTACATTGGAAAGTGCGTGCACTTTGAACACTGCACCCGAGTCCCGCGGGCCTTTCCCGACTTAGTCATTGCTAGTCTCGAATAGCTCCAGCGATTCCCAAGGCCCTAGGCCTGTTCCCTTTCCGTTTGGTATCTCTTATACCACTTTCTAAGTATATGGTTTAGGTGGCCCCTAGGGCTCATCCATATTGTGCAACTTTTGTGTATTTTAAACTGTCTTGTGATTTAACGCTTGTGCTTCTGTGCTCATAAAGAGTCCAGGAGATTTTATAGTTAATAAATCAATATATATTTTCAATATATATCTGTGTGGTGTCCCTTTCATTTGGTATTCAAGGGGGTTGTGTATGGTATTACAGCTGGCTTCACATGCCTTTCAGAGTTTAGCCTAAGACTGCTTTGTCCACGTTACCACTAGGATAACTAGTCTACAAGGTTGAATTACAACCAATCATCATAAGGATTGCTTGGCATGGTACAAAGTGATCACTAGAATTAGTGAGCATTATATACCAGGCCAACTTCTCACAACAGTCCCTTCAAAATCCTAAGGGGTTGGGATCCTTTCACCAGGGACAATGTGGTGTGGAAGGAACGCACGGTCACAAGCAAGTGGTCTCCCGCAGTGGTCCACCACAATCTGGAAAGAGCACAAAAGGTTTACATGGAACATTTCAACAAAAGACGCAATGCTAAAGAGACGACTTTGCAGAGAGGAGAGTGGGTCCGAGTCAAGCTGGCCCAGCTGAAAAGGAAAGGAGATAGCAAATTCAGTGCTCCATTACAAGTGAAAGAAGTTTACAGCAGAGCGGCATTATTGAGTGATGGAAAGGTGTGGTCACAAGATAGGATGTCCAAATGCAACAAGATTCTGCAGTGGGGGGAGGAGCCAAGATGGCGGACGGAACGGACGCGTGAGTTCCCGGCTCCGCAGCCCGTCTGCTTTTACATAAAAATCCTGCTATTTATCCTCGACTGTACCGTGTTTAACCGAGGCCATAGCCGTGCTGGAGAAAACGGCGTTCATCTGATGTCTCTCCCGGCTGGATCCACTGCGGACTCGCGGCGTTTGCCGACCTCCGGCGTAGCCCCTGAAATCTGACCAGATGATCGCCGCCGGACGCCGCTGGACTTAGTCGGTGAGGCTCGCTGGGGCAGAACCGATCCTTTTGGGTGCGTGACGTTTGCAGAGCTGGGCGGATTTGCTCTTATTCATTGTGACGAGACCCCACTTAATAACGGAGCGGTTACTTGAGGGACTGGAGCGGGGCAAGCGACGCTTTCCTTTGTCCAGAGACAGGCAACTGGAGTGGACTCCATTTTGGGCGTCTTCACCGCCGCGCACGCCCGCACCAACAGCAAGCGAGGGGGCTCTCACTCTGCGCAGCCCCCCACCCCCCCAGACTGGGAGCCGCGCTACCATTAGTGGCCCTAACTGCTGTTTCATTTGGTGCTGTGGTCGCCCCCCTCCCTCCATGGCGGGCTGACCGTAGGGGTGGTAATGGCGCCTACATATCAGAACCGACACGTGGTGGCTCCCCTGTCTTCAACATCTGCAGCCCTGCCTGTCCTAGAGCCCGAGGCTGCTCTGGGGACGCCACTGAGCAGTGCTGACCGGCCAGTATTGCGGAGTGCCCTGACTTGTGGCGACATCCTTTCAGCCCTAGCAGAACTAAGGGCGACATGGCGAAGGAACGCCCGAGATCTGGAGTGGAAGATCGAGGAAGTTGCTTCTGACATAAAGCGACTACGGCTGGCTGATCCCCTACTGCCTCTCACTGCTCCCGGGGTGGACACAGTGTTGCAACGTGAGGATACGGAGGGCTGCTCTGTCCCTGGCTACAATGTTGAGTGTTTCCTAATGGTCGAGGCTACAGTTACACAATCTCCCTCCACTCCGACAACTGAGACTTTGCCTGTGCAAATGCTGACATTGCCGTTTCTACAACATCGGAGTGGGTGCCATCCTGGGACAAAAGGAGAGTTCGTCAAATTGGACGCTGATCTGGTTGGTGAGTGGGGACACTCCCCTCCTCTTCCTTTGCTTCGTCTACATCGAGAGCGGCCATCTTTCTCCTTTGTTCTGCATGAAGTGCACTCACAGCTGCGGCCATTCCTGGAGGGAATCCGACGTACGGGGCAGGGCTGAGGTCTTCCTTTGCTGGTTCTGATCGATTGCCTGGCTACGACCCCGGACTGAACCACTTGTTGACACATTGGTCACGTATTGATTGCAATTATCCCCCACTACAGGTCGCAATTGCTATCATGCGTACTGGTCTCTTTTCCACTTCAAGCTGCAATTACTGTGTTTGATCTTTTTTGTCCCTACCTTATGGGGTGATTGTTTCTGCGGGCTGGTGATCCGGAGACAAACGTTGTGATTGATGGTCTCGGACCTTATGCCTGATCAGTTGGGGGGGACCCGGATTGGAACGCTATTCCGATATGTGCAGGAGCTCTCCTTGTCCCCGATGGCCTATGGGACTTGATTGGGAAGGACAAAGGATTTACTGGTGATGCTCGATGGCCATTTTGTGTAACTGGTTTA
Organism: Lissotriton vulgaris; assembly: GCF_964263255.1. Lineage (NCBI taxonomy): Eukaryota > Metazoa > Chordata > Amphibia > Caudata > Salamandridae > Lissotriton > Lissotriton vulgaris. The sequence goes on along the minus strand of NC_141695.1, from coordinate 617,899,485 downwards.
CTCTCCTCCGTTATGCGGCCATATTGGTTCTTTGTCTTGGTGGGGGCGGGCCTTCTTCATGCGCCTCATTTTGGGATCTGTCCGATGTCGGGTCAGGGCTAGGTTCTTTTTATGCTGTCGGTTGCTTGGCTGTTTGGACCGGGATTAGGAATTTTACACACTTGTTTAAGTCATGCACGATATAATGTCTTTCCCCAACTGCTTTCGTATTAATACTTGTTTCTCAGTAGTCACAGACTGTGTGGGGATAGTGTTTTTTGACTGGGGGGCTGGGAACGTTTGGAATGGCTCCTCCTCCCGCTTCACTTGTAGTTTCTGAGAGTTGTAGACTAGGGTGGCCTATTCTCACTCTCTATATTTCAGAGTTATTTTATTATTTTTTCTTCTCTTTTCCTTTCTTCTCTTCCTTTACTTGAACTACATTTCGGGTTCTTTAATGGGCGACAGGCACATTGTCGGGGGGTAGGCCGTAGCCTCCGCATTGGTGTAGGGTGAGGGGGTAGATTTCATTTTCCTTATTTAGTTTCTATGGGCCTTTTTTCTCACTTTTCTGCGCTTTCTTGTACTGTTTTCCTTTCTGGGTCTGTGATAGGGGATGGTTGGGAGTGGGTGGCGCTGGGAGTGGTACGAGCATGGTTCCTGTTGTCTAATTTGTTCTTCTATTGTATTGCCACTCTGATGGGGTGCTTCGTGCAATTGTTGCTGTTATTCCTGCTGCCTACTCATGTGGGGGAACTACTGTACGGACTCAGATCGCCTCTGCACCTATCCTTCCTTGATTTTTACTTAATCGGAAAAACTTTAAAATTTAACCTTTACTGCTCCTTCTCCCTGGCGACATGATTTTTCCAGTGTAACTGTTATTAATTGTTGCTATGTCACCTGATGCCGTTGGGGGACCGTATTGCTAGCACCTGTGCTCAAAAGTATTGTGGCCGGCCGGATGGTTGTAGGCCCGTATCTGTTTTTCTACTATATGCACAATAAAGGTTTTCCAAAATTTAAAAAAAAAAAAAAAAAAAAAGATTCTGCAGTGGACCAAAGAGGAAAGTGATATTCTCAATGAACCCCTTGGGGAGACGGTACCAGTGAGAGAAGAGACAGTGAATGTGGGAGAAGATGTGAGAGGAAAGCTAGAAAGAAAGGGGGATGACCAATGCGCTGGTGAACACCGGGTAAACCAAAGAGAAACATCACCGAGGGAAGACCCTGTGAGTGGTGAAATACGGAAATCAAGAGCTCTCCAAGATGAAGCACAAGAAGATCCAGCTACCCCAGTGAGATGTACCTGCTCTGGCAGAACAGTGGTAAGACCGGTGAAATACAGAGACTATGAGATGGGAGAAGTTAATGAGCATGTATGCAGATAGATTCTGGGACCTTATGCATGTTCCCATGTTTGTGGTTCATTAAAGAAGGGAGATATGTAGTTTGTGCACTCTAGTTGCCGAGCGCTCACGTGATGACGCGGCACGCAGCCGCCATGTTGCAGACACAGTTCGGAGCCCACGCTCATGGCGCTCCTTGCCCCAGAAGTTAAATAAAGCTGATTTCCCTCCATAATCTGCTGCCGCTTATTTTTTGGGGTAAAACCCCAATCTTACAGCTATTTATATTGGATCCAGTTGGTTGGCACGTATTTGAATGTGCATCCGTATGTCTTGAGAGTGGAATGCGCCCTGCCGCCCGCAAGATTTGCTTTCACTCCTCTGGAAGCTGTAAGGTAACAAACTCTAGGTCCTGGTCAGCTGGACTGTCAGGGGCAGGAACCCGGATTCATGGTGAAGATTCTAAGGTTCGAGCCTCGAGGTCGACTCTACATCCAGTGATTCTGGGCAAATCACTTAATTTCCCCATGCCTACCCAAAAAAAAAAATGAATGTGTCCTTGTGTAACGTAACTGGTGTTCCTGTAAAGCACTCCAATACCTTCAGTGGTGTTTGCCCTATATAAATCTGCGCACAAAAAGAAAGGACTGTTGTTTGAACTAATATCTAACATAGTACTCTCAATAGCCAAGGAATTACAGGTAATACATACAGAAATACGTGTATCCAGGGGCAGATTTACAAGAAAGTGACACATCTGTAGAGATGCATCATTTTCCCTGCGCCATCTTCGTTCATCTACCCAAGTTCTTCTGGTAGTCCCTCCGGTTCTCCACCCTTGCCCCCACTTTCTGGAACGCCCTCCCCTTTTCCATCCGGTCCATAACTAACTATATGGATTTCCGGAAAGCTCTTAAAACTCATCTTTTCTCCTTAGTTTTTCCTTTACAATAACTTTCTTTAGCTCTCCTTTTTCCCTTTCCTTTTCTGTCTGAATTCTGGTCATAGCGCCATGAAACCGCCTGGTGTTAGTGCGCTCAACAAATACTTTTAACTTCAACTTCAACTTCACCCTGAGAAACCCTTGCACCACTATGGATACGCCGTATTTACAATACCCTCCCACTTGTACCAGCAATAAATGTGGGCAGTTAGAGAGCAGTAACCTTGAATGTGGTCATTAGTCTGCCCTCTTGTCCAAAATATGCATCAGTTTGTATTCCGACGAGGCTCGATTGAGAACATGTCCCGCTGACTCCACCGTCAGGGACTGTATTATTGGATTTAAGGACATGCTGTCTGTTTAGTCGGTCACATTTTCCTATGAATGTTTTGAAAAGGTGTTCACAACTGCAACAATGAGGTGTCTGTAACATCGAAACATTGTAACTTCTGATTGCATTGTGTTCTTTTTATTGAATATTCCTTATCTTTTTTGTACCCTTTGCAATTGTTTGCTAATATAAATTCATCTTTTGAATACATGTACCTGTGTTAAAAATTCTTTTGAAGATTTGTTCATATGGAAATAATTAGAATTGTATCTGAAGAAATTGAATTGTAAGCTACTGGATAGAGCTTGTCAACATTGAATGCAGAAATTAATGTGAATATGTGGTTTGACAAATCCCTTGTAGGCACAAGTACCTGCTAATACTTGAATTGCCCAAGCCTTCAAGGGTGTATTGGGTTTCCCACTTTTTCTTAACACGTGTTTACAATACGGCACACCATGGCACCAGGATTGACAGATGTGTCAGAAATTATGACGGATCTGTTGGGGCAAAAGTCACGCATTGCTGGAGTCATGTTTCAAGCATGACGCAACAACAGCAATGCATTTTGAGGCCTATTCCCACTACACTGCATCACTCCTTTGTAAGGTTCTGACTCAGTGGCATCCGTCACTTTTACGAGGCTTTTCTGCGTGGGAACGCCCACCCTGCATACATTATACTTGATGCAGGTATAATGTGATGCAGGTCTTTACAACTTGACGCATCTCCCTAGATGCGTCTCATTGTAAATTGGCTGCATTTTTTACGCCGCTATTGTGTCACAAAAGTGACGGGCCGGCTGCACAAATGTGTCACAAGAGGCTTGTAAATCTGCCCCCCCCCCCCCCATCTGTTGAAAGAGCTTCTCGTTTAGACGCTGGGCCTCTCCATCTGCTTATGAAAAGCAATCAATCATAGAATTTATAAAGCGCTTTATGTACCCATGAGGGTTTCAAGGCGCTGAGGGAGGGGGGTCGGGGGGGTGCTGTGTTACTGATCGAAGAGCCAACCTTGAGGAGTCTTCTGAAGGTGAGTAGGTCTTGTGTCTGTCGCAGGATCGTAGGGAGGGTGTTCCAGGTCTTGGCGGCGAGGTATGAGAAGGATCTGCCACTGGAGGTCTTTCGTTAGATACGGGGAACGACGGCGAGGGAGAGGTTTGCGGAGCGGAGCTGGCGGGTGGGGGTGTAAAAGCTGAGTCTATTGTTCAGGTAGGCGGGTCCCGTGTCGTGGAGTACCTTGTGAGCGTGGGTAAGAAGCTTGAAAGTGATCCTCTTGTCCACGGGAAGCCAGTGAAAGTTTATCAGGTGGTGGGAGATGTGGCTGCGGCGGGGTACATCGAAGATCAGCCGGGCGGAGGTGTTTTGGATGCGTTGGAGGCGTCGTAGGTCTTTTGCTGGGATGCCTGTGTAGAGTGTGTTGCCGTAGTCTAGCCTGCTGCTGACGAGAGCCTGTGTCACCGTTCTTCCTGTTTTTGTCGGGATCCATTTGTAGATCCTACAGAGCATGCGGAGTGTGTTGTAGCAGGAGGCGGAAACTGCGTTGACCTGTTTAGACATGGCAAGGGAGGAGTCGAGGACGAAGCCCAGGTTGCGTGCGTGGTCGGTCGGTGTGGGTGGGGTTCCTAGTGAGGTAGGCCACCAGGAGTCGTCCCAGGCGGAGGGGGTGGGTCAGAGGATGAGGACCTCCGTCTTGTCCGAGTTCAGTTTTAGACGGCTGCTTCTCATCCATTTGGTGATGGATTTCATTCCCTTGTGGAGGTTGGGTTTGGCGGTGCGCGGGTCCTTGGTGAGGGAGAGGATGAGCTGGGTGTCGTCGGTATAAGAGAGAATGTTGAGGTTGTGTTCTCGGGCCACTTGTGCGAGGGGGTGCATGTAGATGTTGAACAGCGTTGGGCTGAGGGATGAGCCTTGGGGGACGCCGCAGATGATGTTGGTGGCTTCGGAACGGAATGGGGGGGGGGGAGGACTCTCTGGATTCTGCCGGAGAGGAATGAGATGATCCAGTCGAGGGCTTTTCCTTGAATTCCGGTTTCGTGGGGCGTATTTTCAGGGTGCAGTGGCAGACTGTGTCGAAGGCGGCAGATAGGTCCATGAGGATGAGGGCTGATGTTTCGCCGTTGTCCATTTGGCGTCTGATGTCGTCTGTGGTGGCGAGAAGGGCGGTCTCAGTTCTGTGGTTTCGTCTGAAGCCAGACTGGAAGGGGTCTAGGATGTTGTTGTCTTTGAGGTGGCGGGTTAGTTGTGCGTTGATGATTTTTTCAATGACCTTCGCCGGGAAGATCGGTCGGAAATTCTTGAGGTCGTTGGGGTCTGCTTTGGGCTTCTTGAGGAGGGCGCGGATTTCGGCGTGCTTCCAACTTTCTGGGAATGTCGCTGTTTCAAAGGAGATGTTGATGACCTTCCGTAGTTTGGGGGCGATGGTAGAGTCGGCTTTGTTGTATACGTGATGGGGACAAGGGTCTGACGGAGATACTGAGTGGATGGAGTTCATGATCTTGCGTGTCTCTGTGTCGTTGACGTTGGTCCAGGAGGTCAAGCGGTTTGCACAGGTGGAGCTTTCGGGGGTGGGGTCTGGCGTGGGCGTGGCGTTGAAGCTGTCGTGGCATTGCATGCTGCTGTTGGTTGGGAATAGGTCTTATTGAGATATACGCATACCACAACGCTTGAAAACCAGACTACTCTGTGTTGTCTAATTCCCATTCATGGTTTTCTGTTATTTGCTTGTTAAGCATATCTGCACAAACGTTGTCCATGACAGGCACGTGTTTTGCTGATATCAGGCGCTACTCTTCCACAGACAACAAAAGCAACCTTGCCTCCTGGTTTTCTGATACAGAACATCATATTTGTATTGTAAGTGCATACCAACACTTGGATATTTCTCACTCAAGGCAGAAAAACTTTGGGGACCAATCTTACTGCCCTCAGTTTGACCAGATTTATTTGTAATGATCCCTCCACTGGAGGCCACAGTCCACAGGCATGCAAAGTGAGCTCCCTGCTAGGCAGTGAAGCCTCCATATTCAGAAACAGTTGTGGCTCGAGGGCCAATAGTGTCCTTTGAATATGTTATCTCAATGCCTCTACTATTGCACAGATGCTGTCATGCTGAACCTAATAATGTCATCCTAATCCCTTTCTGCTTGAATCCACTTTTGTTTAATTCTTCTTGGATTGGCCTCCGTTGCAGCCAGCATTGTGGCAGTAGCTGCATTCTGGAAGACATGCACCCATTAGCTCTTTTTGCTCTGACAGTGGAAACAAGCACTTCATAGGAGAAGCTAAGTTCATAACCTCTGCTTCCTGTCCTTGGACAAATATATAATATACTTAGATTTAGACCGTTGCATCTTCCTTATCCACAGATACTAGAATGCCCTTCTTGTCTATGAAGTGGAGAATATCTAACAACATCACTATCAGAAAGCCTTTTCAGGTTTTTGCAGTGGTTGAATAAATCTAGGACAAGCACCACCACTGCTCTTTTTTAAGATGAGAAAGAACCTGGAGAAGAATCAATGTGTACTTTGCACTACCACTATGGCATCTTCCTGAAACATTTTTCAAACCTAACGGGTGCTTGTGAACTTCTTTCCTCTGTCGTTTTATAAGAAGTTACTCCACAAGTTTTGGACTGTGACATCTTTGCACAATATGGAGCACCCACCTGTGCGAGGTTGAATCCTGCCACTCTATTACCAACAACTGGATCAGAACCCCTTCTGATAGGGTTGACAGGAAGTCAGACTTAGACTGATTCTGCCCTCTCCAATGTTGAATCTCGATCTTTCTCTGGCTAAACCTTCCTCAGCCCCAATTTTATCTCTGTGATTGGTCATAATTGCACACATTATTGAGAGGGGTGCATAGTTGTGTAATTTGCTTGTGTCTAATTATGCTAAATTATGGCAAAGTTACATGAAATTATGCAAAATAGTCATTTCACTCTATATATTAGAGTGAAATGCATCCTTGCGTCAATTTTTAGCACAAGGATGCATTTGAACAAGAGCACTGCAAAAATGTGTATAGATTACTGCATAGTTTTCATATACGTTATTTGATTAGATGCTTATGGGTCTTTGTTTACTTATCTATCACCTTATGTAAATATTATCAAAACTATTTTAGCTACAAGTGCTTCACTATTGAAATATTGAGGAAAATATAAGTCAAATAAAAAAATGAGTTTTAAGATACACAAATAAATTACCCTCAAGCACACCATCACTTAAATGTCTGAGTTTATACAATACAATGTTAAATCTCGATATATTATCCTACTTATACATTGTAGGAAGGTGAAGTATTATGTGGTGATGTTGGTTAGACTTCACCCTGCAATACTATCACAAACCCCAAAGATGGTCCTTGGATTCATGCCGGTTATAGTGGCAAAGAGCAGTAAGGCTTTACTAGAGGAACGTGTGTTAAGCATTTCAGAGTACCCACATGGACAATAAGTAATTGACACAACTCAACAGAAATCTGACACCAATTTATAAACATAAAGTGTATTTCTTTTCTTAATTTAAATATCAAAACAAACAAAATAGCATACATATACCCGGTATTATGAATTTTAGAAGAAAACATAAATCACAGCAATTCAACACGGATAACTTTTGCATTGAGGTCAATGGGAAAAAGTGGCAGTGACAAGCGGTCAATTGCAGGTCGAGTTGCATGGAACCTATTTGGGGCAAAGGTGATACGGTCCCTAGACCAGGCCATGAAAGTCAGTTCACCTTTACCTGGCCCATAGAGCCCAGGTGAAGAGTTGTTCTGGCTGTACTTGGTGCTGAACGGGAGCCAGGGGGGGCTGTTTTTACTGATATACGCTGATGGGGGGAAAAAGGATGCAAAATCTCCACAACAGAGCCACAGCCATGGTCATTTGAAGGTGTTGTGGGGTTCCCTATTGATGCGGCGTCGAGTGCAGGGGTCGCTTGCTGGACTGACAACCAACAAGCCTTAGCAGCGATAAGCTCAGCAGCAATCGTCTTTGACATCTGGAGGTCTGAGGGAACACGGTAGCTGCCTGAAACTTTGTAGAGGGCAGAATCATGTTTCTCACAATGCACTGGACCATCTGCTTTTGGGGCGATCTCTTGGAGGGACCAATGGCCAGTAATTATTTGGATCTGGAGTGCTGATTTACCTGCAATTGTAGGGGATCAGAACCACTAGTTCAAGGGAGTCTGAGGTTGCTTCTGGCCTCACAGGGGTCCCTCTGTCTTGGGGAACCGACCTTTAGCATAGGACGAGTTTCACTCGTGCAGTTTCAGGAGTATTGCCACAGGTGCTAAGTATCCCACTTCAGGTTTGTTCAAGTCTTGTTGTCGCAGACATGGTTAATTTTTTATTTTTAATTATTTAAGAAGTTTTCTATAGCGCTGGCCAGACCCAGGGGTATCTGAGCGCTTTACAATGGGAACATAACAAATAATCATCAGATACAGGATAGAAGAGTGATATATCAACATAGGCACGCAAAAATAGAGAGCAACATATTGTAGTGCAGGACCGTTTTTTCTTCAGAGTCCTTTGAAGTCATTGTGCTGTAGCCGTGCTCGAAGTCCGCTAGTTGCCCCAGGCTATCCAATCCCTAGGGAGCGGTTGAGGAACAAGGTTTTGAGTTGGCTTTTGAATTCTACAAAGGAGGGAATGGTTCTGATGTGAGGGGGAATGGAGTTCCAAATTTTGGGTGCGCTTCCAGTGAAAGATCGGTCCGTAGTTTTGTTTTTTTTAGTTTCTGGTGGGATGAGTAGGAGGGAGTTAGAACTTCTCAGGTTCCTGGTCTGGCCGGCTTTTATGAGTTTTTTGCCAAGTAATCAGGATTGCCGGTGTGAAGGGCTTTATGGGTGAGGCAGGCTGTTCTGAAACTAATCCGCATTTCGACTGGAAGCCACTTAAGTTCCTTGAGTGCAGGGGAGATATGCTCGAATTTCTTGATACCGGTGATTATTCTGGCGGCAGCATGCATTGTTGTTTTGATGGGAGCCAGGTGTGATTTTGGAATTCCTGAGAGGACTGCGTTCCCATAGTCCAGTCTTGACAGTACCAGAGATTGGGTGGCCTGTTTGAGATCATTGGACGCAATGTAGGGTTTTATTTTGTTCAGTAGTCTGAGGTTAAGGAAAGCACTTTTGGCCGAGTTCTTAATTTGTCTTATCCTGTTCAGTTTTGAGTCTAGAGTGATGCCTAGAGATTTGACAGAGTCTTATTTGAGATGAGGAGAGTTTCAATCTTGTCAGGATTGAGTTTCAGGTGGTTGCTTGTCAACCAGTGCTTTACATCTTTCAGTACATCATTAAGTCTTTGTATGTCTTTGAGAGAGGTAGTTTCCAGCTAGATCTGAGGGTCATCAGCATAGAGATGGAAGCAGATGGTGGCTTTTCTGAGAAGTTTGGAGAGTGGTTCCATGTAGATGTTAAAGAGTTGCGGTGATAGCACCGAGCCCTGAGGGACACCCTTGTTGACATGTTGGAGGTCGGAAGTGAAGTTTTTTATTTTTATTTTTTGTGTGCGATTGTGCAGAAAGGAGGAGAACCATTTGAGGACTACCTCGCCAAGACCAGCTCTTTCTTGGAGTGCCCTTATGAGGAGTTTGTGATCTACACTATCAAATGCTGCCGAGAGGTCAAGGAGAATGGGTAGGCAGCATTGGTCACAGTCTAGTGATCCATGGATATTGTCGATGATGTTAAGAATCGCGGTTTCTGTGCTACAGCCTTTTCTGAAAATTGACTGGTGGGGTCCAGGAGGTTAATGTTATCCAGGTGCTGTGATAGTTGATGTAGTACGCACCTTTCTAGAGTTTTTGAGAGAAGGAGGAGGTTCGACACAGGTCTAAAATTGTTCAGATCCGTCGCGTCTAGGCTGGGTTTTTTCAACAGGGGGGTCACTTGACCCATTTTAAGGTAGTCTGGGACCACTTCGCTTTTCAGGGAACTATTTATGATTGAGCTCCAGAGCAGGGCTAAGGTGAGCTTCAGTATTTTGGTCAGTAAGGGAGGAATGGGGTCTAGGACATGAGCTGAGGATTTGGAGGAGTAGATCAAAGAGATTATCTCAGTTTCTTGAATGGGTCGGAAACTAAGCCAGGGATTGGGCGAGGAATTAGGAGAGAGATCAAGCGACCCAGCTGCGATGCTCTTCATGGGGTGCGTGTTGTTGACATCCAGTGAGAGTTCGATTTTCATGACCTTATCATTGAAGAAGTGGGCAAAGTTATTGCATAGTTCTTTGGACGCCTGTATAGAGGAGGGCACAGGCTTGGAGGTTTGTTGTCTGATGATGCTATATAGTTGCTTGGGTCTGTTTTTGGCACTGTCTAGTGCCGAACGAAAAAAGCTGGATTTCTTGTTTTTGATGTGATTGTTGTACTTCCTACGGGCTGATTTGAGTTGATCCCAGAGGATGGAGGTAGGGTTATTTCTCCACTTTCTTTCTTTGGCTCTTAGTTCTCTCCTTTTGGAGTTGAAGTCGGGATTGAACCATGATCTGGATGGGATGGCTCTACTCTATTTGAGCCTTAGAGGAGCTATTTTGTCAAGCATGGACACTAGCTTTGCGTTGTACCATTCAGTGAGGTCATTAGTGGAGGAGTGGTCATTGGTGTCGGGGATAAGTGAGCTTATCTGTTCTTCAAGGACTCTTATAGGAACCTGAGAGAAGTTTCTGAACCATTTGGGGGGGTCTTGCAAAGGAGATTGAGAGAGAGTTATTTGGTTGATATGGAATAGGATCATGTGGTGGTCAGACCAGTCGACGGGGAGTATGTGATTGATAGTGATTGTGTTTCTTTGAGCGATGATGGCATCCAAAGTGGCTCCTTTATAGTGCGACTCCTCTGTGCAGCACTGGATTAGATTGTTATCGCCGAGGAGACTGGATAGCAATTGGATTATCGGGTCGTTGGTCTCGTTCCATCGTAGGTTCAGGTCGCCTAGAATTAGATTGTTGGCATCACCGAGTGCACCGTGAGCTACCATGTCAGATAATTGATCTCTGAAAGTGGCGGATTTGCCTAGAGGATGAGAGAGAAGGGGGCAATGTAAAGATCCATTATCTTTGGTCTTGATGTTGGTTGAGAGAAATTCAAATGTGTTGTAGTCGAATGAATTTTATTTCTGTGATGACCATGTTGTCTTTATGGATGATAGCTACCCCTCCCCCTCGCTGGTCTTTTCTGTTTTTGTTTATGAGGGCGAAACCTGGGGGTACAAGCATGTCTAAGCAAGGTGGGGATAACTCATTGAGCCAGGTCTCAGTGAGGAACACAATGTCAATGTCATGAGAGAAGATGGCCTCTGCTAGTTCAGTTGCATTCAGAGAAGCCAACCTGCAGTTGGATCAGAACTGATGTAGGGGTGACCCTTAAATCCTAGATTTTGGGGTGTGGGTCCAAATAGCCAATGGGCTACTTGCCCCAGTGGCTAATCTGACCCCGAGGTGATGTAGGTTAAGCTATGTTAGTAACACTTATATAGGGCTAAATACCATCGGTCTCTTAGCGCTTGTCTAAGGGTTAGCCACCTGTCACCAGCTAATACTTGCTTGAAGCATTCGCTCAAATTCTATCCTGTCCAAAGACCTGTCATACAAAAAAGTTTTCAATCGCTTCCGAAATAGAAAGAGAGTGTTTTCTCTTTGCAGGCTTTCCAGCAGTCTGTTCCACAATGGAAGTATCAGGACTGCGAAAACCTGACTGTCTATGGTAGAGTTGTTAAAACGTGGAGAGGACAACAATGTTGCCTCCGAGGAATGAAGATACTGTCTGGGTACATATTGTCTTAGACGGTCCTTAATATAGACTGGTACCGTCCCATATAGGGCCATATGTGCAATACATAAGCCCTTGAACCTGGCCCTCTGCTTTACTGGAAGCCAGTGTAGTTTTTGCAGGAAAGGCTAGGCATGGGTCCGTCTTGGTAGATTAAATAACAATCTATCAGTGTTGTTCATAACTACTTTGAGCATATCCTGTCCTGGAGCCCAATATATAACGCTTTGCCATAGTCCAGCCACAACATAATCAGTGCTGCCACCACAGTTTGCACCATTGAAAAAGATAAGAGAGGCACTAAATTCTGAAGTTGACTAAGTAGGCCCACACAGCTTACCACCACTGTCATCACCTGCCCGGTCATTGCCATCTTCTTCTCCAACTTAATATCCAGACTCTTTACGGCAGGCATAGATGTTGGAGTGGCACCTAGCTCAGGGACCAAAAAACCATCTATCCAAGGTTTTCCTCTGGTGGTGATTGCCAGGACCTCTGTCTTATCTGGGTTTACTTTGAGCGAGTTAGCCATCATCCAGTTCATCATGAGCCTAAGGATGTTCTGCGCTTGCTTAGAGTTATCAATCTGTAGAAACAGCTGGGAGTCATCTGCATAATTGAATAGCTGACAGTCCAGCTGTGCCAATGCCGCCACCAAAGGCCGAAGATAGCTATTAAATGGTGGTGGGGATAGAGTAGATCCCTGGGGAAACCCACACAGGAGTACTCTTTCTCTTGATACTTAGCCACCCATGCACCTTCTGTGACCGGTCCTTGAGAAAGGAGGTAATCCATTAAAAGGCAGAACCTGTGATCCCCCGCACCCGTAATCGATCCATCAACACTTGATGGTCAACCGTGTCAAAAGCGGCTGTAAGATCCAATAGGACCCTCACGGAAGGGTTGTTACTATCAGCTGCCAGCCTGAGCGCATCCAGTACCAAAAGCATTACTAGTTCCATACTGAGATGTGCCCTGAAACCTGCCGGGTAAGCGTGGAGGAGTTGGTGCTCCTCCATAAATTCTGCCAGGATTCTGTTTACATGCTGTTCCACAATCTTAGCTGGAAAAGGTAGCCTAGATACTGGGAGATAATTCTTTAGGTTTTTGGGGTCTGCCCCTGCCTTCTTAAGTAATGGGGTTGCTATGGCTTTCTCAAAACTGAGTGGTACTTTCCCTACTACAAGGGAGGAGTTTATAAGGGAAAGCAACACACCCTCTACCATGGGAAAAGCCCTTCTGAACACCTTGGGAGGGCAAGGATCTTCCGACGAGCCACATTTAACTGCTGCCATTGACCATGCTAAGACCTCCAGGTTCAGTGATGAGAACATTTAAATCTTCCAAATACTTAATGAAACTGGTGGTCCAAAATATGTATGAATGAGGAAAGAGAGGGCAAACTTCAACCATGTAACTTGCCATTGGGCGGGCAGGCAGACATAGCGTGTGCCCCGGGGGCGCGTCGCAGAAGCTGCTGGATCCTGCCTGGGCCTGCCCGGGCGGCGGGGGCCGAGGGACACCCCTGCCGCACCCATCTGCGGGCCCCCCTGTGCCACAGCCCCGCCTGGTCCCCTGCTTGCGGCCGCTGGACTGCTGAGGCTGCGGGCCTGGTGGCTGGTGGCTGGCTGGTGGCTGGACTTTCGTCCTCTGTGGTGCCTGTCTGCTTGGGCCTGGAGGCCTGAGGGGTTCCCCTTGTGGTGCGGCCGACCAGACTCACCTCCGTGACAGCGGGACTGACACCTGATTCTCCCCGCATCACCGCCCATTGGAGCCCGCCTACTCGGCCCCTTTCGCATCCGTGTTGGGGCTGGAGCAGGAGCTGCTGCGGTACGGCGGGCATCCCTGGAGACTTGGAGCACCGGCGGGCCTGCCACAACCAGTGGGGGTGGTTCTGGGGCCCCACGGACTGCCCCCGGTGGCGGCCTCCCTGGGGGCGCCCCCCTGCCTCCCGAACGCCCTGTGTGGCCCTGGGGACCCGTCCTACTGGCCCGTGGGGGGCTGCCAGCAGGGGGGCCTCTGCTGCAGATCGGCGCGCCTGGAACCGAGGTGAGGAGGGGGCTGAGGCGGGGGTTGGAGCCCCCTGGTGGTCCTCGCTTGCAGATCCCCGCCCGGACTAGAGGACTAAGCACCCCAACGACTCTGGCTGCCTCCCGCTGGCCCCGGGCCCCCCTACTGCGCCATCGCCCTCCGGAGCCCCGGCCTGTCGGCCGGTACGCCCTGATAGCCACCTTGTCCCCCCCCCTGCCCGCCAATGCCACCTGCCACGACAGTGGGGGCCCGGACACGAACTGCCTACTCCAAAACCCGCCCAGGCATTGTCACGGCTCCTCCGCGAGGCACAAGCGGCGTGGGGGTCGGTTGAGACGCCCTAGACCTGGGGCTGCATCGCCTGGATTCTGCTCCACCCTACTGCACCCGGGCCGGGCCCACTGCGACGTGGTGCGGGGACTGTGGGGCCCCCACTATCGGCTGACTCCCTACTACGGAGGGCCCCGGAGCTCTGCCTTGGTTCCACTGAGTGATCGGGATGCCTAACCCGTTGAACTGCATCCCTGGAGCCGTGATACCCCCACTGGCCCACAACCGCCGGGAGAAGCCATGGTCAGGGGTAAGAACACACAGACTCCGGTCCCCTCCTCCCAGCTCCGTATGGACCAATTCGCCAAGACGGACAATGACTCCGGTATCGGGCCCCCGTCTCCCTCGGGCCGGGAGTGGGGGGGACCTCTCGACGATCCTCCAGGCGATCAGCGCCTTTCAGACGTCGGTTGAGGCGAAAATCGGGGAGGTGCACGTGGATGTGGCCCTTAACCGCCAGGACCTCAGTAACGCCACTGCGCGCATTACTGAAGCAGAGTCCAGCATATCCACGGCGGAAGATGACCTTGCCTCCCTCAAGACCCAGGTGGCTCGTCTCCAGACACTGACGTCGGATCTTCACCATCGGGCGGAGGATGCCGAAAACCGGGCCCGACGGAACAACCTACGCCTCCTGGGTTTTCCGGAGGGGGTGGAGAAGGGACCGGTGGCTGAATTCTGGATCCTGGATGCCGACTGAGAAGCTCTTCCCCTGGTTCGCCATAGAATGGGCCCATCGATCCTTGGCACCCCGTCCTCCCCCCGGGGGGACTGGCCCGACCCTTCATCCTCCGCATATTCAACTTCAGAGACCGGGACGCCATCCTGGGTGCGGCCAGGGACCTGGGACCCCTGCTCTTTAAGAACTCTAAAATTATGGTATTTCCGAACTACTCGAGGGAGGTCCAGTCCCAAAGGCGATCCTACGACGAAGTCAAGCAGAAGCTGCGGGCGCTGGGCCTGCGGTACGGCCTTCTTTTCCCCGCCCGGCTCAAGGTCCTCTTCCAGGGCAAATCCTTCTTCTTTGACTCCCCACAGGCAGCCTGGACCTGGCTCACGGAGGAGCGTCCACTTCTACATGGGCGAGGGCCCTCCCCTACCCGGGATCCCACACTCCGCCAGGCCCCTGTGGGACTCAAGCCGAGGCGACGAAGGACTAGCTCTCTCGCAGGCGAGGTCGCCTGCGTCGAGATGCCTCACGCTCACCAGGGGTGCCACGGGCGGTCACCTCCCCCTCCGGACCGGGGGGCGCCCTCGGTGACGGGGCCCTCCTCAGGGGCCGACATTGACCTGCCCCTTGACTCCGGCACAACTCTGCGCAAATCCAGATCAGACTCGGACTTGTCCGGCAGCCCCATAATATCTACAGGACGCGGAGGCCTGAGCTATAGCTTCTGAGGTTTATCTACTTGAGACTGCCCTGACCGGCTGGACTGCCCTGCCCCGCTTGCCTGGGCCCTGTCGGGCGCCCACGGGGCGACCCGCCTGGAGAGGGTCCCTTCCAGGAACTGAGATCCTCACAATGTTTGTCTCTGTTTTCCCTTCTCCGCCTCTGCCTTGTTTCTCCATCCTTCCTTCCTGATGCTGTACCTTTCTATCCCTGGCGTTTCCTTGGACATTTATCTTTCTGTAACATGCTCTCATCCGACCTTAACAGGTCATTGCTGCTGCCATCCATCCGGCATTATGGAGGGGGGTCCTTCTTTGTTCACTCTAGAGTAGTGCCACTGCTCCCAACTAATCGTTTAAAGCTTAGTATCAGTTCCCCTGTGAGGGGTTAGTTCTTTGGGTGTTCTATCTTAGGGCGACAGATACTTCCTTCTCCGAAGTGTGGGGTGGGGGCGTTGGGGGGGTACAGGGGGGGAGGCCGTTATTTCCCAATTGTTTCCTGTTTCTCGCCGCCTACAGGCTGCCTTTAGGTTCACCATGGTTTGGCTGCTCCTCAGCCTCTGTTGTTTCTGCTTGTGCGCAGTTGGTTGCAGATTCCTACCTCGCCATCCGATCGTGGGTACATTCCTGTCCGACACACAGTTCCAGCTCACTGGTCTCTTGGCCCCTCTGGGTCCCTATGGTTTATCATGGGGGCTGACTGCTGGCGGCCGCCCCCTCCCCCTGCCCCCGCCCCGCCCTGGATGCCCGCATCCCGCGGACCAGCTCCGCTTGCTCAGCTCCTCAGGCCCGGCGCGATTCTGTGGGCCCTTCCCCCCAAGGCGTGTCCCCAGCTGCCCCTGCACGCTCGCATGTCTTCCTCCACCCTGAATGGCTCCCACTCTAAGTAGGCCCCTCCACGTTCTCTCCTGGAACGTCAACGGTCTCCTTGACCGTAATAAGCGCGCTGCGGTCCTTCGAGTGGCGCATCGCCTCTCGGCGGACGTGCTCCTTCTCCAGGAGACCCACTTTTTAGGGACCCAATGCACGTTTCTGGCCCGCTACGGGAACGCAATGGTATGGCAATCTGGGTTCCAACGGGAGTCCGGAGGGGTGGCGGTCCTGCTCCGGAGAGGTCTCCCCTTCACCATGCTTAGAGCCCACAATGACCCGCTAGGACGCTACATTGCTATCCTGGGAGTGATGGAGGGCTGCCCTCTGAATATCCTGAATGTCTATGCCCCGCCGGCCCTCTTTTCCCCGACGCTCCGATGCCTCACTCAGCTCATTTCCACCTTCCCGCTTGGCCTTACAATTATAGGAGGTGACTTCAACGCCGTGATGCAACCGGGGCGAGACTCCTCTGGTCCACCTACGGCGACCCGCTCCTCCGCCGCTGCGGCCCTCTCCGGATGTGCTTAGGCCTTGGGGCTCTGTGACGCTTGGCGGGTCTGAAATCCTCGCATGACACAATACACTCATACCTCGGCCTCACACCATAGTCACTTACGCATTGACCTTCTGCTCCCGGCCACAGACTGTCATTCGGTCTCTGGAGTCACTATCCTACCGAGGGGACTGTCGGACCACTCCCCCATCTCCCTCCGCATGGGCCCCCCACCGGGTGGTCCGCGGGCGGTATGGCGCTTCAATGCATGGTTCCTGCAGGACCAGGCGCTGGTGGATGAACTGAGCCAAGAGCTTACCCATTACTTCACGGCCAATGAAGGCTCGGTTCCATCGCCGGGGACCATATGGGAGGCTGGTAAGGCGGTGATCCGCGGAGTGGCTAGAGCGCTTGTACATGCCAAAAGAGCGGACCGGCTGGCCTGGCTTGTGGAGCTGGAGTCCCGGGCCGCCCGGCTTGAAACTGAGCAAGCTGCACTGGGTCTAGATAACCCCACCCGGCAACTGGCGCTGATCCGGGAAGAACTGTTATGTTATGTTATGTTATGTTAGGCTGAATTTGTAAAGTTCACTGACACCATAAGTTTCCTGGCGCTGAAAATGAGTGCAGAAGATGTGGCAGAGCAGGCTAACCAGACCTAGCGAATAACCAGGTTTTTAAGGTCTTTCTGAAATTCATTAGGGTACTACTGGTCTTGATCGCCAAGGAGAGGGGATTCCACAGCTTGGGTGCCAAGTGTGCAAATCTGCAACCTCCTAGCTTTTTGATTTTGATAGTGGGGATGACCAGTAGGCGAAGGTGAGCCGACCGGAGATTGCGACCCGGGCAGTGCTTCACAATGAGGGCTTTCAGGAAGTCTGGGCTGTTGCAGTGGAGGGCTTTGAATATAAGACAGCCGGTCTTGAAGCCGGCCTTCTGTTCGATTGGTAGCCAGTGCAGTTTACGCAGCAGGGGACTAGCTGATTTCCATTTCGGAGTTTTGTAAATTAGTCTTGCAGCCTGATTTTGCACGATCTGAAGGCGGTGGAGCAATGACTGTGGTAGGCATTGGTAGAGGGAGTTGGAGAAGTCGAGACGGGATAGTACCAAGGAGATCACAACTTGTACCAGCGCCGCGTGCGAGAGCAGGTGGGAGATCTTCCGGATTTTTCGCAACTGAAATATACTAGATGAAATCACTGCCCCCACCTGAGCCTTGAGGGAAAGATCGGAGTCGATGATCACCCCAAGGCTCTTCATCGAGCCAGAGGGTATGGGGGATGGGCCCAGCTCATTAGGCCAGAACTGTGGGCCCCAGTATGCCACGCTATTGCCTGGCAGGATGAGTTCAGTTTTCCCTGGGTTGAGTTTTAATTGGTTGCGATTCATCCACCGCTGTATGTGGAGCATCACTGCTTGGAATTCTGTTGCGGCATCGGGGGAATCGAGAGGGAAGATGATCTGTAGATCATCTGCCTAATTAAACACAGTGATCTTCCACTTCTTTAGCGAGTGGATCAGTGGCCGAAGGTACAGATTAAATAATAAGGGTGAGAGGGAGGATCCCTGGGGGACACCGCATGTTGTGGGTGCCTTGTTTGCCGTGAAGGGACCCAGACGGACCGTTTGCACTCTGCCCGAGAGAAATGACTTAATCCACTCGAAGGTGGGGCCCTGGATGCCAGCCTAACCGACACGGTGTAGGAGGATGTTATGGTCCACCGTGTCGAACGCGGCAGACAGATCCAGGAGCACTAGTGCCTGCGGGGCCCCTTTGTCTGCGTTCCCCCTCAGGGCATCTAGTACTGCCAGGATAACGGTCTCGGTGGAATGTGCCGGCCTGAAACCAGCTTGATTGGGTTCGAGAAAGCAGGAGCTCTCGATGAATTTTGAGCGGCACATGGTTACATGGGCCTCGAGGAGCTTAGATGGGTAGGGCAAAAGGGAGATGGGGCGGTAGTTGGAAAGGTTGACTGGGTCTACACACGGTTTCTTCAATAAGGGGACTAATATAGCCTACTTAAAAGAACTGGGAACCGTGCCTGTGCTGAGGGATGCATTCAGAAGGGGGAGGATACTGTCTGGTAGGGAAGAAAATACATCCCTGAAAACAGGGGGGGGCAGCAATCGTTGGGAGACCCTGATTTAATACGATTGATGAGCTCTGAGAGGATGCTAGAGCTGATGACGGGGAAGTGAGTCAAAGATAGGGGGTTAGAGGGGGAAGAGTCCGACGGACTGACAGAGGTGGGGGGGAGAATGGTGTTCTTGATATCCGCAATTTTCTCGATAAAGAAGGTGTTCAGCGCATTGCATGTCTCCTGTGTGGGAACTTGGGTAGGGAGAATTCTGTCATCAGAGGAGAAATCATTCATGATTTTAAAAATTTCTTTTGATTTATTGCGGGCTGAGAGGATTCTGTCTGAGACATGTGTGGATTTGGCCAAGGAGATTGCGTTTTTATATTCTTTGCGGGCCGCAACAAAGAGCAGTTTCTGTGCCTTAAGGTCACTCGAGAACCATCTATGTGAGTTGCCATGCCTGGCACGCGCAAATTTAATGAGGGGGGCGAACCTATCACTGGCTGTCTGTAGCCAATTAGCAATGTCTCCCGACATCGAGTCGACACTAGAGTCGAAGTTAACGGTAGGGCGATTGTTGGCCCGGAAATCTAAGAAGCCTTGGGAGTCGTAGGAGCTCCATTTACGTGACAGCCCACCTGCCAGGATAGGGGCCTTGGCCTTTACTCCCGACTATGACAGTGACATCGAACAGGTGGTGGTCCGACCAGTTACAGGGGGAAATGATTGGACTGGAGAGTACTAGGTTATGTGTCCAGATATGGTTGAGAATGTGGCCCTTGATGTGAGTGGGTACATTAATTTTTTGAGCCAGATTAAGACTGGTTAGAGCTTTGAATAGTTCCGTGGCGTGCGGTCCAGCTCGGTCATCATCAAACCAGTAATTGAAATCACTGAAGAAAGCAACTCTGGTGTGGTACGTCATCAAGTTTACCATCTGTTTGCTCAGGGAGATGGGGAACGAGGGCATAGCCTGAGGGGGACGGTAAAGGAGTATAAGCGCAAGAACACCTGCATTGGTATCAAGATTGATCAATAGGTTATCCACCTCTGGCAGAGCCAGAGAGGCAGTGGCGATTAATTTGAGGTTTTTCTGTATGATGGCTGCTACCCCACCCCCAGGACGACTTGACGATCGATTGGCGTTAAGGATGTAGTAGTCTGGGGGGAGGGCCGCCAGAATTTCCGGGTGGGAGTCTGAAGTGAGCCATGTTTCAGTGACCAGTAGCACATCTGGTCTTTCAGTGGTCAGTAAGATGAATATATCTAGCTGGTGTTTAACCATAGAGCGCGTGTTGAGGTACAGTACCCGGAGAGACTTGTCTTTCCTTGTTGCCTGTGCCTGCGAGGTGTTAGGGGGAGGGCTGGTAGCCTCGCGCTCACTGCTGGCAGGGGAGCTGCGTGGAATACCCAAGGACAGGATTTGCTCAGACACGCCAGGGGGGAGCGGTATATGGGAGGCCTGCAGCTCTCTGAGTACCATAGCAGGGTAGGAGAGGAGTTGCGCAGAGCTCCTGGCCCCTGGGCCCGGCCTGGCGCGGACGGGCGCAGACGGGCTTGCCTTTGGTGCGCCTTTGGCGCGCCCGCTGCGCTCCAATGGGGATGATTGCATTTGGCCTAAACGTCCCACCTCCAGGCTCTGCCCCTTGAAGGCCGATTGGCTGAGGCCTGAGGGGAGTGAGCGGGGGGAGTGTTAGCAAGAGCTTAGGGATCGCGATTCGAGGAGGAAGGTGAGAGGTGGCAAATTTTAAAAAGCACACAGTTTTAAAAAGTTTCACACAAATTCCGCTTTCAATTTGTCCAAATGCGCGCCTTATTCAATCAAAGCAACGCAGTAGCAGCGAGCAGCGCGCACAGCATTCAGCAATTGCCGGCTTACTGCGGGGGCTGGCTTTTATCTAACGTCCCACCTCCAGGCTCCGCCCCTTGAAGGCCAATTGGCTGAGGCCTGAGGGGAGTGAGCGGGGGAGTGTTAACAAGAGCTTAGGGATCGCGATTCGAGGAGGAAGGTGAGTGAGGTGGCAACATTTTAAGAACACAGTTTTAAAAAGTTTCACACAAATTCCGCTTTCAATTTGTCCAAACACGCGCCTTATTCAATCAAAGCAACGCGGTAGCAGCGAGCAGCGCGCACAGCATTCAGCAAACTCCGTCAAGTCTCGCTGGACTCGGCCCAACAGCTGTGGCGGTCGTCTGTGGTGCGGATCTACAGATGGGGGGACAAAAACGGAAAGCTACTACACAACTTAGTCTCCTATCCTCGGGTTAACCGCGTTATCCCGGAGATCCGCATGCCGGACGGCACCCTCCTGACGTCGTCTGGGGCTATAGCAGGAGCCTTCGCCGACTTCTACACCCTTCTTTATACGGCGCGCTCACCTGAGGCGCTTCTGTCGACCCTGCTGGGCAGGACTGGTGCCAGTCTACCCTCCCTTGCTCCAGAAGATACGGCGGCCCTAGAGAGGCCCTTCACAGGAGGAGGTCCTGGAGGCTATCCCCTTACTGAACAGTGGCAAGACCCCAGGCCCAGACGGATTCCCCCTGGAGTTCTATGCGGCCTTCCGGTACACCTTGGCCCCCCACCTGAGTTGAGTTGAGTTGAGGGAGAATTTGTATAGCGCTACTTTACCCATAGGCGCTAAAGATGAAAAAGGAAAGCTGTGTGAGGGAAAAGAGGGGAGGAAGGTCAATGGTAGGCCTCCATGAAAAGCCAGGTCTTCAAAGCCTTTCAGAAGAGAGGGTGAGAGGTGAGTTACTTAATCTCAGCCAGAAGAGTATTCCAAATGTTAGGAGCACGGGAGCTGAAGGCTCTGTCGCCCCATCTGACTTTGTTGGTTTTAGGAACAGACAAAAGTTGTTTATTGGCTGAGCGAAGTGCCCTGCCGGGGACGTAAGGGGTCACCAAGGGTTTGATGTCTTCAGAGCCAAGCCCGTGCAATGCACGATGGGTGAGACACAGAACCTTGAACTGTATTCTGGCCTGGTTAGGAAGCCAATGAAGGCCCTTCCTAATAGAGGTGGCTGAGGCAAACCTCGGGGCATCAGCAACAAACCGAGCTGCTGCGTTTTGTACTGTTTGTAAACGCTGTATCTGGGATTTATTGATTCCAAGGTACAACGAGTTACAGTAATCTAGCCTTGAGGAAATTAGGGCCACCGTAACCAGTTTACGGGCATCGGTGGAAAGATAGTGTACTAATTTCCTCAAGGTACTAAGAACACCACAACAGGTGGAGGTCGTCCTGCTGACCTGTTTTTGGAAGGAGAGCTTGGTATCAAAAATAACACCTAAATTCCGAGCAGACTGGGAGGGCACTGGACAGGCTCCAAGGGAGGGAGGCCACCAGTTCATTGACCAGATCTCCTCCTTGCCTCCGAAGATCAGCACCTCCGTTTTTTCCCCATTCAATTTAAGGGAATTCCTCACCATCCAATTTGCAACCGCTTCCAAGCAGTTCTTAAAGTTTTGGGCTGTAATATCAGCAGTTTGAGAAAGAGAGACCATAATATGAGTGTCATCAGCATAGGAGAGAACTTCCAGCCCAAAAGATCTTACAAGCCTGGCCAGAGGTGTAACATAAATGTTAAAGAGTGTGGGGCTCAGGGACGAGCCCTGAGGCACTCCGCACTGTACAGGTTTAGCTGGGGAAAGGAAGTCACCCAGCTTGACCCTCTGTGCACGGCCATCCAGGAAAGATTTCAAAAGACTAAGTGCCGGTCTGTCCACTCCTATCTCCTTGAGCCGTTCGGCTAAGATGGAGGGGGATAGGGTGTCGAAGGCAGCAGTAAGGTCGAGCAGGACCAGAAGAGTAGCCTGGCCACTGTCGACCTTAGCACGAATGTTATTGGTGACGACTGTCAGAGCGGACTTGGTACAGTGAGACCTGCGAAAGCCGTGCTGGGAGGGATCAAGAAGGCTGGAGTTCTCCAAGATGGCACTCAGATGGTGATTTAAGTGGGCCTCTAGCATTTTTGCGGGTGCTGGGAGTAATGAGATAGGCCGAATTTTTTTTAGGATCCAACGAGGCCTTTTTAAGAAGGGGCTTAACTATGGCCATTTTCCAGGGGGTCGGAAAAGCACCTTGTTGGATAGCCAGATTAATGACTTCCAGGAACGCAGGGAGTAGAACATCTCTGCACTCTTTGAAGACCTTCAGAGGACATGGATCGAGGGCAGAACCTGATTTAAGCCTATCTAAATGCACATTAAGTTGATCTAGAGTGATCAGGGGGAAAGTAAAAGAGCTACCCTGTGGTGACTCTGTAGGGTCTTCTGTGACAAGATATGGCAGTGGGGCAGGGGGGGATCCTAAGTCTTGGTTAAGAGCTTCTAAGCTAGAGTGAATGTCAGCTATCTTTGTGTGGAAAAAGGTCGATATCTGGTCACAAAGCTCCTGGGTTTCTGTTACCGGATTAGGGGATTGCAGAGCCGACAGAAAGTCAACAATTTTGAACAGTTCCCTAGAGGAGCTGAGGGAGGCAGTCAGTTTAGAAAAATGTAGTTTCTTTTCTGCAAGAACCGCAGTTTTGTAGTCTTTGAGTAGGAGTTTGTGTTTATTCTTTTCATCTGGATCTAGATTGACTCTCCAGAGCCTCTCTTGTCTCCTACATCCCTGCCTCAGTGACCTGAGAGTATCGGAGTACCAAGGGGCCGAGGGGCGCTTCCTAGCAGAACAAGTCTGTTTGACCGGGGCCAGTTTATCCACCGCTTTTAGAATAGCATTATGCAGATCAGAAGCTGCAGAGTCAATATCATTTGCTAGTGATTGGCGTTGGCTGGGCAAAAGGGGAGCTAATAGATAGCTATTTATCCCTCTGAAGTTTCTTTTGGGTTCCCACTTACAGGGGTCTGCTAAGGAGGTAGGGAGGCTGGAGTATGTAAAGTCCAGAGGGATGGCCATGTGGTCTGACCAGGACAGAGGAAGGGGGATCCCAGTCTCCACCCTGGGGTCATTGGTAAAGACCCCATCCAGGGTGTGACCGGCTAAGTGTGTGGGGCCCTCTACTATCTGGTTTAGACCAAAAGAAGCAAAAGAGTCCATCAGGGAAGCAGTGTCTGTGGAATCCTCTATATCTAAATGAAAATTAAAATCTCCAAGAATGGTGAAGTTGGGTCTGTCAATGTAGGGTTCGAGCAGCTTAAGAAGCTTCTGAACGAAAGGAGGCCGGGGGCCAGGGACCCTGTAGATCAAGATCCCCGCTCTCTTCCATCACATGGTTGAGCAGGGCTCCTTTCCCCCCCGAGTCGGACCTGGCCACGATTGTGGTTATTCCCAAGACCCATCCGCCCTCTGTGAACTGCGCAGACTTCCGCCCCATCTCCCTTATCAACATAGAAATCAAGCTCTTCACCACCCTACTGGCCCAGCGGCTTCAGCCCCTCCTGAGGGACCTGGTTCCTCCATACCAGTGTGGTTTCATGCCGGCCAGAGGTACTCGCCGCGGAATCCGCCGCCTCCACTTAGCCCTGGCCCACCGCTCCCGCCTATCGCCCTACCTGGCCCTCCTCTTTCTTGACTTTGAGAAAGCTTTCGATAAGGTGGGCTGGGACTACCTACAAGATGTCCTGGAGGAGATTGGCTTCGGTCCTCAGTTCTGCAGCTATGTTTGGGTCCTTTACGCGAGCCCCAGGGCCCGAGAGTTCATCAAAGGGACGCTCTCGGAGGCATTCCCGATATGTAGAGGCACGCGCCAGTGGTGTTCCCTGTCTCCACTCCTGTTCGCGTTAGCGATGGAGCCCCTGGCGACACTCATCCGGCACGATGACCTCGTCCAGGGGTGGGCCTGGAACGAGAGCCACATCGATAAGATAGCCCTCTACGCTGACCATGTGCTCCTATACTTGGCAGATCCGGCGGTCTCGGGCCGAGGTGTCTGCAGCTTCTTCTGGACTTCAAAGAGTCTCCGGGGTTCGGCTCAATACGGCCAATTCCACCCTGTTCCCGCTGCACCCCTCCCGGGAATGTTTTGACTGGCAGTCATCCATCCCTCTCAGACGTCACTCGGTCAAATATTTGGGGATATGGGTGGCTCTGTTGCCGGAGCTAGAGTGGGCACTAAACGTAACGCCCCTGGTCACCCGAATGCGCTCTGACCTGAAGAGATGGCAATCCCTTCCTCTCAATCCCCTGGGACGAGGTGCACTGCTCAAAATGATGGTCCTCCCCCGTTTTCTATACATTCTACAAAATATTTCCTTCCCCCTCCCCCACTCCTGGTTTCGAGAGCTGGATGGAACCCTCTCCAGGTTCCTCTGGAATGTAGGGCGATTGCGTATCTCCCTTGCACACTGCCGCATTTCCCCCTTCGATGGGGGCCTGGGGATAACTCATTTTTACCTCTACTACCTCGCCACCAGGCTGATCGTCATCCACGATTGGTACACGGGCGGCTGGTCCGACCCGGCTGTAGGAAGGTGGATACCTGACTATGGTTACCCCCAACTTTTTGCCTGGTGTTTTGCTGGTTTTTCGACTTAGTTGACCTGGGACCCTGTTATTCAGGGCCCCAGGCCTACTGCTCTCTCTGTAAAATGGATTCCATGTACCTTAGGTACATATCTAATTGGATACTGAGTCACCTTATCAGTCCCTAGGGGCACACGCAGGGCTGCCCCCTTTCACCTCTCCTGTTTGCCCTGGCGATGGAACCTCTGGGGTCCCTGGTGCGGGCTGACGCTGGCATTAGGGGCTGGGAGTGGCCCAATACCAACACGGACAAGATTGCGTTATATGCGGATGATGTTTTGCTATTTCTGGCCGACCCTGCTTCCTCAGGGTCACGCTGTCTCCAGTTGTTGCAGGCGTTTGGGCAAGCCTTGAGTCTTCGGATGAACCCTGGGAAGTCAGTCTTGATCCCGCTTCACCTGTCGAGGGACTGCTACGACTGGCAGTCTAATATTCCCCTCCGACGCAACTCCTTTAAAATTCTGGGAATATGGATTACTCTGCTCCCAGAGCTGGGTTGGTCCCTCAATGTAACCCCACTGGTCAACAAGCATTTGCAATGCAATAGGTCTCGCATTAGGAAAGTTTGAGCTATTGGTATTGTAAATGACAAATATTTATTTATGTGTTGGTTTTGAAAATAGCGAAAATAATAGCTTTGTCATTTACAATGCTAATAGTTTTAACTTTCACAAATGTGACACCTAAAGCATTTGTAATGCAATATGTGTTGTATTTATGTGGGTTAGATGTATTAATATTACAAATATCAATGGCTTTTAATTTTTTTTAATACTTAATACTTAAATAAAAGTTATTGTAATTTATAATGGCAATAGCTTAAACTTTTATAAATAACTTTTGTGAAGACTATGTTCAGTGTATTTTATTGTGACGAAAATTCAAGAACAGAAGTGACATATTAACATCTTTTTGTGACATTTGTAATAAAGCTTGAAATATTGAGAGAACATATTTGAACTAGTTGTTGTTGAATGGTTGCACAGATTGATGCTGTGGTGGCGACGAGTGATGCTGTGGTGGCGACGAGTGATGCTGTGGGGTTCAGTGATGCTGTGGGGTTCAGTGATGCTGGGGCGTTCAGTGATGCTGTGGCGTTCAGTAATGCTGTGGTAGTGCATAGTGATATTGTGGTTGTTAGACCTGTCTGGCTTCTTGGCGAAGTCCCTCCTAATTTTTATTTATTTTGTCCCCTTTTTGCCCCTCAAACCCTTATTAATTTTTGTGTCTACTGACTTTTTGTAGGTGTTGGCCAGGGGGATAGGTGTTCCCTCTCCCCCTCATAGTTTTTTACCTCAGGTCCAGAGGCCTGTTCTGACAGGAAAGTTGGCACCACCTAAAATGGTGGCCACCAACTGCCCCAACTGTCACCAACAGAACTTGTCCATAGCCTAACATAGGGCATTCCAGAACCTTCTGGTCCATTCTGGACCACTGAAGGGCAGCCTATATAAGGCGGAATGCGGGGCAGCCATTTTGTCTACCTGTGGAAGTCAGCTGGAGGACAGGCTGTAGCCAAGGGTGGGAGAGGTTAGACATAGGGTTGACCTCCTAGATAGGGAAGCTGCCTTGGGTTGTCACCTCAAAATCCCCCTTTTGGGTTATTTGTCCTGACCCCGCTGTGAAGGATTACTGGAGACCCTGGGCGCCTAGCTTGCCCCTTTTCTAAATCAGGGAGGGGAAGAATTAAGGAGAAGGAGACTGCAGCCTGCGGGGTGTGGTCCTCTGCCCAGTTAGAGAGTGTGGTGGAAAGTGTACCCTTACCCCAGCCACAGTCCAGAGACTGGTAAATGCTCTAAGATTATCTCTTACATCGAAATCCCCTGGAGCGTCATCTCTCACCTGCTGTGGTGGAGCGCCACTGAGGAGAGCCAAGAGAGATCGGGCTGTTCCGCCCTTTCACTCCCCAGTTCAGTGTGGAGAGCGGCGTCGCTGTGGACCCGAATCTGCCAGCCCTGAGGTGAGGAATCGGCTTGTGGTGGTTGCCCCGGTCCTGGGAGTGAGAGGAGGCGCCGTCGCGAGTGCGCGATCTCCAGGAAGGAGACGCTGCTCCCTCGCACATGCCCCAGCGCTGTGACATCCCGAGTGCAGGAGGGGCCTAGGGTCGAGCAGGCCCGTGTGGACGCCTTCTTCCGCTGACGTGCGCAGGGCCGAGGAGAGCAGTGCCAGGGCGAGCGCTACTGCGCAGGGCCAAGGAGAGCAGTGCCAGGGCGAGCGCTACTGCGCAGGATCAAGGGAGAAGCGGCCCCGCCGAGCACCGGAAGGAGCGCCGGCCGTCGAGGGAGCACCTTTGTGAGGAGAGGCGCCGGGGAAGATTGTGAGGAGCGCCGAGTGATCCTGTCTTCTCCTCCTGCTCGAGCGCCACACTGAAGAGCTGGCTCGAGCAGGGAGGGGGAGCTAAGAGGCCCAGAAGGGGCCTGGGGGCATCGTGAATCGGTCCCTGACACCCCTTAAGTGGGAGACCCACCGAGGAGTTGGCCCACACCCAATAACACCGAGGAGACCCCTGAGGTGAAGAGAGCCTCTGCAACCTCGGTTCCTAGCCCCTCCTTTTCTGTGTCACCTTTCCCTCTTGGCGCAGGACCACTTCTACAACAGCTGAAAACAAGTAAGGAGGTGTACTAGAAAGGGGGAGAGTGGCACTAATGGTCAACTGGAAATAACTCACATCCTATTAATTGCCACAGCTGAGTGACACACAGGAGGGAGTAACTTGAAGGGATCATCAACAACTGTGTAATAGGAAGTGAGGGGGGTTGGTGTTGGGAGAGACCATTATTGGGCACAATACAGTAATCAGTTGTATTTACTCCTGGGGTCTTATGAAATGCAGAATTGAAGTGGGAGTCTACTGTGTTATGATTAATTCATTGATAAGTGTATTGTTTTATTGAACAAGATTCTAGTAGAGTGATAATTAGCCTGATTGATTCTAAGGTACAGTTATCCTAATGCACAATTGCAATAGGAGCTCAAAGATATAACAACTGCTTGAAAGACAACGTGATAATCTGCTAGTAAGTTCAAAAGTGTAACTGCTGATTCTAGAAATGCCTTGAAATGTTTTGAACTATTTATATGTGAGCTACTGATATTTGACACCAAAGAGCATATTATTTTTATATAAAGCAGCACGTATTTTCATATAATTTTGGTGTAGTGTTTTCTTTTTGAGTGTTATTGCGTGGAATTACTTTTGGGTGGTCTGCAACCTTTACACTGTGCCTCTGTTATGCTAGTCTTGCCCTAGGCCAGGCTACCTAATTCCAACATATTGGTGCCTAGCGGTGGGATTGCGGACTTGGTTGCAGCTACTTACTAGTAATTTGGCGTAATACACCCAACCTACACCAGGAGTTTTCTCCTTGCGGCCCTCCCAATTAGTCTTTTTGTTTTTTCTAAATTTATTCCTGGTGGTGGGTGGAGTTGGCTTAAGGTTGCCCTTGCCCCTTTGAAATTTCTGGTGTGTATCTAGGTTTGCCAGACTCACAATGGAGTTTGCAGTGGAAAACCTGGAAGTCTATTCCGTGCCCCAATTGAGAATGTTCTGCCAACAAATGGGGGTCTTTTTCAAACATGGTGCCAGGAAGGGGGAGCTCCAGACTAGCCTTAGGGCCTGGGTGGAGGCACACCAAGAGACAAAGGAGGAGGATGAAGAGGGTGACCAGGACACGGTGGGGGAGGTAGAAGACTTATTTCGCCATGAGGGGGAAAACTTACTCACCGGACCAGTGTCCTATTCCAGAAAGGGCAGTAGCATCTCTGGGAAAAGCCTAACGGAAGCCGAGCTCACCGATAGGAGGGAGAAAAGACAGCTAAAGTGGGAGTTGGCTAAGTTGGAGCAGGAGAAAGAGGAGAGGAGGATGGTCCACGAGTTTAGACTGAAGGAACTGGAGCTCCAAAGTCTGCAACGGGGGTCCTCTCCTGTTAGGAATGGTGGCAGCGAACCGAAAGAGTCAGCCAGGGAGACCAAACCCTATATCCCAAAGGACCTGATAGCGAGCTTCAGTCAGGGGGACGATGTAGCTAAGTGGCTGGCCGCTTATGAGGTTTCTCTGAAGGTTCATGGAGTGCAGGAGAAGCACTGGGGGGTAGTTTGTACAAGTACATGCCTCCTGCTGGTCGGGACACCTTGCTGGCCCTGGATCCAGAGGAACAGACAAACTACCCCACCATGAAGCTGGCGTTATTGAGGAAGTTCGGGCTCACCCCAGAAAGGTACCGACAGAAGTTCAGGGGAAGCCACAAGATGGGTACTCAGAACTGGGTGGACTTCCTTGATTACGCCAGAAAGGCCTTAGAGGGTTGGGTCAAGGGCAGTGAGGTAAAGGATTATGAGGGGCTGTACGATCTGTTTTTGAGAGAACACCTCCTCGAGAAATGTTTTCCCGAGCTGCGCCAACACCTGGTAGACAGCAAGCTGACCAATCCCCGGAAGCTTGCAGAGGAGGCGGACATCTGGACAAGTACCCGGGTGTCCACCAAGGGGACTGGAGGGGAATCTCAAAAAGCCGGACAGGGCGCCCCCCAGAAGAAGGAGGGGGGGGAGAAAAAGAAAGAGTTCTCTAAAGGTCCCCAAAATAACTTCCAAGGGAAGGGAGCAGGTTTCACCCCTAGGGCAAACCCGCCCCGGAACCCTCATCCTGGCCAGAGCCAGCAGCCCAGGGTTCTCCACTGTTTTGAATGCGGTGGCGTTGGACATTATAAGGGAGATGTCAGATGCCCAAAGAGACCACCCCCTCCCACCGGAGGAAAGTCACCGGGAGTAGCTAGTGTAGCGCTCGGGGAGGAGATGCCCTTAGATAAGGGGGGTGAGTGGGCGGGTGTCACCTTAGTGTCCCTGGGAGAGCGGGAGATGGTGCCAAAGATCCAGGTGCCCCCAAATACTACAAAGTATGGGCAATGGGTTACCATCAATGGCCAGAGAGGGGAGGCTCTGAGGAATACAGGAGCCAGCATGACTATGGTGAGAAGTCAGCTGGTGTCCCCAGAGCAGGTTGTTCCTAATGTACTCCACCCCGCCGCGATGGCTGACGGCAGAATGGGCCACTATCCAGTGGCTGAGGTTCCCTTTGAGTGGGAGGGGGTTGCAGGTTCACTTCGAGTTGCCGTAAGCCCTGCCGTGCCAGTCGATTGTCTGTTGGGGAATGACATGGAACACAACACTTGGAGAGAGGTGGAATACCGGACGCATTCTGCGATGCTGGGTACACCTGACTGGGCCTGTGTCAGCACACGGTCTGCGACTGCCCGGAGAGGGAGTTCGCCTGGGTTGGAGCCTGGAACAATGGCCCAACCCGCTGCTAAGAAGGGACAGACCCGGAGACAGAGAAAGCCTGCTCCGGCTTCCACACCCCATGAGACAGATCGGCCACCTGCGGTGGTGGACCAGGAGTCCGTGGAGGGGGAAGTAGACTCTCTGGAGGATTTACCCATCCCTGCGGAGTGGCATGTGGAGGGAGGTCCTACCAGAGAGGAATTCTGTAAGGGGCAGAGGGAGTGCCCCACCCTTGAGGGACTGAGGCGACAGGCTGAAGCCCAAGCAGCAGGTGATGTTACGGGACATTACCATATTTACTGGGAGGATGGACTCCTCTACAGTGAACCCAAGGTACCCTCGCCTGGTTCATCGAGGGCCTTGGTAGTCCCGCAACAGTACCGAGCCTTTCTTTTGGAATTGGCTCATGCCATACCCCTGGCAGGACACTTAGGCCAGGACAAGACCTTTGCACGGCTTGTTCTCCACTTTTACTGGCCTCAGATGAAAGCGGCGTCCAACACATACTGTAGGACATGTGTAACCTGCCAGGCCAGTGGGAAAACAGGGGTGAAGCTAAAAGCTCCCCTGGAACCACTTCCAGTCGTTAGCACCCCCTTTGAGAGGGTGGGCATCGACATTGTAGGGCCTTTGGATCCACCAACAGCAGCTGGTCACAGGTTTATCCTGGTACTGGTGGATCATGCCACACGGTACCCAGAGGCAATACCTCTGAGGACAGTCACTGCACCTGTAGTGGCAAGAGCCCTAATGGGAATCTTTACCCGAGTGGGATTTCCCAAGGAAGTTGTGTCCGACAGGGGGACCAACTTCCTGTCAGCTTACATGCGGGCAATGTGGAAGGAGTGTGGAGTGACCTACCGGTTCACCACTCCTTATCACCCCCAGTCGAATGGACTGGTTGAGAGGTTCAATAAGACCTTGAAGGGCATGATCAGAAGTCTGCCCGAGAGCCTGCGGAGGAAATGGGATGTCCTCCTACCCTGTTTACTCTTTTCCTACAGGGAAGTGCCCCAGAAGGGAGTGGGCTTCAGCCCCTTTGAGCTTCTGTATGGGCACCCTGTACGCGGTCCTCTCAGCCTGGTGAAGGATGGTTGGGAGAAATCTCCCAGGAAACCCCCCCAGGATGTGGTGAGCTACATGCTGGCCTTCAGGAGCCAAATGGCGAAGTTGTGGAAGCAAGCTTCTGACAACTTGGAGGCCAGCCAGGCAGTCATGAAGGAGTGGTACGACCACAATGCTCACCAGGTGGAACTGGAGCCTGGACAGAAAGTGTGGGTGATGGAGCCTGGAGAGCTTAGCGCCCTCCAGGATCGCTGGACAGGCCCCTTTGAGGTGTTGGAGAAGAAGGGTAAGGCCACATACCTGGTGGACCTTAAGACCCCTCGACAGCCCCTACGGGTGCTGCATGCCAACCGACTCAAGCCCCACCATGAGAGTCCCGAGGTCATGCTGATGATGGTGACTGACGGGGGAGAGGAAGCGGAAAGCGAACCTCTCCCAGATCTCTTTTCGTCCCAAGAGAAGGATGGGTCAGTGGAGGGAGTGAATCTCTCTCCTACTCTCACTCCTGAGCAACGGGAGGACTGCCGCCAGATACTGGAGCAGTACTCTTCATTGTTCTCCCTTGTCCCGGGAAGGACCCACCTGTGTACCCATGATGTGGACACAGGAGACAGCCCACCAGTGAAGTCCAAGACCTACCGGCTGTCTGACAAGGTGAAGGCTAGCATACATGGAGAAGTTGCCAAGATGCTAGAGCTGGGAGTAATTGAACCTTCCAACAGCCCTTGGTCCAGTCCGGTGGTGCTCGTGCCAAAAGCCGCACCACCAGGCACCACACCTGAACTGAGGTTCTGTGTGGATTACCGAGGACTGAATTCAGTGACAAGGACTGATGCTCATCCGATCCCTAGGGCGGATGAATTGATTGACCGGCTAGGAGCTGCCCAATATCTGAGTACCTTTGACCTCACTTCAGGGTACTGGCAGATCTCCTTGACAGATGGAGCAAGGGAAAGGTCAGCCTTCTCCACGCCCGAGGGACACTACCAGTTCTGTGTGATGCCCTTTGGGCTCAAGAACGCCCCTGCCACATTTCAGCGGCTGGTGAACCAGGTCCTCTCTGGAATGGAGAGTTTCTCTGCTGCTTACTTGGATGACATTGCTGTCTTCAGTAGCAGCTGGGAGGACCATCTGCAGCATTTGCAGGCCGTTCTCCAGGCCCTGAGACAAGCTGGATTGACCATCAAAGCCAGCAAATGCCAGATTGGGCAGGGGTCGGTTGTGTACCTTGGACACTTGGTGGGTAGGGGGACTGTGCAGCCCCTGCAGGCGAAGATTGAGGCAATCATGGCCTGGGAACCCCCCAAGACACAGACTGAGGTCCGAGCTTTCCTGGGCCTCACAGGATACTACCGTCGCTTTGTGAAGGGGTATGGCACTATTGTAGCGCCCCTCACAGAGCTCACCTCCAAGAAACAACCTCGACGGGTAGTTTGGACAAAGGCTTGTCAGCAAGCCTTTGAAAAATTAAAACAGGCAATGTGTGCGGCACCGGTCCTGAGGGCCCCAGACTTCTCCAAGGAGTTCATTGTCCAAACAGATGCATCAGAACATGGCATTGGGGCAGTGTTATCGCAACTCAATGAAGAGGGTCTGGATCAACCTGTAGTCTTCTTATCCAGGAGGCTGCTTCCCCGGGAACAGAAGTGGAGTGCCATTGAGAGGGAAGCTTTTGCGGTGGTGTGGGCTCTGAAGAAGCTGCGGCCATACCTCTTTGGCTCGCACTTCCTGGTTCAGACTGACCACCGACCCCTTCGTTGGCTGATGCAGATGAAGGGGGAAAATCCCAAGTTGTTGAGGTGGTCCATCTCCCTACAGGGAATGGACTTTCGGGTGGAACATCGGCCTGGAGTGGACCACGCCAATGCAGACGGTCTCTCCAGGTATTTCCGCCTTAGTGATGAGGACTCCCAAGGGGTTGGGTAGTTCTCCCCACTTTCAGCTGGGGGGGACGCGTGTTAGACCTGTCCCTCCTAATTTTTATTTATTTTGTCCCCTTTTTGCCCCTCAAACCCTTATTAATTTTTGTGTCTACTGACTTTTTGTAGGTGTTGGCCAGGGGGATAGGTGTTCCCTCTCCCCCTCATAGTTTTTTACCTCAGGTCCAGAGGCCTGTTCTGACAGGAAAGTTGGCACCACCTAAAATGGTGGCCACCAACTGCCCCAACTGTCACCAACAGAACTTGGCCATAGCCTAACATAGGGCATTCCAGAACCTTCTGGTCCATTCTGGACCACTGAAGGGCAGCCTATATAAGGCGGAATGCGGGGCAGCCATTTTGTCTACCTGTGGAAGTCAGCTGGAGGACAGGCTGTAGCCAAGGGTGGGAGAGGTTAGACATAGGGTTGACCTCCTAGATAGGGAAGCTGCCTTGGGTTGTCACCTCAAAATCCCCCTTTTGGGTTATTTGTCCTGACCCCGCTGTGAAGGATTACTGGAGACCCTGGGCGCCTAGCTTGCCCCTTTTCTAAATCAGGGAGGGGAAGAATTAAGGAGAAGGAGACTGCAGCCTGCGGGGTGTGGTCCTCTGCCCAGTTAGAGAGTGTGGTGGAAAGTGTACCCTTACCCCAGCCACAGTCCAGAGACTGGTAAATGCTCTAAGATTATCTCTTACATCGAAATCCCCTGGAGCGTCATCTCTCACCTGCTGTGGTGGAGCGCCACTGAGGAGAGCCAAGAGAGATCGGGCTGTTCCGCCCTTTCACTCCCCAGTTCAGTGTGGAGAGCGGCGTCGCTGTGGACCCGAATGTGCCAGCCCTGAGGTGAGGAATCGGCTTGTGGTGGTTGCCCCGGTCCTGGGAGTGAGAGGAGGCGCCGTCGCGAGTGCGCGATCTCCAGGAAGGAGACGCTGCTCCCTCGCGCATGCCCCAGCGCTGTGACATCCCGAGTGCAGGAGGGGCCTAGGGTCGAGCAGGCCCGGGTGGACGCCTTCTTCCGCTGACGTGCGCAGGGCCGAGGAGAGCAGTGCCAGGGCGAGCGCTACTGCGCAGGGCCAAGGAGAGCAGTGCCAGGGCGAGCGCTACTGCGCAGGATCAAGGGAGAAGCGGCCCCGCCGAGCACCGGAAGGAGCGCCGGCCGTCGAGGGAGCACCTTTGTGAGGAGAGGCGCCGGGGAAGATTGTGAGGAGCGCCGAGTGATCCTGTCTTCTCCTCCTGCTCGAGCGCCACACTGAAGAGCTGGCTCGAGCAGGGAGGGGGAGCTAAGAGGCCCAGAAGGGGCCTGGGGGCATCGTGAATCGGTCCCTGACACCCCTTAAGTGGGAGACCCACCGAGGAGTTGGCCCACACCCAATAACACCGAGGAGACCCCTGAGGTGAAGAGAGCCTCTGCAACCTCGGTTCCTAGCCCCTCCTTTTCTGTGTCACCTTTCCCTCTTGGCGCAGGACCACTTCTACAACAGCTGAAAACAAGTAAGGCGGTGTACTAGAAAGGGGGAGAGTGGCACTAATGGTCAACTGGAAATAACTCACATCCTATTAATTGCCACAGCTGAGTGACACACAGGAGGGAGTAACTTGAAGGGATCATCAACAACTGTGTAATAGGAAGTGAGGGGGGTTGGTGTTGGGAGAGACCATTATTGGGCACAATACAGTAATCAGTTGTATTTACTCCTGGGGTCTTATGAAATGCAGAATTGAAGTGGGAGTCTACTGTGTTATGATTAATTCATTGATAAGTGTATTGTTTTATTGAACAAGATTCTAGTAGAGTGATAATTAGCCTGATTGATTCTAAGGTACAGTTATCCTAATGTACAATTGCAATAGGAGCTCAAAGATATAACAACTGCTTGAAAGACAACGTGATAATCTGCTAGTAAGTTCAAAAGTGTAACTGCTGATTCTAGAAATGCCTTGAAATGTTTTGAACTATTTATATGTGAGCTACTGATATTTGACACCAAAGAGCATATTATTTTTATATAAAGCAGCACGTATTTTCATATAATTTTGGTGTAGTGTTTTCTTTTTGAGTGTTATTGCGTGGAATTACTTTTGGGTGGTCTGCAACCTTTACACTGTGCCTCTGTTATGCTAGTCTTGCCCTAGGCCAGGCTACCTAATTCCAACAGTGGTGCCCCTGAGTAATGCAGTGGTGATGCGATAGATAGAGTGAGTGCGATAGATAGACAGAGGGAGGGCGATAGATAGATAGAGGGAGGGCGATAGATAGAGGGAGGGCGATAGATAGAGTGAGGGCGATAGATAGATAGATAGATAGATAGATAGATAGATAGATAGATAGATAGATGGCGATAGATAGATAGAGGGAGGGCGATAGATAGATAGAGGGAGGGCGATAGATAGAGGGAGAGCGATAGAGTGAGGGCGATAGATAGATAGATAGATAGATAGATAGATAGATAGATAGATAGATAGATAGATAGATAGATAGATAGATAGATAGGGTGATCGATAGATAGATAGATAGATAGATAGATAGATAGATAGATAGATAGAT
Organism: Lissotriton vulgaris; assembly: GCF_964263255.1. NCBI lineage: Eukaryota > Metazoa > Chordata > Amphibia > Caudata > Salamandridae > Lissotriton > Lissotriton vulgaris. Next base: position 617,863,621 of record NC_141695.1, on the reverse strand, counting down.
AGATAGATAGATAGATAGATAGATAGATAGATAGATAGATAGATAGATAGATAGATAGATAGAGTGAGGGCGATAGATAGATAGATGGATAGATAGATAGATAGATAGATAGATAGATAGATAGATAGATAGATAGATAGATAGATGGCGATAGATAGAGGGAGGGTGATAGGTAGATAGAGTGAGGGCAATAGATGGATGGATAGATAGATCGATAGATAGAGTGAGGGCGATAGGTAGACAGATAGATAGAGTGAGGGCGATAGATAGACAGATAGAGTGAGGGTTATAGATAGACAGATAGAGTGAGGGTGATAGATAGATTGATAGATAGATAGATAGATAGATAGATAGATAGATAGATAGATAGATAGATAGATAGATAGATAGATAGAGTGAGGGTGATAGATAGATAGATAGATAGATAGATAGATAGATAGATAGATAGATAGATAGATAGATAGATAGATAGATAGATAGATAGAGTGAGGGCGATAGATAGAGTTAGTGTGATAGATAGATAGATAGAGGGAGGGCGACAGATAGATAAAGGGAGGGTGATAGGTAGATAGAGTGAGGGCAATAGATGGACGGATAGATAGATCGATAGATAGAGTGAGGGCGATAGGTAGACCGATAGATAGAGTGAGGGCGATAGATAGACAGATATAGTGAGGGCTATAGATAGACAGATAGTGTGAGGGCTATAGATAGACAGATAGTGTGAGGGCGATAGATAGATAGATATAGTGAGGGCGATAGATCGATAGATAGAGTTAGTGCAATAGATAGATAGAGGGAGGGCGATAGATAGAGGGAGGGCGATAGAGTGATGGCGATGGATAGATAGATAGAGTGAGATAGATAGATAGATAGAGTGAGATAGATAGATAGATAGATAGATAGATAGATAGATAGATAGATAGATAGATAGATAGATAGATAGATAGATAGATAGAGTGAGGGTGATAGATAGAGAGATAGAGTGAGGTAGATAGATAGATAGATAGATAGATAGATAGATAGATAGATAGATAGATAGATAGATAGATAGATAGATAGATAGATAGATAGATAGATAGATAGATAGATAGATAGAGAGAGAGAGAGAGAGATAGATAGATAGATAGATAGATAGATAGATAGATAGATAGATAGATAGATAGATAGATAGATAGATAGATAGATAGATAGATAGAGTGAGGGCGATAGATAGATAGAATGAGAGCGATAGAAAGACAGATAGATAGAGTGAGGGCGATAGATAGAGTGAGGGCGATAGATAGAGTGAGGGCCATAGATAGAGTGAGGGAGATAGATGGATGGATAGATAGATCGATAGATAGATAAAGTGAGGAGAGATCATATACTAAAAAAGCAAGACTCCTGGTGACCAAACAGGAGCTTGAATGTTATATATTTGGCTGTAGCACTTAAATTAAAATGCAGTTCATTTAACTAAGATTACCCCTTACTAGAAGGTGAGTGCCCTGCTGTGGCGTTTTTACTGGGTTCCAAATATAATGTAAGCATGTAATAACATTGAAGAGGCCTTCAGCATGGCAAATACTAATTGCAAAGCATGTGGTACCCCTTCAAAAACCATATGATTAATGTGGTTTTAGGTGGCCAAATTTCATCTTGTAAATTACTTTTCTTTTAGAATAGAGCAGTCTCTTTGGCACCAGAAGCCTTGCAGACACCCCTTTGGGGAACTGTACTATAATGTAAGAGAGGCGTAAACTATTTCATGCATCACTGAGTGCGATCTCCTGTGTCTCTTCCACAACGTCTTGGGGTGTGCTGGAAGGGAACTCTATGAATCCAACATGACATTCAACGGCCGCAATGGCTTTACAATAACCAATTATTGTGAATTACGTTGTGGTTACTAAAGAGGTTTGGTAACTCCCTGCACCCGTGTGTGTCCACCTCATAAAACTAGTACTATCCTGAAGGAAGGTGAGTTTTGGATGTGATTTGTAACAATTTTAAAAATAAAAGAACTATGGAAAAAGTAACCATGAGCCTCTCTCCCTCTAACAACATACAGCGCTATTACAATTGAAAAGCAGGATTTCTCTTCTCTTATGTTGTAGTAACACAAAAATGTGTCAGCATTAAGTGTTTTCAGTTGTTTTTATGGCGCGGTATGCATCCCTTTAATTAATTTACCACTTGTAGGTAACCCTATTATTCGTGCAATTTCTCACCAACGTGACAACTGGGATGTTACAGGAAACAACTGATACAGGAAGCGCTCTGGCAGGGGTACGTATTATTTATTAGGAGATTGAAATCTCCATCCTGACACAAAGGAAGCCACTCACCCGTGTCTGACACCTCTGCAGAGGCCAGGATAAGGCTATCGGCAGGGAATAGGGGGGTGCAGGAGTATCTGAGTCCGTCCATACAATGGGTTTAGGACCTGGACTCAGAATGCTGGCAGCTTGCTGAAGATTGGCTGTGCAGCGCAGCTATGCACACTGCTGCAAGCGGACGGACCCCTTAACACCAGCTGTCGCTAAGGGGGGCTTGGGGGAGGGCAGCCGACCCCCGGGAGGTCTCCTCCCCCGGGCGGTTTGGGAGATCTGGGTGGGGGGTTTTATTCTAGCAGGTTCCATTGGGCGTTTTTTGGGCTGGTTTTGGTTGTATTGTGCGTTCCCCTATAAATGGGCGGGGCTCCTCGCTCCGGGCACCATTTTAGGCTTGGTGACCTGGTGGCCGGTTGAGCTTAGAATTTTTTGTCTTGTTTCCTTGTGCTTTCTGATTCGTGGTCATGTCTGGTGAGGATTACCGAGTGTTGGAGGCTATTCGCCTACTTAGCGAGGCAGGGCGTTTGGACCTGGTCATTGGCGACCGGGGTCAGACTGAGACCCCGCGCCCCCAGCGGGAGGCCTCTGCGAGGGTGTCGGATGTGGTGGCAGCATGTTACTCTCCGAAACATCGGAGGCAGGATGGGGTAAGTGAACGGGGTCGTTCCAGGACTCGGCGGGCGGGTTCTAGGGCCCGGCGGGGGAGTGATGCTAGTTCTTCTGATCCGGCCGTTTCTTTGGATTCCTCGTTGTTGGAAGTGGCTGGGAAAGGTGGTTTTCCTCCTGTGGAGGGGGAGGTTTCTGAGGTGGGTTTGCGGGAAAGAGCAGCCTCTGCTCCCGTTTTGCGGGGCCGTCGTGCTTCCAGGCAACGTGGTTGCACGCGGCGTTCGGCTTCTGCCTCCGCGGGGGTGGGGACTGACGTCACACAGATGGGGCGGGCGGAGGCCATTTTGGATGTGGTTTCTTTGGCGCAGCAGCCGTTACGGGGTGCTTCAGGTCAGGACATGCAGGAGGTGGTCGCTCCTTTGAGCGTTATACGCCGCCATGTGGTTCAGGTCCCATTAACGGTTGACGGTGGTGCAGTAGGTGTGCCCATCGCGCGTCCTTTGGTATCGAATCCTGGAGTTGGCGGGCCTGAGGGCCGTGGCGTGCTTGTTCTTTCTGTGGGGAGGGATATGCAGAGTCCGTTATTGTTCTCTCCCTCGGGATCTTTTGGGGGGGAAGCTGTGTCCGGGGGTTGCAGTTCTTTGGGGGAGGGGGAATGGGCCCAGATGGGTTTGGGGGAGGGTGTTGGGCGGTCTGACATTCTTATACCTGGTGGGGATTTGGGTGACGCGGGCGGGTCGGTGGGGAGTTACCGCCAGTTGGAGGTGGTGGGAGACCTTCCTATCGGGGGGGTAGTGAGAGGAGAGGATGTTGTTCGGCAACGTGAGGATGGAGAAGGGTCTTTTTATAGGCTGGCGGGGGAGTTTCAGTGTCCTGGTATGAAGGTGGTTTCGGGGCCTGCATCTCGGGGTGCTGTTGCTGTTAGGGGGGTTCAGGATTGGGATGCTCAGGGAACTGCTTCGCGGATTATTCAGGCTGTCTTGGATGGTAGCTCGGATGAGGAGGTTTGTCCGCCGTCTCCTCGGCTTTGCGATGCTTTAAAAAGAAAAGGTGCTGTTAGTTCTGGAAGTTTTATGGTGTCTGGCAGGGGTGGCGGTTTTACTGTTGGCGGTTTGTCTTCTGCACATAGAGTTGGTTTTTGTGAGGGACCCGGCACACCAGTCCGGCCTTTTTCTTTACAGGAAGAAGCTCGACCTACGGCAGCAGACTTGGCAGGGCGGCAGGCAGCCCGGGTACGCCGAGGAGAAGTGCGGGTGGAGCCTAGCGCGGCACGTCCCATACCTTCGAGGGATCCCGCCGTGGCCATCACACGCAGGTTTACTACGACCTCGATGGTCCCAACGAGGGAGTTCAACCTGGGCGGTGCCTCCGGGTCCGGCACGACCTTCCCGTCCTCAGCGGCGGATTCCAGCGTTGTACATGGGAGCGGGTTACGTACGACCTCTCTCGTGCCACGTGGTGGTTATACTACTGGTTTCTCTTTTTCTGGAAGTCAACAGGTTGTCAGTAGTTCTGGTGGGGGGATGTATAGACGAGTTCAGTCGTCCTCCCCGCCTAGGTCCAGAGTGAGGGCTGGTAAGGCCCATGGTCGTTCAAACACGGTGGAGTCAAGGCAGACTTCAGTGGTTGTCCCTGCCCCCCCTCAGTTGGAGGAATCGCTCATTTTAGATTATGATGAAGATAGCCCTGAAGAGGGCGAAGTTCGTGAGTTGGTGTCTGGGGGGGGGCATGTTAATGTTTCTCGTGATATGTTACAGGACCAAGTGGTTCGGAGTCGTGTGGAATCGTCAAGGCCACGAGTGCTCGGCCCCTCGGTGAGGGCTCCTCGGAGGGCGGACGACGGTGCACAGACGGCGTGGAGGACGGAAGCCAGTCAACCGCCTCTTTTACGTCCAGGTGAGAATGTGGTTCAGGCCGTGCGGCCCAATATGGTGTCTATTGGTGTTGGTGTAGATTTAATGTCTACTGAAAAGGATGGCAAATTACATAAAGGACGTGTTGTAAGAGATCAAGGTGTAGGTACAAACGGGGATGATATCAATACAAGTGAAAAGGTGGATAGTAGCACGTCCACTGTTGGTTTGGGCACTACGAAAAATGTACTTCACAGTAAAGAACTTAAAATCAAAAAGTTGCCGTACATGGGTGTTACGAAGCCTTTAGGGGCTCATTTGATGCTCAGTACGAAGGAAAGGATATGGAATGGTGAGTATGTGGAACTGTTGAAATTGCTCCACAGGGAGGTCCGTGCTAAAGAGGGTTCCAAGGAGGAGGAGTTTGAATTGGCAAAACGCCCTAAAGTGCCTTTGACTATAGAAAATTGGACGGCGGCCTTTTTAATTTTTGCCAGCGTCTACTGTGAAAAGTTCCCTGAGCGCTGCGTGTCCTTATTTAAGTACATGGATGTTATCCGTAAGGCTCAGCTAACTAGGAATGATTATGCTTGGGCTCAATATGATGAGGAGTTTAGGGCGCGTATGGCTTGGGATCCTGAGGCGAAATGGGGTGAGTTGGACTCTGACCTTTGGCAGCAAACGATGGGGTCGTCTGCTTCTGGTAAAACCATTTTTACAGCCAGCGGTCTTCCTATAGTATATCGTCCCTTTCAGTCCCGTCCCACCCGGGGAGGGGTGGGGGCCATCTCTGCTACCCAGTCGCCTACCGGCACGTGTTGGGATTTTAATACCGGGACCTGTACTAGACAGTTCTGTAAATTCCGTCACGAATGTTCACAATGTGGGAGGAAGAGTCATCCGTTATCCCGTTGCTGGGGTCCTAGGACTCCAGGGCCTCAGGGTTTTCAACAGAGTTCAGGAACTTTCGTGCCACCACAGCAACCCTCAGCTCCCAGGGGAGGGAAGTCTTCATCCGGTGCTGGGCCCAAAGGCTCGTACGCCGGTTAATGTTACTCGATTGGCCGCTGCTTTACGGGACTACGAGCCTGCCGAGCTGCGGTCGGTCTTGTTGTTGGGTTTTCAGGTGGGGTTTCGTTTGGGGTATGAAGGACCACGTTTAAGACGTTGGTCCAAGAATTTGAAGTCAGCGAGCGAACACCCTGACATTGTACAGTCGAAATTGGACAAGGAAGTAAGTGAGGGTCGAATGGCGGGCCCGTTTGATGATTGGCCTCTGGTGAACCTAATTGTGTCCCCTATTGGTGTAGTCCCCAAGAAGGAGCCTGGTCAGTTCTGGCTCATTCAACACCTATCGTGGCCTGAAGGTGGGTCGGTGAATGATTTCATTGACACTGAAGCTGCATCGGTATCTTATTCATCGGTGGATGTAGCCATGCAGCTGGTTGTCTCTGCGGGCCCTGATGCTCTGATGGCAAAATGCGACATCAAATCCGCATTTCGGCTCCTTCCAGTCCATCCTGAAGACTGGTGTCTTCTGGGCATCCATTTCCTTGGAAAATGGTACGTGGACAAGGCGTTGCCAATGGGCTGTTCCATGTCTTGTGCGTTGTTCGAAACTTTCAGCACATTTCTTCAATGGTGGTTTGCTACACAGAGTGGCCATGACCTTGTCACTCACTATTTGGACGACTACTTTTTTGTGGGTGCTGCCAATTCGTTGGTTTGCCAAGCGGCTCTCACATCGTTTCAATCATTGATGAGTTACTTGGGTGTGCCATTGGCCCCGGAGAAGACCATGGGTCCTTGCGCGACCATGTCTTTTTTGGGGATCGAGCTTGACTCTCATTTGATGCAGGCTCGTCTTCCATTGGACAAGAAACAGAAAATGCTTGAGCTGGTTGGAACTATGTTGGGGAAAGAGAAAGTGTTTGTGAGAGAGATACAGGTTTTGCTGGGACACCTGAATTTTGCCTGCAGAGTGGTTCGGGCGGGTAGGACTTTCTGTAGGCGGTTGGGCAGAGCTTTGTCTGGTCATTCCCTTCCACATCATAGGGTGAGACTGTCTGCGGGGGTGAAAGAGGACTTACGTATGTGGGTCTTCTTCTTACATTCCTTCAATGGTGTGCCTTTGTGTTGGGAGGTGGATTGGTGTTGGGAGGTACAGATCTTCTCTGATGCCGCTGGTAGTGAGGGTTTTGGTCTCTACTGGCAAGGAAAGTGGTGTGCTCAACAGTGGCCCATGCAATGGAAGAATGGTGGTAGAAGTATTGCTTTTCTGGAACTTTTTCCTGTGGTTGTTGCGGTCACACTGTGGGGGGCGGAGTTGGCCCACAAAAAGGTTCTCTTTCGGATCGATAATATGGCCGTGGTTCAGGTGATTAACAAACAGTCGGCCAGAGATCCCCAGATTTTGAAGCTTCTGAGAGTGTTTGTGTTGGGTTGTCTGAAACATGATATTTGTTTTCGGGCCCTGCACGTTCCTGGCGTGGACAATGACATTGCGGATGCTTTGTCTCGTTCACAGTGGGAGAGATTCCGTGGGCTTGCTTTGGAGGCAGACGAGGAGCCGACTCTCATGCCAGACCACCTGTGGACGGTAGGCAACACCGGGTCCTTCACCTGGTTTTAGGTTCCCTGGCTCCTTCCACGAGGATAGCGTATGAGTTAGCCTGGAAGGAATTTTTGGAGTCGGGTGCTTGTTGGCGGGAACTGGATTGGCAACGGTCGGAGGATGTGGTACAGTTCATTTTGGGTTTGATGGATAAGAAGTTGTCTAGAATTACTATTTCCGGTAAACTGGCTGGTGTTTCTTTCATGGGTAAGCTTTTGTGGGGTTACTCTCCGTCGGCTGGGGAGTTGGGTAGGAGAATGTTGGAGGGGTGGTCTAGAGAGAGTGGTGCTATTCGCACTTTGCGATCCCCTTTGTCGTGGCAAAGGCTGTTTCAAGTTATTTCTGTTCTCCCGGTTGTGTGTACTGACCGAGTGGAAGCGTGTTTGTTTGCCACGTTGATGGTGTGGATGTTTTTTGGAGCCTTTCGTGTGTCTGAATTGCTTGGCAACAGGTCCTCCCCTGGCCTTCTGTGGGGGGACGTTCAAATATCGGAGCGGGGGGTCCACATCTGGCTCTCACACTCCAAAACGGATCAGAGGAGTATGGGTAAGGGTGTCTGGTTAGAGTCGGTTTCACCTCCGGAAACGTGCCCTTTAAAATGGGCTATTTGTTGGAAGAAACTGTCGGGTGGGCCTTTGGACCTTCAAGTTTTTCGCCATGCTAATGGTTCTTGTGTGACAAATTATCAACTGCGCATGGTGCTGCGTAAAGCGCTGCGACATATTGGTTTGGATGGGTCTTTATACGGTACTCACTCCTTTCGGATTGGGGCGGCCACGGAGGCCTTCAACAGGGGCTGGTCGAGGGAGGACATCATGGGTCTGGGGCGCTGGACTTCTAATTGTTTTCGGCGCTATGTTCGTAATGAGGCTGCTGGAGCGCTGGCGTTTTCATCTGTTTTGCCTGTCTGATTCTGTTTTCTTTTACAGGTTCTGTGGCTGGTCCTCGGGCTGCTTACATTACTGTTTGGATCGTGGGCCATTTCTTCGTTAAGAGAGCTCAAGTTCAAGCTCGTCAGAGTTATTTTGGTTCATCGTTGGGTTTCAATGATCGTTTGTTTAATGTGGTTTGGAAGGGTAGGGGGGGTATGTTATGGAAGGAACTTATCCCTGCCTTGAATTCTTGGTTGGTAGGGGGGGTTTGCCCGGATGTTCTGGTGCTTCATTTGGGTGAAAATGACATGGGTTCTGTTAAAGGGGTGGTCCTGCTCCGGGCAATTAAAAAGGATTTGGCCTTATTGCACAGCCAGTGGTCGGGTTGTCATGTCATTTGGACGGAAATGGTGCCGCGGAGGGTTTGGAGGTATGCGGTGAAACCGAAGGTGGTGGATAAATCCCGGAGGAAAGTGAATCTGGAGGTTTCCCGTTTTTGTAGGGACTTGGGTTTCGGTCGCATCGTTCATAGTGACATTAAATATGATGCGGTGGAATTTTTTAGGGGGGACGGTGTCCATTTGTCCCGTATGGGTATGGACCTATATCTGCTGGAGTTGCGGGAGGTTCTATCTCGCTGTATGGCTGTGCAACAGTTTGTTGGTGAATAAGTGGTAGTCGGTGTTGTGGTTTTTGGTTTCCCCTCCTTTTCTTATGTGCTCTCCCTCGACCCCCCCCCCCTGTTTTAGGTCGGTGTGGGGGGGCAGAAAGGTGGGGCTCTCTCCGTATCAGTCTTTCACCCCACGGCTTTCTGGATGGCGGTTTTGCTATGTGATGGTCATTTTTGGGCCAAGTTTGGACCCGTTAGTTGTAATCGGATCTTGTTTGGGGATTTTTCAGACTGATTGAGGTGGGGTTCGGAGAATATGGGTCGGGGGATATGATCAGTTGGTTTATAGTCGGAGATGTGATATTTTATATTTGTTAGGTGATGTTATAATGTTATAGGGGTTTGTATGGTTTTGTGTTGGGTATGTACGGGTGGGGGTGGGTGTGATGGAGGGTGTGGGGTGGGGGCGGGGTTTGAAATAAAAACGAACAAAAACTTGGGTTGTGATTTAGATTGTGAGGCGGTTGCAGAGTGTGTGTATTTGTAAATGTGCACCTGTTCCAATAAAGCGGCCTTTTTCACACTTCAATGGTTTTTGGGTCTGCTCACTCTCCCCCCACCCCTCTCTCCCAACAGATGCTGTCAGTAAAACATGCAGCGTTAGTTAATATAGTGGCACACATGCTGGGTCTCCTGCGTGCGTGGTCAGTATTTTATTATCGTATTGTTTTCGTTTTGAAAGGTGAACAGCATTGGTCTCCATTTCGCTATCCTCTTCCTATCACCCAGATGTAAATGAACAGACGTGCGTGGTTGTGGGGCATACACATGCGTGCACTGATTCCAGAAGTAATGAAACACTTTCAATGAACTACATGTGATGTTTTAAAGAAGCTTCGCTATTCGGCATGTCTGAAAGAGCACGAAAATTAAAGGTCACCCACGCGTTTCACAGCCTCCCCTGGGGCGGGACTTCAGCACTTCTCCCTTTTTCAAACCATTTCTGAACATAAAATTTGGGTTTAAATTCTGTGACAGGGCCCCTACGTTTTGGGGAGCACAATTGATAATATCATTCTGTGCCCCACGCTCAATGCAAACTTGTAGTCCTACATTTTTGATGTGCTTCACGCAACATGTCATGAAGCCAGCATTAGATGCCTCTTATTTCCTGTTATTGTATCTAGACATAGCACACAAAAGTGAATATATACACCTAATACAACCCAGACATGATGGCTTTGCAGATGCTTTAAGCAGTTTCAGATGAATGAGATATAACTATTGTATTAGTAGTTTGTGTAATTACTACTCAAGGTAGTTAGCATTGAGAATTACAAATGTATCAACTCTGGAAGTATGAGTGTAGGAAGCTGGCTTGTGTACACTATACCTTACTTTGGTATGTTATATACAGAGTCCAGTGGATCACCAAAGGCTTACAAAGGAAAAAGTAGATAATACCTTTGTAGGAGAGTAGGGTCTGCTATCCTATGGTCACCCCAAATGTTTGCTTTTTGCTTCACTGGTTTATGACTTAATGTGGCTGTGGGCCTGCTAATCAGACCCACAGCCTGCTGTTCTCTCTCTAAATTACTGCCAATGCACCCTAGGTGCATTAAGAATTGGAACTGGTTCACCTTATTGGCCCCTGTAACAGTGTACCCTAGGTACCCAGGGCATAGGTGTTTCCAAGGCCTACCAGGGGCTGCAGCATGTATTGTGCCACCCCTGGCCTGGCCTCCATATTTGACACAACTGGCTGATCACTCAGCTGGGGTAAATTGGTGTAATCACCTCTTACTTAGATATAGTATCCCTATATCTAACCTTAACTGGACACATATGTTCCTATCAGCCACTCCTATGGAAGGCCTCATCAATCCTGGAGGCAGAGTGCTTGGAAGTATGAGAGATGGTGCTCTACCATGAGCTGAGCCTGTCTGCAGCTGTCAGGAACCACTCCCTTAGCTGTTCTGGGATATTGCCATACCATATACTCTTAAGTGCATTATAATCCTCGCGGTTATATGCTAACTTTGGTTTGGCTTTATCAAAACATGTCGAGTAAGGGGTCATACGATTTGGAATACTATCCCCTCGACAGTTCTGTCAACGAGGATAGCATTCCACCCTTCTAGAGGGACACGACATGTGTGTAGCCTTACCCCGGTTAAAGTTAACCAGAGCCTCAGCGTCACAAAATGGACGCTGCCACCACAGACACAAGTCTGACCTTCTGCTGTTGGGAGTCCTTCCAGCGAGGGAGGCCTGGACAAAGGGTTTCCTGCCTTGGGAGGTGCGAGCACCACCCCAGACAGGATTTTGTGTATTGGGTAGGACAGGGCTGAATAGATTGAGACATGCCCGGGGCACACATGGTGTCCCCATGCATAAGCCAGTCCAAACCGGTCCTGGGACTTTCCAGACCCAGGCCTGGTGAGGAACTGGACAAAGGAAAGGGGATGTAACCGCCCCCTTCCTGGTCCCACCCAGAGGAGGGACCTAGCAGGTGATCCACCCCTCAGATTGGGAATAAGAGTGGGAGCAGTGCCAGAGCACCTCAGATCATCCTGAATCAACTTTAAACGAAGAAGACGACTGGACTTCGACATTCTGCTGCACAGAAGACTGAAGAGCATCTCCCTTGTGGCCTAGGAGTGGCCACCCTGTGAACACAGGCACCAACCAGCAACTCGACGTCTGCTTTGCCGCCGCCCGAGCCCAGAGCCTGACAAGACCCAGACTCCCAGACTTCTCACAGCCCGATCCACAGTCCCTGCAAAGAAGGGACCCGTGGAGGCACCGAGAGACGTGGGACCGGACCTCTTGGTTGCTCCAGACTTGCCCTCGCTCCTGTAAAAGGGAGCACCCGCTCTGACCTTGCTGGTCCGAGTGGTAAGCCTTTTTTGATTCCTGCGTGGCTTGCATTAGCAAAGGCCTGTTTGCTTCAATCAAGTTCCAGACACCACCAACAGCGAGAAGCCTGCGTGGGACAGCTCATGACCGACTCCTGGACGTCCTCGACCCCCGGTGTCCACGTGGCTGCAGAGAGAAGCTACACCTCAACGCCTGTTTGCACCCAACATCGCCTGGTTCCAATCTGGTTCCACGGTAGTCACTGGCTAGTGACTTTGAACATTGTCCCCTCTGCTTTCAGGTCTTCACATCTTCAGATCCACCCTTGGATCCACCGAAACTCTTCACATCGAGCCGCCTGCAGCATCTTCAGCTCCAAGCACCGTCGACCAGCGTGACGAAATCCGACACTACTTCAACCCTATGCACCCGCTTCCTGTGGGTGAGGTAACTCAGCAACGCCAGTGTTCCCACACTGGTACACACCTCTAGGGCCTGTGTCTCAAGTTTCAGCTTTCTAGGTCACTCGGAAGGTTCCGAACAAACTAACTTTACAACTTTTACGCACCACAGACTTAACATTGGTGAGTGCGTGCACTTTAAACACTGCACCCGAGTCCCTCAGGCCTTTCCCGACTTAGTCACTGCTAGTACCGATCAACTCCAGCGATTCCCAAGGCCTGTTTCCTTTTCGATTGGTATCTCTTATACCACTTTCTTAGTATATGGTTTAGGTGGCCCCTAGGGCTCATCCATATTGTGCAACTTTTGTGTATTTTAAACTGTGTTTTGTTTAACGCTTGTGCTTCTGTGCTCATAAAGAGTTCAGGGGATATTTGTAGTTAATAAATATATATATCTGTGTGGTGTCCTTTCATGTGGTATTCAAGGGGGTTGTGTATGGTAATTCAGCTGGCTTCATATGCCTTTCAGAGTTTAGCCTAAGACTGCTTTGTCCACGTTACCACTAGGATAACTGGTCTATAAGGTTGACTTACAACCGATCATCATAAGGGTTGCTTGGCATGATACAAGGTGATCACTAGAATTAGTGAGCATCACATATCAGGCCAACTTCTCACAACCTTACACTCTATTTGTGGTAGTGTGGGCAAGCAATAACGCTTTTTTCAGAGGGTAGTGATGAGCATTTATTTTACACACTCAGGCACGAAATGATAGCACACACTCAAAGAAGGAACTCAGACCAATTGCTTGTATAAAAACACTTCTTTTATTGTATTTTATTTTTAGAACCAAGCAGGATTTGGTAATGGTAAGTAAAATTGTAATTTCACAGACAGGTTATAAGAATATGCAAGCTGAATGAATTTGACTTTGTTACAGTTTGGTACAATGCTTAAAAACAGGTGTACTTACTTTTGGATTACTTTTTAGGTTACTTTTTCTACTCAGCCTAGATATCACACTGGGACATTTCCTAGACAAAGGTAAGTAAAACGCTTTTACATAAAAACACAGTTACTTAGGTTTCCATACAAACACAACTGAACACAGAACTTTTTCAGAGAAAAACAGTCTATGCAATCCTATGGAGGAAATTGTGGTTATCGGTTTGCAGGTAAGTAATCGGTCTTGAGGGTTGAGTTTCAGGGGTTAGAACAAGGAATCCCCCAGGGTCAAGGATGAACTCAAAAAGCACCCTCAGCGGCACTAGGGCAGCTGGTTGCAGAGTGCTGATGCCCAATGTTAGCCTATGGGGCTAGGAGGCCTTTGGTTGAAGGCTGCTCATGGGCAGGCTACTCGGTCTTGGGAGCCAAGATCCTAGGGGTAAGGTCAGGGCAAAGGGGGTCCCAGGCCAGCACTAAGTCCACAACACGAGCGGTGCCGGGGCAGCCGAGTGTAGAGTGTTAAGGAGGGGTCTGGAGCCCAATGCAATCCTATTGAGATAGCCTGTTTTGTTTTTTAGCTACAGGCTCGGTCCAAGAAGTCTTCCAGGAGTAACCAACAGCTGTGCAGGTAAGTTTGAGGGCTCAGAGACTTAGGTCCACCTCAGGTCCTCTTCTCCAGGGTGCAGGGCGGCCAGATGCAGGGGTAACTGTTGAGGTTGGATTTCACCTTACCGGGCCACTCAAGGTTAGGGGGTCTCCGTACAGAGGCTGCAGGCAATGTCAGGGAGTCCTGGAGGGGTCGACTCATGGAGGATTTGGACTCTGTAGCGCTGGGTGACTTCGCTGGGACTGGTGGGCCACTTGGGCCGTAGGCGACGAGTGGAGTGGTGGTTCCAGGCACCGGGTTTCTCGTCTTCAGCCGGCTCAGAGTCTTTCTTTAGGGATTCTTTTAAACAGAGTTGCTGTTCACAGGACATCCTCTGTTGAAGGCAGTCAGTCATCCCAGGGGTTTCTGGAGGTCGCTGGCTGCAGGACAGGATTACTTCTGGCGCAGGACCTCTGGAAACTGCAGATGAGCTGGTAGGGTTGGGGCCCAAGTCAGTTCTCCTCTGCTGTGCATCTTATTTCGTCCTTCTTCATAGGTTGTGGAATCTCCCTTCTGGGTCCAGGGCAGCCATCAAATCACAGTATTTAGGGGGCGTTTTAGGGGTCTTCACCTCGCCTCCCCCACCTGAGGGGTGGGGTTGGCAGAGGTGGGCACATCTTCTAGGCTGTCCTAATTGTGCCCACCCGTCTTTCCGCCGAAAAGGAGGTGAGGCAGGAAGGGGGCCTGCTCCTGATAGCAGGAGAGGCTGTGGGTGGTGTTGCAAAGGCGGCAAGGACTTTGAAGCTCCCCTGCCACAGATGGCTCTTCCTGACCTGGGGGAGGTGTGAACACCTCCATCCAGAAATGGCTTGGTTTCTGGCCTCAGAGCGTTGGCGCCCACCACAGAGGTGCAGAAACTTGTCTTGTGGTAGCAAGCTGGTGTCTACCAGTCAGGGAACCCACTAGAGGCCGGTTGATTTTCAGGTGTCATCTCTAAGATGCCCTCTGAGTGTAATTGTGAATAAATCCCACACAGGCATCAGTTTACCTTTCTGCACAAAAATAATCCTGACAGGCTTTTTTCTCTTTCTATGTGTGCTGCACATATAGAAAGAGGAAAAACAGGGAATAATAAAGATATTTCTCCTTGTTGTCCCACCCTTGGGGAGGCGTAAGATTTTGATGCATTCCCAGGTTAACAAGTCCTTGTAAATATTGGAATGTGTCAAAAACCATGGAAGTTGAGTGGGAAAACCCACTGCAATGCCTTCCTTGTGCAAAGCAGCGATTTGCGCTGTTTTGCATTACTCCATCTTTATGAAGCCATTCAATGCATGCAAAGTGGCTTTGCGTGGCTTCATAAATATGACGTTCCGTGGTGCAAGCATGATGCAAGGCCCTCGGAAATATGCCCATTAGTTTGGTGTGCGTGCAAATCATGCATTGCCGATCCCTAGTGAGCTGCACTACAACTGCTGGAACAAGGCCAATGGAGGCACCAATGGGTGAGGCGGACTGGCCTCAAAGGTCCTGTAATCTCAATGACAACGTCTGTTGATCTAGGGTGTGCTGCTTTGTAGAACTGCCTGCAAGACTGGAGGTGAACCTCAGTATGGATTGTGGAGGACAGGGCTTAAAGGTCAGCCCTCATTGGCCATTAGTAGGATCCACCTGCTGGTGCTACGAGACCAGGGTTTCTATGGATTAGTGGGCCTTTTATGGTCCAGTAGGGAAATGTGCTCCCTCAGGATAGTGGTCTGGGTGACTTGTCATGCCTGATCCTGGTTCCCCAGTTCCAAATTTGGTAGCTCTGGCCACAGTGCCACATTCTCTCCCCCTGAACACTTTTCTGCCCCACTGAGAGAAACATGCACTGCCTTCAACTACAACCCAATTGTGCCCTGTTGTGAATGCCTAGATGTGACTCAATCCAAATTATGCCCTGCCTGGAAGCAAAATATTCCTAGGGAATGCAAGATTTTGTCAAGCATGCAAAATATAAGCAGGAACAACATGGTTGCCTTAACGCTTTAACACTCCCTGTTCAGAAATTAATGAGTGTTTTTTGCCTCAAACGTTGAGGACACAAATACAGGGCTCCTCCTGTACACAGGTGTGCCTTTATTGCACTTGTGGACAGCAAGAAAGGGGTTAAGTAAGGCTCAGAAGCTAAAAGGACTCTTCAGGAAAATCTGATCCGACTCACGGAAACCCAAAACTGCTTCTCCATATTCATGTCAGCCAGCTGGCTGCTCAAACATTGACATTATGTATTAGTGTCCTGCAAAGGATATATTTTGAAGTGTCCGGGTTGGCTAACTCTCCTACCCACAAAAAGCTTGAGTTCCTGAGAGTAAAAGGCAACAATTATATTTTCATTTGGGAAGTGAAGGATACATCCAACTTTATTTTTTTGGGTGACACTATAGTATGTTAGTGATGCTGAAAAGCGTCGCTAAAACAACTCACAAGCCTAAGAGGTCCCAAAGCAAGACCCATTGCCTTTGCTAATGCTTATTTAGATCTCATTTGCTAAATGGGGCACTTTTAATTTGGTGCCAGACAGGGCTGAACTTGAAACCCAAAACAGTCCTAGCAAAGAGGTCCCAAAGACAAGACCTATTGGCTTTGCCACTGCCTGTTTTTATATATCTCATTTGCTAAAATGGGGCACTTTTAATTTTGTGCCATACAAGGCTGAACTGGGAACCCAAAGCAGCCCTGGCACTTTGTCTATCCCCTGTATGGTGTGTTGCGAGCCAATGCAGTAAACGAGCCTGACCACTACAAAGGGGACATGGGAAGAGGGTGTTCTCTATCCAAGAAAATTTAGAAAAAATTACATAAAGTGTGCATTCTACAACACATTTTATTATATATTCAATTGTATTATATATTCAATTGTATTAGCATTTAGAGCACAGTAAATGATGACCTTATAGTGCACCAGGATACGACAATCTTGTTGGGGCTCTTCAATGTTTCCCTCACTATCACCCTCCAACACTGCACCTCATCTCTCCATAGGCCCCCTTACATGCATTTTATTTGTTTTATGTAGCACCTCTCATACGAGTGTAGCTTTGCGCGGCAGGGAGGGAGCAGGAGAGCGCCATATTTTCAGAGATATGGCTCACTCCTTCCCTTTCCCTTTCCCTTGCGCCGGCGCTCATTACAGCTACTGTGCGCCACATACACACCTTAGGGCCATAGCGCTAGGTTGTGTGAGTGAGTCCAGCATAGGTTTTGTACAAGAAGGGTACCCTTCCTGTACAAAATATGATACCTAGACAAATGCAACGTTTTTCCCACGTAAAAGGAAGGAGAAATTAAAGCATTTCTCCTTCCATACGCCTACATGAAAGAGGCGCAGTTTTCTCACGCGAAACCCAATCTACTTCATTTAGTAAATTGGTTGTAGTGAGAGAAACCCTGGGTGAGTGCTTGGACACACCCATGCTCCACCCTTGATACGCCCCCATGGCTCCGCATTACTTTTCAGTTATTTCTAGTGCTAAAAAGTAAATTGGGAAAAAATGATTTTGCGCCGATTTTGCGTCACTTTTGTGACGCAAAGACAGTGTAAAATCTTAGTAAATCTCCCCCTCAATGTGCTGGACAGCCCTGCTGATTTTGTTACTGGGGGGACAGTTTTGCAGCCCCAAGTAACACCAGCCTTCATCACGATGCCCATTAAACCAGTCAGGCCTTGGTGCCTGGGCCTATTTGTTTTCGCAGTCAGACCCTGAATGGGGTCCATAAGGGCTCTGGTGCTCGGGTGCCTCAGAACTGGACACCTGGGGCTGCTTTATGTTACATCCTTAAAAAAAGTTACAGTATTTTTAAAAATACCACATCCCTAAACACAGACAGAGCAGCAGTACACGATCTATAAAATAAGGAAGACATTAAATGTTTTCTACAGCTTTTTTTTTTTTTTTTAAAGTGCCATGGTTGGAGAACAGTCTGCCACAAATTCCACACTGGAGTGCTATTCACTTTTCTTGTGGTGTCATTAATCTGGGTGAGGGGCTGCCATTCCATCCTAATGTGACACATTGTATTAGTCACAGTGGGGCGCAGGCAGGTAGCATCATCTCAATGAGATGTAAATCGTTGCAGCAGCAGGGGCATCATTAGAAGCCACTTTCTCATGCTGCTGGTTTGCTCCTTACAGTACGAAACGGCACCCACAGTGTTCCTGGGCAAGCCCATTCCCACAGACACGGAGGGGAAGGGGGAGGAGGTCCCGCAACTGCAGAGGCCGTCCTCAATGTGCACAAAACAGGGCTCCAAATATTTTTCAAGTTCAGGCCTTTCCTGCCGTTCTGGGACGCATTTTAAAAATAAAAAAGTAGGGGAACGGACTTTGCTAAATTAAAAAAGTAGGGGCTCGCCGTGCCCTTCCGATCCCGCCCCCTTCTACCACTGGACGTAGGAGGAAGGACGTGGTGGCTGCACACATAAGGAGGAGAGGCGGCAGAGATGACACCAGGGGAGTCCTGAGCGTGATGGACCCTGTAGCCCGGTGAGTGAGGGGGGAGGGTTGGGGGGGCACGTGTGTGTGCGCGTTCATAAGTTGCTTGCCTAAGCTGGGGGGTGCGACTAGAGTCCGGTGAGGTGTGTGTGCATGTGTGTATGTATGTATATATGCGTGTGCGCACAAGATTGCAGGAGGCTGACTTGCTCTGGGACAGGAGATGTACACGGCGCAGGGCTGTACGTGCGTGCACACATGCTGAAATCGCCGACGGCCCGGCGCGTGCCCATCCCCTGTCCCACTTTCCCAGCAAGTGAATAATAAGGCTTTCGCTGGACGCAGCACTTAGCGCTGCTTACACCAGCCCACCCTAAAAAGACCAAAGAAATGGAAGACACTCCCCCTGAACCCTCTGGGTCGGGTCGCTTTGTTTAAAATGTTGATCCTTCCCAGGTTCCTCTATGTCCTCCTAAACACCCTGTTCTCCTTCCCTAGGTCCTGGTTTAAGGAGGTGGATGGTGTGGTTACAACATTTTTATGGGGCGTCGGGAGGTCCCGTCTGGCTCTCCACATGTCGGATCCCCTCCTTTGATGGGGGCTTGGGTATGACGCATCTGTATCTATAGTTTTAGCCACACATTTTTGCTGGTGGTCCACAATTGGTTTAGTGGGGGTCAGAGCGACCTGGCCTACCGGCTGAAATTGTCTGAAATGGGTTTCTCTAAAGTCCAGGCCATGATGTATGGGGGACCCATCCCGGCCTAAATGTCAGACGTGATGCGCTCTGTACTGCAGGCTTGGAGTGCTTCGTTGCGCCATACCGGCTGGTCCGGTAGGTTGACTCGATGCACCCCCCCTTTGGCACAGGGCTTTGCATCGGCAGTAGGTGGCTTGCTGGGGGTTTGAAACCTGGGATCTCATCAGCATCATGCAGCTTGCAGACGTTCGGGGTCACATGCTCTCCTTTCAAGACATGCACACCCTTTATTCCCTACACCCCTCCCAATTTCATAAGTATTTACAGTTAAGACACACCCTCCAAGTACACATCATTTCCGACACTCAGCTCCCAGAGTACAGCCCCACGGAGGCCTAGACTGTTGGGGGATTTGGGAGGGGGGGGGGGATCTCCCGTATATACCGCACTCTAATTAATAACACTCCCACCTCCTTGGACAAATTGAGGGATCAATAGGTGGAATGGGTGGGCCCATTGGATGAGGTGGACTGGCGCGAAGCGCTCCTGGCACCAAAGGCAATTACTGCCTCCGCCAAACTTAGACTAATCCAATTAGTTACTACCTACATGCCGTGTACCTCACTCCATTGCGCCTTCACCGAGCGGGCTTACGCACTGATGCGTCTTGTGCAAGGTGCGGCCAGGCCTCAGCAGATTTGTTTCATATGGTCTGGTCCTGTCCTCGGCTGCCAAGTTTTGGGGGGCCAATGAAGAGGAGCTTACAGAGGTCTTGAGGTGAGCGGTTCCTCCTGACCCATGTCACTCACTGTTGGGGATCACAGACGGGCTAGATGGGTCCCGGAACAACAAGACCTTCTTTAACACAGCTATCATTGTTGCCAAGCGTGACATAGCAGCGGCATGGATATGTCCCGACTCACCAGCTCTGGAAAAGTGGCACAGGGGAGTGGACTGGTGCGCGACACAAGAAAAGGTCTTATACAAGGCATGCAGATGTCCTAAGAAATATCGGAGGGTGTGGGGTAAATGGCTGGGCGCTGTCGAGGACATTGAATGATTTGCTTCACCTTCTTGCTGACATACATCCCGTGGGGGGTAGAATTGTGGGGTGCATAGATTTCGATGATGTAAATTACTATTTACCTTCCGTGATTATGCTGATTTGTTTGTATGTTTTCAAATTCAATACAAATTTGAATATAAAAAAAAAACAAGTTTAATGTGAGGTTCCTGAAATGATGTTAATTATGCAGCATAACTTAAATTTCACCCTGACCTATAAATTATATCCTTGCCCGCACTGTATAAAAAGATGAACATTTCCTCCTTGCTGAAAATAACCATGGCAATGCTGCCAAGTTCCTAAAGACCTTGTGGCGTCTATTTTTGCCTAAATGGTCTGCAAGGCCTCATCCACCTGCTTTCCACAAAGTTATCAACATTAAATGGCATATTCTTACTTTTGCATTGCACTTTCCACCGAAAAAGGAGTCATTTTTAATCACTGCGACTTACCTTAGTGTAGTGCTAGAGGCACTCTTATGGTCTGACACCACGTCATGACCTTTCACAACCATGATTGTAATTGTCTTTGGACCGTACTCTGAAGGGTTGGCGTCCTGCATATGCCTGGTTTTCCTTGAGGATTTCTCTTGTGTAATCTCGTAGTTTTAGCAACGTGGGAGTTCACCGAGTAGAACAGCCTTGCCAAGAACAGAACATGTGGGATGTGCATTTGAAAGCATGAGAGCGAGAGGTGTGGAATGTATTTTTTGGTCTTGAAGTGCAGTGTTATGAGCAGTGGTGCACAAATGTGCATTATGTTGTACATTGAGAGATGAAGTATGTGATTCTATAGACAGTGGTGCACAAACGTGCATTGTGTTGTACATTGGGAAGTATTATGAAGTTCTTGCGATTGTCTTTGACATGGCCTCATGTCATCCTCAAGACTCTGTCTTGCTAGAGCTTTCTGCATGCACAGGCCTACAGAGTACTCAAGTTGTTTGGGTTAATCACGTTTAAGGTTGCTTTGCTTTATACGGGCACTTTCTTCCATATGTTCTGGGGATGTCCCTTGATTCAGGCATACTGGGAATCTTCTTCCCTGGGTTCTCCTACTTTAAATATTAAAAACCGCTTATAAGCAAAGGCTGTCCAAGGTGCCACAGGGGGGTGGGGGGGGGGGGGAGCGCATGTCTATTTACGCTGAAGACATGGCTTCGAAAATAAACTCCAATCAAATATTGACATTCTTGAAACC